>NC_064765.1:31416631-32099131 GCF_011397635.1 Epinephelus fuscoguttatus | reverse complement strand
TTTTAGGTCCCTGTCTCTTTTTCCTCTTATTAAAAGTGAAGCCTCTTTATCTCTTTCCTCAGGTAAACTCTAGTTAAATTGTCTTGCCTGACCTCGGCTTTATAGTATTTCTGAGTAGGCTTACTGAAATCCTCAAAACTCAAAAAGCTGCCTTTGTCAATGGGCATGCTGCTGTGCTGCAACTTTAGATGTGTTTTGTCCAATTGTTTTACAGTCTGTTTGGTCATGTAATGTGTCCCCAGGTTTAATATCTTTCTGTCTCCCTGCTCTATAGCTAATAGCTTCAAATTGTCAGAGGCAGTAATTACTGTCAGAACTAAAGAGAGGGATGGGTGGATAAAAAAAGGTGGCGAAAGGGGATATAAAAAGGTGTAATCACACCCTGGGTGGACTGATAAAGGGGTGGAAGAACAAAGGACATCATGAAGTAAGGTAAGAAAAACAAGATGGAGAGTAGGAAGAATGAAAAATAGGGGGGTTAAAATGAAAGGATTGTAATACAGGTGACGAAAAAGATCAAGGGGAAAAAAGCTATTATTTAAAAATGTAATAGGGCTGATATACACACACGCACTGTCTCAAACACACTTAAGACCAAATTATACCCTTTAAACAGTCCCTTGAAACAGTGGCTGGACCAGCCAAAGTGTCCTCACAATTAGGAGATGTCCTCACCACAGTGGTTTCAACTGATATTGAAAAAAATTAAATTAAAATGCCCAAATGTCAGTGGTTTGAAGTGATGTTGAAAAGCATATGCAATTAAACATTTTGGTCAGAACGTAGAACAGTGGTTCAAAACTGACATAGAAAAAAATAAATAAATGATAGATAATAATATATATGGGCGGCATGGTGGTGTGGTGGTTAGCACTCTCGCCTCACAGCAAGAGGGTTGCCGGTTCGATCCCGGGCGTGGGAGCCCTTCTGTGCGGAGTTTGCATGTTCTCCCCGTGTCAGCGTGGGTTCTCTCCGGGCACTCCGGCTTCCTCCCACAGTCCAAAGACATGCAGATTGGGGACTAGGTTAAATGATAACTCTAAATTGTCCGTAGGTGTGAATGTGAGCGTGAATGGTTGTTTGTCTCTATGTGTCAGCCCTGCGATAGTCTGGCGACCTGTCCAGGGTGTACCCTGCCTCTCACCTGATGTCAGCTGGGATAGGCTCCAGCCCCCCCGCGACCCTCAAGAGGATGAAGCGGTTAGAAGATGAATGAATGAATACATAAATTGAAAGGTCCTTACAATGCAGGCATGTCCTCACTGTGATGGTTTAAAACTGGTATTGCAAAATGTGAAATTGAAGTCAGTTTGACATCCTGGATATATATATATCCAATCCAAACACAGACTGTAGACCCCTCTGTCTGCTTCTTTCTGGAATCACTATTTCATTTTTACAAAAATATGATATTTCATCAGCGAGTGCAGTTAGATACGGAGTTTGCTTGTCTGACCATTATAAAGGGGCAAGGCTTAGTGAAAGGTCCACTGACTGGACAGGAGTCTGAGGTAAATCATAGACAGCAAGCATCAGTGGAGAGAGAAAGAAAAACCGACAATGCTGAACTGAATCAAACAAACTAGACATCAAGCACTGGTAGAGGGGGAGTAGGAGAGCAGAATAACAGGATAGCAGTCAACGGGACAGGTGAAAAATCCCCTCTGTCTCAGTAGCTCTCACTCTCCTGCATTTTCTCTATCCGGTGACATTTCCTTTGCGTTTTTTGGTTGCTTGTAATGTTAGTAAACTGGGACATGAGGCTTATTGTGTTGTTGCACTTAATGAATTAAGACAGTAGCATGAAGTGAGGAGGTGTTAAAATTCTATAAGCAAGTATAATGGCATATACCCATTATGTCTACCACTGCAGCAAACATAACACTGCATAATGATGCTATTGTTTCTCTGACATTGTTTCAAGACCTCTTTAACCTGCCCTCTCTTTTTTAAGCATGTCATACTGATAACAAAACCACGCCACAGCAGTTAGAAAGTAAAACATTTATGTATGTATTTCTCATTCTGAGGTTTCTTGTCAAAGTTAAAATATTATGTTTTTTTCATCACCCAACAACAAGAGGAACTTATTTTATATGCTGGCAGAGTATCTTTTTATACATGCAAACCAAGGTTTGATGAGGTAAAGGCTCCTGTCACTAGAACAGAATCCCTCTGAACTCAATCAACGGTCGTCATAAAGATAAGAAACTAAGATAAACAAAAGGTCAACAAATGGAGACTTCTTGTCAAATTTAATACAAATTATTTAAAAGTTCTGAAAACAAACTAAAGTTTGTACACTGAGGACACATTCTTTTATTAGCTGACAGTCATTATAAAACCACCATATCACAAAAAAATCAACCAAGCTGCATGAAATTTCTTGTTTAATGAAGAGTTTTAAAAGCAGCTATTTGTTATATGTTTCTGCATTCCTCTGCCTTTAGCAGGACTGCTACTAAATGAGTTGTATTGTATAGATATGGTAAATTGGTGAGGTGGTGAAGCAGAAGCAGAGCTTTAATGTTGCTGTTTCTCCACATTTGAATGCTCTGACATTAGGTTTAACCAATATTTTATACCTAAATTGTTGTTTCTGTCCTTACAGCTTTATTGTCTCTTAGCTATGGCTCCTGAGAAGCAGCGCCAAGGGGGGAGTAGTCAGGCTGAGAGTTTGTTCATGACCTTTGACCAGACAACAGTGGAACCTAGAGAGGGAGTCCCATGGGACTCTTTTTGTGGTCCACATTGATTTAACAGCATCCAAAGTTCCATACTTAAGTCACGTGATGACAGTGTGACACAGTTATTGATCCTAACCTTCCTAACCCTCTGAAAGATTGCCCCTAACCAAGCTACAGTCATGGCCAACTCTACACTGCTTGCTTGGTGAAGTACTCTGACAACTTACTTGAATGGAATAAGACTGCAGCACCATCTCATTACAGCTGGCAAGAGAATGTAATGGCACTCCTCAAACTCAAACAGCTAGGGAATACTATTCTTGTCTAACCCAGAAAGCTTTGTAAGATTTAGCAACTTTGCCTGCTCTGTTTTCAAACTTACACCAATCCTCTTTAAAGAAACAGTTCACCCCCAGATCAAAAATCCAAGATATCCTCTTACCTGTAGTGCTATATATCAGTCAGGATTGTTTTGGTGTGACTTGTACAGTGTTGAAGATATCAGCTGTAGAGATGTCTGCCTTCCTTCGAAAATGATGGAACTAGATGGAACTCTGCCTACGGTGCTCCAAGTGCCAAAAAATAAATTGTGAAACAACAACAATTTCTCTTTCCAGAAGTCATGAGAAGATTGTAACTCAAGATAATCCACAGTCCTTGTTGTGAGCAGTTTCATGTAAGAACTATTTTCTTTCTACCGAACTACACCCACAAATGGTATCAGTGTGCAGGAGAAAGGAGGACGTCATTAATCTGTATATCTTGCATTGTCATAAGCATGAGCCTCTCATCGATGAATAGATGCAGGCTTTCTTCTGCATGGTGATATGGTTGGCAGGTGTAGTTCTATAGAAATAACCAAGTATTTACATAGAATTGCTCAACATGGTCTGTCGATTATCATGAGTAACAGGGTCATGATTTTTTTGGAAAGAGACATCACTGTTGAGTTTTTCAAATGTATTTTTGGCACTTTGAGCACCACAAGCCAAGTGCCATCTAGTTCCATATGTTGGAGAAAAGGCAGACATCCTAACGGCCGATATCTCCAACACTCAGCAACTCACACCAAAACCTTCTAGATTGGTATAAAGCACTACAGGTAAGAGGGAAAAATGTATCTTTGGTTTTGGTCTGGACTGTCGATGTGATGTGCTGGTTTTGTCTATGTCTAGTTTTTCTTTGTAATGTATGTATAGGGTGACTGTTGGCTGAAGGTAATGTTCAAATGTGGCACAAATGTTCATTTTCATGCTCTTTTTTTCAGTAATGTCATTAAAAATGTTTTGCTGTGGCTCTGCTTTGATTTTAGTACAACCCAAATTAGAGGGCTTACTAACTAAGCTTCTTCTAAATGTTACAGTGAGTTAACTTCAACTTATGTTAATTTTTGCTTAGATGCAGATTACCACTGGCCATTACCTGATGCAATCGATGAAACACCGTCACTACTATAGTGTAGTGATGCACACTACTTTAGAGCAAGTCAAGTAAATAATTGACCCGAGTTAATACAGTAAATGTAATTCATTATTCCGCAGTACCCTGTAAGTGCATGTTGTTGCATAATGCAGCAAGATGGGGAAGGAGGAGACCGGCATACTAAACAGTGCTCCTCTGTCTTCATATGACTGTTGATTAACATGGTGAGTGTTTGCATGTTTCATTTTCCCTGATACTGCCAGCCTATACAGTATAGGTGTGGAATATGCCTTCACCCAGATTGTTGTAAATAGGATATGGCACTCATATTTGCCACCTAATGAATAGACTACTTGTATGGTTATACTCAATATCAAAGTGAATATTGGTGTGCGTTTAGACGTAGCAAAGGATATGAAAAGGAATTTTTTTTCTTTACAAGTTTTAGTCCTCCTTTCACTGCTTTCTTTCCCTTCCCTCTCTCCCTCCATCTTTCTCTTTACTCTTAATGGGAAGCATCTATCACAATGAAGCCTGGACCTTCTTTTACACACACACACACACTTAAAATAGCTCTCTGATGGTACAGCACAGTTAGAACAGAATGTATGTGTAACCCTAACATTTCCTCTGTGTAATGTCTACTACGGAGTGTTTCCCATCTGTCAGCTGTACATTGTGTGTTATGAGCTATGAGCTACAGGGCTACTTCATTTACAATGGAGCTGTACTCTTTCTGTCAATCTCAACACACACACACACACACACACACACACACACACACACACACACACACACACACACACACACACTTACTGTATGCACAAGCTCAACAGAGGCCATCAATAACCATAGCCGGTGTCTGATTGGGTATATTGTGATAAATTACATGACTTTGTCCATTGTTTGCCATGTAGGCAACAATTACCCTAACATAACTCACATGGGGGGACACTAAAGATTTGATGACATAAATTCTATGTGTGTGTCTTTGTATGCACATTTGTGTGCCTGGGTAAATCTAACGTATTCGTGTTTTAAAGAAATAGTTGAATATTGGGGAGAAATGCACTTATTTACTTTATTCCAAGAGTTAGATGAAAAGATTGATAACACTGTCATGTCTGTATATTCAGTATAAGGTTACAGCCTGCAGCTGGTTAGTTTAGTCAAGCATAAAGAATGGAAATGGGGAAAAGGGGAGCATATCTCTGTTGCCAGGGTCCTGTGGTCCCCGGCTCAATATTTTCTAATTTCAAACGTGTTGTTCCTCTAACCTAAAGACAGCCCAAGAATATTATTGAAATAACAACTCTCTCCCACATTCGAAAGGTAGAGTGCTAAACTCAAATTTCTTACGTCATAGGGTATATTGTCCGGAGCTCCTACAGAGACAATGAATGATGAAAGATGTTCTAGATGACACCAAGAGCAGCCAGGGGGAATGGTCTGAGTATATAGGTAGATTTTATGTTTCGGAACTGAGAACGCTATAAGAGAATAAAGCTCATTTGGGTATACAAAGTAAAACAAACATTCGGTGAGTCCACAAAGTCAGGCTCCCATTCATTGTCTATGGAATAGCTCCAGACTTTATACCCTATGACATAAGAAGTTAGAGACTTACTTCTCTGGTGTTTGGCTTTGAGAGAGAGTAGCTCATATTCACAAATATTGATTGAACTTTTCTCAGCCATGAAAATAACATATTGGAATTTTTAATTTAGGTGGCATTCCCCCTTAATATTAGCCTGGAAATCCAGACCCAAATCTAGAAAGATTTAGGGTCTGGCCATGAGTAATGAAAATGGCCCAACTTGAGGGGCGGCACCAAGCATGCATTTGAAAATATCACTGCACACAATTGGATAACACTACGACCAATCAGAACAATACATGGGGTGACATATCCAGAGCGCTACCAGCGGAGCTAACTGGTAGATTAGACTCTTGTTGTATCCGGTCGGCAAAACAGCAAAGACGTCCTTCTTGCAAAGGAAAGATTCAAGCGCCATCTTCTGTTCCTCTTTTAGAGAAAAAGCCAAGTCTAACTCGGTAATTGTAGCGGCCAAAGCCATTTCAGACAACTGGTGTTCATCCGTAGCCATCTTGCAGTGTTTACTGACTGATTCCAGACTTCGTCGTTGCAGCACTGTCGTCATCTGTTTAGCTCGCCTCTTGCCCGCCTATATCAGATACACTGATGTGATTGGTGCAGCTCGGCTCCAACAGCATGGGTAATGAGCATCATTACTGATTGCCAGGGTGACTCGCTGAGCAAATTCAAACTGTGCTCTCATGAGAACTCTCCAGGGTACCTTAAAAGACCCTTTAATGGGTTTTATGTCCTCAGCAATGTTTTTCACTGGAACAATGCTTAATGTGTTTCCCAAGGTCAACATGTTGAAATCACCCACCTACATCTTACAACCTCTGAATGTTATAGTTCTTGAAACCTACACCCTCAAATTTGCTGGCAAGGCAGTTGCCTTGACTTCAGACATCTATATCTAATATCTGAACAATGGCTGAGCAGATTTTTACAGTTTAAACTCCATTTAAAACATCCATATCCCTCCATTCTTTTGCATCTGAACTGCGAAGCCAGTCCTTACAGATCTCTTAAAATATTAGATTATATTAAGCAATATGGTACTCTGAGCAAATAGAAACCTGGCAGCACAGAAAAGAACTCAGTAAACAGCTCTGGCCAAAGGTAACAAAATCTGCTTACTAGCACCTGTAAAGGTCATTACTTAACACATTATTTCTTGTATGTTTAATCCATACAAAAATTAAAGTGTAAAAATGACAAGTGACATGTGCCAGGCTAATTTTTGCTGGTGTCCATCTGCCATGTTTAGATTCATTAAACTCGGGTTGATGCAATGTAAGAAGCAGCTTCACAAAACACATTTTGGGTTATCACTTTCTATCATCATTACACAAATAAACTTAAGAAAAACACACCATCTGCCTCTGGCTGCAGATTTGTCTTGCTGTGTGTTCACATTGTGTTGCTCTGCACAATCCAGACAATGTTGTGAATTCCTGAAGAAGCTGCTTTTTTATTGAACTTTATTGAACTCACTGGGATTGGCTTGGCTGTTTTAGAATTTTGAGACTAGTGATGTGACTGGCTCTGATCTACAGTCTCTTTAACCCAGCCCTTTTGCGCTTTGTTCCGCTGCAGTAACATGAACCAAAATAGCAGGTGTGCCTGGAGGAGCCCACACAGTCCACTTGCCCTAGACGTACAACACGTACAACTTGCTTGCTTGTGCTTGTTGTTAGAATAGAAACCAAACTGCGCATTAGTGACCAGATTTTCTAATCTTCAGACAGAGCCAAGGTTGCTGTTTCTCCCTGTTTGTAGTATTTATGCTATGCTAAGCTAAGCTAATATCGGCTGCTGGCTGTAGTAACATAGTTGAAGACATATGAGATATCCTCTTTCAGTTTCTCAAGAAAGTGAATAACCATATTTCCTAACATGTCTAGGTATCCTTTAAGGTGAAGGGAATTGTGCTCTTCCATGTCTCATTCCTACTCATCATATTTTGATGCTTGTGCAGGAGCCCCCTGCATCAATCTTTTGCATTGTGTCTTGATGCATTTAGGTGGTAAGATTAAGGCAACAAGACAACTTGGTCAGGGTTAGGAAAAGATCGTGGTTGACGTTAGTCATGTGACTAAGGACCCACATGACTTACACCTGACATGACAAAATAATTCACACAGTAAGTGAACACTGGTCTGCTGGGTCAAAGTCCTGTGCTTGTTGAACCCTTCCACCTCCTATCCACCCTAAGTGAACCTTCTTGTTTCGAGTTTGTTGAAAGTCCAGGGTGTCTGATAGAGATGCTAAAGGGTGCATTGTGTGTCAGTATCTGACGCTGAAGGCCACTGCCTGAGCATTGGTTTTTGAGGCCCTAGGAGTGAGACCAGGCTGGTGTGGGAAAGAGCAGATTATGTGTGTGCATGTCTGAGTTTGTGTGTGCACATGTGTGTCAGTAATTATAATCTAAATCCTATTTAGAAATGAGCCCACTGGGAGTAATGAGTTCTGAAAAAGGGTAGAAGACAGATGGTAGAAAATAACTCAAATGTAAATATAAATTGCTGAATCACTGTGAAATCATCTGTTTAAATAACCCAAAAGGGGCATTGCAACCTTTGACGTAAGAAAAGCTTCAGACCGTCCAATCTTAAAGATTAAAAGACCCTGGGGTGTCTCACTTTCATGAGATATGCTTGTTGGAAATGGCTTCTTACTAGATTTAGTGGTTTAAGAAAGACAAGATAGCTAAGAAGAACCATAAAATTCCCTCTATGACCTTGCTCTCATTCCAGCTTTGCTTTTACCAGGCTGGTGGGGATGGGGATTAGTAAACTGACTCTGTACTGCCTCTGATGTGTGGAGACTGTTTCCTGCTACCAGAGCTTTAATAAATACATTCATTTAAGACAACAGAGTCTGGCCAGAGAGAGTTTCTTTACTCTACAGGAGAGAAACACACTCAGACACACACACGCAAGAAATCTAACAGTGTAGAGAGAAAGAGAGAATAATAAAAACAGAGAGGGCACAATATCACAGACCTGTTTGTGTATTTGGAAGCTGCAATGTGTAATTAAACCACATAACCATGCTCAGCCTGGCTCCTTTTTGTTCACTTTTTATATTAATTTAGGAGTAAACAAATCTAAACACACTCCCACAAAACACTCCTAATCTCTGTTGAGCTTCATTGTGAATGTTTGGGGTTATAGATGGTAATATCATGATGAAGATATTACTTATCCCTCTGCACTGAAGGGGGAAAATAGTAATTACTGTAAATTATACATCATTATCCTGGCAGGGTAATCAACAGTTTGCTTGGGCTGGCAATGTTATATTAATGTTTTAACCTCAAGGCAGAGACCCAGAGGATGGAGCAGCTTGTAAGTCAAAGTTTACTGGATCAAGTTAAGGCAGGAGGAAGTGAACAAGTCCTCCAAGGACAATAGTGCTTTGGTTCATATACCGTTGTTTGATCTGATCTCCAATCAAGCGGGACATGTACAGTGTTTTTTACCAACAGTCCATCACATTCATACAGCTCACACAACACAACGCCAATGCAGTTGTGTGATGGCCTCAAACAAGGTTAAAAATGCATCAACGCCAAGTTGCAGCTTTGAGCTGTCAAGTTGTTGTGGAGGTTATTCCCATACGATGTGAATGCAGCTTTAGTTTTGTCAAGTACAGAAAAGCTTTAAAGTTCCCCCATTCGAACAGCACACGTTATACCTTAGAGCCTCCAGCTTTAAAGGTAACCGAAGCAGTGGATTTTGTGGAGGGTAATATCCGTGCTGAAACACCGAGGTGGTTTTGCTTTGGTGATTTACTTGGGAGCCCAAACTTTTGTTTAGTTTGACAGCTGAGTGAGCGTTCAAAAACAAAGAAAATTGTTTTCTCTGGACCTCGACTATTGCATTTTGGAGCCCGACTCTTTTAGAAAATGCATTTATGTGTTTTGTTTTTCTTTGTGTTTTCTGTGAAAAAACCCAAATAGACTGACCTGATTCTTTTAAAACAGACCCTTTTATATCCCACCACCATGGCTAATAACTCCACTCATGCGTATGTAACGACAAGTATGTTGACATAAAAAAGATTTGCTAATGAGAGCACTAATTACCTTAGCTAATGACCTTATTAGCATTACCGATTATGTTTAATACATCATGGTGATTATGGCAGGACATTAAGCAGCTCAAGTGTCTGTTCATTCATGTTTCATCAACACTAGCTGCTAGAGCAATGTCTAGGTTAGTGGTACAATAATTAACCCTTCTGAATGTACTGATTATTAATATTCCCGTATCTCATAACAGCTAAAGCAGCTATAGTAGAAAATGTAGCAGGCTTGGACTGACTTATATACGTTTTACCCAATTAATTACAACTACTTGCATTGTTATTCCCATATTTAAACATTCAGAACAGTTAAAAAGAATTTTGCCTTTAAATGGGTAAACGACAGGTTGTATGAAGTTGTTTCTTTTGATTACACTCTGAGCTTTACACTATTTTTTCAAAAGTCATATTTGTTACATACTTAAGAGCATTTATGTAATGTTCCTCTATAGCGTAAGCAGAAAGGCTATACATCAATGTTCTGCACTGAAAAACAGTTTTGTAATGTTCATTTGTAACAATCTTTTAACTGCAGTTAGGTTTTTTGGCCACTTGGGGGCAGCAGAAACAGGCTGTGAGCACAACACTGACATATTATTGCCTTTTAAGTTGATATGGCGAATATGTTAGCAAACAAATGGCCATATATGAACATCTGCAGATACAGAGTAGGATCAGCACTCCATTGGAGTCATGTTTCTGGACACCTAATTAATTTCAGTCCCATATAGGGCTGGGCAATACGGATAAAATCAAATATCCCAACATTTTCAACCTACTATCTCAATATCGATATTTTGACAATATTGTAGAGTTATTTATTGCGGCTTTCACTAAATATATACACAATGAAATTTCTGATAAATCATCAGTCATCTTGATATAATGATGTTTAAAGAATGTGCATTTAACAAGTGCAAACAATTGCAGAAAAGGATATACTTCCTTAGAAAGCTAAACCAATTTAAATTGGACAGCCGTATTCTGGAGTTGTTCTGTAAGGCCCTGTTGCAAAGTGTCCTAACCTTTGGCCTTATTTATGCCTTTGGAAACATGTACATTCAGGACCAGAAAAAATTGCAACGCATGGTCAAATTTGCAAGCAAAATCACTGGAGTTGATCGGGCCTCGGCAACTCAATTGTACAATGAACTTATTTCTAAGAAGACAGACCAGATTTTAACTGACCCAACCCACCCCCTCTATATGAAATTTCTAAAAAGTAAAAGGTCAAGTGGCAGAATTATGCAGCGGAAAATTAGGACCACTAGGCACAACAAGTCTTGTTCCTACAGCAATTAGGCTATATAGTAATAGGTAGGTCAACAGGTTTGCTCAATGTTTTTTTTTTTTTTTGTGGTGTTTCATTTACTGCTTTTACTGTGATCCTATTGTATTTTGACTGCTTTACTGAGGTGTTTTGACTTAATGTTATTACGGCATTGCATCTTTTTTTATTCAGTGTCTTTACTGTTTTATGTGCCTTTGTTTTTTGTCTTCTTTTAATGCATCTATGACGGAGAGTGGAATGACCACATGAATTTCCCACTTGTGGGATAATAATGTTTACCTTGACCTTGATTTAAGGAATACTCTGCCGATTTTTAACCAACTTTGTATCATAACAATGTGGGTAGCATGTGTAAATGAGCTATGGTAAACCTTCCAGCTTACCCAGATCTCACTGCTCATCTTAAAGTTCAGATCTGCTAGATGATTCATTCTGCATCATGCAGCTGATTTTACTGGCTAGAGGGCTGTTGCTTGAACTACAGATTGTACCTTTAAATTTCCATATGCCTGAGAGAGAGACCTGCCCCTCTCTTTCTTAAACTCAGACCATCATTATTAGCCCGATGCAGTGTGACGCATTTTTAGATTTTTTTTCCGCCTCTTGAGCACACAGTGGCACAGTCCTTTTCCTCTGTTTTCTCTAGTAATATAGCACCAATTTCAAAAGTATTTGCATCATTCTACTGCATATACAGGTGAGTTTATGAAAATACCATCTTTCTAGCATGGTAAAGGCAAATGATAGAACAGCTAGAACAGCGCTTTACAGTAAAGCAGCCTTTAAAACCAGGAAAAGACAACACATACAATTTTACGATAACCAAAATCACAATAGAGATATAATACAGAGTCCAGTATTCACTCTCCATTAAACTCTAAAACTAGCTATCTCTTGGACTATTAAATGCTCCACTTTGTTCACTTGCTAGTTGCTAATTTTGTCTGTGTGCAGTTTGCTGGACACGTAGCATCTAGCCAGTTTTTAGAGCTTTATAGCAAAAAAACCCCATCCAAAAACAGCACTATGACAGCAATGAAAATGAACCGAAACAGTGAAGTTGTAAGCTGCAAAAAGCCCAAGGACACTATAAAGCTCCAAAGAGCTGAGCAGAACTACAGACTGTGGTGAAAATTCTCTATGCCTTCATCATTACGAGCACCCCTTCTGTAAAATGGTCATGTGATCCACCATCATTACAAAATATCCATTGAGGCCACTTTAAAAATAGCTCTTGGTTCACTGTAATTTTAGGCCAATAATCATTTTGTAAAATGAATGGCACCATTTTGTACCTCCACACTCCATTGTGAGCATTAAAGCCAGGATGGACATTGACAAATGAGATTAAGACTCGCTTGTACCTTCCAGGTAGGTGGCCATCAACACAGTTGATACCACAATTGGCCTGTCGAGCTTAAGCTGTAGGCGTTAATTATGAATGATAGTGATTGAGAGGGAGAGAGCGCAAGGTAGGAATAAAAGTGAAGGAGACGCTGAATAAAAAATAGGATATAGAGAGGGAAAAAGAAGATGTGCGGAGAGAAAGATGATGATGGTGTGGAGAAGATGGAGAGAGGAAGAAAAAGACAGAGAGCAAAGATGTTAACCAACCTTGTCATTGTCCTGACCGGCAGAAGCATACACGTGCACGCTCTCTTGTGCACATTCACATCCTTTAAATAAAACACACACACACACTATTGGCAGCTGTAGAGCTCTCTTAATTGATATGACTGTGCTCTCTCTCATACACACACACACACACACACACACACACACACACACACACACACACTGCCAATAAGTGCAATTTAAGTGATAGTGAATGTGCGCTGTGAGTGACAGGTGATCTTTCCTAATGACAGCTGGTTAACTGAGGCACCTATCCGGAGGGAGGGGAGTCCACTCCCTGATTGGTTGAACTGTGGAATAGTGCCATCAATCAATGAGTCTGTGTGACTTTATTTACATAGCATTAGCTTGTTAAAGACCACTCTTATGTGATTAACTGCTAGAGTTGATTTATCCCTTTGGTTTTTCATGTTGAAGCAGACCCACATAGGACAGAGCATCGTGGTCTGTACTGTGAATTGAATTTTAACTCCTTAAAGCCTTAACCTGCAACTGATACACGCACAGTCCCGTCTCTGTTCAGCCATAGCAGACTAAATGGTCTGGATATCAACTGCTGTCCATCTTGTGGTGAATACACAACCCATATATTTATTGACCCTGTTTACGGTTGGTTTTACAATGTATTTTGTTGTCTGGACGCAAGTGGATAGCCAAGACACATTATTGTTTAAACTTGTGTCTTCCGTCTCCAGCTGACCTTGTTCAGATTTTGTTACATCACTTCCTCTAGAAGGCCAAAGGACCCTGCCTACAATGATTATGTCTACAACCTTGCCAGTACACATTGGTGGTTGTGTCATTACAGCTGGAGGTATCACTGTCAGCAGAAGTGAACACATCTCCTTCTGTAGGGCAAAACAATAGATTGTCACGAAATTCTTCGTCCAACTATTTGTAAAATGGGTGAGGTCACTTAAACAACCACAACATCCTGCACTTACGACACATTTTTCTGTTACATCCTCGTTGGGGACGTATCAGGAGGCATTAACGTTTGCACAACAAAAGATATTTGGTCAAATGCATCCCAGATGACCTCAGCAAGTGGTTTGAGTGATTGGATCATAATTCATCTTGGTGATCATTTATACTTGTATTTAGCGCTGTTCACTTGTGATCCAATAACACAAAGACGCACTTTAAAACCAAGTGTAAACAGGGTCTTTGATTGATGTTTAAATCTATATCTTTGGGAGGATATTAAAGGAAACATTACTGATTGTCAACCAGCTTTGTGTCATTGCAGTGTGTGCAGGAAGTGCATATGAGTGGTGTTTGGTGTCGTCATGTGCTGCCACCACCAGGAGCTCCCCATCCATACCCAGGTCAATGTCATCAATGATGTGAAATGCATCACCCAGCAGGCTTTTGCTGGCAGATTACATCGATACCATGATATTAGCCTAGATAAAGTTATATTGTAAGTGCAGTCTTGTACTGGTTTTATCACTAAATTACAGTAAAGTGATCTAATGTTCTACTATTTGCCTTTACCCACTTAAAGCTTCACTTACCTTTCTGGAAATTTTACACTTTTCTTTGTTTTGGTTCAAATGCTATTAATAAGCTGATGCCACATGTAAAATGTAAGTGAATTCCACCAGAGATAAAAACTCATAATTATACCATTCTCATATGGTTCTAAGAAAACGTAAGCGGAAGAAGCTGGGGCGAATTTGGAGCATCTCAGGAACCCAAAGAAAGCCAGCAGGAACATGGATTCGAGGGTTAAGTCGATCATCGGGGACATGTAGCCTGAACGTAGAGTGTGGATGCAGAGGCTGAGAAGGTCAGAAGTGAGTGGTAGGCGTCTAGTTGGAGGCACGGGTTCCTGTTTGCGCAAGCCTTTGACTAGCATGGTAACGTGTGAATGAGAGGTGGCTGGACAAGGGGAGCCAGTGACTAGTTTATGGAAACATTTGATTCCTGCTAGGTAGGTCTGGATAGTTGATACTCGGATGTTTAAGATGGAATGAGCATGGGTGATGAAGTTGCAGATGGATGTGATGTCGAGAGAGGGAAATGACATCTGGTATGTGGCATGATATGCTTTAAAAGAGTTCCAGCCAGTTAGATAGGCAGAGAGAGTGCTGGGAGCGAGGCTGTTCAGTATGGCCTCTTGTGAGGCGCTTGTGAGGTTTCTTAGCTGTGGAGCTAATTGAATATTGTGGCTGAAAACGGTGGGACTGATGTGGGATGAAGATCCAAGTTTGGAGCCAAGTGTCTGAATTTCTGGAATGAAAAGCGAGACAATAAGTCAGCGATGCTGTTGTAATGACCAGGAACGTGAGCTGCCTGGAGAATGAACTGTTGTTGAGCTGTGGTTAGTGTGAGTCTGCGCGTGAACTGCATGATGATGGGAGAGCGAGATCGGCCTTTGTTAATGATCTCTACAGCTGCTGTGTTATCGGAGTGGATGAGTATGGATTTTTTTGACCATTCATGCCCCCAAAGAAGCAGCTATGATGATGGGATATAGCTCATGGAGTGCTGATGAAGGAGAGCGGGACCACCTCCCTCCATAGTAGCCACCGAAACCTATGGAGGGAGCTGCATCTGTGTAAAGTTGGATGTCCTCGGGCTGCGTGAGGTAGTCTTCGTAAAAGAATGAAATACCATTCCAGGAGGACAGGAAATGCTGCCACTTGCCCATTTCCATTTTGCAGGCGTCATCTAGGGTGACTCTGTCGTGGAGTGAGGGGACGGTTGCTGCTTTAGTCAGGAGGTTGGAGAGGAAGGATTTTGCCTGAGGAATTATGCAAATGGAATAATTGAGATGGCCAAGGAGGGCTAGTAGCTGGCGTTTGGTGCATCTGTCTGCCAGGAGATAGTTAGACAGGAGCAAAGTGATGCGCTGTATTTTCTCAGCTGGCAGAGAAGCCTGGAAGGAGACTGAATCGAGAATGATGCCCAAGAACTCAATGGATGTGTCAGGCCCTGAGGTTTTCTCTTCAGAAAGAGGAACACCGAGTTCCGAAAAGGCTTTGATGAGGGTAGTGAGCTCGTGGCGAGGGGGTGAGGATGATGGAGTGACGATGAGAAAATCGTCGAGGAGGTGTAATACATGAGAGAGTTTGTGGTTGTTGACCAAGATCCAGCAAGGGCTTCTGAGAGTGAGTCAAAGATCTTCGGACTGCTTCTGCATCCGAAGGTGAGGCATACTGAGAAGTAAAAACTTCCTCTCCAGCAATCGCCGAAAAAACGCCAGTAGTCTGGCTGAATGGGCAGAACTTTAAATACGCTGGTGATGTCAGCTTTGGAAAGCCAGGCCCCGAGTCCTGCTAGACGGATGAGGGTGGTCAATGTTTGTGTATTGCATGGAGAAATCTGGGCATGGTATGACGCTGTTGATGCTTGGAATGTGTGAGCCGTGTGGTGAAGATAGATCAATGATTAGCCTCTTTTTTCCTGAATATTTCCGAGTTGCAATGTCTATGGGACTGATGCGGAATATAGGAAATGGGGGACTGTCAAATGGCCCTATCATGAAACCCTCTTTGACTTCCTTAGCCAGCAGGGTGTCGACGGTGTGAGGTTCTGCGAGAGCAGACTGGAGGTTATGACAGATGTGTGAAGTGTCGGGAAGTACTTCCATACCGGGATGGAAACCGTGTGCGAAGCCACTGATGAGAAAATCAACAAACGGTCTATTGGGATGATGTTGTAGAGCAGTGGCAAGAATGTTTACCTTAATGGGTGTGCCGAGATGCCGTGCTAGTCATGCTGCATGTGTGGTAGGGTTGTGAGGGCAGGTGGTCCTGGCGTGCGCACCTCCGCAGAAAGAACAGACGTGCAGGAAGCAGCAGTTGGAGAGTTAACTAGTTAACTTCATTTATACATGACTGATTATACATGACTGATTATACATGACTGATTAACTAAAAAGATACCTGTTAAAATAATGATAGTTTGACCACAGAGAGAAACCCTCAAAATCAATACTCTTTTCTTCTTGATTAAAGTTTATAATTCATAATTCATAATTAATTAATTAATTAATTGATTAAGCTTTTTTTTTTCATGTTGGACTTATTGATGTTTCCAGCACCTCGCCAAGACTAAGCTGGGTGGAGTGGTGGTTGTCCTACATCATCTACATAGGTCCTCTCTTTGCAATGCTAATTTGGCAATATTATCCAACAAAAGCCTCTGGCAGTAATGCATTCAATAATGACAGTTATCCATTGTGCTCCCAAGTCTCCCAGTTGGGAATATATTATCTTTAATTATTATTATTTTATTTTTTTATTAAATAATTTAGGTTTTTCTTTGGTTTATTTGGGGTTCTGTTAGAGCTCTACGTTGAGAAATCAAATATCCAAGTTCTTATTGCCAAACAACGTCTGAGACTGCCAACCACCTCTCCCTCGAGTAAATACACAGCCCCAGACTCCATGCTGCAAATCACAGTCTGAGCTGGGATTTGAAACGATGCAGCATTTAAAGTACCTGGATGTTCCCCAAACCTTATCATATTTCGGTGGAATCTTCAACTTGAACACCAAACTGTCTGTCTGCCTAGAGCTCATTAAAAAAATCCAGAACCCCACTCTCTTGTGTCCCATGTTGAGTTCTCTTGTCCCACATTGTTTTGCAACCGTGCTTCACTTTCTTTAAAAACGGTTCAACTGTTCTGTATACATGGAAGAGAAGCCTCATGTGTCCTTGCCTACTGTGCCATCTGGATGGCCTGCACTTATCTGATAAAACAGTAACTGTAGCAAAATGACTGGTTCCTCTCATCTCCCACAGTCACCTTCAGGCAAAACACTGCTCATGTGTGCGTGTGTGTGTACTGTATGTGTGTGTGTGTGTGTGTGCATGTATGTGTGTATGGAGGGACACCAGGGCAGGACACTAATAAGCACTACTTTGTCCATGTATGTCCTTGTCCTAGTTTAGCAGAAAGACACAGAAAGAGAAAGAGGGAGTGAGACAGAGCCTGGAAACATTATTATGACCTGCCACTGTACTTTGGGAACAGGATGTCTCTGAAGCAATGTGAGACACACACACATGCAGAGATTATTACTGAGGTGTCTCCTGTAGCTTCAGTGTAAAAATGTGAAGACAAGTTCATATCAGGTAATATCTATAACCTTCACCTTTTCATCAGATTGCCTACAGAAGTATATCATGATGTACAATGGTAGAGTAGCTCACCTACACTATGCTTCTTTCAGTTTTTTGTTGTGAGTTGACTTAAAGTGAAAACAAAGTGTTTTAATTCTACTATCATTACTTAAGTGTTTTATGTAGCCCGTTCTAAATCAAGGCCGTGTTCTTAATTCTGCTTCAAAATGCTGAATAAACAGTATGGTTACTTTAGGTTATAGTGTGCACAGCTGCGTTTGTGGGGGTGGTATAAGCACATAAAGGAACTTTGTAGTTTCCTGAGGTAATGGCAGTGGAGGATGCTGCTGTTGATGTGTGAATGGGCGAAAAAGTAAAGTTGTGAAGCAAAAATGTTAAATGAATACAGTCCATTTGCCAAGAAAGCAGGTTAGTGGGAGGAATCGAGTTGTGAAGGATGCACTATTTACATATACATAGAAATGACAAAACACATTGTAAGTAGGGTGAGGTGAGGAAACTGTCCCACCTGTTTGAAAGTTGAAACAACACCTTTGTTACCGGTTTGAATATTTGTCAGTGATGCTCAATGTCTGTAGCAGTGGCGGCTGGTCAATAGAGGGCACTAGGGCGCTGCCCCACCACTCTCCCCACATCTAAAAAATAAAATAAAAATACTTTGCAATATATATACATTTTTCAGATGAGCAAGATAAATATGATATAGTTAGTGAGTAAAATGTATCATCTGCAATAAAAATGTAGTTGTCTAAAGTTACTGATTGGTCACGTGTTTCCTCCCAGGGGCGCAAGAATCTTTGTCCATAGACTCTCGTTGTAAGTTGTACATGCGCAGTTCACTCCTTTTCAATACAAGAGATAAGAGCTGGCTGAATGCAGCTGATTTACGTCCCACCCAATCGCAAGCGGGATCACAGCCGTCTGTCATACAGTTTGGAGCAGAGCATGTGAGCAGAGCGGACCAGGTGAAAATTTCCACTCCTCGCTTGCAGACCTGTCACTTTCCGCCGCTCGTCCGCTCCGCTTGGTTCTGCGCATTCTTCGCTCCGCTCCGGTCCACTCCATCATAAATTTTATCCCGCTCCACTCGCTCACCACTCCGCTCAAAAAAACTGCGTCGTACTACCCTAACCTGTAATCTTCTATTCACAAATAAAACATGAGCTTGGTAGATTCGATTCTGTCTTTCCCCAGGCTATGTAATTTCATTTCATTTAAAAAAATCACAACCCAACTCAACTAAGACATAAAGGTAATATTTCGTTTTTAAGCCGACAAAAACAGTGAGACCATAGGTTATTAATTTAAAACATTTTATTTTTAAACCAAGAGAGACAAAACTGAGAAAACTGAGCAGAACTAGAGCTCCCAAAATTGTCATCAGTCTTCTAAAAGACCTAAGCAGCCAGAATCACAGTTTACTCCATAGTTTTGAAAGAAAATAGTGTGGGTGTGCGCAGGTGCAAAGACGTATTCTGGGTGGGGCATGGGCAACCGGAGCGAAATTGGAGCAAGAGATAAGGCTCTGCTCCACCTTTTAAAAAAAAAAATAGCCGCTCCTCGCTCAACACAAAATCCTTCCGCTCCCCGCTCCGCTCCGCTCACATGCTCTGGTGCGGAGTGATAAGCTTGAGTTTGAGCGAGAGTTGGCGACGGAGAACAAGATGGAGATGGAGAAAGAGAAAGCAAATACGGTGAAGTCTTTAAAAACTTTTATCACAAAGTATCAAAGGTAATGTATTTGTGTGTGAGATTAGTACTACTGCTATTGTTTGTCAAAAAATGTGTCACAATACAAGACAAATGCTAATCAGTTTGAAATACTGTATGGAGCAATTGAACAATTACTGTACAGGTGGCAGGCTGCACAACTCCAACTACTTAGTGATGTTACCAACTCGATTTCCCTTCTTAACGTTATCAGGTTCCCTGTTAGCATTGGGTTTAAATCAGAAATATTGACAAATAGGTGCTTTGTCTCTTCCCTTTGACATCCAATCCTCTGCCATCGTGTTGCTGGTCAATATGCTTTCTCCCATCACAAGTGAAATCTGACTCCTGCAACTCCGCTGCTGCATTACAGAGCAGATACTTTCAGTTTACAACTGTAGCGTCTGTCATCCAACTAGGTAGCCATGTGTTTTAAAAAAAAATAAAGGAACAGTGTTGGCAGTGAGCAAGAAATGTAATTGCTGTATGCTCTAAGAACATGGCAAGCCTAGTTGTCAGTGCCCTTAATAATGATACATAGAAGGGCTCTCTGATCTGACTCCTATGATCAGGACAACATCATTTGACTCCTAAAAAAGTTCCAAAAGTAAAAATGACTTCTTTGTTAAGGTTAAGGGACCTTTGTTGTAACACTGATAATGATAAACACGTGATTAAGGGTTCAACGTTGACTGTCAGTTGGAAACAAGAAATGACAGACAGCTCTTCTGGACAGGGAGCTGAACGGATATTGAAGCTTCTCTATCCTATCTACAAAGCCAGACTCCATTAATAAAAACAGTCATTTTACTTTTACCCGGATTATGCTGCACAAGTTGTGTGAGGGTGTGTAAATGGATTTTTTGATGAGTTTTTGTTGTTAAAAGCGGACCTCTATGACTTCAATTCATTGAGAAATTTCTCTATGGATAGGATTTGGATTTGAAAGTTTTTCTTCACAAATTCAGTGTAATATGTCTGCAGAGAGCAGCTCACAGTAACCTGGCTACTGTCTGTCCTTAACCTCTACCTTGTGAATTACTGTCTTGTGTTAGAACAACGTGATGTGCTCCTCTGTATCACATGCGTAACTAATGGCAAGAACATTTCTAAATGAAATGGCATTCCAGTTCCTGTTCCTGTGTGCAAATTAAAAAAAGAATGCTGAATAAAAGTACAGTTTTATTCAACAGCACTTGACACAGCAGTGTACACTCATCAAAAGCTTTTTCTTTCTAGTGTCTCAACTGACTTTCAAGGTAGAAGGTAAAGCTATGAGAAGATGAATATGTCTGTATCACTCATAACCTCCCACACGCTCTGATATAATCCTTCATTAACAATCAGTGTCTCACACACAAATGCACACCATGCCCACAAACACGACAAGCAATGCTTTCACCCGATTAACACGGGTAGGTAATTGGATTAATTGCAGTAATTAGAATACTTAATTATGATCTCATCAAAGACAGGGAATTTTAAAAGAGCTATCAAGTGAGACAGATAGTAGAAGAGGGAGGAAGACAGATGGAGGGAGAGCATTCACATCAGAAAGAGAATTAAACAGTGTCTGCACTTTCATTTTCAATTTTCACCACTTTCACATACATGCTGTTCAACCCAACAGGGCTGTTAGAACGACTCCCTTCAGTTCACTTATTGTATTCATCCCCAGTGGAGCAATTAAAAAGTATACATAGCAGAGCATGCATAGATCTCATTATAACACATGAGACAATGTAGATAGTGAAGTATAGGACTTGCTACATGGTTGAAAGTGTGAGTGGGAGGTAGAAAAGGCAGCAAAGATATCAGAGTGGAGCCGATTGTGATGGACGATAGAGTATTTTCAAGGCCTTCTAAAGGATATGTTGTGGCCAGAGACCTTAGAGCAGCGATTCCCAACCAGGTGAACATTTTGCCAAGAGGGCACTTCTGTAGTTACCAGGAGGCATGTGAAGTGTGGAAAAGATAATTTGAGCTAATACAAGCTTTGATAGCAAAAATTAAACATGACTCTCCAGTGCTGCCTTTATTTTCTTCAGTGGCAGTGAGGAATTTGGGTCAGAGTTGTATTCAGCCCAGTTGCAAGAAGAGAATGTTGGTATTATGACTTTCTGCAAACCACAGATTCATTACATTTCCACATTTCATACTTGCCATACCAACGTCTCTCAAGTGACATGATACATAAGCTGACTTGTATCATCGGGAGGGTGGAGATAGATAATGTGTAAATGAAGCGAGACGTCTGCTAAGCTGAAGACCACTGCAAACCACTGTTCAAAACCAACAACACCGGGTGTATTTAGCAGCACATCTAGGCATTTCCAAGCAGCATTTGTGGCACCGAACTTGTATGTTTCTAAACAACACATGGAGACATATCCCAGCTGTATTTGAGCCACCAAACCTCAGAGTTTTGTTCTGCTCCTGGGTGTTCTAGCTGCACATTGCAGTATCTCCCAGTGGTGTTTGTGGCAAGGAACCTGGATGTTATTTACCAAAATACTGAGGCATTTCCCACTTGCATTTGAGCCACCAAATCATGGTGTGTTTTTACCTACACAAACTTCCCCTGTGGCCATCTAAGATGGGTGTTTTTCACTAACACATCACAGCATTTCCCAAAGGCATTTGAGCCACCAAACTTGCAGCATTTCCCAGCAGCTTTTTTGTGCCAATAAGTATGGGTATTTTAAGTCAAAACATGATCTTTTCCAAACCATAACCAAGTATTTTTGTGCCTAAACCTAACCACACTTTCACCACAGCATTGTTGAAAAACGTAAAGTTTCAGTGTTAACCTGCTTCCCTGTTAATGAAACTCAAAAGAGTCTCTAAATCCATTGGCCAATAGTCTAAAGACGATAAACCTCTGGGGGTACAAGTCAATAACAATGGGAATCTGGTGTAGCAAACAAATATCTGGACCAAGACTTCCTGCGCCATGCACCGGCCATTTCAGCTATGCACTTTAAACAGATGTATGCATATGAATATAGACACATTTTGTTAAAGCTGGAAAAAAAAGCCTCAATTGTCATCAGATGAATGCACCAGACCAGACTGCATTTCAGCCAATGCATTCTACCCCTCCACATGGACTGTTTATCTGCTGCTCAAACATGATTGGTCAATGGTACTTGAACCAGAACACTTCCAGTACCAAAATCTTGTATTGTTGCCAACAGATTCTGCATTCATAGACAGATTTCTGTTTAAAGAAATACGTTTTCATTCACCAATTAAATACAGTCCTTCTACTTTTCTCCAATTTGCAGATTTTTTTCCACATTTAAACATTTCTTGACTTTCCATTATTCATAGGCATTTAATGTAAAAGAAAACACAGGAAAGTGCTTGTTGTTGAAGACAAATGGATCAAATGGAATGCATGTTTCCGATCATTGGGAACCTCCCACTCACACTTTCAACCATGTAGCAAGCCCTATTGAGTGGACAGATGATTAATCGGTATTTCCTCCAAATATAAAATCAAAACTTGGAAAATCTTTACAGAATATGTCACCTTAGATGTTACTTGATGTAATTATATATTTTTTTTCCTGCAATGGCATCTTTTTATAGAAGATAGAAACCAAAATAGCTGAGGTGGTTGGTCTTTCTCCCTGTCTGTTGGCCATCTTGGTTTCACTGACTACTTTTTCCCATTACAATGACCTGCCAATGGGATTTTTTTGTATGGGATAATACAATAGCTTCCACTAGAATGGACTATATGCAGCAGTGCCCAAAATTGCTGGTATATATAGAGAAAAAACACTTTTAAACAGCTGTTTAATCATCTGTCCACTCAGTTGTACATCATGCATCACAAGCTATGTTTCAACTTCAATGCAATGTCAATTACTACCGATGTTGTTCTTGAAAATAATTCATATCCCATAATGTTTTGGCTGTAAATCAATTGCTTTACGTTTTTAGAATGTAATTTGAGTTTTTTTTTAATATATCCATATTTTTTGTAGGGCTCAAAAAGACAGGCATACAGGGTAATAGAGGAGTTTCCAGACTTAAGTGAGGAAGTGTGCTTCTGGTAGCAGTGATGAGGAATGGCTGCCAGTACAGACAGGTGCAAGCAGAGAAGTAGGATCAAGCAGTGACCGTGAAGGTGAGGAGGCTGGAAATGTTGCTGAGGGAGTTGAGGCTTAGGAAGGAGATGAGGCTGATGAAGGAGATGAGGCTGTTGAACCTGAGGGACCACCACCTCCCAGAGCTCAGGGGAAAAAAGCAAAAGAAAAGAGTGTCAGAAATGTTTGGAAAGCTAAGGATAACCAGTTTGAGGGAGACCTGGCTCCTTTCTTAGGAAAGAGCCAGATGAACGTTGAGGGAACAGATCCAATAGATTTCTTCATGCATCTTTTCACCCAGGATATGATTGATGACATCGTAAACAATACAAACCTGTACGCTGTCCAGAAAGGAAAAGACAGCTGGCATTGACCTGAGAGGAGTTCAAAACATTTCTTGGAATGAAAATGGTAATGTCATATGTCAGATACCCAAGATCCAGAATGTACTGGTCATCAGAGACAGGACTTCGTCTTGATCTGATAGCCGATGCAATGCCAGTGAACAGATTCAAGCAAATTCTGAGTTACATGCACTTTGTTAAAGGGCCAGTGTGTAATATTTGGCATGGTTTATTGTCAATCTGAATCTGAATCTGAATATTCTACCCATTAATATGTTTATACAAGTGTATGATCGCTATAAAATAAAATTCGTTCGGTTTTCGTAGCCTTATAATTATGCTTTTATATACATATATATATATATATATATATATATAGCAAGGGCCTTGCTTCAGAGAGGTCGGCATCTTGCGCCGCCATGTATGTACGGCAGACCGAGTGGACAATCCAGCCAGCCAGAGAACGCATTTCGCGTGTATAAATGAACCAACGAAGACAGCAGAAGGAAGAAGGAGGAAGAAACAGCAGAGTGTTAGTAGTTCGTCAATAGAGAGTAGTGAAAAGTTTTTTTAGTTATAAAGTTTGCGAATGGACCACACTTACCACGCAACAGGAGAGAATGAACCTGAACCATCATCTGCGAGGAAAAGAAGACGTAACTTCACTCCTTGTGATGCACTCTCTGCGGCGCTTTTCCTCCTGATGATATATCTCCCCAACAATGGTAGCACCGAATCCCATTCTGTGCATTCAGCCTCTCTTCTCGCCCGCTCAGCATCAAACACATGGAGTTCCTCATCTGTATGCTCCGGCTCAAACAGGTATGGCTCTGGATCTGTGTCCGCTACAAGAAACTCTTCAAAATTGCGTTCAAAGTCGTCCATTGCAACTACTATAGTCCGGACATATTGCTAGGCTAAATAAACAGCTGAGCTCTGTTTACAGGCTACGCTGTCAGTCAGTGTGCAGGCTGGAGGTTGAGCAGAGAGGGGAGGGGGTCCCCACTCAGTATGGTAAACAAGTATGTGTGTAAAGTTATGAAGTGCGTCTGTTAGGCTAGAAGAGTCAGAGTTTGGGACGGAGTGGAGTGTTACTGGAGTTTCTGGAGTGCTCAAATAAACGGGCCTTTTTCCTGAACGCTCCTCTGGTCTCCTGCTCGTGAGTGATTCATTACAATATCGTAACATTTTAGATTTCTAAATAAACATTCACCTCTTCGCTAGATAGACCTACTCCTGAAAAAGTTGTGCGCAAGGCTTTTTGTCCCTACGAGGCCACCGTCATTTACCCGACGGGAGGGGTGAGCGAGTGAGCCCTGCAATCTAGAATTTGACCACTGATGTCACTGTTTTCAACCCATTTTACACACTGGCCCTTTAACAACTACTCACTGGACCCTGAAAATGCTGACAGGTTCGTCAAAGTCAGACCAATCTTGGATGCACTCAAGGAAACCTTCCGCTCAGCACTTCTTCCGCTCCAGAAGAATTTCAGTCGGTCGATGAGATGATGATTCCCTACAAGGGACGCCTGTCTATCAAACAATATGTCCCCAAAAAACCCAAGCCCTGGGGAGTGAAAGTGTGGGTGTGAGCAGGATCCTCTGGGTACATGTACAACCTTGAACCCTATCAAGGTCCAGCTGGGGGACGAGGTGAGATCAGACAGCTGGGAATGGCTGGAGATGTAGTCATGCGCCTTTGTGAAGACATTCAGGGCACGAATCACAAGGTGTTTTTCGGCAATTTCTTTTGCACAATTCCCCTCCTTCAGGCACTGGAACACCAAGGGATCTATGGCACTAGCACATGCGGAAGCAACAGGCTACATGGAGCATAAGAGAAGCTCAACAATGAAAAGCAACTCAAGCAAAAAGGAAGAGGATCTGTCTCTGCCGTGACCAATGCGCAAAACATCACTGTCACACACTGGTTGGATAGTTCAATGATTCACATGGCCTCTTCCTGCACTGGCCTGTCCCCAAGAGATGTGGCACAGAGATGGAGAAGGAAGGGAAGCAGATGCTCAACGTCCAAAGGCCATTTTCCGTGAAGCTGTACAATCAGCATATGGGAGGAGTAGGTCTAATGGATCAGTGTGTCGCAATGTATCCCCACAGACGCAGAAACAAGCGATGGTACATCAGAGTGTTCTTTCACTTCCTTGATGTCACAACTGCAAATGCCTGGCAGCTCTATAGAATGTCTGGAAATGAAGCGAAGGATCTTCTGCAATTCAAGGCATCGACAGCTCATGCTCTCATCAATGCAGGATCCGTGAAGATACACGCCAGAGGCAGACCCAGTGCCACTCTACCACCGGCAAAACGGAGAGCAGTGTCGAAGGCCCCCCCTGAGATCCGGTATGCCCCCGGAAACCACTGGCCCCAGCTCAAGGAAGCAAGAAATGGCAGCAGATGCCAAGATGCTGCGTGCACACGAAGAACCAAGTACATCTCCGCGCAGTGTCTTGTGGCTTTGTGCCCTGGATGCTTTGGCAGCTATCACAGAAAATAGTCTCAAAAAGGAGCAACAAGAATGCTTTGACAGGAAATATATGATAAATGCTATAAGATACTATGAGGAGAGAAGATGCTCAGTTCAGAGACTTAACAGTTCAGAGACTTGACAGGAATATGAGAAACACCAGCTAGATACTATGAGGATCTATACTCAGTTCAGAGACTGTTACTTTTGTCACACTATCCTCAGTTCAGAGAGATTATGTCTTTATTTTCTAACCTTGTTTTACATCCCTAAAGATAAATAAAAATGCTTAGTGAAAAAAAAGACTGAGTCAATCAATAGAGCTCAAATACAGAGGCCTACAGGGTAGTGGAGGAACCACTATTCCAACATAATACCATATTACAACTGTATAACTAAATTACAACTATACCTACATAACTACCATGTTATTACATTGATGTTTTTTTACAGAACAAAATGCATGAGTGGACAGATAAATATATCTTTATAGAATAAAGATAGACATTTTTTTTCAAACCTTGTTTACATCCCTAAGGATGTATAAAAACACTAAAAATCAAAAAATCCTGACTGAGCTTATCATAATTCATGCATGAGTGGGTTAATAGGTGGACGAACAGGCATCTCACTATATAATGACAAAAACTCTGTGGGTGTGTGTGTGTGTCTGTTCCACGTTTTTCTCCTCACTGACTTGGTCAATCCATGTGAAATTTGGCACAGTGGTAGAGGGTCATGGGAGGATGCGAATGAAGCAATATTACATCAATTGGCCAAAGGGGGGCGCTATAGCAACCGATTGAAATTGCAAACTTTGAATGGGCATATCTCATGCCCCATATGTCATAGAGACATGAAACTTTGCACAGAGATGCCTCTCCTCATGAGGAACACATTTGTCTCAATAACCCATAACGTCTGGTTATATAGATTTTCCGCCATTTTGAATTTTTTGAAAAACACTTCAAATCAATCTTTTCCTAGGAAGTTTGACCGATCTGCATGAAACTCGGTGAACATAATCTAGGGACCAATATCTAAAGTTCCCTCTTGGCAAAAGTTGGAAAACTTACTAAAACTGAGCTTCCATAAGGCAATGAATATTGCGGAGGGCGTGGCTCATCACATAAAGGTGTATAACATCTCAAGGGTTTCACCAATCACCACGCAACTTTGTAGGCATATGACCACACATAATCTGAGGGGACCCCTCCATTATTGGCCCCATCAAACAAAATGGGGGCGCTAGAGAGCTAATTTCTTATCTAGGCCTAACCACCATATGGATTTTTACTAAACTTGGTAGATATGTAGAACAGGACGCCTCAAGGTGACTGGAGAAATCTAACTCTAATTGGTAACTGGGTGGCGCTATAACAATAGAAAAATGCTTAAAAATGGCTAAAATCCGACCAATCGCTGTGGCTCCCCCTGTGGCCCAGTGTTTGTTTTTTCTAATTTTTGGTATGACTAAGTCATGGTATGGTATGCTGTACATAATCACGGAAAGTGTCAGTGTGTCAGTCAGTCATTCTGACTGTCCCATGTTTTTCTACTCACTGACGTGGTCAATCTATGTGAAACTGCACTAAGGCATTGAGGACTGGCATAGGTAGAAGGTGACAAAGCTACCACTGGGTATGGACTAGTGTATTTATATCGAGGAGAAAATTCAGCACACAAATTGGGTCACAAATTGGTATACCACTTTGAATAAGTATAGTTATTATCAGAATAGATAGACTGACTGCACAGGACACACCCCAGTTTCCCACCAACCTTACATATGTTGCAATTGCAGGATCCCTTCATCATTGTCTCTGTGGTGAACAATTCCAGGAGAGAAATCCCATCTAGCAAAGGGGCAGGATGAAGGGGCACTGGAGCCCTCCTGATGGGCTATGGGGGATATGTGAGACAAAAAAAAGGTTGAAAACCACTGCTTCAGAGGACTTGTGATGTTGGAACACGTGCTAATAACATTCTCCTCTTATTCTAGAGAGCGAGTGGACTGGAACTAACATATCATGAAAAATGTAATGATACTCTCTGTGAGGCCATTGTAAAAAGCTAACACATTTCATGGGACTTTGAAAATGCCAGAATGGAACAGAAACCCACAGAGATGCCAATCAAGTGAAAGTGATTTACTATTGTAAAGAATATATTTGAATGACCTGCCATTAATACATGATGGTCATTATGATGAACTCACGAGACAAAGGGAGTCTAATGAAGGACATAAGGAACAAAACAATGGGAACAGAATGGGAGCGCAGATTAGCAGCAGTGTGTTTGGTTGATGCTCCCTGGCACGCAATGGGCTTTTATTGAAGGTGTCACAGGAGAAGCGAGCAGTTAAATGATATCACACACACACACACACACTCTCAATCAGCTCACACATACAGTATGTCCACCCACACATACCATCAAACCAAACTGGCTGAGCAAAATGAGACTCTTTCTTTTTCTCTCTCTCTCTGTCTCTCTCTCTCTCTCTCTCTCTCTCAGGATTCCTATTGCCTGTGCCGTGATGAATATATCATCGGCCCATTTTCACCAAACAACATGGCGGTTCCCACACGCTATGCGGCTCCGCCCTATCACTTTCAGTTAGATGAACATGGGGTTATGGCAGGACTGGTGGAGAATTTAAATACCATGCGTGAGAGAGGAAGAGAGGGATGCATGAGAAATCAGGGAGAGAGGGTGAGTGGGTGGGGAAAGAAAAAAATACAAGGGAAAAGGAGAGAGACAGAGAGGAAGGAAAGTGCTATCTGTATCTGCCCGATCAGTTTCACTTAAGTTAAACAGGAGCTGTGGTGAATGGGGAATAGCTTGTGTCGCAGAGCAATGAATAAAGGAACGGTGGGTGAGACTGAAGAGAAAGAAAGAAAGAAAGAAAGAAAGAAAGAAAGAAAAAGAAAGAAAGAAAGAAAGAAAGAAAGAAAAAGAAAGAAAGCATCGGATGAATGAACAAAGTAAGAAATCAGGATAAAAGACAGAAAGAAACCATGGAAAGTAAGAAAAAAAAGAATTAAAACATTGAAGGAAAGAAATAACTCAAGCACTGAAACTGAGAAATATAGTAAAGCAAGACTGTGCCCCCTCCAAAAACCATCTATGCATACTAATTGTCATATTTTGAAAATTTCCCTGCAAACTACAATAAAAAGTGAATATAATAAATACTCTGATATGAAATTAAGCTGTACCCATCTGTGGCTCAGCTCTGTAACAGCTTACCCCCACCCCTTTGTCACTACTACTTATGGCTAAAGCTATAGCCTGACACGGCTGCAACTCACTGCCTGTTATGATATTTGATGATAATGGAGGAGAAGAGGATGGCAAGTCAGTCACACAGTGTCAGGCACACAAACAGTGAGATAAAGCAGAATTGACATTGCCTAATGGCTATGAAATTATTATTATCATATCTTTAAAATGAATACACTGTTCATTATACACACCAGTTTGGAAAAAAAACTTTAAAATAAAACACTCACACATATCTGGGATCTGTCTGGGATCTGGGGCATGCTCAAGTCAAGTTGTGTGAGGAGTAAAAAAAATATTTCCCCTCATAGAGTCTACAGATATTCTTACTCCTGGAAATAGTGCCACAACCTGCAGGAGAATCTCCCAAAGAGACCCCCTCAGTGGAGCTATGGAAATCGTCTTAAAGGGGAACTATGCCTATTTCCAAAAGCCTTACATGCTATTCTTATAATCTGAGACAGCCAAAACGCATAAATAAACATAACCAACTCTTTCCAAAATACAAAAGCTAGAGTGGTCAAACTAAAATTTGTGATGGCATAGGGTATAAACGCTGGAGCTGCTCAACAGACAATAAATTGGGAAAGATATTATAGATCAGTATTTTCCAATCTTTATCTTCAAAGGACCCTTTTTTTCTATCATTGAGTAAACTGATGACCCCTGACTTGAGTAAACTTATTAACTCTTACCAAGAGACATACTTATCATCTCTCATATTATCTTCAATGCATAGCAATGAATAAAAAAATAAAACAATGATTAGGATGAATTGTGCTCCTGACATAACATCAAATCCTATGACATCACAAGTTTGAGACTTACTTCTCTGCCTTCTGGCTTTGAGAGTGAGTCGTTCATGTTCACAAATATTCATCTATAGGACATGGAAATAACATACTGGAATTCTTAATTTAGGTGGTGTTCCCATATAAGTTATTTTCAAACTAATTATTCACTAATTTAGTATGACCAGTCCATACCCAGTTGCCAATTAGAGTTAAATTTCTCCAGTCACCTTGAGGCGTCCTGTTCTACATATCTACCAAGTTCAATAAAAATCGATATGGCGGTTAGGCCTAGATAAGAAATTAGCTCTCTAGCGCCCCCATTTTGTTTGATGGGGTCAATAATGGAGGGGTCCCCTCAGATTATGTGTGGTCATATGCCTACAAAGTTACGTGGTGATGGGTGAAACCCTTGAGATGTTATACACCTTTATGTGATGAGCCACGCCCTCCGCAATATTCATTGCCTTATGGAAGCTCAGTTTTAGTAAGTTTTCCAACTTTTGCCAAGAGGGAACTTTAGATATTGGTCCCTAGATTATGTTCACAGAGTTTCATGCAGATTGGTCAAACTTCCTAGGAAGAGATCGATTTGAAGTGTTTTTCAAAAAATTCAAAATGGCAGAAAATCTATATAACCGGAAGTTATGGGTTCTTGAGGCAAATGTGTTCCTCATGAGGAGAGGCATCTCTGTGCAAAGTTTCAATCGGTTGCTATAGCACCCCCCTTTGGCCAACTTATGTAATATTGCTTGATTCGCATCCTCCCATGACCCTCTACCACTGTGCCAAATTTCACATGGATTGACCAAGTCAGTGAGGAGAAAAACGTGGAACAGACACACAGACACACAGACAGAGTTTTTGTAGAGACAATCTGATGAATCACTTTTGGTTCATCTGCTCACATGAGGTTTAAGAAAGACCATGTACTGTGATGAGGATTCATGAGTAGAAAATGCTTTGGTTTGAGAGTGTTTTTACACCTAGCCTACTGTCAATCAAACTGCATATGACACAACTGTACAATAATGACATTAAAGGATGACTGTTGCTGTCCATGTGTGGTGTGAAAGCAAGACAGACCAACTGCTCCATTTTATGATCATCTGTATGATTTAGCACAAGTTTAAAAGCTTAGATACTTACTAAAATCCATCTTCTGGACATGAATTGTTCACAAAACGTTCTAACAAACCATCTGTGTAAGTGATAAACATATTTATGTAATATATTCAGTAACCATGGCAAGATATATGCATGGGTGCAATGCAGAAATTTTCCCTCCCTGTTATTTCAGTCATTGATCTGTCAGATGGGGACTCTATGAGCCAGAGTAAAGACAAACCAGACCAGAGCTAAAAGGGGATAATGTTTCAGTTTAAACTTTGTGTGGACCAAATCTACAGAACTCAGGTTTAAAACACAAACTGTATGAAAATAATTGATGTAGCAACCATGATGTTACCTATTAACTTTGTTTTCTTTTGGTTTTTTTTGTCTTTTTTGAGTCTGGCATTTGGCAGTTGCCATCTTGGATTGTTGGAGCCAGAAGTGGCCATTTTCAGACGAGAGGGTGGAGCTTACACACTAGCTGTTAGCTTGGTTAGTATGGTGCATTTACAGATATGGTTAACAATCATAATGCTAACCTCATGGTTACGTTTCCTGACCAACTTTGTTGCTGTGGTAGCGACTTTTTAGCAGACAGCACCCATCTGTCACTCAAAGCAGCCACGCCCCTAATTATGCAATATGCATTAATTAAACCTAAAGGACATAACAGTTGAGTTATATAAAAACTTATTCCTGGTATAGTTGTCATGAACAGGGAAATTAGTTATAGAGATCAAAACTGTTTTTTTCTACCCGGCTGTAAACATATGTATTATATTTCTGCTGAAAAGTTGGGCACTTTAGAATGGGGGTCTATGGGGACTGACTTGCTTCTGGAGCCAGCCTCAAGTGGACATTAGAAAAACTGTAGTTTTTGGCACTTGTGAATTCACGGGCCAAAACAGCTGTTTTGTTTTCTTCCAAGATCCCTTTCCTCATCCCTGCCCCACAGTCAGTTCCAGAAAGCTACTCAGAACTACTACAGCATGGCCTCTTGGGCTGACTTTTCCTTTCAGTCCAGGAGGACATAACAACTTTACAGTCATTACCCTGCTGCTTTAACTGTAGAGCCCCCCTGCAGCAGTATGGGGTTTGAGAGTTTTCAAGCACACTATATGCACTCTTTCACTGAGCCTGATGCAAGAACATTTATGCTTACCCTAAACTTTTCAAAGTGAGGATTCACTTGAGTATGAGTGTTAGTACATTGGATAATGGCATTCATCTGTATTAAATTCCTTGAACTTGATCAATGACACCTGTAGCTACAATAAGTAGTTGTTGTGAACATTCCCATAATTAATGGCCTCAGATTGCTGTAATATGATACTTATTCTGCTCCATTAGTCGGCAAGTGTCATACACAAAAATGGCACCCAAGGGTAAAAAAAAACTTCACAAGTGCAAAGCTCACAGTGTGAGGAGTGCTGCTACACTGCCTGCTTTCACCACATCCAGTGAGAGATTCTTGTCAGTATTAAAGCAGCTCAAGAAATATCTAAGAACAAAAAGTACATTTTGACAGATTTCTGATTAATGACTTATACTGACAAAATTAGCATTAGCCTACTAATACATGACCCGCTGATAGGTAAAAGGGGTAATATAGAATACTAGTCCATACCAGAGCATGTGAGCAGAGTGGGTGAAAATTTCCATGAGCATGGTAGATTCTCCGGGGAAGCCCTCTCCCCTCTCCCCGCAGTTAGGGACCATTCTCCAAGGTACCGCTGCTTCTCTTCTCAGTTTCTTTTCTGAAGTACACAGTAAACTCCATAGTTTTGAAAGAAAATACTGTGGGTGGCGCAGATGCAAAGATGCATTCTGGGTGGGGCATGAGTGACCGGAGCGAAATGGAGTGAGAGGTAAGGCTCCACTCCACCTTTTAGAAAAAATAGCCGCTCCTCACTCAACACAAAATCCTTCCGTTCCCCGCTCCAGCTCCGCTCCGCTCCGCTCACATGCTCTGGTCCATACCCACTGAGTGCACAGTTGCCCACGTACAGTTTCACATGGTGTGTGTTTGGGATACAGGTCATAGGAAATTGCAGATTAAATAGTCAACTGAACCCATTAAGAAGAGCAATGTATTCAGACAGAGTTTTTGTCAATTTGATAGTACGATTGCTTCATTGAAAGTACAGTAGTACCATTGCCAATAGTGGGATAGTTAGTGGGCTAAAACTGTACATTAGTAGTTGAGGTAGCACGTTGAAAGACAGATAGTTCAAGTGTTTATATGTTGTATTGACTTAAAAGTGGGGCGCACTGGTAGTTCACATGGGAAACATATCTTGACCACGTCAGTGAGTAGAAAAACGTGGGACAGACAGAATGACTGACTGACAGAATGACACACTGACAGTTTCCGTGATTATGTACAGCATACCATACCATGACTTGGTCATACCAAAAATTAGAAAAAAAACCCAAACATTGGTCCACAGGGGGAGCCACAGCCATCGGTCACATTTTAACCATTTTTAAGCATTTTTCTGTTGTTATAGCGCCACCCAGTTGCCAATTAGAGTTGAATTTCTCCAGTTACCTTGAGACGTCCTGTTCTACATATCTACCAAGGTTAGTAAAAATCAATTTGGCAGTTAGGCCTAGATAAGAAATTAGCTCTCTAGCGCCCCCATTTTGTTTGATGGGGTCAATAATGGAGGGGTCCCCTCAGATTATGTGTGGTCATATGCCTACAAAGTTGCGTGGTGATCAGTGAAACCCTTGAGATGTTATACACCCTTATGTGATGAGCCACGCCCTCCGCAAAATTCAAAATGGCGGAAAATCTATATAACCGGAAGTTATGGGTTCTTGAGGCAAATTTGTTCCTCATGAGGAGAGGCATCTCTGAGCAAAGTTTCATGTCTCTACGACATACAGGACATGAGATATGCCCATTCAAAGTTTGCAACTTCAATCGGTTGCTATAGCGCCCCCCTTTGGCCAATTGATGTAATATTGCTCCATTCGCATCCTCCCATGACCCTCTACCACTGTGCCAAATTTCACATGGATTGACCAAGTCAGTGAGGAGAAAAACGTGGAACAGAGACACAGACAGACACACAGACAGACACACCATGAGACAGAGTTTTCGTCATGTAGTAAGATATAGTAAGATGATTGATTTCTGACCTGAAATTTGATCAGATTGTCACTTTATAATTGCTCCTAATTGGAAAGATTTTCGATGACATTTTACAAAAAACACAACACAAAATGCAGATAGCATTAGTTACATTAGCATAATCAATTATTTCCTAGTCATTTTTTCATGCATGAAACCAACTAACTCTGACACACAAATTCTGTGTGTGCAGATATGAATAAAACAAAGTCATGTCAACATTTTCAAGGATTGAAAGTTAAGTTGAATGATTTGGCCCACCTAAAGCTGTCATTTTTGGTAGTTTTATTACAGCTTTTGATGCTACAGTGACTCCCTGCTTAAACAGTTTGGGGAATTTTTCGTTATCTGTTGTGAGACTCTAAGGATAGAGGATGTGGGATGCTGTACAGCAGCGAGAGGTGGACCACTGGAAAAGATACAGCTGAGACTGGTTGTGATGATCTCTGGTGGAAAGGTAAGCTCCTGGTCTAGATCAAACACCATCGTCCAATCCCGGGCTGTATCCAGTAGGCTTGATTCTTTGACCTCGCAGTTGACCTCTTTGGCATCTGTCCTGCTGGTACAGAGGCTATGGTGTTTGAGCAGCGTGGAGTTGTGGGAGAAAGGGCATTGTTGGTAGTCCTCCCTTCTTCCAGTACAAGTGCCAGTTGCCAAAGGACCTGGTTGTGCAACCAGGGATAGCATCCTTGAGTAAGACTGGTCTTGCAATAGGTGAATATGTTCCGTAAGGTTGCTGGTGTTTGGCAGAGAGGACATGATGTGTGTTCTTTAAGCCGCTGGCAATGCAAGTTCTTTCCTCCCAAGAGTTAGCACCAAGTTAAAGTCACCTGGATAAAAATGAACTAGTTCATGTTCATGTCCTCCGTTTTTTGTTTGGTTGGTTCTTTTTGTGTGTGTGTGTGTGTGTGTGTGTGTGTGTGTGTGTGTTTGTCAAGTCAAGTCAAGTTTAGTAGGTTTTTGCCAATGTGTTTGACGTGCTGACACTGGTACAATTTGCAAAAAAATGTGTCATCTTTTGTAATCTGTACTAATTTGTGTATAAAACTTCAAATATTCCAATAAACTGGTTTCAACAGGACCAGTATCTGTGTTGTCTGAGTTACAAGTTGCAACCACCATGCTGGAGTCTGTCCCTCATTGAATAGTGTTTCCCTCCTGTTAAAATGCGTAGCACTCCCTTCCGTGGTCAGGGTTTGGTTCAGATGAGCCCGCTCTCACTCCAAAGTCGTTGAAATCCGGTGCTTGGCATGATTTGTGGAGCATTGCCATTATAGTTTAACGGCGCCCGGCAGCATCAGGTGGAAACACGGTGGGACAAGGATGAAAGTTAAGGCGGCGAATGTCCAAGTGAGGCGGGAGTGGTGATAGATGGGTCCAGCAAACACAGATTTTCACCAGAGAGAGCAGTGCTTGTGTCCCGTAAGATTCGAAAGCCAAACCCTGTTCTTTTTTCACCACGTGTTTTTGTTGCCTAAACCCAACCATTTGTGTTTGTTGTTTAAGGGGAAAAAAAACGTCAATTTGTGGTGTTGTACCATCATAGTGCATTTATTTTCAAAGAGACTGTATGTAAATATAAAATTTCTTGTGAAGATCGAAGTGTATCTTGAGAGAAGACAATGCATGTAACAGACAGACCTTTACACTGTGTCCCAGAACATCAACAACCAACGCACCCAGCGTACCTTGTGCATCATATGTGGACATGGAAAGTCCATGACCAAGCACGTCAATATGTGACAAGGTCCGACTGAGAATATGTTGTTCAGATTTACCTAGGGGGAAAGTTCAGGTTCTTGGAACTGGGAAGAACATCCATGGCTCTAATGATGAAGCTAGATTTTCCTCCTTCCATTTCCTCCCAGTCTCCCAGTGTTCCAGGTTGTCCCTTTTTGTCCATTGATCCTGTTTTGCCCTTGAGACTGCCTTTGCACATCAGTCTGCCTTCTCCAGCTGCTGCAGGTCTTTAACACAAGCCCTGTCATTTAGAGTGGTGTTGTTCTGTGCCATATGAGTCTACTTGTGCCTTACCCAAAGCTGCCTCTTTCATAGTGCACTTGGCAGATGGGTCTTTCTGCCTGTGTAAACAAGCTGGTTGAGAACTCAGAACTTAGTGATGAATTTACAAATTGCTCGTGCAACCCACTCCACATTACTGGTAGGCTATAAGAGGAGAATTTTCACTCTCTGACCAATCTGGCAGTATTGCTGAATGTACTTGTACTCAGGTTTTTGCTGTTTAATAAAATTAACTGTCCGAGGTAGCAAAAGACATCGGTTTACCACACCTGTGCATAAACACTTCATTTTAAGTGTTAATCATCCACCACGTTAATCTGCATGGAGCACACACACATCTGGTGACACCATCACTCTACTTCACACACTTCTGCACCCTGGCTTTCATCAAGAGCATGCAAACACCCACTTTAACACGCCACCTGGTACACCTACACACACACGCACACACATGTACCCACATCCCATGAATTTACCGCATCAGCATGCATTCACACAATCATCATCATGGTTTTAATGGCTCTTTGGTGAGGGAGGAATACGCCTAACGTGCTGACAGCAGGCACATTAAGACACACACACATAGACACACACTCACCCACACACTGACATGCTGTCTTACTGTCACAGCAGCTCTTTAGCAGAGAAAACGTACACACACTTGACACTTCCACACACATAGAGAAATTCATGGAAAGACAGGAGCATGCAGACATGTTCCTTAAAGACAATTCATGCGAAGTGGCAAGCCACCCTGCATATATTCACACAGCATGCTATGCCCTCATACACACACACACACACACACACACACACACACACACACACACCTGTCAAACAAACACAATTTTAACACATGCTCTCAGTATGCATGCATCAAGTTGACAAGACGCCCACACACACAGGAGAAACCCTTAAGATAACATGAGCACTTTCACACAAACACACACTAACAATTAATGCAATTAACACACTCTAGAGACCTGTGTGTGTGGTGTGTGTGTGTGCATGTGCACATCAAGGGATCACTTGAAATCTACCTTTCTTGCTGACAAGGCTTTGTGTGTGTCTATGTCTGTGTGTATGTGTGTGAAAAGTAGGCCAGCGAATGACAAGCTCCATTTTTCATTGCCGTTACTTCAGAGACAGTAGGAACAGATGCCCCGTTGGGACACAGACACACGCGCGCAGGCACAGACGCCGTCACACTTCGACTCACACAGCAGTTGTGAACACACACAAAAACTGCCAACGCTCAGGTCTGTCTGAGTTGACACCGCTCAATTTCAATTAAAATCACTCTCCTACATTTTTGTACCAGCATCAAGCTACAGACCAGAGCTGACCCTGTTCACCTTCACTTGAAAGCATCTCCATGTACATAGAAACACACATGTGTGCAAATGTGTAACAATTCTGTCATTGTTATTTCATACTTTGGTCAATACTTCTAAAACATTTACTCTAATATATGAAACCAAAAAGGTTTCCAGTTCTAGGACCTTGTTAATTAAATAACTATTTACATTGCATTAAATGTGTTTTGAATACATGATGCCAGCAGGATGCAGAAAATAAAGCCACTGAATCTGAATCTTAAATCCTTTATCCTGTGCAGGTTAAACTGCATTACTAGAAGAGCATGTAAATATGCTTAGAAACAAAAACCCTGAAACAAACATGCTCACACCACATTTAGCATTTTATACATCAAAAAAGGCAGTGTATGGGTTTAAATATATCTGTTAATACTTCTAGGTTCAGTGTGTAGGATTTAGGGGGATATATTGGCAGAAATGGATATAATATGATGTTTCTTTAGTGTATAATCACTAGAAAATAACAATTGTTTTTTTGTATTTTTACCTTAGGATCATATATCAACATTTTTTATGGAGATTACCATGTTTACAGCTATGTTTGTACAGTAGCCCAGAATAGACAAACCAAGCACTGAATCGCTAAATCACGAAATCTGAGTACTTCTGATTTAACAGGAACTCTCAGATATACAAAGTACTAGTAATATAATGACTTACTTAAAGGGATAGTGCACCCAAAAATGAAAATTCAGCCATTATCTACTCACCCATATGCCGATGGAGGCTCTGGTGAAGTTTTGGAGTCCTCACATCACTTGCGGAGATCCAAGGAGAGAGGAGGTAGCAACAAAACTCCACCTAATGGAGGCTTATGGTGCCCCAGATTCAAATGTCCAGAAACACATAATTGAAACCACAAAATATAAAACTTCATCTGAGCTTCCATCGGCATATGGGTGAGTAGATAATGGCTGAATTTTCATTTTTGGGTGCACTATCCCTTTATTGTATGCTCACTCTATTACATCTATTAAATCTATTACAGTATCATGAAACTCATAAAATAATGACTAAAACATTTACTAGAATATGACTTTATTAAAAGTGAATATTGGGGCGTTGGTGGCTTAGTGGTAGAGCAGGCGCCCCATGTACAAGGCTGTTGCCGCAGCGGCCTGGGTTTGACTCCAGCCTGTGGCCCTTTGCTGCATGTCACTCCCTCTCTCTCTCTCTCCCCCTTTCACACTTCCTATCAAATAAAGGCTAAAAATTCCCCAAAAAAATCTTAAAAAAAAGAAAAAAAAAGTGAATACCACTAACTAATTCTCGACTAAAACCAAGCAAAAAAGGACTGTAATGTAAAACACATTCTCAGTCCGACCTCATCATATCTTGATGTTTTGGTCATGGACTTTCCAAGCCCAGATACGACGTGCAAGGTACCCTGGGTGCTTTGCTTGTCAGTGTTCTGCCCGTTACATGCATTGTCTGTTTTCAAAAAACACTTTTGTGTGGTTGTGTTTTGCAAACACATGCATGTGGTTGGGTTTAGGTAACAAAAGCATGTGGTTGGGTTTAGGTAACAAAAGCATGTGGTTTGGTTTAGGGGAAAAAAAAAGGTTTTGGCTTTACATAAAGCGAACACTGGCCTCTCAGGTGAAAGTCGTGGTTGCTGGACCTGTCCATCATCATCATGCCCATGTGAAAAGCCAGCTTTTTTTTGTTGGTGTCTGACGGCAGATGTCAATGACCAAACCACGGATTTTGACGACTGGGGACTGGGTTGTAATGTGACTTTAGACCAACTTCAATTCTTAGTAGTCTTCTGAGACTAAAAGTTAATTCAAAATCCTCGTCAAAGTAACACTAATGTGGCCAAACACATGCATGTGATTGGGTTAAGGAAAAAGGACAGGGTTTGGCTTTACAATCTTACAGGAAGCAAAAAACGGGCTCCAAGGTGCAAGTCCGTGGTTGTTGGACCCATCCACCACCTCTGCTGCCCACCCTACTCAGACTGCCACTACCTTAACCTTTGTTGTTGTCCCACTGCGTTTCTCCCTGCGCGCCGTTAAGCAATAACAGCAACCAGCCCTGTATCATGCCGATGTGAAAGGAGAGCTTTTCTGCAGGTGTCTGATGCTGGAAGTCACCGACCAAGTGTCGAATTTCAACGAAGTCTGAGTGAGACCAGGTTGAATAATTTGGTTCCTGGTAAAAAAAAAAAAAAACCTGAACAATGAACACTGTGGGAAATCTAGCTTGGAGAACTTGCAGCTGGTTGCAATCTGCAGTCCTCACCACTAGACACCATAAAATCCCCCTAAATCTCACACACTGAACCTTTAAATACTTGAAAAAAGTACCCTTACCTCAAAACTTTACTCAAGTAGGAGACAATGTGTGCAAATGTACATTTCCGAAAACTGCCTGCAGGAACGCAGAGGAAAGTAAGGAATAAGCATGTTATCCACAATGAATCACCCAGTCTCCCTTTGTGCCAATAAAAATGTGTACACCCCCATCCACATGCTCTCATTTACTTGCCCGAGGTCTTTCTGTGCATGGTTTGTGCTGGGTTCCTCCATCCCAGGTAAGGGAAATCTAAATGTAAAAGCATACAATGACATTTTAGGCAATGGGGTGCCTCTTGGCAGCAGTTCCCTGCAGTCAGGTTCCAAGTAGAGGTGTCCAGACAGTACATGTACAAATCTTTACCACAGACTCTTCAAAGTGAGTTGAATATCCTAAATTACCCTTGTCTCAGATTAAATCGGCAGTTTTTAGCAGTACGCCTCCTCAATGATAACTGAATTTGGCTCTGTCAGTTCAGCCGTGATACACAGTACATTATTTTCTCATTAAAAGCTTATTAAAAGACAGCAAAAGCCACATAAACAATAATAATGTGAATACAATTGCAAATAGTTGGCTGCTGATCTATTGACCTCATGTAGGTTTTTGTATAGGTATTTAGTTGTTTTTTAAGCTTCAGAAGCTTGTGGAAAACCTTTCTATCAAAACAGGCTGTAAGGGTAGATCAGAAAGGGAAATGTTTTTGGATGTTTGGTTGTAGGTACTTATCCATACAGTAGACGGCTGCCAGCGCACCTCCAGTTCGGAGAAGCAAGCAGGAGTACCGCCAAGGGAAGCTGAGCAACGTACTGGGGGGCAGCAGGAAAAAAAAATATGTGTATGTGTATCAATATGTGTACGCTATATTAAGAATATTTTTACCACTTCACGTTGCTGTCAGACAGCCCTTTTTCACGGGGACCTGAACTGAAAGTGAAAGGTTCCTCCTCAAAGCCAGACACCATTGACAAAAACAGTAATTTTACCTTGCTGAACAAGGGAGCTGCCAGCTTACCGCTGTCTTGATCAGTAAGTTTGTTTGTGTTTTTGTGTGACCTTGGGCTTTTAAAGCATAAGTTTGGATTTAAAAAAGTCACACAATAACACAAGCAAGCTAACCAATCAAGTAGAAGGTAGTAGAAGGTAGAACAGCACTTCCCATATACTGCAAGGTAAAATTATTATTTCTGTCAATTGAGTCTGGTACCTTTTAAGAGAGTAATACAACAGCTTCAGTTCCCCACCAGAAAGGCCTGTCAAACAGCAAAATTTAGCAAAAGCGATAAAAATCTTCCTATTATAGCCTCTTCCTAAAGAGATATTGCTTTTTATGTTGCTAAATTACATTTTGCTGTTTGCCCCTGTCCACAGCAGTACATAGCTTAGCTTCTGTAGTGGTCATCTACTGCAGGTATTACACTGACTATGTATAAGTACTTCATAAAAACCCACTTCAAAACATCCAAGCTATACCTTAAAAGGATATTTTACAACAGAGCAAATATTAAATCAGTCTCACATCTGAATAAAAAAGAGAAAGGATTACAAAGAAGACAAAACAATGAACAGCAGGTTGATCCTGTATTACTGTGGCTGTGATATTAAATTTTTTGTCAAAGCTACCAACCCAGCTGGATTTTGGCCCACATTAACTGCCTTTTTCACAGTTAGCTGGCACTTTAAATTCACGTCAAATTCATGTCATATTATGAAATAATATCACACATAACATGTGGACTACAGAGAGGCTGTTCCAGTGCTCCATCCAGCCACACATCCATTTTCATTTCTGTGATTAAAGCATGTGTTAAATTGCTTGGATAAATAAAGAATGCCTGTCAGACATGTTGTCACTCATGACAGCAACACTCCCCTCTAACCCCACTCCCCTGTCCAAATATCAAAACAGTGTTAATTGTGCTGATATTATGACTTAAGACTTAAATGATCCAGATTGCTAAAAGGCCCTCAGTCTAACTAGCAGCTATTTTGACACAGTTAGTTATCCAATGCTGTCACCTAAAGCTGTTTTTTTCAGACTGTGACTAAATGCAATGTGAAAACAGCACCACCCTGAAGCCATATGTCATTGTGAGGGAAAAAAACTGATAGGTTTTTTTTTAATGTGCAAAGTTTCTTTCTTTTTTTTCTGTAACTATTTTGCCATTTCAGCCAAAATACTGCTTACTGAATGAAATATGCTTTGTTGCCTGCTAAGAATAAGCAAATAAAAGTTCAAAGGGTTGTGCTGGTGATGTGTGTTTGTTTGTGAGTGTGTGGTGGGAATGTTGGGCCCGACTACACACCACACAACTCAATCTCACAGTGTCAAGAGTGCACAGCGCAGCATATGGACATAAAACAGGAAAGATGATTAACTCTACAATCATACATAAACCCAGAAGATACCAACAGTAGCTATACACATTTAACACCGGTACAAACGTACAACTGCATACTGGTGAGATGTAAAGACACATCGTCTCACAGAGGCAAACAGTATATATATAACTGTCAAAATGATGACTTTAACACTTGCCGTAGCAACTCTTTGTGTGATAAACAAGGTATTATTCTTTAGACTCCTGTGAGCAAGCCAGCCACACATTTAGTTGCTTCACCCACACAGTACATACCACAAGAGTCCAATTAAGACTACATGCCCACCAGTGGTGTAGTGGTATTTCTGTATTTCACCAGCATCACAGCCACACCACCACAACAAATTGTAAAGTGCATCATGAGCAGTGTTGGCAGGTGTGCAATTTTCCACATGATTGGGTCATTTTTTATTTGATTGGTTGGGTAACAATGTTTTTGGAAAAATGCAGCAACTTTATTTACAATTCAAGTGTTTTTTCTGATTCAAAGTTATAGGCTACATTCCCATGAATCTGCCTTTTTCTCTGTTTTCAGTTCCCCACAACTTTAAAAAGAAGAGGTTGTCAACGCATTGAGCTGGGTAGGCTTGACTTTTGGAACTTAATGACAGAGGTCTGATGGCTGACAAAACCAAATGTCAATTCAGTGCATTACTTCCATCGGCAGATTATTCAGAGCTTTTACTTAGCAGATTATATTTAGATCTAAAGTCATAACTCTGGTAAAAGCCCCATAAAAGTTTCTATCTGCTCATACAGTGAATAGTTTCCAGTTTAATGTAAAATTAAAGAAACTTGGATAATTTTTCAGTATAGTAACAGGGTTTTGAAGTTTGTCTTAATGTATGACCTGCAATTAAGACTGCAGGTGTGGCTTTTGAAGACTTAATTTTTATGACTCTGGGCCACCCATAGCAATGGCCAGAGGCATTATGTTTTTGGGTTGTCCCATTCTCTGTGCAATATCTCATGAAGGCCTTGAGGGACTTTCTTCAAATTTGGCACAATGTCCATCTGGACTCCAGGATGGACTGACTAGATTATGGTGACCAGGGATCCAAGGTCAAGGTTACTTTGACCTTGTCCATCTCATTCTTGTTAAAGCAGGATTTTTTTTTTTAAATTTGGCACTAACATCCACTTCAACTCAACAATGAACTGATTCAATTTTGATAAAAAAAAAAAGGGGTCCAAGGTTAAGATCACTGTGACCTCCTCTATCTCATTCTTGTGAAAGCAATATTTTAAAAGGGCCTTGAGGGAATTTATTCAAATTTGGCACATCCACTTGAACTCAGGGATGAACTGCTTTGAATTTGGTGGTCAAAGGTCAAGATCACTGTGATCTTGCATTTATCTTGTTCTTGTGAACACAATATCTCAAGAAGGCCTTGAAGGAAATCTTTCAAATTTGGCACAATGATGAACTGGATGAACTGATAAGATTTTGGATGAACTGATAAGACTATGGTGACCAGGGGTCCAAGGTCAGGGTCACTGTAACCTATCCATCTCATTCTTGTGAAAGCAATATCTCAAGAGGGCCTTGAGGGAATTTCTTCATCTTTGGCACCACATCCACTTGGACTCAACAATGAACTGGTTAGTTTTTGATGACATGGGGTACAAGGTCAAGGTCACTGTAACCTTGTCCATCTCATCCTCATGAAAGCAATATATCAAGAAGGCCTTGAGAAAATTGCTTCAAATTTGGCACAAACATCCACTTGGACTCAAAAACAGACTGATTAGAACTAGGTGGTCAAAGGTCAAGGTCACTGTGACCTTGCATTGATCTCATTCTTGTGAATGCAGTATCATGAGAGGGCCTTTAGGGAATTTCCTAAAATTTGGCACAACATCCACTTAGACTCCATGATGAACTGATTAAATTTTGGTGGTCGAAGGTCACTGTGACGTGACAAAACATGTTTTTGGCCATAACTCAAGAATTCATACATTAATTGACAAAATTTCACACAGATGACCAATAGAAAAAAAATAGTGAAATGATGACATTTTATATCCAACATGTCAAAGGTCAACTTCACTGTGACATTACTATGTTCTGCAAAAACACTTTCCTGGCCATAACCCAGGAACAGTATGGGAGACATTTGCTCAGACAGGTGAAACTAATGTTGGGAGTACATCTTGAAACAGTGCTGATTGTATAGGTCTTCCCTCCTGCTGGGTTGAAGATGTTTGTGAAGCACCCATGTTTTAGAATATGAAGCTTCTTTGCAGCAACTTCCATATTTGAAGCATTGTCTACTGTCATGGCCACATGTGAGACTGGACAGGCATGGATGTAAACTGTAAGTGCAACTCAACTGGTTCACAGATGCATACAACTGTTCTTCTTTTATTCAGCCATAAAGCATGATGCCCAATTTGTCTTTTCATTATCGCTTGAGCCCAGCCGAGCCATGCTGAGCAGCACCAGAGATAGACCATATCTGGAGTAGGACCTAAAGTGCACCTAACCGCCTCCAAGTGGGTGGCAGTATTGTTTTGCTGACCACAGCCAACCCCTGATGACCCCCTTCTCCCGCTAACAAGCCTTTATGTTGCAACTCTCAACTCACCTTTGCCTGCAGGACACCAGAGAGAAAGGTGTTTTTAAAAGTCTCTGTGTATTTAGCTCTCAGTGCTTTGTACCTTCCAACTGAACCTCTGTGGTTTAGAGTTTAGTTTCTCTCTTGTGTCGTGTATTAACTTTAGATATCTGCTTTATCTTATGTTTTTCATGTTCACTTTCAGCCTCATAGGAGTTGTATTAAGTTACTGCAAATGAAAACCCAACATTTCCTTATTTTGCTTCTTCATGATATAGGTTTTTACATAAAATAATAACTTATTGCATTCCATACCCTTCTCTATTCAACCCTACACTGTCAAAAGGTAGAAATGTCCGAAAAAAAGCAAATGTTTTGCTAATGATAAAATGTCAATATTGTGAGCTATCAATGAAAGACTGTAACTCAGAGGCAAATGTTCCTAAGTCCAAGAAGGGCTGATATCCACCCACACAATAAATTCTGACTCTGCAGGTCTATTACATGAAACCACGAAAGGAATACTTTTAATGTCTTACTGACGTGTTTGCAATTTTCTGCTAAACTCTTTTTGTTGTTAGCATTCAGCTGGGTCTTCATTTAATTTGCTATCACCCTGCAGCTTCACAGTTTTGAGTCTTTGAGGGCGAGGTTGCTTCCTGCAGCCTCCCGAGCTAAGATCTCCAGCTGGATATCTGCCCACGGCCCCGCAGAGCTCAACACTGAAAACCCTGAGCAGTTCCTCTTACCGGGGAGGAGTCACTCCCTGCATGATTTCTCAACCACCATTGACAAAACAACAGGGACTCCTGCCCAGAAACTTGGACTAATTCTAGACAAGCAGCTGTTATGTGAGGCTGATGCTGCAGCCAAATCCTCATCCTGCAGGTATGCTCTCCAGAAGCTGTCAAATCAGACACTTTCTCACTGTGAACGCTGACCAGCTCGAACTTTAAGGTTGTGCTTGTGCTATTTCATTTTGTTGAAATTGCCAGCACTTTTTTCCCCCTGTGCATCACAATTGATGGGGAGCAGCTTGAAGATGGACAGGTTCAAACTGCTTTGAAAACCACACTGCCCTTTGAAGAGATCACATGGACAGGCCCTGAAGAGGCAGCTCATAGTATGGCATCTGACAGTTTAGAAGGACAACCTGAAAGAAAAGAGGAAGCAGTGGTGCAAAAGTGCTTTCTTTTGTGGAGTTAAATGGACTGAGAGTTGTACATAAGTGCTGTTTGCTGAGTGAGAGGGATTGAAACAAAAGCAGCTTTTCATCATCAGCACAAAATGCAGTTGAAGCAGCACTTTTACTACAATAAAAGCAGAATGGTGTGAATTTGTGCCCTTAGACATCTCCCATCTGGTCCACTTAATTCCCCTCCCTATTTGACTCATAAGCTTCACACTCCACAGCTCATCCATGGTGCTGGTGTTGAATTCCAAACCCCGGTATTTGCATACGAGGCTCAAAATGATCTTTTTGACCTTTTTAAATAAGTGCACGTTAGAAGAAGTAATTGGAGAGAGAACCTCATTGCAGTCTGAGTTTTCCTAAGCCAGAGTCCAGTGGCCATTACAGCAGCTTGAAAAGGGCAGTCCAACACTTTGGGAAACACAGTTTAAGAGTTGCACTGGACTGGATTCTTCTTGCCAAAATGCACCCTTGGAGTAATTAGTGTCTCTACTTGCTTTTTAACATACACAGGCATTCCTGGTGTTTCTGGCAATTCATTGTTTCCGGTTGTGAAATGATTTAACTGTAGTTTTGGGTACAGTTGCTTTTTTCGTTTTACAAAATAAATTCACCACAGACTCAGTGAATGCAGTGATGTCATTGGTGACAGTGGAGTCCTGGAATGTTCACCAGACTCTGATTGGCTCCATCTCTCTGATCAGTGGAGGCATGCGTCTTTATTCATTTACATTTCTTGACCTCAACAAGATGGCCACATGGTGGCTCCTTCCACAGACAGCAACTGTGCTCTGCAGCCATGTCTGAACAGTGTATGGCAGTGACCTGTGGTGCAGAGCGAGCAGGAATGGGACAGCACCTCACATTAGCCCTTTTTACACAGAGATCATGCTTTAGGGCCACTGCAAACTCCTTCCTTCATGCTGCCATTGCATTTTAACTCAGAACCAAACGTCGGCAGCATTATGCTGCTCCAGTGTGTGATGTTAGACAGCATCCCAGCACTGCAGAAACAAAAGGGGCGCGACAGTCATGACATGTACCACAACAGCATAGGCCTCTAGTGTGACATTTAACAGATACGTTGGCAACGTTTTACACACAATAACAATGGCATAACATGACTAGCTATCCCTGTTATATGGCAGCTGATCCTATCCTCTGCTCACAGGGTAAGGAGCTCCAGGACCCCATTTTTTTTCCAGTTTGCAGACATTTTTAGTCACTGTTCTTCATTGGGTTAGCTGCTGTTTGCTTATAGTTACTTTTTAAATCTCTGGTGATGGGTCTCAGGCATAACATGTTGTTAAAATGTAACACCCATGCCACCAATGATCCCATCCTGGCTGTTTTGTTTATACAGACGTCATTTTTGGCACTGTTACTACCTCTGCTCATCGCTCAGAGACAAGACAAATCTAAACCTCCATTCTGCAGTTGCACCTTTTATACAACAGTGAGGTGGCAGAAGGGTGTGAAATTGGCGTATTGAAGAAGCAGTGTAAAAGGGCATTTCTCACTGTTTCATCAGTCATTATTCACCACAAAGTGCATGCCTCCTACCCCTCTCTTTTTCAGTGTCCTCTGTTCTGTGAGATCTGCTTATATAAAAGAGTCACCTGGTTGAATGGCAGTGTCCAGGGTCTAGCCAAGTTTTGGTGACACAAAGTTCCTGATAGCCTACTGGAGACTGATGCAGCATGGAGGTCATTAATTAGTATATTATCCAACTCTTGCACAATGGCTAGCAGGATGCGAGTTTGGCTGGTGCCAATTCTTTTTCATCTTTTCTTCAGTGTTTACTAATGTTGATATTCTCATCTGACTCGCAGTCGCGCGCATACCCACTCCAACGCTGACTTCAAAAAGCCCCACCAAAATTGGCACAAAAGCATACATTTAGCATAGATGGTCCTGCTGCGCATGCATGTCAGTGCATGTAAGTCCCTGTGTGCCTGTCCCACTGGCTAGCGAGTCACTGCCACTGTGCACTTGTACAGCAGCTACTGCTAATGATGCCAACCCACCACCATGGGTTGACGCCAAAGTGTAACACCTACCCCACGGTTCCTGCAGGTTGATGGCTCTGTCAGCACTGTTGCAGTCGTTTGCGCTGTCAGCACCATTAGCTGCTAGCCGCTGGCTCAACCACCTCCATGTTGAGAGCCATGTGGAGACAATCCAGGCTCAGACTCTAAATAATAAAAAGTTAAGTGTTTATTGAGGCAAAGTGCTAAGTTTCAGACCACCTATTTAAACCTTGAAACTCTGCATGGAATACTTATTAAGGAGCATTGGCGCGGCAAACTATAAGTGTCTGTGAGATGACCCTATTATTAATGACACATTTTGTCTGAGCCACAGTGTGTAGTTTTGGAGTGTCTGCATATTGACTCACCCACTTGGAAAAACTGGCTTAAATGAGAGCTACATTTTTTAGTCCTGTCTGCTGGGAACTATTTTCCACCTTTCAGTGTCACGGTGGGGCTTGATAACAAGGTGTCTTAACAGTAGCAGATAATTGGCTACGACTTGTGTTGAAGTGCTTAATGTGTAGTTTATGTTTAGACAACCCAATCAGTTTGTCGGTGTATGTGCATTTGTGTGCATTTGTGCACGTATACAGCCTGGACATGCCTTTTACTGCAAACAATGAATAGTTTGTGTGTGTGTGTGTGTGTGTGTGTGTGTGTGTGTGTGTGTGCGTGTGTGTGTGCGTGTAGAGATGGTGTCAGTCTCAAGGTCAGCCAGTCACATCGTCTAAGCATCCAAGGAGGTAAACACTGGGCGATACTGAAAATTTACTATCATATTAACCAAGCGTGTGTGTGTGTGTGTGTGTGTGTGAGGGTGGGAGCGAGTTTGTGGGTAATTGTGTCAGAGAGAGGGAGGGAGACAGATGGAGGGAGATGGTCTGACAAAGGGGTGTGTAAAAAAAAAAAACTAATATTGTATTAATAAACTTTCAAATGGGAGTCACACAGAGACCTCCAGATGACAAAACAACTCTAAATAAAAACCAGCAAGATAAATGGCTGACATTCATTAAATCAGGGTCACTAAAGAGGGTCATGAATAAAACACACACTGACTCCGGCAGAATACAGTACACTGACTAGAAATAAATCAGGTGAATTTAGTCAGCCAATGTGTTGCTTTGTACGATGCATTCAGTTTATGTTCTCCATGCAGTAAAAGTTATCAATCTCCACAAGGATTTTTACATAATACAGCAGAATAAAAGGTAGAATTGCTTAGATGTGCTGCCATCTAGTGGTTCAAATTTTTACTCTGCTGCTACTTTTGGCTCCACCCATATTAAGCATTAAATCTAGCACTTTGAGCTGCCTGTCTCCTAAGACAGGCAGCTCAAAGTGCTTTGTAATGAGAGCTTAAACCTAGTGATGGCGGAATGAAGCCTCATGAAGCATTTTCTTTATTTTCTGAGCCCACTAGATGGTGCTCTTGGTTTAAAGAGAGAGGCTAAAAGAATTGAAATCTGGTGTGTTTTAAACTCTTTGTTGAACAAAAAGCACCATCTAGTGGGCTCAGAAAATAAAGAAAATGATTCATGAGGCTTTATTTGGCCATCACTACTTAAACCTAAGCAACATTTTTGGCAAAATTGTAATATAAAGATGGGAATTAGCGAAGTGGATTGTTCTGTGGGGGAGGTTTTTGTGCATATTTTCATACTTTTTATTCACAAACAGGAAAGGATTTAGACATTTCTAAATGCTGTTAGTAGTCTATTTGTGAAGTTTGGCCGTCTGACGCTGCTGCTCTCTTCCGCCATGGCGAATTGAGTAAAGTCTCATTATGCCTTCGCGCGGCGCGAGGAGAGGGGCTGATTTGATTGGTGTGATGTGTGTAAAACCCACTCCACGCCTTCTCTCCTCCCTCTTTCCGACTTGCGCAGGTAGGAGGGACAGAGGTGGGAAAGAGGAGTAGCTGCGCCAGGGCGCACAGTGTGCCAAACTTACAAAATCTGCCTGGCCACACCCAGGCCCAGTCTGTGAAACTAGAGCTCCTTGTGTCCAAATTTTTATTTCTTTGTGCAACAGAAGCTCCTGATTAGGTTTATTAAAACATAATGATTTGGTTCTACATTCACATGGAAAGCGAACACCAAGCTCCTGGGTGAAAGCCCACTGTTTGCTGGGCCCATCCACTACTCCTCCCACCTGCCTGACAGGCACTTTCCAGCCACGTAAATTATGCTGTTATCTGGCGGGGTTTCATAGTGACACCACCCGATAACGTTTCATACCGCTGCAAAAAGATTTTTTTTTTAACAGTGTCTGACACCAAAATCACTGACCAAACGCCAGTGTTTGATGACTTCGGAAGACAATAGGTTGCAGCAGTAGACTGGCAGCTCCCATGTTTGGCAAGGTCGCATCATTACTTTTGTCAGTGGAGTCTGGCCTTTAAGAGAGTATAGAAAAGTTTCATTCTGAGCTCAGTTTTAAATGTATTTTTGAAGTTTTTTTTTTTGATTTGTTTGTAAACAGATGTTTTGATATAGTTTTGCCGTTGTTAATGCAGGTCCCTATGACTTTAATTTATCAAGAATTTTCTCAGTTTTCTTTGTTTACAGTGGAGGTATGCGAGAGAAGCAAGGTTTTCTTCACAAAACATAACAAGTAATTGATATGCAAATGGTCATTTGGGGCATAAAGTATTCCTTTAAACTTAAAGCTACTCCTCACTATAACTCTAGGCATGGCTTTATTAATGAGATTTCTTTTTAAAAGTGATTTTGCATTGATGGTCCCCAGAGGATGAATCCTACTGAATCCTGTACACACATTCATGTCCCCCACAGGATGAAATGATATAACTTTGGTGATTCCCTGACTTTTTCCATCATCACATCAAAATTGTAATTTGTCCAATACCTCATGAACAAATACCTGCAAAACTAATGATATTCCCATCAGCCTTAACTGTAGGCCTGATCTGTGTTTAGGACTTATTGGTTTATTTTAGCATACTAACACACTAAATCTAAGCTGAATGGTGAATAGAACAAACATTACACCTGCTAACTATAAGCATGTTAGCATTGTCATTGTCAGCATGTTAGCATGCTGACACAAGCATTTAGTTCAAAGCACCACAGAACAACCTCACAGAGCTCCCATCCTGGCTGTAGACTTTAAAGCTGTGCTCACATGGATTCAGGCAGACAGTAGACAACACACCAGATATTTTAATGGGCAAGAGCAGGACGGTAAAATTAGGTGAGGCCAGCAGAGAATACCGGCGGCAGCAACAGTAGACAACACTGCTGTCTGAAGCTAAAATGTTTTAACTTTTTGTTGTCCTCTATGACAGAATTTACAACTAGATGTTATGTTGCTCCCTTACACAAGAAGAAAACATGGGCGATCTGTACAATTATTGGTTGTTACTAAAATAATATCATAAAATAGATGGGAAATCATTTTATTTCATATATTTCATTCCATTCCTTGTAAACACTATGACATCACCATCACAACATACATCTCGTGCATGTTTTGTTTTACCATCCTGCCATTCTGTCAGACTGTTTGGTTGTATTTCCAGTGCCATCCAAAATCTGTTTTCCCCTGCCATCTACCATCTGCCTGAATCCACATGATAATAGCATGAGTCATGTTATATTAACCATGGGTCAAATGACAAAGCCGCAATAAATTATCATCTGACTCTTTTTTTAGCTCACTTTTTTGATTCACTGTCAACACTTTCATCAACCTTATTTCGAGATGGAGCAGGTTACTCTGACAACGTTAGAGCCTAGCTGTTGAACATAGTGGTGCATTCAGTAGCTAAAGAGCCTGATGTTTGACAGTGGGTTGAAGTAATAGACTAACATTTGTCTGGTGGACAGGAACATTTCTGATTGTGAATGTCAGTGTTGCCCTCTGTCTGCTGAACGTGTCAGTAGACAACTATTTGCGACCATGTTCGCCATATCAACTTTAATGTGATATGTCAATATTGTGTTTACAGCTTGTTACACTGACCCCAAGCACCCACACATCAATAAATAAAGCTTTAACATTAATAATGTGTGTATATACAGCTTATCTGATAGAGATGTGTGAAGGAGACGGAAGGGCAATAAAACCTGGTAATAAGACTGCTGTCATTACTGCTCTCCCTCCTCCCTGTGACCTGGTTATACAACTAGAGGTTATTCCTCTCTCCCAACAGTTATTATGTTTCTGTTGAGAGGAGGAAGAAAGGGAGGAAGAAGAGGAGAGCAGCCTGTAAAGGGAAATGAGACATGAGAAACAGAAGGAGGGAAAGGAAGAAGTAGAGAGGTCAAGAGGTTCGGGAAGAAAATATGAAATACTGGAGGAGGGGACTTGAAAAGGTGAAGAGAGGTGGGTAAAGTTAAAATTAAAGAAAAAATTAGGAGGGGGAGAAAAGAAATGACGCACACAGGAAAGGAGGGGATAAAGATGAAATTAAAAAGGCTGGAGAGAAAAGAACGGACTGAACTGAGAGAGAGACAGAGAGGTATCAGTATGACTCTAGTCAGGTGTAACTGCACTGTGCTGCTGGTCAGTGAAGCTGCAGAGAAATGATTGCATTTAGAGCACACACACGCGCGCACGCACGCGCGCACACACACACACACACACACACACACACACACACACACACACACACACACACACAGTGCTATTTAATCAGGTTGCTGCAATACAAGCATCAGAATTATTGTCCAATAGTAAATAAACCCAAACACACACATGTACACACCCAAGCTGGCTTAACCTTCACCCAAAAAGGACACACACACATTGACACACACATTATATGCAGGGGAAGGGCAGATAGGATTGGTTGATAGCGACCACAGAGACATGGTCAAAGTAACAGCAGGTTAAAGTCGAGCCATTAAAAACATGGATACAGACAATGCTGTAAAACAGCTTTGTGCTCTGCTGGCATGTTACCTGTAAATCCTCCTCATTTTGGCATAGCAGGAGTATCGTCCTTCAGCAGCATGTGCATCTGTACTAGTTCTCTGTCCAGTAGAGTCCAACTAATGTCATGTCCTCCGAAAAGCCACAAAAGTATCCTTATTGCAGAAATAAAGAGGTTTCTTATTTTAAATTCCTCTGTTGAATTATTTTTGGCAACAGATTTTTGACAGGTTTGTTGCTAGCTAGCTAGCGAGCAAAGGGACACACTGGATTGTGTCTTTAACTTCCTAAAGACATTCTAAAATTAGGACATGCAGGACAAGCACTGTATAACAGAAAAGCATAAAACACTACAGGTATTAAGGGAAAAAGTTAGATAGGTGCAGAATAAATATGCCTTATTAAGAAAAAAGTTTTAAAACGTCCTTCACGCCAACACTGAGGGATGCTTCAGACTGATTTGTAGGCTGACTTGTGAGACGTACTCTTTGTATGTAAAAATGTTCCACCTGTGAGTATTTTAGTGATTGTATTCCCACAGTGGAACAATGAAAATGATCTCATGTCTTTTTTGTTTTGTTGTTCACCAGGTGTGCCATTGTTAAGAAGCCCGTCTCACATTGGTACGTAGTGCCAAAATGAATCAGAACATCGAGTGCTTTTCCAGCCAAGTGCTGGAACTCTTCCTGCTACATACAAGGAAAACCCCATAACTGTCTGAGTGCGCTTATCTCCAAAGTTCACTTAATCCTCCATCTGTTATAGCAAGGGTGGAGGCTACAGGTTGAAATGATGCCTCATCCAAAAGTGTTACCTTCCTCCTAACCAGAGTGTTACTGTGGAAAGTTGCTTCACAGGAGGAAGCATTCAGAACTTTTATTTAAAAGTCCAGTGTGTAGAATTTAGGAGCATCTATTGGCAGACATCTATATACTATTCATAACTGTTTTTTCAATAGCCTGTAATCACCTGAAATAAGAATCACTGCATTTTGTTACCTTTCATTATTCCCACTGAGTCAACCATGTAGTTTTACAGTCGCCCAGAACAGACAAACTAAACACTGGTTGTGTATGGGGCTATTTTGGGTTTTCATGTTGGCCACCATATTTCTCCTACAAATGTGGCATCAAGAGAAGTTCCAGTTTTGCAACTTTGCAGCTAGATGCTACTAAATCCTACACACTGCAGAAGTAAACATAGTAACAATACAGAAATACTCTGTTACAAGTAATCATCATCCATTCCAAATTTTGCTCACATAAAAATACAGCAGTATTAGAATTAACATATACTTAAGGTGACCTAGCGGCAAGGAAAGCCAGCTGTTGCCTCACCTCACATCGCTGTGTCACAGCCAAAAATTTGCACATGAACACACCGCAAAGACTAAAGCCGATGGTCAACAAGCAAATTTGTTCTGCATCTCCGTAAGAGGAAATAACTCTCCACACGAGCAGAAAGAGGTAGTCTGTATTTGTCATTCAAAAAGGGGGTTACATGCTGTCATTCCGACATCCCACCATTCCGACATAACACTGTTCCGACATAATGCCATTCCGACATACCCCATTTCCGACATGCAAACGTCCCACCATTCCGACAAGGCTTACCATATAAGGAAATGTGCATTACTCAACAGGTGACTCCCTTCTTTCTGTTCATGCATTTTTCATGTTTTAAGACATGTGTACAGATGTGATACAGTCAGTGAAAGCTTAATGAATAAACACAAAGTCTCGGCATCCGAAGGAGGAGATGCCTTGAACGGGAAGCAGGACGTGGTGGTTTTCAATCACACACTCCGACGCCACTTGTTGCAACTTTAGAAAATTTTATCCAGGAAAAAAAGACTTACAAACATGGACCAAAACAGCTCTATAATACGCACAAAAATCCAAAAGAAACAAAAGTTAACTAAAAAAGCAACTAAACAGCATAAGTGGTCAAAATTGGTGTTTTACGCATGCCTCTGTGCGTCTGGCACACGCGTCTTGGGGCTCTCCCACGTTCGTTTGTGGATGAAAGCTGTATGTTCAGCTCCCCTGCCATGTAAAAAAATCTCTACATGACATTTTGGTCAGCTAAATCCACAGACAAGGCGTCTGTTGTCCATGCTCGCAATCATTACGCATGGATCTTTCACACCGCCACTATCTACGCAGATTTCCAAATGTATAAACATCCACGGCAGTAGCGGCGCCAGGATTTTGATTGTGGGTGGGCCTCCAGAAAACTGGATGGGCCAGTTAAAATAAGCAAAAAACGGGTTCCCCTTTATCTCCGTTTCAGCGCTTTTCTGCGGCATTGAGGACAGCGACGCCGGTGCACCGGTGTGGCTCCCTTGTGTCGCTGTCCTCAGCTCAGTGCTGAAGTGGACAATGACTTACACCTTAGAAGTAGAACTAACTTCATATCTTTATTGAATGTTCCCAGCACACAAAAAAGACTGAAACGGAATTATATCTTTAGAGGGTCTTCTCCATTTATTCATAAAACACAGCACGACAGGGAAAACATAAAACACTAGCATAATCAGACACTAGTTCACGGTTCAGTTGTCCTGACCTGTAGTCATCATAGAATACTAGTTTAGAATAGAAGGAACCAACTTATTCCAACTTTTTGCGCATGGAGCAAACATCTCAATTATTCTCAGTCTCTGCATGTTAATGATGCTCACCTCTGTACCAGGTGACATGTTCTCGCTGGAATTAGTCAGTGATTTCAGGTGTGTAACTGGAGCGCTGTCATTGATAGGCTATCTGTAATTGCAATTATTATTGTTGCATATGCTGCCAGCGTGCATAAAGACACATGGGCTCTGTGGAGAGCTCCGCTCCAGCTGGCTGCTGTGACAGGTCACTGACACTGTATTTCTGCTTACAGTCAGTGATCCCATGAATCTAACATGTTTCAGACTCGCCCGAGTTACATTAATACCTGTATTTTGATATTTGACATTTCAGGAGATTTTGATAATAGATTATTAAAGTTGGTTTGCGAGGTTGTGGAGTTAGGGGCGTATTTGCGCCGGCATATCATATAATTCCGTCATTCCAACCATAGGAGAAAAAAATTGTCGGAATGATGGGACATTTGATGGAAAATTAAGTGTTGCCATTTAGACAATTAGAGGCCCATGTCGGAGTGGTAGGATGTCGGAAAGGACGTTGCCCACCCAAAAGGGGACACCAGAAAGCTAGTCAGCTAGTTAGCCAGTTAGCACATTAGCAACACAATCCAATGTTGAAAGAACAAAGCATATTTACAGTGTGCAGGTGAACAATAACACAAACTATCACAAAGCCTTGTTGCTAAAGAGCCCAATGGGTGAAGAAAAATAATCTTACCTGATTTAACAAGTTCGTGTTGGTCTCACTTTCTCTTGACTTTAGCTCTTTGTCTACTTTCCTCACTTCTGTTTCTGTTCTCATGCGCTGAGCTGAACTGCCAATCAGAGTGATTTCATTCACCAGTGGTCTCCACTGTTGCCGTCATCAATTCAAAATGCTGACAGGGGCCAAAGATGTGGGACACTGTACACGGACTAGGGTAATAGACGCTCACCAACAGGCCAGCATTGATCAATGGCCGACTTTCAGCTTGTTGTGTTAGGGCCTTTAAGGGGAGAATTTACCCCAAATTCAAAAAGGGAAGCGTACATCAACAGCTTTTACAAGCGGCTGACTTGTGACGGTGCAAAATGTAAATAATAGTGTCCTCCTCAGCTGAGTCACAACATTAGCTAGCTCAGTGGTGCTGGGTGAGCTAGCAGTAGATGCATGTTTCCCTCTATGCTGTGATACAGTCAGTGGGTGTATTTTGATACAAAGAAAATAGAAAATACTTCCTACATGAAACTACTCACAACAAGGTCTTTGGATTACATTGAGTAACCTGGTCATGATTTTTGGAAAGATAAATTGCTGCTGAGTAAACTTATTTATTTATTCATTTATTGCTGCTGTGAGCACCACAGCAATTCAAAGTTGAATGCCATCTAGTTCCATCGATGTTGGAGATATCTACTTCCAGATATGTTCAACACTCTGCAACTTACACCAGAACAAGGTGGCAGAAAATATTTATATATTTGATTTTGGTTTAACTGGTTTAACCTGCTAAGAACCAAAAATAAATGTAGTCTTTTTGCAGAATATTTTGTATTTTATAGCCTAATTTGATTATAATCAATAATACATGACAATATCTTAGAATTTATCTGTACTACATAAATGTACAGCAGCAGCATTAAGTAGAAATATTAAAGTAGAGTATATGTAAATGCACTTCCTTCCTTTTTACCTCTTGCAGCCTATAGGCACTAAAAAGAAGAAAAAAAAAAAATACAAAACCCTGCCAAGCTTCCTAAAGAATTTTGTTGTTTTTTTAGGTCTGTTTATGTGTTTATACAGTCGTGACATTAAGCCTTGGTCTGACTTTAACTGGCACAGCAGACATCAGTGCAGAGATTACTATCTCAGTGCATGTATTTATTCATTTAAAAGACTTTATGTGTGACTGTTGAATAAACAAGAACTTATCAACCTACAGACACACACACACACACACACACACACACACACATAGTTGAGTTACACCACTTCAGCTGTCAGAGACACATATAAAGAGAGGAGGCATTTATGGTGTGTGTATCAGTAAGAGAGTAGAGAGTGTGTTTGTCGTAAGACATTTCTTACAATTATAATCTATTTTGAATTACCCATGGGACCCATGTTGCCGGTTTCGTGCTTGCCTCTCTGCAACTTATTTCTCTCTCACTCAAACACACACACACACACACACACACACACACACACACACACACACACACACACGTTTTAAGCAGCAGAAAAACATACCTCCCAATCACTTCCCGTTATCATCAAAGTAAGTACTTGAAACCATAGCGTGACTTCTTGTGAATTCACTTTCCTTCTCTGTTCCTCCTTTGCCAGGTGTCTCCAAAGTATGTTCTCTGCTATTTCAACCATATTTTGTGAGCTGAACAGAGAAATATACAGTAAAGAAATAATATGATTAGCTTCATTTTACCAATCTATTAAACTATGCCCATATCAGCCCAGCTATGGGACATCTCTGTGGAGTCAATAAGTTATCTACATTACAGAACTAACAATTTGATGGGAAAGCAAGTGCAATTAGCACTTTGGCACATAATAAGTCACACACCATGCAATATTGCTCCAGTGTTGTAAGATATAATCAAGACAGTCTACAGCCATGCTAGTGGCTCTCTAGAGGAGGTACTTGAGCTAAATTCTCTCATCAGCATGCTAACATACACACAATGATAATGCTAGTATGCTCATGTTACCAGGTGTAATGTTTACCATGTTCACTGTGTTAGTTTAGTGTGTCAGCATGGTAACATTTGATAAATGGCACTAAACAGAAAATATGGGAAAGGCTGATGGGAGTGTTATAGCTTTGCAGGTCTTTGGTCATAAACTTAAGTACTAGACAAATGTAACTTTTGATGACATTTCACAGCAATCCATCCAATAGTTGTTGAGATACTCTACTAAAGGCAAAAAAGTCAAGGCAAAAAAGTCATCCTAATGGTGGCACAAGAGGAAAAGTTAGGGGACCACCAAAGTCAGTAGGATAGACCATCTGGGGATTATAAGTGTCTGTATAAAATTCCATGGCAATCCATCACATAGCTGCTGTGATATTTCAGTGTGGACCAAAGTGGTGTATCAACAGACACTTCATCCCTGTTAGCCTTGTTGTTAGTTGTTGCTGAAAATATCATCCTGTCTTTGTTGTCTGTTTATGTAACATTTCTCATCTTCCACCAACAAGGTATTACTCTTATCATCATGATCACTTCAATACAATGACTTTTTTAAGTACATTTATAAATACAAACTTGGAATGGTGATAAAGTGTGAATCTTTTAAAGAAATACTTCAGATACTTAAGTTATAATATGTAGCATGTGAAATAGGGTATGGTGAATGTGCTAGGAAAGGTAGTATCAGTACTGTCTCTACCTGGAGCTCGCGTGTACGGAGCCTGGGTTTGTTGAAGGTGGCAGTGCTGTTTGGGCTGAGAATGCCATGTGTAATGTAAGGTAAAGGAGGTTGTTGGGTTGGTGTGGGGAGCAGTGATAGCTGGCATTTGTCTAGCCTCCTGGAGGTGTTGTGGGACCAACTAGACCAAACACTGGTGAAAGGAGGTTCCCACCTGATGACCCCAAAGACGTGTTAGTTATCACTGCTCACTGGTCTGTATAGTTAAGCCTTGCCATAATAGCTTATCATAGGGCTTAGGAGGTTATTCACTGAGTGCTGATCCTTTATCTAAAGCACAAATTTCTTGTGTTTATTTAACACTCACAAAATGACCATTTGTATAACAATGACTCACTCCATGTTAAGCTGAATTCATGACAAAGCTTAAGAATTCAAAAACTGAGAAAATTCATGGTGGATTGAAGACATATGCAATACAACAAACTCTTACACAACTCCTGCAATATAATCCAAGTCTTAGTTCTTTAGTCATAGGCTCAGAACAGAAAGCTCTTACAGATGGGGAAGTGCATGGAAAGTAAAACTTTATCTATGTTCTATTAAAATCCAGACTTCATTCACAAAAACAAAAAATTTACCTCATCTAACATGGGAACTACTGGTCTACCGCTGCCTTGATCAGTTAGTTTGTTTGTGTTATTGAGTGACATTGGTGGTTTTAGGAGTTAGTTTTGATTCACAAACAAACTAAACAATTGAGGCAGCAGTAGACTAGCAGCTCCCATGTTCACAGAGGTAAAATGACAGTGAAGTCTTGCTTTGAAGAGAGCAGAGATAAGTTTCAATTTTAATTCACTGTGTCCTGTAGGAAAGGGCTGTCTGTTTATTTATTCATTTGTTTCAATTATCAAGTTTTTTTCTTTAGGGGGTGAAGTGTTCCTTTAATTACAATCATGTGCATGTTTAAAAAAAATCCTAATTGTGTTTTTCTCAACACAGTTAATTATTGTGTTTTTATTATGAAATGTGCTACATTATGATTGAAGGTAAAATGGAAATGGACTGCACTTGTGTGTAGCGCCTTTGTAGTCTTCAGACCACTCAATGCTCTTTTACATTACATCACATTCAGCCATTCACAATCAATCAATCAATCAATCAATCAATCAATTTTATGTATAAAGCCCAATACAGCATTACAGCATACGACATCCCTCTGTCCTTTGGACCCTCACAGCGGATAAGGAAGAACCCCCCAGAAAAACCTTTAACAGTGGAAAAAAACAGTAGAAACCTCAGGAAGAGCAACTGAGGAGGGATCCCTCTTCCAGGACGGACAGATGTGCAATAGATGTCATACAGAACAGATCAGCATAATAAATTAACAGTCACACACACATTCACACACTGGAGGCCAAGGCTACCATACATGGTGCCACCTGCTACTCACCAATGGAACAGCCATTGGGAGCAATTTGGGGTTCAGTATCTTGCCCAAGGATACTTCGACATGTGGACTGGAGGAGCCAGGGATTGAACCACCATCTTCCGATTAGTGGACGACCCACTCTACATGTGAGCCACAGCCGGCCTTATGTTGCGTAACTATAGAGGAAGAGGAAACTTGCAGAGAAAGTGTTCTCGCAGATGTTTCAGGAACGCACAAATGCTTTTCTACATGTGGCCAAAATAATTTTTAAAATTTGAGTACAGTCTTATTTTGGAAACCACTGGCATGGTTAAAGGCAAAATAACGGTACTTTTGTTGCTTATTTACATAAATGTTGGTAAGCTAAAACATCTTTTAAAAACTAGAACTTTTAAACATAAATATTTTATTCAGAATGATGATGATGAGAAATCTCCGGTTGCCAGACATTTCATTGCTTATAATTATGTTAATTACCTGATTTATTATCACCAGGTAAAAATGCAAAAGCCTGTGATCAGATGTCATTAACTAAAAAACATATCCAGATACAGATCACATGTTCATACCAGGTCTAAATGGGCTCTCGCTATCGCTTTTCTTTCCTTAGATGACCTTCCACAAGAAAACCTCAAGTAAAACACCTGACTTTGATGAATATGTAACCTTATATTATTTTACCAGAATTGATAACAGAACAGGTTTCACTTGACAAACTGACTGAGAAATATGGCTTCTTGCTTTCATCTTCCCTCCCTTCATTTTTCATCTTCCCTCCCATGCTCCCTCTCTGGCTCTTTCTTATTCAACATTGCTCACACACTTTTGAATAATTAAGATGCAATAAATCCCAGTGTCACATCAGTTTTTCAGACTTCATCTTCTTCCTGCATGTGTGTGTGTGTGTGTGTGTGTGTGTGTGTGTGTGTGTGTGTTTGTGGACTTCATATCTTCATTGTGACTATGAGACTGCATTAGAAAGAGCGGAGCAAGATCCTATGTACTGTTTGTGTGCACGCAATAGCCGGATGCTCCAAAGGGACACTATAGCATTAAAAGAAGCCTGCTTTATTGATTGTCACCCTTGTCAGAAATGCTATGCTCTTATGCCAAAAATCCATGAACAGCACTTCCTCCACTGTTGTTGGAAATGTTACCAGAATCCTTGCAGAGGCACGGAGAGAGAGGGAACAGCGGAAAAATAGCTGCTGGATGAAAGCGCAGAAATCCGCTCAAAAACGCTTCAATCCAGCTTTTCTTTGGCTGTCGCAGGTGATTTTGTTTGGCCTTCACATTCTTTACACTTGAACACATTCCCTGGGCACACCTGAGCACATACACATACAGAATACACACTCGTTCTCGCGGTCTGAGCTCATACACCTGTACATAAATGCCCAAGCTTTTTAGGGGGGAAAAACGGTCAAACCCCATAACTGCTAATGCAACTAATCTTCATTTCATGCAAACACACATACACACTCATGGTGTGTCTGTGCTGGAGAGATAACCCAGAAAGGATTAGCTATAACATGTTGAGCAGCAGAAAAATTACACCTTGGCTGTGTGTGAGAGAGAGAAAGCAAGGGAAATAGTTCCACTGGAGAGAAACAGTTGGGTTTGTAGGCCAGCAGCACTTTCACACATCACTGCTACAGGAGTTAACCAAGAACTACTTGTGTCTTTTAAGAAAATAAGCATATGTGTCCTTTACATCACCAAATGCCAGAAATCAAAATTTTAAATGTCAGACTTGTCCAGTGTGATGCTCTGAGTGTAACGCTGCACTAAAAACTAGGTAGTAATGTTGGATGTCAGTCAGCCACAACAGTAAACAATAGGAAAGAGCATTTTTTTTTTCATAACATTTCAATCATGCACCGCATTGCAAAATGTTAAATGGGTTGTTGGGTTGGCAGGACTCATAAAACGTGATTCCCAGTGTAAATGAACAGCAGTCTAAGCCAAGAAAAGAATGGGAAGAGTTCAGCCAAAACACAATCTGAGAGTTTTTGCTTTTTTTCTGCCAGAAAAGTTTTGCTGGAGTCCAGATAGGGACAGTCTGATGAAAACTGGTCATTATTCAGTAGTTTAATTTTTTTTGTTAGCAGGCAAGTGGCTACAAATAATTTGATGGATATTATAGAATGTCATTTGTTGAAGGTAGTTAATCATTATCCTACTGAACACAGTGAACATCCAGGTCCAGGTCATCCTACAGAACAGATTCTCTAGCTTGTGGTCAGGACCCCATAAGGCAAGACAAGGTTGCAGGAGATTTCTAAAGCTTTTTCTTAGACTGATCTATTTGGCTGATGTATTGTCATAAATCAGTTCAGGGAGGACCCAAGTGCAGAGCAGCAGGCAGGTTTAAGGTTTCACAAAAAGCAAGCTTTAATGCAGCTGATAAAAAACATCTGGAACAGGTAGGTATCTACAAGTCCAAATAAAAGCTGAACCAAAACCAACTGGGAAAAAATACGTTGAACTCAGGTAAAAAAACACTAAACACAAGAAACCAGGCAGGAAATGGAGTAGGGGAACGACACCACGAACACAGGGATGAATGCAGGATGAACTGGTGAAGAACAAAGGGAAATACACAGGTATATTTGCACAGAAAACTAATCACAAGAATAACACGGCTGGAGTAGGAGGACATGGCAAAAAGGAGGGAAATGGAGATTGGCTAACAGCAAGGTTGTGGAGGGGAACACAAGGGTGGAGTAAACAAGAGTAATACAGAACAGGTGTAATGGGAAGACTCTGGGAATAGGGAAGGACTAACGAGTCGGGTGTGACAGAAAATATGCAGAAAAACCCACATAGACAGAAAGTAAAACCATTCATGACACATGAGGAAAGAATCTACAAAATAAAACAGGAAGCAGATTAAACATGAATGAATAACACTTGAAACAAGGAACACAACAGAAAACTCCAAAACAAAGTCCACAGGATAACAAAATATAAACAAACCATCATGACATGTACTGTATATCGTTAATTCTGACTACCTCTGGTTATGGCTTCTTGGCTGGGTCATACTTTTTAAAATATTATTTGCCTTTATTTGGCATTAAAAGTTTACAGCTGATAGAAAATGAGAGGAGAGAGAGAGAGATGAGGAATGACATGTAACAAAGGCCTCGAGTTGGATGCAAGCCAGGAAAATTAATCTCTAAGGATCACCAGGGGACCCTGGCAAATAAACAAGTTTTTTGTTTAAACTTACCTGACTATATCTTACTATATCTTCTTACTATATAATGACAAAAACTCTGTTTGTGTGTCTGTTCCACATTTTTCTCCTCACTGACTTGGTCAATCCATGTGAAATTTGGCACAGTGGTAGAGGGTCATGGGAGGATGCGAATGAAGCAATATTACATCAGTTGGCCAAAGGGGGGCGCTATAGCAACCGATTGAAATAGCAAACTTTGAATGGGCATATCTCATGCCCTGTATGTTGTAGAGACATGAAACTTTGCACAGAGATGCCTCTCCTCATGAGGAGCAAATTTGCCTCAAGAACCCATAACTTCTGGTTATATAGATTTTCCACCATTTTGAATTTTTTGAAAAACACTTCAAATCAATCTCTTCCTAGGAAGTTTGACCGATCTGCATGAAACTCTGTGAACATAATCTAGGGACCAATATCTAAAGTTCCCTCTTGGCAAAAGTTGGAAAACTTACTAAAACTGAGCTTCCATAAGGCAATGAATATTGCGGAGGGCGTGGCTCATCACATAAAGGTGTATAACATCTCAAGGGTTTCACCCATCACCACGCAACTTTGTACGCATATGACCACACAAAATCTGAGGGGACCCCTCCATTATTGACCCCATCAAACAAAATGGGGGCGCTACAGAGCTAATTTCTTATCTTTTTCTACTCACTGACATGGTCAATCTATGTGGACCTGCACATAGGCATTGAGGATTGGCACAGGTAGAAGGTGACAAAGCTACCAATGGGTTTGGACTAGTCATTACTAACTGAATGTTGATTGCACAGTGTAATGGCTATAGAATGACACCACTAGTGTTAAGATTGGTTCCCTACAAGCTTCATTTTTACTATGCATGTTTGCCATTGGGTACAGTCTTCTGCGAAAATGAGAGCTCAATTTTCTGCCATTTCACAACCAAAACAGGAAGTGGATAGCACTGTTGTTTTCCCTGGTAGCTATCGCTAGCCATTAGTTTTTATTGTGTCTCTTGGATGACGCAGACTTTTAGTAACAAGTGGATCTTCGAGCATTTAAAAATATATATATGTATTTATTTCGACCAGCTTATGTGAACTGCATATATTGTAATCCTCACTTGGAGAAGTAGGAGTAAGAGGTAAAGTTCTGCAGAGTGTCGTTCCTGTGGGCCACAGCAGGCTGCGACTAAATGCTAAAAAAAACATCTATATACATAAGTTGTCCAGGTGTTTGAATGTTAAAATTTAAAATATGTGAAATCCCATCTGTTTGTTATCATTCTCTATTTACCACACATCCTGGAAAGAAATTTTAAAAGTTAAACAATGTAAAAACAAACCCCCCTGTAATGTAATGTGATGCCTGTAATGCAGCTGATCCAGATGATTCAGCTCTCTGTCTCTATAAAATTCCTCTTCTACCTTTCTAATCTTGTTGGGACCAACACAAGCCATTAAGAATGTAGAATGTTAAAGAGGAAAAATTGTGCAGAACAAATCTAATGCCTCTCAGAAAATAAAAGGCACTAAAGCAAATTCATGCAAATTAAACAACTCCACGACCCCATTATAGAGGGCATGGAGTATAGTTGCAATTATGGAAATGTAGTATTTCATTAACCCGACGATAGCTAAGAGCAACTAATGCAAGATTTTGTTGAGGGAATATTAGAAATGAATAACAATACATATTGTAAGTTATGTATGGAAGTGGAAGCCAGCACGAGTGTTGACAGACTTTATCAGGCCTCTTCTGCTTTCCCTGCTGTCTCTGGGTGTCTACACTGTGTGCAAACACAGACGTGAAGAAGATAATTCATCTCTTAAGCCGTGAAATATCCTCAAGGCATCTTCACAGACCTGCAGAAGTGCTGTCACACTTTAACTCTCTCTCTCACACACACAGATTTTCAGGCCCTTGAGGTACCAAGGGAAGGTATTTAAATCATCCCAAACACATCAGAAAGCCTCAATGGAAAAAAAAGATTGAACATTTAAACCTTTTTTGCCTCCAACTATTTGTAGGTGAGTGAGTATGTATATTTATATGGGTACCTGTGTTTGTGTTTGCATGCTGCTTATATGTATAAAAATGTAAATCCCTAATAGATTCAGTACATGAGCTGACCAAAGCTATTTGCTACTTTCACCTAAACCTCTAACACCCTTTGCCACTGGCTGTATCGATGCGTGTCCATGCATCTGTGTGTGAGTTTTGGTGCCTGTGCTAACAGCAAAACAAATTATTCGGCTTCACTTAAGCAGAAACCAATACTGTTTTGGGTCACTGCATCAGCTGGTAGAAATTAATTGGTGCAATAAGTCAACAGTGGGGGAAATATGTATATCTGTTTTTAACAATCTAGACAAAACTGTGACCAGTTCAATGGTTCAATTGTACGAGTTTATGTTTCTAATTAGCTGGTTTCTCAAAAGTGTATGCGGTGAAATAAAGTTAGAATAAGATAATATGGTGTTTGGAATTAGAGAAAGGACACAGTGAGAAGGGAGATGGTGAAGTCAGTTAAGGCGTCAGTATGCTTCATAGAGAGTTCTTGTTGAACTGTCACTACGTGTCTGAGTGGAGCAATGTACGATGATGAAGAAGCTAAAGCTCTGTGCCATTGTAGTGAAATGATGTCATTTTTCAACAATGAATTCCTACTGAAATATATTTATTGCAACATTTTATTTCATGAAAACTAATAAACACTTTCCCTTCACCTGCAGATAGTGGTTAGTTATTATTAGTTAAACTGCTTACAATTCCCCTTGCTGGTGGTGGTGCTAGCTCAGACTCGACTCAGATTCGAGTCCCAAATCTGATGACAGTAGACTTGATTTGACAAATTAAAAAAAGACTTGCACCAATGACTCGTTACTTCACTTGGACTTGAGCCTTTTAACTTAAAATACTTGGTACCTTTCTCCAAGCTGAAAGATTAAAAAGTATATTATTTAAAAAGTGTTAAAGGACAGAACCGTGAAGGACTAACATTACATTAGTGAGCACCTGAAGTCCCCGTTAAAGTCATGTTTCCTTCTTTTCAGTTTTGTTAGTATTTCCTTTATTTTTTATTTTGACACTTACCCTTGTCTCTCATTTCAGGTACTTCACTTCCTGCCCCTGTGTGTTTCCCTCCTGTGTGATTACCTGCCCCGCCCTGATGGGTTTCACCTGTCCCTCATTACCCTTCCTCCCTTGTGCATTTAGTCCACCTGCTGCCCTTTGTCTGTGCCAGTTCATCTCTGTAGTTTGGGGCACATGTTCTAGTCGTTTGTTCCAAGTGTTCTCTATTTTTTGATCCGATATCTTGCATTTTTGCATTCTGCATAGGCCCAAGATTTGGCCACTTTGTTGTTATTTTTGGGCTGTTTTTCTGTTCACTGACCTTCATTAAAGTTCTTGAATTTTTGAATCCTGCTACTGAGTCCTCTCTTTGATACCAATCTGATAGCAACAAAAAAGGATTTTAAAGACAATTTTGTTAGCACACAAAAACTATGGGTGGTCAGCAATAAATTATTTCAGTATGGCAAATGTGCAGAATCAAAGATGCAACAACTTCCAACAAACATATAAAAAATACTCAAACTTTAAAAAGGATTCATTATTTTTGTAAATTAAATGTGTTATTACTGTTGTTAAAATGGCATTACATTTGGAGAAGCACATTATGACTTGTTAAGGACTTGAAACTCAAAGTTTGGAACTTAAGACTTGACTTGGGACTTGACAGTCTTTACTTGAATTGGGACTTGAATGCCAGGACTTGAGACTTAAGACAGATGTATTTATACTTGTCACCGACAAAACAACAGTCTTATATTAAACATGTCTTCCAAACAAATACAGCATGCTAATGATATTAGCACAAACATATAACATTTTACATTGTTTAAATTAGCCTAGTGACCAGCAGAGATTTCCTCTACTCATACGAAGCCAGGATAAATCACAAACAAGACTAAAAATGCTATTTTGTGGGGGCTTTATTGTCTCACATCCCCTACATCTGCTGGTGGCTATGAACATTTCTTCAAATGTGTTTGGATGCCGCTTTGTACTAACTAGTTTTTCTGAAGCATACTGAAACCTTGAGTCCTTTTATTGAGGGCAGGCACAGATGGTGGGTGGTGTTAGAGAGTGGGGAGATCAGGATCTTAACATCTTGTGAAAAGGAGCTGTTGCTCAGTGGGGCCTTACTGGCTAGAATGCTGCAAAGCCCGCGACCAGCCTGCGACCAGATAGCAGAGGAATGAAGAAGGGAAGTAAAGGATAAAATAAGTCCTTGACCATGTTTTTCAGATTGAGCAGTGAAAAGGTGAAAAACTGTCCTGAAAGGAGGACATAGACACCTGTATGATATTTCCTGCTGTCCTCATTCTGAGGCCTTGGATGCCCTGTACTAAACAGTGATGCAGTAAGTCAGTACATTCTTGACTTTGGCTCTGAAACATGTGAACTGGATGGCAGATGGGAGTCTAATGGCCCATCCATTTCTGTGAGGCAGTTTGCCACGCCCACCTCAGCACAGAGAATGTGTATCATACTTCATAGGGAGAGGAACCAAGAAGGTCAAGTGCAAGAATAATTAAATGCCAGCATCAACCGTAGATGAGGTTGAAAATATGTAATTATGAACATCTGACAGATCATGATCATTATAATCAGCAGCCTGCTAGTTGTCCAAGGGAACTACCAACTTGAACCAGTGGGAGTGGATTGGCTGCATAAAAATCAAGAAAAACACCATGAATACATTTTGTAGTGCTTTCTTCAATACACAGTTATTCACATAGCACTTAGCTTAGCTGTGTTTTCATTCGCTTCCCTCTGGTCAGCCCACTCTACAGAGCATTTCAAACCTGTCTGCTGTTACTACAGTCCACAGAATGTAAACACGACAACATAGTTAGCAATATTTAACAAATTATTATCAGTGGACAGCTAGACATGGAACAAAGGAGAAATATACAGCTGCAGCCAAATTCCATTTGGAGCCTACACGGCATGCCCCCACAACCACCAGTACAAGAAAAACCCACCAATGCAAGGGTTATTTGAACTGTGCTGACGTAGTGAATAAATATGAGTCAAAATGTCGCAATAAACCACATCAGAACTCATTATTTATGAAGAAATGATTTACCTTATGAGCGACAAGATGTAACCCTTGCCCTTACCTTTACCCCTCCAGTGTTGCCATGTTATCGTCTGCACCGTGCAAATCTGGAACTCTTCACTGGTGTTCTACATGGTCTGAGTTCTGTGGTGCACCTTCTAGAGGAACCCTCCAGTTATTCACGTTGTACATAGGCAAGTATGTGAACTAGATCTTAGATTCTCTGCCCAAGCCTGAACCCGACCCGACCCATGGGCCGGGTCAGGCCGTAATTTCCCGCCACTATCCTCGGGCTCGGACGGGTCGGGTTCCTCATAATAGACCTAGGCTATTGAACCAACTACTTATCACACCTGGGGGGTAGGGCCGTGGCCCCCCCTTGACGGCGCCACTGTGTGTCGGTTTCGTCGAGTGTACCAAGTGCATCACAAGTGCAGCACAATGCTGGTATATGACAACAAAAAGACGGACACCTCGACACTTAAGAGGCACATTACGAAGGCTTGCCATGGGAAGAAAGACGAGAGACGGCCTTCAATGTCCACGTTCGTATCCTTAAAATAAATGTCGGGTTTAAACAAGGCTTGGGATTCGTAATTACAATTAAAGGGATAGGCTGGGCTCGGACAGAACATGCACGGGCTCAGGTTTGGTCGGGCTGGATTTTTTGGGCCTGATCTAAGCTCTAATGTGAACTATTACATTAACAACGCATCTGGTTGTCTACACTTACGCTTGGTTCTGAAGCAATTATATTTGTGGCTTAATCACCTTTCTTTTAACCTTACACTTCATAGCTAGCATAACACTTACTTAGCATATACACTTCTGGATCAAGTGGCTAAGGGGGTTGATCGTGTCAGTATCCTGGGTGAGTCGTGGAGCTGGTGGGCGGGTCATGTTGCTGCTCCAGCTGCAGCCATACTTGGAAAAAAATAGAAAAACTAAAATTGACCAGTGTTATAATAATGAAGAATAAATAAATTACTTTCAAATAAAATTAATTAGTAGAAAAAAATTCTAGAAATACTAGTTAAAAATAGGTAAAAAATACTAGAACTTTGAGAACTTTACTCAAAATACCTACCTTTCTCTCATTATATTTGTCTTTATAATCTATAAAACATATTTTAACACGTGCATGTAATTTCTTGAGTGTCACTTCTATAACACAAAAATGTGGATTCACCAAGAAATTTTTCAGATTTTCTTCTCTAGTTTCAAAAATAAGAATGACTCTTACATTAAGTGGCTCACTGTGAGTCATTGTCTGCAGTCTATCTCAGTGAGGCCTGTCCCCTCATACTTTATAGGCTCTTCCCCAATTAGCTGAAGGCTCGCAGGTCTCACTGTGATTCCTATTCCTGTATCCCAGTGGCATTAAAAACAATTTCCACTAGACACTATCAGTTTATCCGAAGCTAAAAGGAGGCTTAAGCAGACTTATTTAGACAATTGAAGTGGGTATTTTCCAAGGGTACAGTATTTAGGAATGTCAGTCAATGGGTTGGTTGGTCCACTACTATAGTTTGGACTACAATTCCTCAACAACTTTTGGATTGAATTTGGCAATGGCATTTATGGTTTCCAGATATTTTATCCTGCTGATTATGGTTATTTCTTGACCTTTCCTCCACCACCATCATGAAGCTCACATTTAGGTTTTTGAGAAAAAATGTCTTAACAACTATTTTGATGGATTGCCATGCATTAGAGGGGACAGTCACCCTAATTAATTTAATTTTGTCATCGAAAAGTTCGACAAGTATTCGCTGACATCCTTTAATATCATGACTACATTGTAATGACAGCGTCAATGGAAAAAAAATATCAACAACAAAAAATACAGAGAAACCTCTGTTCATGATGCCCTGATGAGTAAATATGAGACAATGACTGGCTTTGTTTAGGTGGACAACCTAAGTTAGATCAAACTTAATGATGCAGTTTACACATTGTTATTTCTGTGTAAAAACATCACACCAAACTTAGCAGAAGACCTCAGTAATATAAAGAAGTAGTACTATAAATAACTTAAGGTGTTTATTTCTATACAATGAAAAACAAGTACAATAAGTAAGTCAGTAACATATTCTCAGCCTCGATGACTTATCACATAGTTGAAGGCATGCTCACTTCTCATTGGAATTTTAACAGCGAGGAGAAATATCCCTCAGCAAAATCTATTACTTTATCATCAGACTATCTAAGAAAATAATGACTAACACATTGACTAGAATTTGATTTGAATTAAAAGTGAACACCACTAAAACAAAACAAAAAAGGGCAGCAATATACAACATGTTCTCAGTGTTGGCCTCGTTACATATTAACGTTTGGTTATGGACTTTCCACGTCCAGATATGATGTGCAAGGTATCCTGGATACGTTGGTTATTGAAGTTCTTGGACGTCATGTCAAGTTCAGCCTGTTACATGCTTTGTATTTTTTCAAAATACATCTGTTTTCACAGGAAATGTACAGTTTGCATAGTGTCTTTCAAAATAAATGCATTGAGTTTGTACAACTCCATAAATTAACTTTTATTTTTTCCCTTCAACTACAATCGGACATGGTTACGTTTTGCCAATACACACGTGGTTGGGTTAAGACAACATAAGCACATGGTTGGGTTTAGGAAAAATAGAACGGGGTTTGGCTTTACAGGCTTACAGGAGGTGAACACCAGCCTCTCGGGTGAAATTCAGTGGTTGTTGGACCTGTCCACAACCTCTCCCACCCACCCTACTCAGACTTTTACTGCCTTAACTTTCATTTTTGTCCTGCCGCATTTCCCCCTGATGCTGCAGCCCTCTGTTAAACTATAACAGCGACTGGAAGTGTATCATGCCCACATGAAAGGGCGGCTTTATAAATGGGTGTCTGACATTGGATGTCACTGATCAAATGACGGATTTCGACGACTTCAGAGTGAGACTGGGTTGTAATGTAACTTTACACCAACTTCAATTCTCAGTAGGCTTCTAAGACTAAAAGTTAATTCAAAATCCCCATCAGAGTAACACTGATGTGGCCAAACAGTCAGTCATAATAATGGATAATGAAGCTCAGCGTGAGTTCAATCAGGAAGACTTTCTTTCCACCCGCCTCCACCCCGTTCACCTCCAGCCATCCTATCCAGAGTCCAGGACAAGCTCAACACAGACTCATTCCTCTACTCATCCAGATCATCAGCACTTCTCCATCTTCCTCTCATCTCATCTTCACCACCTCTACCACCACCAGCATTTAGACCCTGGGGAGGCTCCCTGTTCAACTATGGATTCATCACCCTCCTTAAATCATACCATCTCTAGGGGGTTTAATCACCAAAGACCTTCTACATTTTTATTCTTCTGTGCACATGTTCATGAATATTCTTTTACTGTCAAAACATTTCTCTCCTGATTGAAATATGTATAATAGTGTGTATGCACCTTATTCATTTTATTCATCTTTAAAGTTTCAAAACTGTACATGGTTTGATCTCCCTACTATCCCAACATGATGTTCAACACAACTGCAAATTTGGAAGAAATGACCATGTATGGAAACATTTCAAAAATGGGTGAAAAAAAGTACTTTAAGCCAATCAACACTGAACTAATGCTGGTCATTACCAGAAAAGTCAACAGTGACCTAAAGGAGCTATAAAAACTGCTCAGCAATCAAAGTACAATGATTATTTTGAATATAAAGTCACATTCTCTTGTCACTGTACAGTATGTGTGTGCGCTCTCAACCTAGAACTCTGTTCTAAGCTAACAGTCGCACCAGCGGTAGTGAGAGGCACAGTTTGAGTAAGGCAGCTAATAACACTGGGGCTGATGCAGCCTGTATAATTGCCTGTCGCTAACATCACTATTATCTCAATTCTCTCAGGACCACTTAACTCAACACAGCAGCAGACTGTCCTTCCAGCTTTCACATGGTCCAGTCTCAGTAGGTATGTTTTATTACACTGTCTCTCTGCTGCTGTTAATGCAGCGTCTGCAATATATAGTACACTTTCTGCTCCTGCTGTAGTTTGATAGTCACTAGCATCAGTGAAGGCTGATGGTCCAAGTGCTCTGAAACTGTCAACATCTTTTAAAACTGGACTTTGTGGTTATACAATAACTGGCCTCCCACTGTGACATAAGTCAACTTTAAAAGAACTTAGTCTTCATTGGCACAGTTATATTTGTAGCATTTAACCACTAGCATAGCTCCAACTGGAAAGTAAACTTTTGCTAAACATTTTCATCCAAGCTTAAAGTAACATTTCATCTTACAGTGAGTAAAATTTTCTCTATATCCATCCCCTTATAACTAAAGTAGTTGTCCAGATCAGGGATCTGTTGGAGGCAATGCTACCAGGACAGCAAAGACCCACTAACTTCCCACTGCTGCTGCCGAGGGATCCTCAGGTGAACTCCCTGTCCTGACTCTGTCAAGGGTTTCCCCCTGAGCGGTCCTCTGTTCTCCTTGTGAATGACCTTGTCACGCAGAGTGTGGACAGCCATCCTGTGAAAAAGGAACATTTCTGCTGCTTGTTTTGATAATCTCAGTGGGTCACCACTGAAATGTCACAGCCAAGGTAATGTTTAAGACCAAAGAAAAAATTCATTATCCATGCAAATTAAATCCATACTAATTAAATCAATGTTAACTTAACAGCATCATTATTACACAGGTGTGCATTGGGTTGGTCACAATAAGTCATTCAAAAATGTGTAGTTTTGTCACACAACACAATGCCAAAGATGTCACAAGTTTTGAGGGAGCCAAGTGGCAGCCTGCGGGCATGAAAAATGAATCCAACGCGGAAGTGCCAAACACTGCAGTTCCTCAAGTGGCCACTTCAGGCTAGCTCCAAAAGCAAGTCAGTTCTTATAGACCCCCATGTTAAAATGTCCAACTTTACAGCTGAAATATACGTATGTTTACAGCCTGGTTATGGTTAAATTTTCCTTTACTGTATGGAGGTGAAATTTCTACTCACCTAACTCACCTGTTTACATTTTATCAAGGCTTAGAGTTACACATAATTAAGAGCCTAGCTGCTTGAGTGACAGTCTTTCTGCGAGGCACCACCACAGTCTATGAGTCAGATTCATCCCTCACTCCTCCACAGCTCCAACCTTTCGTCCAAATACAGCCACGTCTGGCTCCAAGAACCGACCAAAATGCCAAACACAAGACTTCAAAATGTGAGTCCACAAACCAATGGATTATGTCACTTTGGCTACGTCTATTATTTTTTCACAGTCCAAGGGGAGAGCCATTGGCATGCCGACTGCAGGAATGGCCACTACAACTGTTCCCCATGAAGTAAATGTTCATTTCACTAATATAAGCTGTCTCCAAAGTCATTCCTGAGAATTTGGCAGTGTGACTGTAACAACACCACAGGCTGCTTCAGAATGCTTGTCCAACCCTTTCCGGTGACATAATTATAGGGTTCTTCTTCATACAACTTCACAAACTGACAACTTTACAATAACCTCCACTTTATGCAATGACACTGAGACCTCCCATGACCTCAGTAACCATCCAACACATTGGCTACGGTTACATGATGGCTTCTCATTCGGAATGAAATGAATCTGAATGAAATCATTCGGAATTAAAGTGTTTCCAGGTAGTTTACATGGGAAATATTCATTCCGAATGAAGGTTTACATGGGAGATCAGTTCAATCGCCTTTATTCAGGTCTGCGCAAGGTTTGGGGCAGGGAAGGTTTCTGATTGGAGAGGGGGCGGGGCAGATGTTACGTGTTTACATTTACCGGAAGAAAACACTGTATAGTCCTCGCTCCGGATAACAAGATGCTTGACGACGCCGTTATTACTGCCTTTTTCGGGGGTGTTTTGCTTATATTCTTGAAGCAGCAGTACGACAACAACCTTGTTCTGCTAATGCTTCATCTGTTGAGCAGGAGAAGGGAGGCAGAAGACCGTGCTGTGGTGAATGGAAACCGGTGAGTGCAACGAGTCCGACTGCTCTAGCTCAGCCCGTTGCTATGCAGCCTGTTGCTATGCGCGCTATATACGTCATTGCACCAGAAGGGCAAGGAAACGAACATGCGCAGAAAGACCGGAATGAACTCAAAGTGAAACGAGTGTGTTTGTGGACCCAAATGCAGTACCAGGCTCGCAGGAACAGTTGGTAATGACTTTTATTAGCACCACAGCAAACAGGGAATGCAGCAGGCAGAATAAACACAGAATAAAGTTCGTTCTTCGGGCAAGTTGCCCTCACACAGTCTCTGAGGCTCAGATGAGGGAAAGAGAAGCGGCCGTGATCAGCCACGGAACCGAGGGGAAGCTCCAGAGCCCCCGGTTCCACACAGTTCAAAACTCTTTCGGAGAGAGGGGAAGAGATGAAGCTTACGGCAGCCAAAGGTGGCGAGGCAGACGCTCCGTAGCCAGAAGAGCCGTCAGCGAAGGCAGAAGCACCGTTGAGGAGCAGGCAGGAGGGTAGACGAGGCCGGGCGGAGGAGTCGAGACCAGATGAGCAGGCAGAAACCAGAGACGCTGAAGCAAAGCACGAGGTCGGGGACAGAAGGCAGGTGAGTTTACCGGGAGGCAGACGAGGAGAGCAGGTCGGGGACAGGCAGAGTTGGCACCGGGAGATCAGGCAGGAGAAGAACGCTGGAGAGTCTCGCATAATGCTAAAGAACAATCTGGCAGTGAGTGAAGGTGCTGGAGAGGCTTATATGCAAGGCTGGTAGATGAGCTGCAGCTGTGTAGGCAGGTGAGCAGAGTTGGGCTGATGAGGTGGGCGTGGCTGGCAGGTAGAGTGAAGCAGAGGGAGGAGGAGTGGAAAAACACTGCAGCAGAGTGGCAGGAGAGGACTGAGAGACAGGGATTGTGACACAAAGAGGAATGAGTGTATACATGCACACAAAATTCTTTCAATCGAAATGACCATTTTTCAGTCGGAATGACCGTTTACATGACCACTTTTAATCGGAATGGCCGTTCATTCCGATTAAAAGTGGAATTAAACTGTCCATGTAAACGTACTGATTCTCATCCCAAAATCATCAAATACCGACGCTTCCAATGTGATGCAGATGCCGAAGGCACCTTTTCTATGCAACACATTCTCACTCCGACCTTGTCACATATTTATGTGCTTGGTCATGGACTTTTCACATCCACATACGACGTGCATGGAACCTTGGGTGCATCGGTTGTTGACATCCTGGAACACCGTGTCAAGTTCTCTTCTTTCAAATTACACTTCCGTTTTCACAGGAAATTTCACATTTACATAGTCTCTCTCAAAATAGAACACCGCAAATTGGCATTTCAACAACAAACACATGGTTGGGTTTAGGCTACAAAAGCATGGGGTAAGGTATAGACAATAAAAACATATAGTGAGGTTTAGGAAAAAGAACAAAGTTTGGCTTTAGAATCTTACAGGATGCAATTAGGTGGAGGTGGTGTTTGTTGGACCCATCCACCACCGCTCCCGCCCGCCTCACTTGGACTTTTGCCATTTTAACTTTCATCTTTGCCCCCTAACATTTCCCCCTGACACCACCAACTATAATGTCAATCGGGCGCATATCATGCTGATGTTAAAAGATGCCTTTTTTCGTTGGTTTCTGATGCCACAAGTCACTGCCCAAGCGCTGGATTTCGATGACTTCGAAGTGAGACCAGGCTCGTCTTAGAGGTGCACTCTTTGGTGTCTGTAAGTACTGCACCGCTGTCCCCTGGGTGAAAGACATTGTAACACGTGGTTAATGTGGTCAAACAGTCTTGGTTCGGTTTAGGGAGGGAGAAAAAACATATTTGTTTAGGGTTAGAACATTTTAAGTACAGAACATGATGTGAATATGCCATGAAAGGGACATGAGTGCGTGTCAGACAGTTGTAAGTTACATAACAGTTACGTTAAAACAGCAATGACACAAACTGGACACAAGCAGCAGTCTCCGGGATGAAAGTCTTGATTTGTTTGACCCATCCACCACCACTTCCTCCCACCCTAACGTGGACTGTCTTGCTCTTTACACTACATTAGTTGCTCTCAGTGTCAGTAGAAGTTGAAAGCTTGGTGCGTTTCATAGAGATGCTGAGGGGTGCCTTTGTCATCAGTATCATATGCCAAGGGACATGACAAGGCAGCAGTATTTGATGACCTGGGAATGAGAACTAGCTGGGCCATCATGTGACATTGATGTATGGATGACCCAAGAAGACTTAAATGCTTGTGAACAGCCAACCAGACCTTAAGAGGGATCTGCAAGACCAAAACAGAACATACCCTATAAGTCAAATAACTGAAAAAAGGATGTTGAATGAAAAAAGGATGTTGTTTGTCAGTACCAGTAACAGTCTCTACACCTTGCTGTTAATTTTTCCAACCAAACAAATCCTTCCTGCATATTTTCTAACTACCTTTTAAAGGGTTTTCACATTAAATTTCATTTTTGACAGATTTTTGCAAAGCTTCCACGCAAGCATTTTTCTGATTCATCTATTCAGAGAGACTGCAGAGCTCTCTCTCCCACTCCCTTTCTCATTGGTCCATGTATCTCCCTGTGGGCACTGAAGGAAGCTTGATGGGACTTCACCAGGCAAAGAGACCAGTAATTGTTTATCGATCTATATCAATAAGCACAAAGCTCATCTGTGAACAACAACTTATTCCAATAAAGCCAAACAAAGAAAGCGGCAACCGGGGCGTTGATGACTCCATTCGTAATGCTGTGTGCATTATACACACAGGCAGAGATCTTATTGGCAATGTGTATGCATCCTTCACTCATGCTTTGTGCGGACTATAATATCAATGAATAAAACCCTGCACAAAGGGACTGAGAAATGTAAGACAGGAGGATGAAATAGTGACTACTCATGAAAGAAAACATTTTAACGGATAATGAAGCTTCAGAAATCAATATTAAAACTGCCTATCATGTTTTTTTTTTCTGGATTTAACTCAAATATGTCACAACAGTAGCTCTAAGGGTTCAAACCTGTAGACAATTACCCTATTCAAGAGTTCTTGAGCCTGATGCTGAACCCCGACTAGCTCAAGTGCCCCTGCTCTGTAGCTGAGGCTGATCCATGGCCTTGAGTTGAGGAGCGTTTTTTTCTCCCTGACTGATGTAAGAGCTGAGTGTTTACTCCTTGCATTTTTATTCTATCTGTTCTGTTTGTAGTTTGTTACTGGCAGTGTGGACGAGTTGCAGGGCTGTGATGAAATGCCAGTGAAACAGCCAAACACACCTGCAAATATGTAAAGTACATAAAAAATTACTAGGGTGATTCCTGTCAGGTTCACACACGCAGTCAACACAGGTAAAAGGAAGAGGCAGTTGCCATGGTAACACCAAGTCTTATGTCATCAGCAATAACTGCTGAATGAAAAAAGTAGAAATTTTGTGCATTAATGTGTGTTTAGGTGGATGTGTGTCCTCATGTGTCAGTGAAATAGTTTGTTATGAGTTCTGCAGATGAGAGGGAATTTGTGATGCGCATGCAATAGAGACAGCGTGTGTGTGTGTGTGTGTGTGTGTGTGTGTGTGTGTGCGCGCGCGCGCCTGTAAGCCATGTCCACCTGTGGGCATGTGGATGATGGAATGTCAATGAAAAAATGACTTAAGTGTAGTTTGCCTCCATCATCTGTTATTACCTTTCAACAACTTTAACTGTGTAACTTGTAAAACTGCCTGTTCGAAGCAGGGAAAACGTTTTGCCTCTGGTATTGCTGCTTACAGCTTTCTTGAGAATTGCTCATACAAACAACTTCACACTCTGTACTGCACTTTTTTGGGTCCTTAGCAACTCACCTGGGCCCCAGACAGCATTAGATTTATCATGGTAAACGGTTAGTGGACTGCACTTGTATAGCACTTTTCTATTACTTGACCACTCAAAGCACTTTTATACTACATGTCACATTCACACACACAGATTCACACACTGGTAGCCGAGGCTACCATACATGGTTCCACCTGCTAATCAGTAGCCACTCACACACAGATGGAACAGCTGTCAGGAGCAATTAGGGGTTCAGTAGTCTCTATATACAGACTCTACATTCAGTGAATGTAGAGTCTGTAGGCAAACCCCGGAGATCTTGCCTCCGGAAGAAGAGCGGAAGAGCCCTGGTTTCTGGTTGTAGGCTGTTTGTAGTCCACGTGATATTGATCAATCACGTTTGAGCCGGCTGCAGTTGTTGTCAGGTTAAACGCTCCGTCCAGTGAACTAACGAGGTGGAACATAATTGGCGTCACTGCAAACTCTGAATCCATCGCAATGGTTCAGCATATTTACTTATATATAAACGGAAGTTGGATACAGAAATTCGCCTCCTCCGCCCAAATCAAACCGGAATGCCAAAAAATCGGGGGTCTCCCCCCAGAGGCTGTATTGCCATCTACCGGAAGTCAGACGCCAATTACAGCCGATGGGTTCCGAGAATGGGGGTTCAGTATTTTACTCAAGGATGTAAGGACTGGAGGAGCAGGATTTCGAACTGCCAATCTTCCAATTAGTGGACGACCCACTCTATCCACAGTCACCCCATGATGATTATTATGTTTACATATAAAAATGATTTACTTATTTTGATATCCTGACTCACTATACCCAAATTAAGTTCCAAAAGGCCCCCAGAGCATTTGCAAATATGTAACTTAGTGGTATACTAATTGCTTACTGTGTATTTCTACTTCAGAAGAAAACATTTTTGGAGTACTACTATATTTTTCTAACAGAGACATGTTACTGGTTACGTTGCGAGTTCAGATTTTACTCACAATATATAACAATTCAAACATGATACATTATTATTCATATGACTATCCAGCATTACATTAAAACTGAAAGTCCACACTGAACGGACCTTATGTAAATGGAAGTACATTGTGTCGATAATGCTATTTCCCTCTTTACTTTAGGAAACATTTGAGTGCAGGACTTTTACAGTGCAGTATTCATTGCCCCTGAGAAACACACCCGAAATTACAGCTTCCTGGTTGGACAAGCAGGTGAAATACACTAAGCGAATGCATTATTTTCTAAATATGTGAAGTCACACACAACCATCACAGTTGTAAAGCAGAGCACAGGTCATATTATTAGTGTTGTAAATTAGTATGGTTAAGAAAAAAACAGCGGCTATTTGTGGTCAGAAATTGGTGAAATACACTCCTGCTTGACTCAGCAGAGCCCTGAAGCTCCGCCCCACTGCTACACAGAGCCATAGAGGCTGTTTGCTTGTTTACTAATATTGAACATGTCACATGTCAAAATTGCACCAAATTTGACAATACACATCTCTCAGTTTCCAGCAATACATTTGCCAAGTGTGAAGTTAATTACATGAACAGTTCACGAGATATGCAAAAGACACACAGACAGACAGAGATTCCTTGCTCTATAGTTTGGTGGTGTAAACACAAATTGTCTATTCAGTGCTGTGGGAATATGAATTGAATATACATTTGAATATACATATATCTATCTATACACATATGTATGGCATTATATTTGTGTTTCAATTCTGAACTCTCTGTTGGATATTTCAGCACATAAAGACATTTTTTGCAGGCCTGTCAATTATATTTTGTGCAGAAAATAGTACCACACAGATAATAATTTAATTTGGGCTCAGAAAAATCCTTCTGTGCTCAATAAATTACTTATCCTGTTTTCATAAAATATTTTTCTGTGCTCACAATGTACCATAGCAGTCACAGAATTGTGGATGCAAATGCCGTTCCATACAATACTGGTCATATACTGTATGTTAAAGCCCTTGAACAAGACCAGGGAAGTCCACTTTGATCCAAATCCTTTTGTCAGTGTCTGACATTTCCATCCACCTCAACAGGATATCAGACATTTCACTATACTGATTTTTTTTTTTTTCTCAGCTGGGTCCTGCAATCTTTGTTTATTGGACGGTGTATCACAGTTGAAATTTTAACTTTGATGCACCATCATTCACATGAAAATAAATCACTTGAAACATAGCATTCAAAACCAGGGAAAGCTAATCTGTGTGTGCTCAAACAAAAACACAAACACATGCTTGATAGTCTGGTCTAGCAGGTAGCCACTGGGAATAGAGGCAGTGTTGCCAGCAGACATGGGGTTACACTTTCAAAGGAAGGAAAAAGATCACCTGGCCTGAGAAAACAGGGAGAGAACTGACACACATACTTCAAACATGCCAAAGTGCACACAGTCAAACACACACACACACAAACGCCAGGAGAAATTCTGGCACAAGTTAAGACTAAACGTCACTGCTGCCATTTTTGCCTGAAGCAAAAACACTGACAGACGCCAAACTCCAAAATGTTCTGTCTGTGACTGACCCTGGAAATGCGGAGGGAGAGACACGAAGGCAAAAAGACTGCAAATAAAGACGTGTTCATCAGTAAGACGTGCGGTATAATTGAGCTCTCAGGGATTCAAACGTGATAACATTGCAGTGATGATTGTCAAGTCTAGAACACATTTCCCCAAATCACGTCAGTCAGATGTCAGGAGAATGTGCAGCTATTTCTTGTCGTTCTTCATAAACAATGTATTAAGTGCTCATCTGTCTCCATCAGTCTCTGTTCATCTTTTGAATTGCTAAGCTCTGTAATAGACAGCAGGTCTTGTTTTTCTGCCTTGCAGCCTACAAACCACTTTAAGCCTGAAAACAATATTGCGACTGTATTCTCACAAGCCATAAGCAGTGATTTTATTCATTCAGTTCAGCTGTTTAACCTGCTGCAGTCGGTGAAAGGCCGAACCAAGTGAAAGGCCACATACTATTGAATTAATCTTTTGGTTTGCGCCTGTGGAACCTAACTTGACAATTATACAGTATCTGTCTGACTACTTTGCCTCTGCTTTTGACATAAAGGAACCCCACTCTGCTCAGGGACCTTAGCTCGAGAAACACCACCCACTCATTTGAGCAGAGATGACCTTGTCTAGCTCCCTAACAGTAACTGTCTGGCCACTCTATTCCCCACGTCAAGGATAGAAAACAAATAAACCTCAGCTTTACTCAGGCCGAAAGAAAATAACACAGAGACTGTGCAAAAAATCAGATAAGAAAAGAAAACAAGACCAGCCTCCAGGGAACTTGTGTCAGAGATTTTCTTAAAAGCTGCTGATCAATATTTCAGTATTAACAATAACTCGGTTAACTACGTGTAATGTGAAAGGGGTTGCAGATAATGATAAATCCACAGTGTCCAGCACCAAACATCAGACAATGGGCTCTTAAAGGGAAATTTCAGTTTATTTCAACCCGTCTCCTATCGTCCTAAATTTGGTTCAAGTGACTAGTGACATACAGATAATAGTTAGCAAGTTAGCCGTTAGCCTAGATACAGCTGAAGCGTCAGACCTGTTAAAAAGTAAGTGAACGGGCATCCCTTCAAGTGCAAAGTTAGTCCACTAAACAAGCTTTTTTTCCACAAAGACCGCCTTATATCATTAGGATAAATGTCAGAGAACATATAGAAAACGACATGTAAACGTGTTGTCTTACCTTACCGGTGTGGTACCATGTTTGTTTATAATGTAGCTCTGCTTTCCAAAGCGCGGCCTAAATATCGCGAGAACAAGCAGCAATCTCATAGCGTGCCTGAACAAGCAGCAACAGCTGGAAGGCAGAACCAGACAGTCGCCTGAACAGAGGAGGAGGAGGAGAGAGAGCGAGGCGCAACAGGTAACGTTAGAGGACGAGAGAGGAGGAATGGCTGCCACAAGGCTTTAGCTCTGGAGATTGGTGGTGTACCTGTGAATGCTGTGCCCTTACCGGTAAGGTAAGACAACACGTTTACATGTCGTTTTCTATATGTTCTCTGACATTTATCCTAACGATATGAGGCGGTCTTTATGGAAAAAAAGCTTGTTTAGTGGACTAACTTTGTACTTGAAGAGATGCCCGTTCATTTAAGTTTTAACAGGTCTGACGCTACGGCTGTATCTAGACTAACGGCTAACATGCTAACTATTACCTGGATGTCACTAGTCACTTGAACCAAATTTAGGACGATGGGAGAAGTAAACCGAAATTTCCCTTTAACCAGCAATATTCTCTTAAATTTTCTCAGTGAGAGAACATATAAGAGAAGTCAACTCCATATGCACCAAACATTCTTAACCATCCAATTTTGTTCTAACCCAGGTATACTGTCCTCCTTGAAGTGTAGCAACCACAATTTGACAGCAAGCCAGAGTCAGGATGTAGCATTCAAGCTTCTTTAGTTGTTGCCAACTCAACTTTGTGAACACAGAGTGAAACTGAAATAACAAAAAATATATTTTAATTACTGAAAGGTCCATACAAAGGGAAGGCATCTGCACAGGCATGGTCAGCTTAGCATAACTGACATTGGCATAATTAGCATGAAAATGGCTAGCATTAGCTTGGTTAACATGAACAGTGTTAGCATTCACATCTTTAGCATTAGCACTGTTACCATTAGCATATTTAGCATTATCGCTGTTAGCATGGTGAAATCATAGTTCAGACAATTTAGAAAATAAACCAAAAAGGAAACCAAGAGATACCACAGGAGGATTATTTTTCACAGTATGTATTAAGTGGTTCAAAGCATGAGGGCTAAATGCAACAAAGCAACAGTGCAAAATCAACATGGCTGAATTAAACACATGGTTACAAACAAATTCAAAATACACTTCCTCCAACAATACACTCAGAAAGGTCTCACAAACACTGGTTGCTGAAATGGAGACAAAGGGATTCGAGCTTCGTGCTTTCCAAGGCAAAACAAAAGATCGCAGCAGACAACCCTCTGATGGCTGGAGTGGTATGATACTGTGGGTAGGACTTCCTGTTGGTAGGACTTCCTTCTTCTTCTTCGTCCGTGGGTTTTCCGGCATCGTAGACGCGTCTTGGCGTATTACTGCCCTCCACCGGTTAGGAGCCTCATTGTCTTCTCAAAACCAACAATGCTCTATATTCTATTATACAGCTCTATGTCGTCCAGAAATTGTAAAACTGCTTCCGCTGTCCGCTGGTGGTTTTCACTCAGACCAAAGAAAGAATAAAAGGAAAAAGAACTCACTCCTAAGACTGTCAAAGATTTATAAAGCAAGTCCCTTTGATCTCTGTATCTGACACACTCTAGAAAAACATGTCGGTAGCACTTCCTGTCGATGGGGCTTCCTATTGGGAAGTCTGCGCAATTCAATAGAATCCAAAAAGAAGGAAATGCCTTAATGGCAGAACACCAGGTGTGCCAAATGATGAATCCCACTTGATCGTAAGTAACCTATTAACATAGGTAATGCTCCCAAAATACAATATAAAGGCAGGTGTTGTGCCTTGTGCAAACACGCTGGCACACGCCTAAGAGATGTCACCAAAAAAGGCTTTAAGAAAAAGAAAAACTTCGGCAACAGTAAACTGATGTACTGTTAAAGTAACTTAAACAAAGTAAATGTGATTTTCCCAAGTGTCAGTACTGGTGTTACAGGAAAACCAAAATGAGATCACTCATCCCATGTTGCCTTGATTCCATGACTAGATGATGGACAAAAATGGACAACCTCCACCTGCTCTCTTAATCTCCCAGCACAGTCAGCACTAGAGTTTTGACAGTCACTAACAGCTCCCCCATATGAGTTGTAATGTTCCTTTATCACTAACAACAATAACACTAATAACATTTTGGAAATATGCTTATTTGCAACAAGTATTTGTGTTTTATGGGAGGTTATGTGTAGTAACTATTTCTTAGTTGGTTCCATGCACAAGCATGAAAGTGATATCAACCTTCTCATCTAACTCTCACTGAGAAAGTATAAGCACATTTTCCTTTAAAACATGCTGTGATTGAGCCACTAAATACAAAGATCCCACAGCCCTAAGCAGCTACACAGCCTTTTGAGCCTACAGACATTTGCAGCATCACAGCAGGGTTTTAATTAAGATGGTAGAATTTGGCCTCATACGGCCCACAACCTGCTCACTCATACTCAATGTCTTTTTGCTGTTAATGAAGCCAGCCATTGATGTTCTGCTCTTCCTCCAGACATGCACACAAGAGAAAAGTTGTTCAAACATCTGACATCTCGTCTCTTACACAGGCCATGAGAGCATTCGGAGATTTCAGTTTGTAAGACGAGCCATCCATGATCTCTACTGATCTCGTGAAATTATCATCTCTAAGCACAGGAGAATGAATTTTGTCAAATAAATCACTTTGGATACAGAGTGTAATCAATGAGCCATGTTGTGAGTATTTTTTTAAAGATAGCAGTGTTTGTCTGAGGCAGTACAGAGTGATTTGTCAGGGGGGTGGTAGATCTACTGTGATCAGGTTTCTGAGATAAACTAATCAGTTTTTTTGAAAATGAATATCATTATAATAAAAACACAAGAAAAAATCATGAATGTTTCAGTGATTTGTAGGGCTGATGCACCAAGTGATGGAAATGCAGAACTGTAAGCTACAGCAATATTTCTCCATATGTCATGTAATGGATAGATTACCTAACACGCCTACCAGGCAAAGAGCCAGACTTTGTCCTCTCAGGTTTTCTGTAGGACATGTAGGCCCTGTGTACTGACATTATGCAATATTGGCCCACCCACACTGGGGAATGGGGCTCCTGAATACTGTAGGAGGCTTTCATGCATCTGTGTGCAAGGAGACAGCATCTTATGAGCTCTCCATACATCTGGTCTATTACTATCCCAAATATCTTCGGGTGAGCACCCATGCCTTTGCTTCCTTTCTCACTCTTTCCCTGTCTCTACTGTATATGTGTCTTCCTTTCCCAAACTGGTTTATTATCCCTCGTTTCCACCAGCAGCAAAGACTTCCAGCTTTGCAACATTTCACTTTTGCAAGATTACCTTGCCTCAAAGGTTAGCGTCTAAAGCTGACTTGACCCTGATGGAACGGAACTCCTAACTTCACTTAGCCCTTCTTTCAGACCACCATGCATCACACTCACAGGAGTGCAACGTCTTGTCCAACACTAGACTGTAGGTGGATAATTAGTGGCGCTATAATTTTCATACTCAATGCCCGTCTAATTCTAATCATGCCAGAGTGTAACTGTTCAGTGTGTGATTATGCACCAGTTCCCAATCTTAACTCCTGAATAAGTAGCTCCATCCATTGGTGTAGTGGTTGTTGATGAGATGGATGCACTACCAGCCTGTTTTTACTCTTGAGTTGTTGAATACTGCCACTTTGTCAGTGAATTCAGAGTCAGAACTCTAATGCTGTAAGCCTCCTTTTGTTGCAGTACAATATGCCACCAAGTGGCGTCACTTTGTAATGTGACTGGACATACCTTTTGTGGTGATATGATTTACCTCTGGTCCATCGGATGGCACCTGTCACAACAGCATGATACGCCACTCGAGGGCATCGGATTGAAGTGCTTCCGGCAACGACATACTATAAGGAGCTGGAAAGTACCTAGAGGTGGTAGGGGGGGTCCAACAAACCCTGGACTTTCACCCAGGAGCCTAGTGTTTGCTCTCACAGAATGAATGTGACCAAACCATTATGTTTTTCTAAACCTAACCACATGCTTTTGTCGTCTGAACTAAACCATGTACTTTTGTTGACGTCTCGGCGTTGGTATGGGCATCCTGGAGCATCAATAGCAGGTGCATGAGAAAACCTAGTGCATAATGTGTAGAAGTGAAAGGCCACTGACAAAGCAGCGATATGTAAAGACATAGAATGAGAATGTGTTGCCAAACTGCAGACCACTGCTCAAGACCAACAAACAACAAAACTGGTGTTTCAAGCTCAAACATGATCTTTTCAAACAATATCCAGGTTGTTTTTGTGCCATAACCTCACCACACATTAGCCACAGCATTGTTAAAACCTAAACTTTTATCATATGCACTGCATAATAATGTACAACTGTAATGTATCTGTGGTTTGAAGAATTGCTCAATGCCAACATTTATTCTGGCAACTGGGTTGAGGTGTCTTGTTCTTTTCTTTGTTCCTGCACTATTTAAATTGCCCTGGCCTGCCTACTGTTGCAGCTTCCTCTGCTTCCACCCCAGCTCCTCCTTTACATGCTGTATCTGACTTATCAATGTCATTTCTGTTTGTCACTGATGCTGGCTCTGTTCTGTTCCCACGGGTCTTTTCTGCTGCTCTCCCTGCCTTATGCCTTCTATGTAGGCTCATGGAAGGGCAGGGAGGTTTGCCTCTCTGCCTCAGGCTTTCCTCAATTGCACGTGGAAGGGCAGACAGGTGTGCCCTCTCCGCCTCATGCTTTCTATATGGGCGCGTGGATTTATCAGTGCTTACTTATGGTCAGTACTGTGCTTCAGGATAAAACAAAGTTATCAAAATTCACTCAGAACAAAAAACTTATTTGAAAGCTTAAATGAAAAAACAAAACAAAACAAAAACACCTGTTAACACTGCAAAAAAGGGGTCCCAAATGTCAGACAACAAGGACGAAAATGGCCAATAGGCCTCTCATACCAAGATAATGTATGATAGGAAACAGTCCCAAAAATGACTTGATGTTCATAAAAAAAAAATGCTGTTCCAAGTTGACATTTTCTACACGTTTCAATTATTTTTTAAATTTTCTATGTCAAGGGACTTGTCAAAATGTAATTTTTTCCACACACACAGTTATACATATACACACACAAGCAAACAACAAGCTGAACAACTTCACCCAGTGCCCTGCAGTACCGTTTGCCATCAGCGGTCCAGTCACTCATGTCCTTTGTTGCTATGGCAACCCTATCAGAACTACAGGCGACCTCTGTAGTAATTAGGTGTGTCTCTGTGAGAAAGAGAGAGATAGATAGGAAAAACAGAAAGAGAGAGAATTACCTGGTTGTTTGCAACACTGACACAAATGTATCGCCAAAGGCTGCAATTAAACCTTGTCACCCTTTTTCATTGCAATAGAGTCATTTCTGTGTGCAATCACATTGCATTTCTATGTCCCCCCGTGCATGTAATCACTCTATTAAATCCCACAGAACTCTTGCAATGCTCTAAATAGTTACTAATTGCAGTATTAACCTTAATCCATCATTTTTATACAAGTCTTCATTAACATTTACACTGCATATCTTCATTTGGGTGTTTCTGATCTAGGAAATCATCCTAAATGATGTAGCTAATTATGATTTCATTATGCTCCAACATTACAAGAATATGACAAGATCTGCTGTTGAATTTTGAGCACAGAAAATACAGAGAGAGATGAAACACATGGACCACAGTAACATCAAAGGATGCTAATGTGCATAAGAACATCCCCACTTAGGAAAAAAAGAGATTTTTTTTACCCAAAAGACTCTGAATAGAGAACATGTACATATTTACAATAATCCAAGCACAGGCAGTGAATCATTCAAGAGGGGGTTGGTGTTTCACACTGGTAATGTCATAAAGAAGTCCATCACTGTCCGCAGTTCTGACATCTGGTTCAACAGCTTTTATCGGGGAAGAAGTTCCTCTGTCATCACATGGTCACACAGGACTGATAAGGTGACCCCAACTATGGCCCAATAAGTAGTGCTCTTCCAGTCCACTAGCTATGTATTGCTACTTCACCTTTATTCACTGACCCAAGACCAGCTACACCTGGCACATACTGTATCCATCAACACATTCCACCCAACCTTCAATTTTCTAAGCTGCTCATCCTGTACAGGGTCTGTCACAGAGTGAACACATATAGACAGCCATTTAGTCCCTTAGGAGATTTTTTCACACTATTTTTGCAGATTTTGCAAACAGTTTACTAGTGAAGTAAACTGGCAGATAACTGAAACAAGTGTTACCAAGTGTTTTATAACAGTGAGATGACCAGCTGATCCCTGAGCTGTGTGGGAGAACTGGTGTAATTACTGCTGTAGAAGACACGTCTTTCACCAAACTAACTGGGACACAACACTTATCGCCTCATAGAGTTCCTGGATGACCTCTGTGGCATAGACGTCGGAACTAGGGGTGCAGAGGATGCGGCCACACCCCCTCCCATCCGCACCCCCGCACCCCAGCCTCCCTACCCACTGCATTACGCTTTAAAAAAAATGAAGAATCTGAATTTAAACTCAATTTGTCTGACTTACATTTATCTCTTTCATATCATTAATGCATAGATCTATGCTTTTGATGTGATATGCAACCTGCCTGACTACATACAGTAGCCTTGGCATCCAGGATGTTGTGTCCATCCTGCGAACCTTGCAGCCCCAAACCCGCTCCATGCTGTCGGAGGTGGAGAAGCTCATTAAGCTCTGTCTGGCCCTGCCCATATCTGTCGCGGCATCCGAGTGCTCTTTCTCAGCCTTGCGTAGGCTGAAAACCTGGCTGCGCAACACCATGACGGAGGAGAGACTAACACAGACCTATCCACATTAAAACTTGACACTAGTCACTGGACACATATATACAAATTGGTATTATAGACTATATCTCTCTAGAAAATACAAACTCCTCTGACAATCATCATGACAATATCTGGCAATCATTCATCACTTTCAACCTATCACATCAATCATTAAAGCTCCTTGTTATCTCACTTTGACACTGCAAAATGTTTACTTCTATTATCAACATATATTATTCTGTTTTAAGATGATATTAATATTATTTACGGCTGTTATTATTATTATTATTATTGGGGTTTTTTTGGGGGGGGGGGGTAATTGATACAGCCTATTATGATTAACATTATTGTCGTTGTCATGTTCTATTATTATTTATGCTTATTTATTTTTTTATATACTCGGGTCCCTGCTGAGTCACGCTTGTTGGGCCATGGCCTGTGATCTCCTTGCTCCTCCCGGCCTTCCCCCTCCCCTCTCCCCTGATTCTCCTCTGTTTTCAGGTGGCACATCACCTTTTTTTTTTTTTTTTTTTTGCACATCACATTAGTTTAGGAAGAGGAAAGGGGACACAATCAAATCAGATTACAGTTCATGACAACCCCTCTCCTCGTTTTTAATGCACCACATTAGAAAGCACACACACTTCTTAAAATACTATCTCATATATAAATAAATAAATAAATAAATTAAAGGAAAAGGAGAAAAGAAAAGAAGGAAGAAAAGAAAGAAAAAAAATAATAAATATAATAAAATAATAATAAAGATTATATATACATCTAGACATAGGGTAAGGTGTTGCGCCACATACAGTCCAGGGCACGCGGGAGTGGAGAGGGGGGTCCGGGGGTGTTGGGGGCTGCAGGCTTGTCCCATGCGGGTGGGCAGGGACCTGAGGCACCCCATAAATTTAAAGACCTCCCCTCCTTCTCCACCCTTCCTCCATATTATTATTATTATTGTTACTCATCATCTTTATTAATATTGAATATTATTATTATTATTGATATTATTTTTACTATTATTATTACAAAAATTCTAAGTTTGCATTGTGGTATTTCTGTTTTGCTTTTTTGCTTCTACTTTCTTTTCATTTTCTCAATTGTTTGTTTATTTATTTATTTATTTTATTTATATATATTTTTGTTTGTTTGTTTGCTCCTTTCTGTTTACTCATTTCTATTATTATTATTATTATTCCGTTTGCCTGCCTGACAATTATAATATTTATTATTATTATTATTATTATTATTATATATAATACCGTTTTTTTTTAACTCTCAAATCACACACACACACACACACACACGCACACACAAAACCACAAATGTTGTTGCTGTTGTTTGTTGTTCACACCTGGTTTGTCTGCCCTGTAATGTCACCGTAATGTCATATTGCACAAAAAAAAAAAAAAAAAGGAGAGATATTTGGCCATTATGAATGCTCACAGTGACCTTATGGATGAATGCGATGTCTTGACCCTGCTTAAAATCTTCATCAGTAGGTCAACTGAGAGAAGGAGAGAAGGTCCACTTTTGGAAATGCAAGAAAGCCCTGAGTCAGGAGCGCAGACTTTTCTTTTTTGCATTCAAGGTTACAAATAATGTTATGTTCCTTAAATGGCTTGATTTAGTTATCAAAGTTTCATTTTCTTAACAATAAAGATGCCATGTTCACCCATTCTAGTTCTCTTATAACTGCATGTTATTATAAAATAACTTCAAATCAAATCCTTAATCATTGATAAGTGTGCAAAACAAATATATGTATGTAAGTATACACTGCAAGTATGCAAACAATGCAAAATTAAAAGCACAAAAACCCTGAAAAACAAATGCAACAGAAAAACACTGCATATCCAGTCAACACAATGGGAAGGTGTACAGGCCTGTAGAGGGAGCTGCATACATCTATTGCTGTTCTCTAATATTGGGAGAAGGACTAAGATGAAGGCCAAATTTGCACAGACCCTTTCATCCTCTTTCGTATTGTATTTTTTTCCAGCTTAAAGAAAAACAAACACCTTGTTTGCATCCCAGGTGTCTTAAATTGCATCTACGTTTCTTTTCCTTGCATCTAAGTCCCTCTCACTGGGCATGCATGGAAAGATGCAAGGAAACCATGTACGGAGAGAGGTAACAAGGAGATATGTCTTTAGGGAAATGAGACATCCTTTCCTCTGAAGCTTTACATGAAGCAACGTCCATTTCTGATGACGGCGGCAGCTGATCACAGCTGTCAGTCAGCTTTAAGAGATGTTTGCGTCTGCACACACGTGTGCTGTGCTTACACTAATAAAGGCACATAGTTATCGGTGGCAGAGCAGCAGTGTTTTTTCTCCGTTTAACACAAACCTGCACATGAATAACAACCTGCGCTCTGCATTTGCTCAAAGGCATAGAATACATTGATAGTCATTATTTGCATCTGTATTTATTGATATCCTGATTGTGAATTCATACTACGGTAACACAGAATATGGTTATGGTGTCTTTTGAGCACTGGAAATTATATATTAGGCTCAGTGTTTCAGGGACATTTCAGGAGTGATCAGCCTCACGTGTGACTGCATGGAAATGAGGAAAATTGGTGCTTCTTGCTGACAGTCACATGTTCTCAGACTTTAATTGTATCCATAATAAAGTGAATGGGGGGAAGAAGATCATGAAAAGAAATATGTTTCTAATAACGAAAGTTGTCTGTGGTCCTTTTGGTTTTCAGATCTACAATTTACAAAGCTGATTCTTTACCTTGATGGTGAATCAGAAAACAAACCAAATATAAAACTTATGAGTGGCACACTTTAGTTTAATCTCTTATCTCTCTTCACTTCAGTTTGGAACTCTGGTATGATGTGTTGTATCAGATCAGCTGCAGCATCCAATCAATCCCACAGAGGCGTCGGTTGATAACAGACTTATGGGAAGGCTGCTCTCATGTATCCTTTGCCATCATTCCTCAGAGATCCCTCCTCAATCCTTGCTCCTCAGAGCATGAATAAGAGTTCTGTGACAGCCTTCAAGATGCTCTACCATAATGACTTCTGGTCATTATAAAGCCCTGTTTTCATCAAACACTTTCAGCATTGTACCTTTGGAACCAAAAGTAACCCTTCAGACATGGTTGCTAGACCCTAGGTCTGTTTACCGTTTCCTGCACCAACAGTACTCTTACTCACTGCTCTGTCCAGCGCTTGCTGTATTTCCTTTTTATGGGTGACACAGAGGGAAGTCTGCACCTTGATTATCATCCACAGAATGAGGTTGCATGTTGACATTTTCAGAACAAACTAGAACAGGCTGCAGTGAGAGTCTCTCTCCATGGGATATTTAAAAATAGCGGTTTCTTTATTTAGTCCTTCTCAGGCAAGCACATGGGTTTAGTGTGGCCGGAGTCCACCAGAACAGTGCTCCATGACGCTTTTGTTTTTCTCCAAGTGAAAATTAGAATATATGCAGTTCATTACTAAAAGTGCATGTCATCCAAGAGAGATGATAAAATGGTTCAAATGGAACAGAGTTGTCGTACTAAAATTTAAGGTGTGCTGATGGATTCACATAGTCAACTCATGCACTGAGTAATATTACAAGTAAACGTTCTGCCTTAAAAGTTGCCGATAGTTGGTCCAATGAATTCAGTTATTTTCACTCAGACTACAGTTGCTTATAGTTAAAGTTTCATAATGTATGGAAGACTTGCCACAGTATGAACAGTGGTTACACGAGCCTTAAAACCAGACACAACTCAGCCCTGAGCAGAGTGACCATCTGCTATTGACCAATCAACAGACTGCAGTGTTCACAGCTCCACCTTTTAGTACCACATCTGTGTGCTGGGTACCCAAACAGAGGAGTGACCAAAATTGTGGATGGTAAGGAACAGTTCCATGGATACCATCCACAACTTTTCACAGTGGAAATGGAAAAAGAGCGTACCAAACTGACCTGAACTGAACTGAACCATACTGCTCAGTGGAGGAGGCTTAAGAGACTTAGTGTGCACCCACTCCCTTGTGTGGTCCTTCTCCCTCTTCAGTCAAAACACAAGCTGTTCCTCTTCCTGCTCCCCTTATAAGCCTGGAGAGCCTCTGATGAATGCATATGCAGTGTTTTTCTGTTGCAATTGTTTTAATTTAGTTGTGTGTTTTGGCTTTGCATTGTTTTTGTCAACACATTCTCACTTCATCCTTGTCATATATCAACATTTGGTCATGGACTTTCCACATCCACATATGACATGTAAGGTACCCTGAGTGTGTTGGTTGTTGACGTCCTGGGACACTGTGTCAAGTTCTGCCTGTTGCATGCATTGTCTTCTTTCAAAATACACTTCTGTTTTCACAGGAAATATTACGTTTACATACAGTCTCTTTCAAAATAAATGCACTACGTCAGTACAACACTGCATACTTTATTTTTCCCCTCAACAACTAACGCACATGGTTTGGTATAGGAAAAACTAACAGGGTTTGGCTTTACAGGACCTGAACACTACTCTCGCGGGTCAAAGTTTGTTGGACCCATCCAATACCCCTTCCACCCAGCCTTGCTTGGACTTTCCCCACCTTCATTTTCATTCTTGTCCCGCTACGTTTCCCCCTGATGCTGCTGAGCGCTGTTAAACTATAACGGCAACTGGCTGCATATCATGCTGGCATTAAAGGACAGCTTTTTTCATCAGTGTCTGATGCCATAAATCACGGCCCAGGTGCCAGATTTCAATGACTTCGGAGTGAGAGCGGGTTGTTTCTATATTTGCAGCATGTTTCCTTTTAATGTATTTGATTTGGCTTTTTTTTTTTTTTGGGATTTGCATATTTCTGTTGTTTTTGTTTTGGATTTTTTATGTTTGTGTTTTTGAGTTGTCATTAATTCATCACATCTAATGCATCACAGAGAAAAATGTTTTGTGTCATTGTCGCATGTTTCTCCTTTTTGACCTTCGTAGGTTGGTGCATTAACAATTCAGAGATTTATAAGCAAAGCATTCATATTTTCTATTCTATTATCATTATGAAAAGCAAATATTGTCATTGCTAGTCTGATTGCATCCGTGCACTTTGCATTTACCATTGTTGTGCTGCATATTGGTTACTATATAGTTGATAATATAATGTATGTAACCACATGTAAAAAGCTGTAATCCTCTTTTTAAGAAGTGTAAAAATATGTATTTCATCACACAACAAGTGAGGAGAATCCACAAAGCATATTTTAATCCCAACCAAGGAGACACCACATGGGATGTATGGCCTTGGGTGGCAGATATTAGAGACTGCTGAGTTAGTTTGAACATCAATAATCCATCGGCCTTGATTATGAGACTAAATTTACAGTTCATATCCTCAGTGAAAATATCAAAAAGTCATAAATTTGATTATATATGGCAAGGTCAGCAGGAACACACACGCACATACTAATACATCAATAGAATGACTGCTCCATACCATATTACCATAATACAAATCATTACAATGCAATTACATGATGATATCCCCATCATTAAAATATGACCAGCTTTCACCTTTACAGCAGCAGAGATGGGCGATGACAGCTCCCCGCTGTGCTACATAATGAGATTTTGTCCTTATAAAGCGTCACGTGTTTCAGAGGGCTCAGTGTGTTGCAGGATGAAAGTTTGACGCCTACGTTGCAAAGAGGAAATCTTACATTTAAAAAGCAGCATTTCCCAGCCTGCAGGTCAAAGGCACGCTGGTGGGGGAGAAAAGGAGGGGGGATCATTCAAGAGATGATACAGGGGACATCAGAAAAAAGACATGAATCCCGTTAGAGACACCAATTACTCACAGCGAGTTAAGGTTAACACAAGCTGATGCCCTTAAATCCCGATTTGGCAGTCTTTTATTGTGTACAGGTGTAGGAACATATATGTGTGCATCAGCTGTTCTCCTCTCAAGCCAACATCTGCTACACGGTAATTGCTGTCTGGAGGTGTATAAGTTTCCGTGTGTGTGTGTGTGTGTGTGTGAGAGAGAGAGAGAGAGAGAGAGAGAGAGAGAGAGAGAGAGAGAGAGAGGGACTGGCTTTGAGAACACACTGTGGATAAAATTGGATTCCTTTCATTTTGTGCAGACAGAGGACAATTTAAGCACCTGTGTAAAGTATTGTGGTGTATGTAAAGCAATATTAAATGTTGACACACCCTTTGAAATTTTCTTCCTTTATTGCCCCTCGGCCTGAAATGAAAACCCAGTAAATCACATTCATTTTCACTTTCATTTGGATATACCGCAGTAACAAGCAAAAGCAAGAGGAAAACAAAAGGTTATTCATTTCCGTCTTTGTACTGAAAATGGAAAATACCTTTTTTGGGGGCAGTTGCTGCTTTGAACACACAATACTGTACAAGCTGGAAAACTTGAAAGGATGCCAGGAGGATTTGCTACATCATTCTGTCCTTTTACAACAGCAGCAAGGTCATCAGAAGGCAAACACATGTATCAATCAAGGTAAGACAGTTTTCTTTGCCTTGGTGCTATCAAGCCTGATCACAGCGTGGCAGTACTGCATCGGCATGTCATATGATTCAGAAATTTAGCCACCACATCTGTGTTTCATGAGGCTCATTTGCACACAGTCTGTTTCTCCTACAATTACTGACAAAATCCCTGAATAGTCGCCACAAGAAGTTTGAATTAAGCCTGTTGAAAGATGAAGTGCCTTGGCTTAACTCCGCCATGCTTGCCATCTCATTATCTCTCTTTTATTTCCTGAATTTGCACCTTCAGTTTGTGCGAATGCGATTTTAACTGACAGTTTTCTGATGATTTATTAGGAGAAGCAGAACTACCTTCAATGCAAGCTGTAGTGAACTGTAGCGTATTTTTGGACAGCCTGAAAACCAGACTGATCTGTGAGCACACGCTTTATTTGCTCTGGCAAATGAGTCAGGTCCATAGACTGTAAAAATAATAGACATAGCTACAGTGACATCATCCACTGGTTTGTGGACTCCCATTTTGAAGCCTTGGGTTTGGCATTTCGTCTGTTGCTATCTTGTTTTTTTGGAGCCACTGACCATATTTAGGCAAGAGGCTGGGTGTGTGAAGGAGCAAGGGGCAGATCTGACTAAGAAGCCTAGGACACTATGACTAGACAGCCTGTCACTCAAAGATGCCCGCCCTTAATTATGCGTAGCTTTTAGCCTTAATAAAATGTAAACAAGTGGGTTTTATAAAAATGAATACCCTTACAGTTGTCATGAGTGTTGAAACTATCTACAAAAGCTTTAAACATGTTTATTTGTCCTGTGAAGTTGGGCATTTTAACATGGGGGTCTATACAGATAGATCGGCTTCTGGAGTCAGCCTCAAGTGGCCATTCAAGGAACTGCAGTTTTTGGCTCTTCCATTTTGTCTTCATTTTCAACCCTGGTGATTGCTGCTTGATCAGAACCCCCTCCTGTTCTAGATTCCCAGGCAAAGAGAATCTGTTCAGGCCAGTCACAACCATTCATCTAATATGTGGTGGGTCTGAGAAGAGGACAACTTATGGTCAGGGCTGCAACTGACGATTATTTTCATTGTTGACTAATCTGTCATTTATGTCTCGATCAGTCAACTGATCATTTTATCTGTCTCTTCCAAACCCCCAAATTATGTCATCTAATGTCTTGTTTCACGCTCATGCCAAAGGGTTTTAGTTCACCGTCATGGGAGAATGTGTAAAGCTGCCAATATTTGAGCGTAAGAAGCTGCAATAAGAGTATTTTGGGGTACTTTTATAGTACTTTTCTATGAAAAATGACTCAAACCGATTAGTCTACTACTAAAATAGTCACCGATTATTTCAATAGCCGATTAGTCATCGATTAGATGACTAATTGTTGCAGCCCTACTTGTGGTGCCTTTGTGTTTAACTCATAATATGTGATGACATCATTTTTTGACTCATGAACCTTGCACCTGGGACACAACAGTGAGGATAAACCTCGCTTTGAGAGGAGGAGTGCTGTTGAGGCATTTTTGAAACCAATCAAAATGGCTGAAGCTGATGTGGAACTTTGGACTTTGGAGCCATTGGAATTCCATGCAGATTTCGCCATTTGTGTTTCTAAAAACAGCACTGACTCATTGTTTTGGCCACTGGGGGGCAGCAGAACAAACTGTAAACACAACACTGACAACTGTTTTCCATACCTTTACCTTCCTGGAATTTTATTGGTGTATATGACAGTATATGTGTGCAGTGGAAATTTCCTGTGGCCTTTCTGCTCACTCTCTGCTGCTGTAGGCACGACATGGGCTGGCTGTTTACAGTCAGCCCTGTAACGTTATCCCCACCACTCTCATTTAGCTGAGCTGCCTGTTGCACCTGGCTGACCTCTGGTGGCTCATGATTTTCACTACATGCAAAACATCCTCATTACAGCCTCCCCTGTATGAGGTTAATCAAACCTGGTATAAAGCAATATGGTGATGCTGCCCTGGGGAACGTGGGAACAGTTGCTTACACATCCTGCAGACACAGAGCAACATTTGCATTTATTCAGAGTCATGTGTCTGTTGACCTAATGAATATTTACCTTTTTTTTTAGCTCTGTTTTTGATCTCCCCTAACTGCTGAGGTAAATATCTGTGTCGCGCCTGCCTGCTACAACAGGACACAAGGTTAATGAGAGCAGTGAGCGTGCACCAAAATAAAAAGCTGAAAGACACTAAATAACTTTGTAGAGGTGACGGCATCAGCAGTGTTAATGATCAGTGGATTTGTCACAATGAGCAGTGCTTGTCATATTACATATATTTGAACCAGTGTTAATATAAAAATATTCATTAATGCAGCTTAAACTTGCCTTGAAAAAACAACTAGTATTAATGTTAACATGACGTACATCAGATTTGTCATATTGTTGCTGTTTTAAAACTTCTTAATGGAATTACTGCTTCAGTTGAGAGCCAGCAAAATATGACATGATAGGTATTATATATACAACAAAGTGAAGAACTGCTGTGAACTCTTTCGTTTTGTGTTCTCTGTAAGTGTCCATGTCCATCTCTGCTTCTGTCTCTGTCACTCAGTGGCTTTGTATCTCTTTATGTCTCTTTTTCCCTGCTGTCTCTCACTCTGTGTGTTTCCCCACAAACACACACAGACACACCTGCCTGCACCTTTCACAGGGAATTTCTGACCTGGTGCGTTTGTTTTTCGCTGCCACGGGGGATTTCTGTCACCGTTTGATCATAACAGCACATGAAAGAGGCAGAAAACACAGGAGCTGGAAGCTACCGGCTGAAGTGAGCCTGCTCTGTCGGGGGCGTCTCAGCTGGTTGGCAGGTTCACTGAGTGACAGACTGACAGTCACTGAACTAGTCAGCCTGAGCTGTTAAATGATGATGGAGGGCCTTTTATTGTTTATAGTATGAATTAGCAAACAAAGGTTATTTTACAGATGCATTTGTGTTGAAGCTGATAGTTAAGTTATTGTAAAAAACTTAAAGCAGGTGTAAAATAGGAAACTTAATAGACAGTAAGGAACACACACCTCAGGTGCCCAGGTATATGGGATGACTTGCATTTTAGTTTGAATTGACTGTAATAACCTTGACACACTCTGACACACTCGCACACACCGACAGCAGTGCAGGCCATCTGCAGACAGTAAATTATCTGGTTAGCAGATAATGCAGTTGAGGGACAGAGAGAGCCAAGGGGCGGCGGGGACAGAGGGAGAGAGGTGTGCATAGAGACAAACACACGGTGACAAACACACACAGCAATGTTTTTCGCTTATCTGGGTTTTGAGTGTTTTGCCTGGCACAGCATAACCATTCTTACTGTGACACCTTGCTGGAGGTTGCGTATTCGCTCTGCAGAGTTCTTCAGGTGGAGTGCATGGGGACGGACTTGCATGGAAAACAACAACAAAAATCTGTTCTGTCTTTCACACTGAATATAGCAGGTACTGACTGTATGCACCTGCACTTTGATTTATCTGAAATCTTTTTGTAGGACAAGTAACTTTGGCTGATTTCATTATTTTCAGCTGATGCTAGTATATGTGTGCAATGGTGTGCGTACACAGTTGTGTATGGCAGTTGCCATTGTTGTTATTGTTGTATTAATAAGTTTGGAGGTGGAGGTAAATGGTATCTCATTTATTTATCATTCTTTCCTTTACACATTTACACAATCAAAATGCAACATTTTCCAAAATCAGTGTTCCCCAAGCCGGGCCCATGTAAAGTGGGCAACTGTCACAGCCACAAAGCCCCCAAGTTCACAGTGGGATAATTAATCTGTTTCCATGGGGCAACCTGGCAGGATGATTCAATCCTGAGTGTAAAGGTTAGTTTGGACAAACCACAGAGCAGTCTGTCAACAGTTTTCATGAAGCTATTTCTTCTATATAGAGTAATTCCAGTGAAAACTGTTTACAGCAATGTCAGCCAAAAATTCTGTTACTATCAATTTTACTGACCCCAGAAAAGCCTGGTGAATTATTAAAGTTAACAAGTATTGCCTTTACTCAATGGGGCATCCAAACTGGCAGAAAATTCCACAGTGCAGTTGAGTTGTGATGGTTTTTATCAGCTGCAAAACAGGACCAAGATGTTGGTAAAGAATCGTCACACTGCTCTCCCTGCCTAAGGCTTTTCACATAGACGCATGGAAGGGCAGGGATGTGGGGGCTCTCTGCCTCAGACTTTCCTCGTTTACGCGTGGAAGGGCAGAGAGGTGTACTCTTTCCACCTTAGGCTTTCTGCATAGACCTAAGAAACTCAGAGAGGCCCCAGAACAGAGCCATACCACCAAATATAATACTGCAAATGGCAATAAAGTTTTCTCTGACTAAAGCGGTCCTGACTTATCTGCATCACGGAGGCACACGAACTTCAACAAGTCTCAGTTCTCTTACTGTGGACAAGCAGGAGAAACTGGCAGAGTTGTGGTGTGAACAAGAGTCAGTGTGTAATTCAGTGTGCATTGTCGGAACCCATCGGCTGTATTTGGCGTCTGACTTCTGGCAGACGGCGATACAGCCTCTGGGGGCAGACCCCCAATTTTTTGGCATTCCGGTTTGATTTGGGCGGAGGAGGCAAATTTCCGCATCCAACTTCCGTTTATATACAGTACAGGCCAAAAGTTTGGACACACCTTCTCATTCAATGCGTTTTCTTTATTTTCGTGACTATTTACATTGTAGATTCTCACTGAAGGCATCAAAACTATGAATGAACACATGTGGAGTTATGTACTTAACAAAAAAAGGTGAAATAACTGAAAACATGTTTTATATTCTAGTTTCTTCAAAATAGCCACCCTTTGCTCTGATTACTGCTTTGCACACTCTTGGCATTCTCTCCATGAGCTTCAAGAGGTCGTCACCTGAAATGGTTTCCACTTCACAGGTGTGCCTTATCAGGGTTAATTAGTGGAATTTCTTGCTTTATCAATGGGGTTGGGACCATCAGTTGTGTTGTGCAGAAGGAAATCTGTGCTTTGGTCTGATGAGTCCAAATTTGAGATCTTTGGTTCCAGCCGCCGTGTCTTTGTGAGACGCAGAAAAGGTGAACGGATGGATTCCACATGCCTGGTTCCCACTGTGAAGCATGGAGGAGGAGGTGTGATGGTGTGGGGGTGTTTTGCTGGTGACACTGTTGGGGATTTGTGTAAGGGCTATTTGACCAAGAAGGAGAGTGATGGAGTGCTGCGGCAGATGACCTGGCCTCCACAGTCACCGGACCTGAACCCAATCGAGATGGTTTGGGGTGAGCTGGACCGCAGAGTGAAGGCAAAGGGGCCAACAAGTGCTAAAAACCTCTGGGAACTCCTTCAAGACTGTTGGAAAACCATTTCAGGTGACTACCTCTTGAAGCTCATGGAGAGAATGCCAAGAGTGTGCAAAGCAGTAATCAGAGCAAAGGGTGGCTATTTTGAAGAAACTAGAATATAAAACATGTTTTCAGTTATTTCACCTTTTTTTGTTAAGTACATAACTCCACATGTGTTCATTCATAGTTTTGATGCCTTCAGTGAGAATCTACAATGTAAATAGTCATGAAAATAAAGAAAACGCATTGAATGAGAAGGTGTGTCCAAACTTTTGGCCTGTACTGTATAATTAAATATGCTGAACCATTGCAATGGATTCAGAGTTTGCAGTGATAGCAATTATGTTCCACCTCGTTAGTTCACTGCGTGGACTGTTTAACAACTGCAGCCGGCTCATATGTGATTGGTCAATATCAGGCGGACTACAAACAGCCTACAACCGGAAACCAGGGCTCTTCCGCTCTTCTTCCGGAGGCAAGATCTCCGGGGTTTGCCTACAGACTCTACATACACTGAATGTAGAGTCTGTATATAAAGACTATCCAGCGTGTATCTAATCCACCAATCCAGCACTTATGTAAGTGAGAAATCGTACCTTTTGAAATGGTTTGCCTCTCATTCCCACAGTCATCTTCCCCTAACCCTTAACCAGTGGTGTGCACGGACGGGGGGGCCAATTGTTGAAAAACGCTCGCTAAAGTGCCCTCCTGGGAGCCAAAACGCGTGCTAAAGTGCCTTCTTTGGAGCCAAACGCACACTAAAGTGCCCTCCTGGGAGCCAAAACGTGTGCTGAAGTGCCGTCTTTGGAGCCAAAACGCTGTCCTGGTTGGCAAAACACAGTAAACTGCTTTCTTGGGTGGAAAAAACACACTAAACTGCCCATTTGGTTGGTTAAAACATGATAAACTGCCCTCTTGGGTAGTAAAAACGCGTGCTTAAGTGCCCTCCTGGTTGCCAAAACACAACTGCTCTCTTGGGTGAAGAGAACACACTAAACTCCAGAAGATGATTAGGACCAAGAAATACTATGAAACATTACTGTTGCAATGACTTTTATGTTGGGTCCTTTTTTGATCTATATTGAGCCAGAACTATATCTCACAGAACCAGTTTGGATTACAGTCTGTCTAGTTAGTCTGTTTTAAGGCTACAGAATGTGCCATTTGTATAACATATAAACATGTCTAAAGTGCCCTCGAAAACACGTGGAACTTAGTGCCCTCTTCAGTGGTGAGAATGCGCTGTATGTGCCCTTTTTTTTTCTTTTCGCCCCTGCCCTTCAAAAAGCCTGTGCACGCCACTGCCCTTAACTCTAACCCTAACCCTTATTCACATAAAAATCAATGCAGGACTGACAAGAACACTGTTGACATGACACATGTTATCTTGTATTTCCAGAGGTATGTGTTTTTGTGAACACATAATGAATGTCATGCTAATAATATGTCATATTTATTAAAGGCAATTTGGTGTTTTTCCATCAAGAGCAGAATGGGAAATAAACTCAAAACGAATCTAGTCTTGCAGCCATCTTGTAAATAGTGAACTGGCAAGATCCCCAGTCTTTGATAATTATCTTATAATCTGTGACTACAAACTCACATTGTCTTTGGATGTGAGAGGGTGTCAGACTTTAGTCTTTTCAAAGTCTTTTCAAGTTTTCTAGTGTATGGTAGGTATTAGCAATGAGCCAGCATGTGCAATAGCAGGGCCCTAGAGCTGAAACAGAATTTAGCCATTGATAAGATTATTAATTACACCTGCGCTAAAAGGTCTTATTAACTTTATATCTGTTATGATATTTGGGTTTAATATTTGATATTGGATTTCACTGTAAATGAAGACCTTTTAAAACCTTCTCCAGGCTTTGTGGGATGATAAAATGACACAAATATGGGTGAGAAGTAGCCTAATGAAATCTAAAGATTCACAAAGCATATACACCCTGGCAGAAAACATAATTTGTTTGATAGATAACACACATACACACACGGCACACAGTGAGTGTTTCATAATGATAGGGATGATGGATGAACGCATCACTGCACCTATTATAAGTGGCATATTAAAGCATGCATACAGTAAGCATAAACAAACACACAGAGCACACTGTGATGTGTCCATTTATCAGCCACCTAATTATCAAACACATTAATCGTGTGAGCGCGTATTAAAAAACACGACATTGTTTATTATAGGTGGAGCCAGTACGTTTGCCTTGGTGACAGCTGGGAATGATGGAGAGGAGGTGAGCAGAGGCGAGGCTAGCAACATGCTCATAAATCAGCTTCACATCCAGTTCAGATTGGTGCGTACACTGGCTTTAAAATGCAAGTCCATTCACAGGACTGTAGAGTACAGTACATCCTCCCATCAACTGATTAGTTCTCATATACATGCACTATGTACTTTTTATTGGAGTATGGGATTATACCACATGCATGGTAAGAGCTGCAAGAAAACTTTTCTTGCTCTGGGCAATATTGGAAATACTGAAACATTAAGATGAACTGGAAATGAAACCATGTATTTATTGGGGGATTTCCAGTAGAAATGGATTAATTCTGTATAATAGGTAATAAGGTGCATGTAAGCCTTCTGGACTGAGAGAGCACAATTTGTTGTTGTAAATTAATTATTCTGCAAGCAGAAATGAAATGAATGATTGAGTCACTCACAAATTTGTCATGTCAATATGTTATAGTGAAGTCATCAACTGAATCAATTAAGACGTTTGCCTCTGATGCTTTTTTGGCAAAGTAAGTGTCAAAATAATCATCTTAACGTCCTTGGATTTAAAAAGGAGGAAGTATTCGTATTGGATTTCTTTTTGTAGGGTGTGATTAGGGATGGATACTACTGTCATTTGCTTGGCCCTCTGCAAGGTTCAACATATCCATCGACAAGCACCTCTATTGATCTCTGTTTATTACAAATCATGGCCACTGAAACAGAAATGTAAAAATGATAATTTGTGGTTTTATGGGAAGTTACAAGTTGTAACTACTTGGCAAACAACAGCTGGTCGCATTGACTTCCTGGAGTCTTGCAAGGAAACAGTGAAAGAGGAAAAGGACATGACGTCAGTGACAGCGTTTGAATTTTGCAGAGTCAACAGGACGGGCACGGCAAATCATCCTACCAAATCTTTGTTATTTGAACTTTTACTGAAAAATCTTTCAACCAAATTAAAAAATACACATGCTGTTGACATGACATCTTTTTATCTAAATGTATGCATTTGTTTTTCTTGTTATTGGCCTATAAACAGATGACAGATGTGTCTCAAGCCCCTGTTTGATTCAAGGTAGCTAACATAACATCATGACACATAAACAAACGGGGCATAACCAGATCAGTTCCTAATGATATGGTCTGTCAGTTTGGTAAATATCTGGCTTGACTGTATGCCATAATGCTTTGCAGTTTGCCTCAGTGATTTACATTCATTCTAACATAAGTAATCTAATGTTAATTAGCTAGCACACATATAAGTCATTAAAATGATTCAGCTTGAGAGGCTGTAACATTTGCTATCACTCACCAGCACCCCACCTCCCTGTTTTTATACACCTTCACAAGGGTTACTGCTAGCTAACGTTTACAGTCCAAATTAATATAGGGCGTCTCACCAGAGATAGAGCTGGCTAACATTAGCTAAACGAAGTGCAAATGCTAACTTAGTTTATTGATTAACAAAGTAACAAGTACTGGTAAGTGATTAAGGCCCAGATTTATAACAATATGGTGATTAGCCAAGGACAAAGCTATGATCTGTTTGGAGACCAATAACAAGAAGAAGTGTGCATAATTATATAAAAAACATCATTAATCCTCACGTAATGTGTGTTTTTTATTTTGGTGGAAGGATTTTTCAGTCAAAGTTAAAACAACAAAGATATAATGTGTAATAATGTGTCTTTGTTTGCCATGCCTGTTCCTTTGACTCCAATAGAACTCACACCAAAGTATGGCTCCTCAAACGTTGTCACTGTCTTCATGACATTTACTTCTTTTATAGTTTCCTTGGGGTCTTGTTATCACAATAATGTTGCCAGTAACATGCTATGTTTGTGGTGAAAGATTAATAAATTCCAGTAGCTCAATACTTCTACATCTTCTAACCTGACTGTTACATACTTTCTACTTTCTTTCTAAATTTATTTGCATACAGCTAATTCTCCAGTGGACCTCCAAGCTAACTCTGGTTTCTAAGAACTATATGATGTAACCGCAAAGCCTCTGTTGTCCCCGTACCTCTTCCTCTGTTCATCCACCTTTCATGATCACCTCCATCTCTCTCACTTCATTGCCCCCTCATTCCCGCCCTCCCTCTCTTCTTGCTGCAGGCATCGATGTTGTTATGGCGGGCGTAGGTGGCGCGACTTGTACCGCTGACAGCAGTGACAGAGAGAAGAGGGGATGAAAAGGGAAAGAAAGGGAGGAGTGATAGAGGAGAAAAGAGGTGGGGACCATAGAGGGAGAAGAATGGGGGTTTATTTTAAACCTGACCTTTAACTTGCTGATAAACAAACTCAGTTTTCTTATCTTTTTCTCTGCATGCATTTTTTGTGGACATGTCTCACTCTCTGCTGTCTCTCAGTCTCCTTCTCCTAACGCCGCTGGCAATGGCCAGACACGTCTTAATATCTCCGGTCCCCTGTGTGTGTGTGTGTGTGTGTGTGTGTGTGTGTGTGGTTATATAAGGTATGCCTTGAGGCAGAGGCCATAAATAAAGGTATTAACAATCCTTTGGTAGAGAGAGCAGTCACCATAACTGATGCAATATATTGTCACATGTGGGCAAAGTGGAGAACAGCGCTGGTGATGGTTGTCCCCAATGTCATCATCATCCCAGTTTAGATCGTTCTCAAGAGTATTGGGAGTTTTACTTATCTGCTCCCAATTCACATCCTCTGAAGGGTGAGCAAAAAGCATCACACAAACTATGTTGGAAAAAAAATGACACAATTTTCCTTAGCCCCACAGCAACATCCTTGACCATTCTCAGCCACCCATGTCCGCTGTACTACAACAGTGAGCACAAGTCAAAGGCAGCTGAAAAAATGTTTTCATGGCCACTATGAAGTCATATAATGAAATAACGTTTGTCAACTTTCAGTGACCATTGGCAATAGAGAACAAGATAAAAACAACAAAGCAAGATAAAAACAATATAATAAAAAAATAATCATAATAAGGTTGAGCACAACAAGTTAGACATATACTAAAGTGTTGGAGTGCATTAGCAGCAGTTGGGGTTGGGGTGTAATATTTACAGTCCTCAGTCTTCAATGGCTATGGGATGGTGGGGAGTTGATGTAGGCTACAGCTCTAGGGAAAAGCTGTTTGTCAGTGTGTTTGTTCAGGCTTTAATGGCTGACAAACAGACTGTGACCTGGGTGGGTTTGGTACTTACTAATGTCACTAGGCTTTTTGGCACCTGGACCAAGTCCTTCAGTTCAGCTTGCATAACACACTGTGGCACAGCAGCAAAGAATTCTCTCTTTGGTGCCTCTGTAAAAGTTTATTTGGAGCTAAGAGGGAAGTTTTTTTTTTTTTGAGTTTTCATGGGGCCAAGCCAACGGTCAGCTGTCTGTTAGCGAATGCTGAACTAGTCTCTGCAGTGTTTTCCGCACCATTGGCACTAGCTGGTCCTTGTTCGGCATGTTGAACTGGTGTCAGAGATGGCAGAGCCCATTGGTGAGTAAAATCACTCTGATTGGCAGTTCAACTCAAAGCACAAGGAAAGAAATGGAAGCGAGGAACGTAAACAAATGGCTAAAGTCAAAAAGGTGTGAGATCAAAGCAAACTTGTTAAATTAGGTAAGATTGTGGGTTTTTTTAGCCATTGAGCTCTTTGGCAGAAATGGTTCATAACAGTTCTTGTTGAATCCCCCCTTTCGGTCTTCAGGATTTCCTTTTTTAATGACGTATATAGACTACTGCTGCCTGCTGGTGCGGAGAATTATTTAATTCACACAGGTGCAGAATGTACGTGCTAGATGGCTGTTAGTTGCAGTCAACTTTTTGGAGTACACACTTTGATGTCAGTTTGGTATGTCTGGACCTTTTTTCTTTTGTCATGTAGATTCCCAGGAATTTGGTGTTGTTGACACTCTCCACCTCCTTACTATTTATGTGGAGAGGGGTGTGTGTGGTCTTCATGGATCTCCAAAAGTTCACAATTTTCTCCTCAGGTTTTGTGGTTTTCAGGACCAGAATATTGCCCAAACATCATGCGACCAGATGTTGGACCCATCTCTACAGTGTGTCTGCTCTGTGATATAAGTCCCACTACAGTGGTGTCATCTGCGAACTTAGTGTTTGAGAAGTGGATGGGGGTGCAGTCGTGAAGAGGTGCTGGAAGTTCTACAGGGCACCAGTGTTCAGAGTGAGGTTCGAGGATGTTTTGTTGCCCATCATGGCATTTTGTGGTTTGATAATGAGGAAATCCATCATCCATAAACAGCCTGAAGTGACTAATCACAGGTTGTTGAGTTTGTCTACCAGTTTATGCGGGATTTAAGTATTGAAAGTGGAGCTTAAATGGCCGAATAGCATCCTGACATGTGTTTGGATGCTCCGGGTGTGACATGGCTGTGTGAAGAGCTAAGTAATGCATATAACCAATATTACAAGATAGATGATTACATGTGCATTGAGTAAGGTGCAGATTTAATTGTATGTTTGATATTTGCATGAATCTGATGTACAAATTGAGTCAACGTGGGAGGAAAGCAGGGATCTCTGAAATTACGTTAGCTACAGTAGGCTTGTAGTGTGCGAGTGTAATTGTGCATTCCATGATTGTAATGGATGACAAAATATATGCTATATAACTATAACTCTGACCACATATTTCACTATGTAACAGTGAAGACAGGTGAATTTACTATAGTACACTTTTTAACATGCTTGATGCCTTTGTTTCTTACTGGATTTTTATTCCCTGGTGTTTGTGTTTACATAAGGCTCCCTGCAGAACTATCGGATTTAATGAATATTATTGGATTAGTGATGATCTAATTATAAACTTTTTTCATTATCTTCCCCAAACTCTACATGAGAAGAATACATTGCTCCCACAGCTATCAGACTCTGGCAGCTATTATTAATTATTCTGTCTGCAGCCTCATTGTGTCCCTGACCTGTAAAGACGTATCCAGAGACACCTATACACATGAAAAATTATTTATTGTATATGTCAGTTATAATATCATGGACGGACTTTTCACTAAAAGTTTAAAAGATCACCAGACTCTGCTTTGGAAATACAGTATTGTGAAGAATCCAAATCAGACTGAGGTCAGGGGTTGCAACAAATGATGTTTGCAGTTTGTAATTCAGAGAGAGTGTGTTTTTTTATGTGCCTGGCATTTCCTTTGGATGAACCAGTCATGGTTCCTGCTCCCATCAGCACCAGAAAGGTATTTTTGTCAAAGCTGTGTATGGAGCATTCATACCTGTTTTACTATGATGTGAAAGCCTCTTCACTTCACACACACACACATAAGTATTTCACTGCTGGAAAGTTGGCAGTTTCATAAAGCTGGCATTTCTATGCAGTAGAAAAACACAGATGCTTTTGAAATTGGTGCTATCTGACCAGAGAGAACAGAAAAAGAGCTGGAGCCTTTGCTTTTGCTTAGGAGGTAGAAATCCTACAACTACCAGAATGCACTGTGTGCCTCCTGCTGGAGGGTGAAGTAAAGCAGGCTTGGTCAATTTTTCCACAGGAAACAATATGGTGACAAACAATCTCAAATCACAGTTAAACAGTGAATTAAAACATGTTTCTGAAAACATTTGAGGTGAGAAATAGCCAACACAGTAACAGAATCTTGATTCATATTTGATCAGCGCTGCTTAGATTTACCATTTGATCTGAGTTTGGTCTGAGTTTGAAGGAGAGAGGGGGATGGGTCTCTCTGTTGATCCAGTTCTATCTCTATTTTTTTATGTCCATGGTGCTGGGTGTAACGGAGTTAATGTTTTAATGATATCACTTGCCATTACTAACTATTTTGGTCATCCTTGGAGGTACACTGCTTTTGATTTATAAATATTTCGCCTGTCTGTACAATGTGTGTTGTTTTCGTATTATGATGGGGAACTGCAAATTCGTATTGTCTGACGGTAACTGAATGCCACATTGACGGGCCCCTGCAGGCTTCACGGGTGCGCCCGTGTAAACAACAGTCTGCAGAGCATTGAAGCATGGTAGGTCAAGTTTTACCGAGCTCCGTAATATTTATTTTAATGGGTTTTACAGGCAGTGTGTTTTATTTTATGTTGTCATTTTATTTCAGTGTCATCTGTGTCTTGCTGAGCTGTGGGAGCTAACTGACCTATGTTACTCGATTTGTCTACCAGGTAACAGTATTTTTTATGTTGTTGTAACTTTGGTTAGCATGCAGTAGTTAGCATGAACAGTCTGCAGAGCATGGAAGCATGTGTCATCTGTGTCTTACTGAGCTGTGGGAGCTAACTGACCTATGTTACTTGATTTGTCTACCAGCTGTGACCAAATAAAAATACGTCGGAATCGTCAATGATTGTCCATGTCGTCTATACACAATGCATGAGAGTACAACCCGCTACATGGGCATACGAAAATGACAGAAGTACAATCTGCAGTTTGAGCAACAGCCCAAGAGCCAGCAATACACATCATGGATATTTCGCTGGCTCTTGGATCTGGGAGAGTTTACCACAGTTCTTTTAAACCTACTAGCCACATTGTTGTGATAAAAAACTGATTAAAAATCAGGAAAGTTTGCCTTCAAGGTGAACAGAGTGATTATCTGAATCTGACCCATATTACCGTCTATAGTATAGATCATGACCAAAAGCCATCACTGCGCAAAGTAAGGGTGTTGCAGCACCCAAAAATGAATTTACCCCCAAAAAATGAAATTAAATTTAATTGATATTAAAGGAAATTTCTATAATTTCTTTGGAAACATAATGAGTGTAACATTAAGCCGGCCTTGCTACTCACACACATATATACGTAGACACTGCAGTGGCCTCTGCAAAGTTGTTGTATAGAGTTTCTTCACTCAAACTTTATTTTTTATGCTGCCACCTGCACCATGTCTTTGGAGATTGTTATGATGTAGTTCTTTAGGTTTTTGGTGTTTGTTTGAGTCTGGTCCATATCTCTTTTGGAAATTAATGTTTTGTATTACCTTGGCACTGAGTAAGTTACGAACCCAGAAAGTTGCATGTTAAATCTTTTCGGTGCCTCTCTGCACTGTCCCTGGGAAAGTACATACTTATTGATACATATTTTATAAACAGAGACAGGCTGAAAAGATTAAATGCGCAACTTCCGGTTTATACAACAACAAATTTGGGCCAAGTTTTATAAGGTTGTTGCCAAAATAGAAAGGAAAAATTCATGTCCAAAAGGTTTACAGCCACTGCGGCACACTGTTTACTGCTGCCATTGTGTTCAGCACCACAGACAGTGTCCATAGTCACTCAACATGGTCAAGTTACATTGGTATATTTTGTCAATGTTGTTATTTCAGTATCCTTACGTACACTCAAAACATCACTCCTGTCAATTGAGTCCCTTCAGCTGCCACATTCCCACTACTATGCCAAAAGCAATGAGATGCTGTGGTGCCCTGGTGACATGAATATAATTAAAACCTGGTGTAAAGAAAGTGTCTGAGCACAAAGTAACATAACACATTTAATATTATAATTTTTACTGGGACCTACTTTATGATGAGAGTAAAATATTAATAACACACAGGGCTGACCCTGTGTGAGAGTGACCAGCGTAATATGAGGAGTGTTGAATTATATCGTGAGCGCTCAGCAAAGTGGTACATTTCTCTTCTCTAATAAATTCTGATATATCAAACACACATTTGTACTTTCAAGTTTAGTAAAGGAAAATCCATGTAATCCACTGAGATATTTCAGAGATGAAATATGCTGATTTGGATATTGCCTTGAGGTTAGTCAGACGAAAGGTCTGGATCAATAGAAATGTCAAGCAAACACCAAGAATTTTTAAAGGAAGTCTAGGAGGTAACACTACAGCTGCTGAGATTAAAGTCTGGTGGTGCTTATAACTGACAGAGAGCAACTTCTTATTTCATCATGGTGTGGCTTCTTGAGTGTTAGGAAATGCATGAACCCGACATGTTTTCTGTCTCAACAAAAGTGGATTCCAAAATAATGATGTTTGAGGGTTACTGAACTGGCACACCACTGTAGCGTGAGCTGGTAACAGTCTTTAGCTTTTAGTCTTTATTTTATCATAAAATCAAATCAGTGATTGACTCATTTAAAAGGGGTTTATCTGTGTTTCAAGATTTAAAGGGATAGTGCACCCAAAAATGAAAATTCAGCCATTATCTACTCACCCATATGCCGAGGGAGGCTCAGGTGAAGTTTTAGAGTCCTCACATCCCTTGCAGAGATCCAAGGGGAGAGGGGGTAGCAACACAACTCCACCTAATGCAGGCTAACGGTGCCCCAGATTCAAACGTCCAAAAAAACACATAATTGAAACCACAAAATATCTCCATACTGCTCTTCTCATAGTGATCCAAGTGTCCTGAAGCCCCCACATAAAAAGTTGTTTGGAGAAACGTCATTTAAACTCTGTTTTTAGCCTCATTGTAGCCTGTAGCTCTGACTGCCTCTCTGTACACCGAGCTCACGTGTGCGCACTTGCACACGAGACCAGCGAAAGCACGTGAACACACATGGAGGCGGTGCCCATGTGTCACGGTCTCGCGGAAGCGTACACACGTGAGCGCAGTGTACAGAGAGGATCACATATAATCTGAGGGGACCCCTCCATTATTGACCCCATCAAACAAAATGGGGGCGCTAGAGAGCTAATTTCTTATCTAGGCCTAACCGCCATATCGATTTTTACTAAACTTGGTAGATATGTAGAACAGGATGCCTCAAGGTGACAGGAGAAATTTAACTCTAATTGGCAACTGAGTGGCGCTATAACAACAGAAAAATGCTTAAAAATGGCTAAAATGCGACTGATCGCTATGGCTCCCCCTGTGGCCAGTGTTGTGTGTAGCGTTACAGTAACGTAACTACTTTTATTGGGTAAAAAGTAGTGTAACACGTTACTACTGAAAATATGGTAATGGAACATAGTTACTTTGTCAGTTGGGCACAACGTTACTTTTCCCGGGGACAGATTTGACGGTGACACTGCCTGTCTGCCTCAGCTGCGCACTAGGCAGGAACTGTTACAGTTGCCATGTCAACAGTGCAGACAGGAGCGCCAAAATCAAGAATCGTATGAGGAATATGGAAGATACACACGCCTCCTCAGATTATTTTAATGGTTTGTCAACCGAAGACAGGTTAGCTTATTGTAATAAGCTAACAATTAGCAACGGAGTGAGGTTTCCTGACCCGTACTTAATGTCGGGTCAGTGGGTCACCGACCCAACGAAATGGCCTAAGCTACAGTGGCCGGACATTTTTTTATATCTTGTGGAGAAACCCAGCGTTCATACGCATGAAAAACTCAAGGCATATAAATCCCTTGATGTGTATAATTTTGTACTTTGCGGTCACGTCCAAGATATTGAAATACCGGGATTTATCTGATGGTTTTTGTGCTCTACGGACCGAAGTACTGCCGAGCCAGCGACAAGGACACAAAACAGTAACGTTAACTAATGTACAAGACCTGGGCGAACGGACAGCTACGGACAGCGAACTGCACTTGTATGGCTGGGTAAGTGTTGTTTAATGTAATGTTAACCTCACTAGTCAGACCTCAGACATGGGCAACATACGACCCTGGAACCTCAAAAGAAATCAGAACGACCCCCAAAACATCAATAAAATGCAGCATTGTGTTAACAGAAAACAGAACAATCATAACCTGCCTACCTTCTTGGTGCTGTGTGAACGGCAGCCTGTTGCAGCAGCTCCTATTTTGTGTATTTTAAATTGCTGCTGTGACATTGAAATTTCCCCCCGAGGGGTTAATAAAGTACCTACCATACCATACCATACCAGAAGAGAAAATGAATTAATTTATTCGTGCAGGTCTGTAGCTTACTGCAAAGTATGAGTCTATTACACAAACACAGTCTCACAGTTACACACGTAATAACAGAACAGAAAATGATTTATTCATGAATACGACACTATTTGTTCAAAGATAGTGTCTGTGAATATTAATATTTTCCTCATTCAGCGATGCAGCAGGTCTGGCTAATAGGCTATTAGTAGTAGTAATCTGTCATGTAACAAATTCATGTAGCCTAGTTAACACAAATTAACTCTCACTCTTTAATCTTTATTTTATCACCAAAGTGGTAAATACCAGTGGGAAACTTGGATTTTTTCACATTTAGGAAATGAGATGGGGTTCTACCCAAAGTCAAGCACCATAAAAGTAACGTAAAAGTAACCAGTAACGTAAAAAGTTACTTTTCACAGAGGGTAACTAAGTAAAGTAAGGGATTACTTTTTTTTAAGAAGTAACGAGTAACGAGCAAACACTACTTTTTAAAAGTAACTTCCCCAACACTGCCTGTGGCCCAATGTTGTTGAGGTTTTTTCTAATTTTTGGTATGACTAAGTCATGGTATGGTATGCTGTACATAATCACGGAAACTGTCAGTGTGTCATTCTGTCAGTCATTCTGTCTGTCCCACGTTTTTCTACTCACTGACGTGGTCAATCTATGAGAAACTGCACATAGGCATTGAGGATTGGCATAGGTAGAAGGTGACAAAGCTACCAATGGGTATGGACTAGTAAATATATATTTCATGGCTTAATTAGAATAAATCCTCTAGAAGCCAGGAATAATTGTTTGCAACTTTATTTTCCTAAGTAACTAGTGCCATAACTAAATTAAAATTGGCTGAATAAATCCATTAAAAGACTGAATGCTGTATCAAAAAATATCGGAGGCTCTCTGAGGCCCCTCTCACCCCTTCAAGGCATAAATGGTTTAGTCCGCCCCTGCACTAGAACTCATCTCTATGGATAGCTGGAGCTAAGTGAGTGACTGATTACGCATCAAGGTTTTTAAGTCTTACCCCAAGAAAAAGTAAATCAGGGTTCTAACACAAAGAAAGAAAGAAAACATACTTATTGTAAAACAAAGAAAAAAAGCCAACCAGGATAATATTTCCCTTGTATATACAACCAGTCAAACACACTCAGTAACATCTATTGACAGCAAATGTAGGCTGATGTATGTGTTCTCCAAGGACCTGCAGGGAATGTGTACCAGGAGAAGAGAATCTTCTCACTTTTATTTAAGTCCTGCAAGAATGCTAAAAGTAATTGAGATTGTAAGATGATGCTCAGAATCTTTGAGAGTTTAAAAATGAAGAATTGCATAAATGTAGCAAAATGTTTAAACATGCACATTTAAAGTAAAAAAGGAGAGATAGAGATAGAGAGAGAGAGAGAGAGAGAGAGAGAGATCTTAAGTCTCAAAGACTCCAGCTGAGATGCACCAAAACTATTTTCCATTTAATAGGTCTTTTTCATGTTAGACATTTTGACTTCTCGCAGTAGGCAAAGCAAAGTTGTAAATAATGAAATTATTAATGGCTATGAATGATTTAGTTTAACTGCTTTGATTTCAGCATCCTGGTATCATGCGTGCTGTCTTACTATCACTGGAACACTTGGATAGCAAAGAGCCATTGCTGATGTCATAGTTACACATGTGCTTTTCCTAATGTGACAAGTCAAAATATCTGCTCTGTAAAAAAAAGCGTATTTTTTGAAAATTCCTTTCTGACTGAGTAAGCACTTAGTAGCACTCACATTTTCAAGGTCAAATATTTTTACACAATTTCAAAAATTTCCTACATCTACAAACCTTTTCTATGTGTTAATTATATCCCCGCAAGTGAAGGCATCTCACACCACATCACATCCACCACACCATGAGAGGATACATTAAGCATGTCACAAGAGAATAGGGTGGGATTTTAATATCATAACACGAGCACAATATGAAGGGATAGTGACATATCAAGCAGAAAAGAGCGAGGTAAAGATGGACATGGAGACATGCCAGAGGGATGAGACAGAATGAGTGATTCACATCTGAATAATTCATCAGGTATACTGACAGTCCACTAAAGGAACTATAGTGGAATAGTGAGAGGATGTAATACCTGGTTGACTCAGTGTCAAAGCAGTAGTGTTGTCACCATACTGGACTTTCTAACTTTGATACAATACCATGAAAAATGATACAATTTTCGATACCACAGAGAAAAAATGATGTTTAGGCGTACAATTTTTATTTTTTTTTTTTTCACAAAAAGATAAATATAAAAAGGCTAAAATAGGACAGCAATGACTTTTGTATTCTTGATTAGTAGCAGAGAACAGCAGAATGACTGTAGTAATCATTAATAGTAAGAGAGAGCGAGAAACCAAGCAAATGTACCACTGTATTGCATAAATTAAACACTGACACTGTTTCAAGTTTTCTAAATCAGTATTTATTAATAAATAGTTTTGTTTTTTTTGTTTTTTTTAATTACTACAAAGTATGTGTAAGATCACAGTGGCCTGGCATCCCGATACCAAATCCCAACTGTGAATTGGTCTGGAACCTCTCAGTGCACTTTTGATGTCCAAGGGGCGTCATTAATAGCTATAGATCAAATGCTTCTGGATGTAGTTGGACAGACCTACACACAAGCAGAATAATGAAACAGGTAACGTCTGAGGAATGAACAATACAAAGACACTAGCGTGCAAAGATGAGCTGTGAGAGTGTAGCATCAATGTGTCTGTGAACGAGAAGGTCTACCAGAGCACATAAAATATGAGCTTGCAGATTCTACTGGCTCCCAGGCTAAAGCTGTGCATTTGTGTGTATATTGCCAACCTATTCTCTCTTGCTAGCTAGCTACGTTGCCGAATAACATACCTACTGCTTCTGGAAAAAAATCCCCATCCTGAGCAAAAGGTCAGCCTTCACCATGTACAACATCCCATGGAATCTTTAGGTTGCATTAGGCGCATCATGAAAATGCATTATAAAATGTTTTAGTTATTACAGCAGTACCTCAAACCACATAACTTACTCAAGGAAAAGTGAAGTACACCCATATGGTAGAGTTACAAGCAAGAGCAGTAGACCTGAGGCTAATAATGCGGTTTGCAGCTAACGTTACTTCCAAAGTACGCTGACCCTTGACTCCTTTCACTTGAATGCTACTGGCCATAACATAGTTAATATGTAGGGTATATGCTCATACAGTGTTGTTGAGAATACCTAAACCACTAGAACTGATGTTAGCCTTTCAGTCATTTCAGTAATTCCGTCTTTAGGACTAGCTAAAATGCTGTTGATTCAGTTGATTCATTTCTGGCACATGTACTTGAAATGAAAATTAAGATGTTATTGTTCTGTTTTGTTTTTTATTAACTTAAAACTAACACCCCATACAGAGCAAGGTACACAATCGCCCCCTCTGGGTTGAGAGAGTTACTGTTTCAAGCAAAGGAGCTCAAGTATCTTGGGGTTCACAAGTAAGTGTCAAATGAAGCGTGAGATGGATGGGTGGTCTAGCACTGGCAGTGATGTGAGTGCTGTGCAGGACTATCATTGTAAAGAGGAAACTGAGCTGAAGAGCAAAGCTTTTGATTTTCCGGCTCATCTTCATTCCAACCCTCACCTATGGTCTTGAGCTTTGGGTAATGAATGAAAGAATGAAATCACAGATACAAGCGGCCAAATGAGTTTCTACTGTAGGGTGGCTGGACTCAGCCCTAGAGATAGGGTGAGGAGCCCAGATATCTGTGGGGAGCTCAGAGTAGAGCTGCTGTTCCTTTCAAAAGGGGCCAGTTGAGGCGGTTTGGGCATCTGATTCGGATGTCTCCTGGGCGCCTTCTATTAGAGGTATTCTGGGCACGTCCAACTAGAAGGAGCTCCCAGGGTAGACCCAGAAGAAGCTGGAGGGATCATAGATCTCATCTGGCATGGGAACACCTCAGGACCCACCAGGAGGAGCTGGAAAGCGACGTGGTGGAGAGGGACGTCAGGAGTACTTTGCTCAGCCTGCTGTCTCTGTGACCCATCCCAGTGAGCAGACAAAAATGGATGGGTGATCGGATGGATTAAACCTAATACACTTTAAATCATGAACAAGTAAAATGATTAAATTATATTGAATCTGAGCTGAAATAGCATTGCAGTTATGCAGTATGTAGTTGCAGTATGTATAGGACATAAGTGACGTGACTTATGTCATGCAACGTGATGTAACATGTCACATGATGTAACTACGTGAAGTGACGTGCATGAGTACATAAAGTTAAAAAAATATACAAAGTTGATTTGGCACCACTGTTTAACGAACATTACCAGTCATCCATGTGGATGCTAACATTGTTATCATTCATGGTGTGAACGGTCCCTAACAGTAGCATCCTCTTGGACTCGTGCTCCAGGTCACCCGATGAATGTAAGTCTACTATTAACTCTCCTATCAGCACTGTATTGGTCTAAATCCCCAAAGAAAATGCCAGAAAATATCTACAAATCTTTAGCTAAATGCTCCACAATGTTGATCATCAAGTTGCTTGCTGCTGTTGCAGAAGAAGTTGTTGAATAGTTTAACTCTCACTCCCAACTCTTCAAATACCAACGCTTGGTCAGTGGCCCTCTGTGTCAAATTATGACTCTACGTCCCCCTTCTGCATCAGTTTTGGACTATCAGGGAAAGCTTGTCAATTTACACTTGTTACATGTATTGTGTCTTTTCAAAATAAAGCTCCACTTTCACAGGAAATGTACAGTTTCTGCTTCTTAAATGCCTACAGTCTCTCTCAAAATAAACTTAGAAAAGTAGATAAAACACAGTGTTTCGGTTTAGAGAATAAAAGAACTTTGTTATGTTTAGACATCTATCATGTGACATACATCACTAGCATAGTATACTACACACATTTGCACACTACGTTGTTACTGTATTACAATAACTCAAGTGACTTTTCATTTCAAACGAGGCACAAACAGCAGGCCCCTGGATGAAAGTCCCGTGGTTGTTTGAGCCATCCAACACCCCAACCTTTCATCCTACATTAACTTTCTTGCTTTATATTCTTCTGTTGGGGTCATAACATTTACCATTGCCCATTGTATGATGTTGATAAATCAAGGAATTTATGTGGTCACCATGATAAAGGATACTAATTGTCTTTTCATTGGCCTTGTTTCTGTCTTGTCAGTACTCTATGATCACACATTATGTTCCACCACCATGTAAATTCTGGTTTCTGTGAGACCAGGCTGCATTGCAGTGTATTCTATCACTGCACATTTATCTTTACTAAACTTGTGGTCTAAAACAAAAGATGGTCTCTGAATAACTTCCCCATCCAGAGTAACCCATCAGGCTTATCAAAAAGACAGAAGCCATTTTGTCACAGTTAGTCGAGCACCTTGCCGTGCATCCTCCTCCTGCCTCTAGTCTCCTGAACACCTCATCTCATACATGCAATTTTCAACACTGGCAAGTCAATCAGTCAACAGGAGACATTCAGCACTCTTGGCCCCGGGAAAGAAAAGAGAGAATAAAGGGGAATTAATAATGTGGGATTCAACTGAACCAAATAAAAAAAGGAACCTATCAGTCACTGCTGCTTTTATGGTTAAAAAAACTGTGAAAGACATTAACAGCAAACCATAAATCACTCCGTGTAAAGCCTCCAGTGTGTGTGCTCATGCATACTGTATACCATGGAGAGTGTATTTGTTCACAGACAAAGTTATTTGGTAGTCCTCTGGTGTGAGTGTGTGTATATAGGAGCTGGAGTAAATGAAAATAAGACAGCGGTTCAGAGGAGAAGCTCTCTACTTGCATTTATTTCATGCGAGTATGTGCAGCAGCCAAGGAAAATAAGATTGGCGCACCCTGAGAGGGGCTTATTTAGTAGTACCACCTGTGTATGTTTGTGAGAAAGTGCGTATGTATGTGCGTGCTTAGATTTCGGACCTCTCCAAATGCTAAGATGTCCCCTCTGACTTTAAACGTTAGGAGAGAAGCTGCTTACATTGAGGCTATCACACACACTCACAAACACTGTCACACACTGGGGGGGGCTACTAAATAAGAGTGATTTATCCCTTGCCTGCCCTCACACACACACACACACACACACACACGCACGCACACACACACACACACACACACGCACACGCACACGCACACACACACACACAGACTACTAACTTTGGTTCACAAGCTCTCCCTCTCTTATTTTCTGTCACCACACACACACACACACACACATACAAACAGTAGAACCATTAAGCTGTGTCTTCTGGTCCCAGTGGGGTATTGCTGTGCTGAATACATATGTGTGTTTGTTTTAGAGAGGGATCAATGAACGGTTTAGCTCTAATGCAAAGGGGTCTGGAGGGAGGAAGACAAAGATGGAAGGACGAGGAGAGATTGAAAAGAGAATTGAATTGAGAAAGGGGGAGAGAGGAAAATTAAAGCCATCGCAGGACTAAAATAGAAAAAAGATAGAGAGAGGGAGAGAGTGTGTTCTTAGTCCCACTTCCTTTCCTGTCTTCACTTATTCTTCTTGACCTTCTCCATTTCTTTTCCCTTTTATCCTCTGTATCCCACTCTTTGAGTTTCTTTTCATCCTAATTTCTCTGTCTGTCACCCTGCTGAGATTCCCACTGTGCTCATACTGTTTGTTTTATTTTGTTTATCAAAAACCAAAAGCCAAACGAACTCTACAAAACCATCCCTAGACACAGCACAGCATGATGCTTTGTGATTATTTGTTACCATAAATACTGCACATGGAAGTCTGCAATTTGCAGCCTTCACATATTCCTCACCTCCTGTATGTGTTTGATATATGGGCTACTATAGGGATACCACACATACATATGTGATGATCTGATGTAATGATCGAACCTCTAGGTCAGTGATACCCAGGGGTGTACTTTAGTAGTTGCCAGAAGGTGTGTGAAAAGACTGTAATTCAGCTAATTTGGAAAAACAAAAATGATCCGTCCATCCATCCACTTTCATCTGCTTATCCGAGGCCGGGTCGCGGGGCAGCAGGCCAAGCAAAGCACCCCACACATCCCTTTCCCTAGCAATGCTTTCCAGCTCCTCCTGGGGGACCCCAAGGTGTTCCCAGTCTTTGGTCTTTGGTGCGGCTTCTGCAGTGATGCGGGTGCTACGCCAGACTATCATAGTGAAGAGGGAGCTGAGCCGGAAGGCGAAGCTTTCGATTTACTGGTTCATCCACGCCCCAACCCTCACTTCTGGTCATGAGCTCTGGGCGGGGACCAAAAGAATGAGATCACGGATACAAGCGGCCAAAATGAGTTTCCTTCGCAGGGCGGCTGGGCTCAGCCTTAGAGATAGGGTAAGGAGCTTGGACATCCGGAAGGAGCTCAGAGGAGAGCCGCTGCTCTTTTGCATTGAGAAGGGTTAGTTGAGTTGGTTCTGGCATCTGACTAGGATGCCTCCTGGGTGCCTCCCACTGGTAGGAGGTGCTGGGACAGATCCAGAACACGCTGGAGGGGTTACTTATCTCTTTTGGCCTGGGATCCATCGCACGCTCCATTCTACCCTCACTCGTGAAAGTAGAATGGAGCTCTCCGCCCAACCCAAAGGGGGCAATCCACCGGTTTCCGGTGGTGAACTATGGCCTCATCCCAACCATGGGACGGGGCTGCTTATTAAAAAAAAAAAAAAAAAAAAGTGCCAAAAAAACTAATTAGCAACTGAGCAGAACAGTCTAAACAGCTAGTTTAAGTAATTCACAAATGGTTGAAACCATGGATGTTTAGCGAGAACTGGGTACAGCATTGGCAGCAGGACCCTCAGTGGCACATAAAGCCAAAAAAGTTTGACTTCTCCCATCATTGGGCCCATAGAGCAAGTGCACTAGAAACTTCTGCCAGCCAAGCTTGCTACTTCCGGTTTGGCTTTCTACTAACTTGAATCTAGATAATTTAATTGAGCAGCCCAAGTTTCAAAATCTCATCAGAATGCATCAAATCCCAATAATGAAATCAATCATTTAGAAGGGGTTGTTACACTCAAAAATGTGTCTCAACAGATTTACAGGTATGTCACAATGTAAAATCTATGGGAAAAAGTCTTTGTGGACCCAATGGCATCACGTGATGGTCCAAGGAGTTGTAGTTACACAGTTTGGCCATTTAGTCAAATTGGCTTCAAAGTCCAGCGCACATCTAGAGGGCCTGTTTGGAACAGATAACTGAAAGTAATTTATCCATTCATTACACCTTTAATTAAATCTTGAGAAATTATTAAGGGTTTTCCTCTTATTTTTAGTGACAGCTAAAAGAACTGAATGAATTGTTTGGATTGTTAGCTTAATGGTTAAAACAATAGATCAATGGTTGATGTACATGGATAATTAAAAGCAGTCGATGAATGACAAAAGCTAGTAATGGATAGTGATGGATAAACAGTTGAAATAGTAAGCTAACTGATAAATTGTTTAAATAACTTAATGTATCACAGTTACACTAAAATGTGCTTAGGGAAATAATAATCCACCACTGGAAATTCTACTATAAATAACTATGTACTTAATTTGTAGAAAGATTTGGACATCTTATCTATACACACGTAGAAAAAGATTCATTTTCCATGATATGTTCCTGTAATTTTGTAACAGAAGGTGAGCAGTTTTACCTTACATATATATTGCACACGGTCACACATTAATTTTCATGATCAGTTTGTCTGTGTGTCCTCAAACGCACCAAAAGAAATAGAAATTGCAGTTTGACAAGATGCCATGACTGACACAAGCACAGAGGGATAAGGCAACTGGCATGCTCCAGGCCAGACAGAGCAGCCAGGTGGTAGCCAGAACATTTGGTGTTAACCGTTCAGGTGTTTTACATCTCATGCCATTGTTTTGACAGCTCCAACAATCCAAAAAATGTCCCCTTGGACTGAAAAGTCATTTGTCCGTTAAATGGCCTGGTATCCCGAAAGTCACGTGACTTCATTTTACATAACAGTTAGCCATGTGTTTCTCTTTAGGAGAGTGTGACGTCTTCAGAACAATCTACAAAAGCCAGGCTATCAGACAAATTAACTTTCAGCCTGATGGGACATTTTTTTGGACAATCAAGGCTTTGGAGTTATGAGTCATCAGAACAATTTGCAGTCCATGATAACCTTGTATAATGTCACTTCAGCCTCTGCTGATTGTCCAAGACCAGGTCGACCACTTGCTACAACTGCTGGATGGATATGGATGGCCCACCTCTGGCAGCAATCCCCCAAAATCTGACACAATTGCAGGTTCACGAGGAGGCACATCACAGCTGCTCTCACTGCAACTTAAGGCCATATGAGATAAGGATTTTAACAACAAAGTTCACCCACAAAATGACCATTTGAAAATCAATTAGTCATGCCATGTAACCATGAATTCATAAGAAAAACAATGTTTTTGTCATATGCCTCCATGGAAAATGGCAAACATATTGATTTATTGCTTGACTGATTGAAGACCATCTTCAGCAACAGCAAAACTATATCAAAACATCAATTCGAAAACTTTCACACAACTCGTGCAGCATAATCCAAGTCTCATTTATCAAGTCATAGTCACAGTGCTCCCCAAACACATTAATTTTTGCTTAAGCCTTGCTATTTAAAACTGACGTGAAAGTCAAATTTATCTGTGCTCTCTTCAAAGCCAGACTCCAGTACGAAGGTTTTTTTTAGTTAAAATGCATGTGTTTGGGTAGTACTGAACAGACGACTAAATAAATGAACTGCGCAAGTTGAGTTTTTTAACGGATCTTTTAAAATAGTTGTGCTGTTGTTAAATTTGGCTCCCGATCAATCATTACATTAAAATGTTTGATATTTTCTGTGGAGGCATGCAAGAAAAACAAAGTTTTCTTCTGATGACATAGTTTCTCTAGATGGCATTGCTCTGGCCTCTAGCACTACCGTAAGAAATCTCGGAGTAACATTTGATCAAGATTTGTCTTTTAATTCTCATTTAAAACAAACCTCACGGACTGCATTTTTTCATCTGCGTAATATTGCGAAAATTAGGCCTATCCTGACCCGAAAAGATGCAGAAAAATTGGTCCACGCTTTTGTTACCTCAAGGCTGGATTACTGTAACTCTCTATTATCAGGTAGCTCTAGTAAGTCCTTAAAAACTCTCCAGCTAATTCAGAATGCAGCGGCACGTGTACTGACAGGAACTAAGAAACGAGATCATATTTCTCCAGTTTTAGCTTCGCTGCACTGGCTCCCTGTAAAATCCAGAATTGAATTTAAAACCCTACTGTTAACTTATAAAGCTCTAAATGGTCAAGCTCCGTCATATCTTAGAGAGCTCATAGTGCGATATTATCCCACCAGAACTCTGCGCTCGGAGACTGCAGGGTTACTCGTGGTCGCTAAAGTCTCCAAAAGTAGATCAGGAGCCAGAGCCTTCAGCTATCAGGCTCCTCTCCTGTGGAATCATCTTCCTGTTACGGTCCGGGAGGCAGACACCGTCTTCACATTTATGACTAGACTTAAGACTTTCCTCTTTGATAAAGCTTATAGTTAGGGCTGGCTCAGGCTTGTCCTGTACCAGCCCCTAGTTAGGCTGGCTTAGGCCTAGTCTGCCGGAGAACCCTCTATAATACACCGGGCACCTTCTCTCCTTCTCTCTCTCTCTCTCGTGTCCTATTACTGCATCTTGCTAACTCGGCCATTCTGGATGTCACTATCTTGGCTTCTTCTCTGGAACCTTTGTGCTCCACTGTCTCTCATATTAATTCGTATTGCAGCGGTGCCTGGATAGCGTGATGTGTGTGGTTGTGCTGCTGCCATGGTCCTGCCAGATGCTGTTATCATTAGTCATACTTCTACTGTTATTATACACATATGATTATTGTCACACATATATACTATCAGATATTAATATATTATTATTAATTATAATATTATTACTTTCATTAATGTTGTTGTAAGCTACTGTCATTACCGTCTGTCCTCTCTCTCTCTCTGTCTCTGTCTCTGTCTCTTTCTGTCTCATTGTGTCATATGGATTACTGTTAATTTATTATGGTGATCTGTTCTGTACGACATCTATTGCACGTCTGTCCATCCTAGAAGAGGGATCCCTCCTCAGTTGCTCTTCCTGAGGTTTCTACCATTTTTTTCCCCCCGTTAAAGGGGTTTTTGGGGGAGTTTTTCCTTATCCGCTGTGAGGGTCATAAGGACAGAGGGATGTCGTGTGCTGTAAAGCCCTGTGAGGCAAATTGTGATTTGTGATATTGGGCTTTATAAATAAAATTGATTGATTGATTGATTGATTGATTGATTCACAAATTCAAGATACCATGGCAAGACTAATTGGTTTACAAACCGTCATTTTGTGGGTGAAATATTCCTTTTGTGGGTGAAATATTCCTTTAATTTTCCTTTGTATTTTGTTTAGTTTTGAACCTCATTGAAGTGTATAAATATTATGTTTTACAATTAATGAAATAGGTTGATGCTATCATCAAAAAAGTTTAGAAGTATGTTTTTTAATTTCTCTAAGTGTAGTTAGATAAAGATATCAAAGATTTGAAAAGGTAAGCAAAAGGTAATGGAAATGGTTTAAATGTAGCTTTTGCCACTCCAAGTAGAAGTGGTATGAATGCAAACATGACCAAACTGACCTCAATGTATGAAAACATGTTTGCTTTATATAACCTCTAGTGCTAAATGACATCCAGTTTAAAGTCAGTTCAAATTAATTCATGTCAAACATGATGGGCAGTTGCAATGAAGAGATGCTTGAGTTGACTTGACAGGGTTGTGGGGGGTTGTAGGGGGAAAACTCAGAATCAGAAAAGTTGCAATTTCAAATCACATCAGTTAAATATGTGGAAAAACAAGTGTTTGGTCTGGCTCAACACTTCAAACATGGTAATAATTTTTTTGGCAATTCTAACTCATCCAATGCAAGGACATTTGTGAAAGACTGTTTAATGATTTTAAGAAGCTTTGTTTTCTAACTGGTTTAAATAAACAGAGTCTTTTTTCTACATGGCTTTTGAATCTGGTCTTGACATTTTGAAGGACACGTTATTTCACCTCTATTATAGAGTTGTTTCTTTTTCTTTCTCTTAAAACACAAGTTGAAACCTTCACATCTAACTTGTGGGAGAAAAGATGGATCATTTTCATAAATCAGACTGAACTGTCCTCAGATGGCAGAGTGATAATGATGTCTGCTGGTTGGATCTCTATTGCAAATGCCCATAACTCGCCATAGAGCTTGGTCCACTGAGGGGCAGATTTAAATGATCATATGAATTTTTTATGACCTGCATATAGATATTGGGTTATGTCAGGAGTGAATATGATGTATAGTAAGCACTAAAATATTTGAATTTAAATACAGCAATTAAACATGATGAATATAAGGTAGCATATTATTAAATATGTGTCTTTCTTTGATAGAGTCACAGATTTCAAGCATTTTTATTGTTGGCATTTTCTTATGCGCATTATGAATATGGACATAACGTTTTTGGAATAACAGTAAGAAAAAGCAGCACCAGAATTAATGTGGAGAACAGTTGTTGTAATTTGAATAAGGGAAACATGCCAGATGATTGCTGCTCATGCATAAACTGACACTGGTAAGTTATGACACAGGGAATGGTTGCAGGAAAAGTAATAAAACTGTCCTATAAAAACAATGCATTTTAAAAATGATTTAAACCACCCATTGTTCACCCACACAGGTACTTCCACTTATATGCCTGATTAGACCTCTTGTCTGAACTATGTGGCTGTGGCTGCATTTGTTTAACTACAAGTTTTAGAAATGTAACTCTCAGGCATTTGGACATTCTAAGGGCCAGGTGGCATAAACAGAGTTAGCAGCATTTTTTAATGATGTGAAAACTTAAAAAGAGGGAAACATGAGATCAAACAGTTGTGCTATGATCAGGCTTACCAGAACCATACGCACACACTGAGCAACCTGGCCCAATAAATAAATGTCTATGAAAAAAATGAATATAATCCATCTGATAGTTGTGAAAATAATTTATTCTGGACCAAAGCAATGTATTGTCAAACAGACAGGCTGGCCGATCGACCGACATTGCAGTCCCTAGAGCCAATGTTAGGGGAGAATCCCGTTTGGTGGAATAACATGATGTCATCAGCATAAAAACAGAGATATGCAGTAATGATTGATGGCTTGTCCACGAGGGAGCATATGTGTTTAGGTCACAGAAGCCCTTAAAATCATACCAGAATACATATTTTATGCATGTGCATTCACTCTGTATACATTATGATTCATTACTATGTACTGTATGGACATGAATCATCTTATCGTATTTCTCTTTCATATTATCATATTATCATCATATCAATATCATATTCCTGTTGGTCAAGAGCCTACTGCTTCTTTCTCTTCTGTAGACACATTATTAAAGCATTATTAAACCATCTGTATACTGGTCCTGCCTTTGGCTAAACTAGATAGCCACATTTACCCACTTTTCACCCTATGCTAACATTTACTCATGCTCATTTTCCCTTCTCATCCCCCCCCCCTTCATTCAAGATTTTCACATTCCCTTTCCTGTTTTCCTACAATTGCTCTGTCTATGACTCATCTATCAATGTACAGTACAGATTTACTCATTACCCTCCATGTAGCACATCAGCGATGGACTATCTGTTTTCCCTCCTTCTCTCTTTTCTCTGCTTCTCATTACAGCTGGTTCCCCTTCACCTTATCCTTCACCTTCTCCCTCCCTCTCTCTACTTGTTCTACTGCTGTCTCTCACTCTTCCCCCGCCTCGTCCCTTCTCTCCATTCTGTCATCCACCTTCCCATCATCTCACCTCCCCTTCGATCCTCCCTTCATTTTCCTCCCCTCATCTTTCCATTTTACCTCCACTGACCCCATTTTCTCCTCATCTCTTGTTCACCCTCACTCCTCTTTTGGTCATTTCTTATCCATTTGTCTGAAGTGACCCCTATTTACTCCCTCCCTGTGTCACTCCTCTTTTCTTCTTTCTGTTCCCTTCATCCCTTCATCCTCTGGTCACCCTTGTTTTACTCTCCTCTTTTTAGTGTACCCTCATTCTCTGCTCCATTACCTATGTCTGTCTATCCATTTATCCATCTATCCATCCATCTGTCTATGTATCTGTGGGTATTTATCTGCTTTCAATAATACCATTTGACACCCATCCATCTTGTCCTCAAATTCAATCGTGCTTTCACTCTCCCTCTTATCTTTCCTTCCAGCTCTCCCCACTCTCTCCTGTTATCTCTCTTTCTATATACCTCTCTATCTAATAGTACTTTTCTGCCCTTACTTTTACCATTCAACAGCCTTTCACCTTGTCCTCTGATTCAATCTTCCCTCCTCTATCTCCCCTCCCCCTCCTTTCTTTCCTTCCTGGTTTAATCATTGTACCCATCCCTACCCATCTCTTATTACTCCTCTTTGATTCCCTTTCAATTTACCTCACTCAGCCTGCTCTTTTGGTCATTCTGACTGACTTTCTAATGAAGCAGAAATTTTTTTCTTACCTGATTGGAACTCTTTTATTCACAAGCTTCTTATCAAAGAAATGGGTCACTGTTGGCAGGAACATTTAATATTTACAAAATCTTCAAAAGATTGTCTTTCTTACATAATATTTTAATGTCAGAAGCGCAAAAGATGTGTGATTTTTTTGGTCACAAACCATCCAAACCTATTTTATTCCACAAATTTTATACAAAGTCTATGTTTTAAATTTATATTGATTCTATGAATAATTTCTGGAATAAAGAATTGGGGCGAATGATAAATTGCATGAGTGAGTAAACATAGTAGAAGTATTTAAAAATACTACTTCCACAACCCTGGCAACTTAAACCAGTAATAGTAATAATAGTTCTCAAAATAAACAATAATAAAGTTATGAAGAAAAAATAAACATGTTAACAATAAGCCAACACGTAAAGCTACTACTTTGTTGATCTCACAAAAATACATTCTTAACTGAGTTTAAAATGAGTTCTGTAAGACTGAGCATCCACATAGACTCTCCAATGAGGAGAGAGTTTTGCGGCAGCCTAAAGAAAAGATGCTGCACCCGGTGTCTTTTCTCAGTGCTTTGATTTTTTTGAGCGACCACTCCAAGCTCTCTAGTTGAAAGTCTCTAAACTTTTCAAAAAAAGCATTGGTGTTGTCACCACTGCTCATTTCGCTACTATTTATCTGGAGCTGTATGATACATCAGTCAGAAACTATCACAACAAAGACAGAGAAGCCCATTTGTGGGAGCAGATTGGCTTGACACTGAATGTTGCTGGTGGGTCTTGTGCTTTTCTTACCATGGCTCTGTAGTCAACCCTCTGTTAACATAGCATTAGCTAACATTACCGTTGTCATTAGGAACAAAACCCACGTGCGCTCCAACAAAAAAAAAGTGCTCAGTGCTCAGACGAAGCAGAGTCCTGTCAGTGCTTTTATGCCAGAGTAAAACACAATACAGACATCCCCTAACGTTCATGGTCCAGGTGGAAATCCATAGTGTTCATAGAGTGGGTGGTTTTAACAGTGTGAAAATTCAATTCAGAGTAGCACTGGGAGATAATATGTTTATTCTTTAAACATTGGAAGTTGTGTATGTAGTGACAGAAGACCTTAATGAATATAAAAATTGTCTGAAGTGTCTATGATGAAAAAAAACATTTAAAAAGCTATTGGCAAAACAGGCTCCAATAGCGCATTGGGAAATATTGCATAGTTCAATTACGCACTTCTGAGACAATCCCCGACTTTAGCTCTCTGTTTTGCATCTACTGTCAAGTCACGCATAGTGCAGGTTTCAATATCAGATTGCGAGGTATAAATAACACTTGGGCAACATCAGTCAAGCTTATCCTGCACTGCACAACAAAGCTGGTGGAAAATGGTGAAAAGTTATTGCAGGTAAATATCACTGAGAGTCTTAGGATTGAACTTAAAATGATCTGTACCTCCATGTTTAAGACTATAGCCTATTTGTTAACATTTTGGAAAATTAGTATCCTAAAAAATCCCATTAGCAGCTCCTCTTCACGCTCTACAGACAACAATCACTTTGATTACTTTTGATTCAGAACAGGTCTAAATCTTATTATTATGAGGCAAGAATTTATGAGGAGAATTTTTTCTGTGATTTCTAAACAGGTTTATGGATGTTAAGCAAAATTTAAACATTTTCAGCAAAATCTGATAAAAAGAAGTATGCTGCTTCATGAATACATATTTGCAATAGTCAAGAGGGATGTAACTTTTATATTGCTGAAGCCATTTACTATACAGTTTCATATGGGGTTTGTGGTTCAGCCTACTCTTCAATTTACTGCTTGAGAGGTATTTACATCTCACCTGGCACACACACACACACACACACACACACACACACACACACACACACCTCCTCAGGACAGAGAGAGAGACCTTTCCTTTCCCAATCTTTTTTTTTTTTACCATGTGATTGTCCTCCAGGACACCTCAACACACACACACACGCACGCATGTGCACACACACACACACACACACACACACACACACACACACACACACACAGGGTATAATGTCATCACAAGCTATCATCTGTGGCCAGATCACTCTAATCTCAGTCCAATCGTGTCAAGGACACTGAGACATTCACACACAGATATACACACAAAACCCCATCCCACATACATAAACATGTGCCTGGAAAAACTAGGCACACTTACACTCACACATGCCCATTATGCACAGTACACATATATACAGCACGTGTGATGTTTTCTTTCTCAAGTTATACACACACAGATGTGTTGGATATAACACAATAGTTCAAACAGATCTCCCAGGTGGTACCTGTACAGTGGATTGTAATTATAAAGAGATCAAATGCAACTCCTCTGGCCATTTAGCTTTCTGATAACTCCATTTGCTCGTAAGTGAGTCTGTGGTGACTTATCAAGTGGCCAACTGCAGTGTTGATTAAATACACAAACACACAGGAGATCAAACACTGGGCCCAAAGGTGTGGGAGGGCCTCACAGAGAGGAAGAGTGAAGGCGGCCAAAATCAGAACAGTGTGGCTGCTTGGGTGACCTTGTCTGTGGATCAGGAAGCTGCACATGATAGTAAACACATTACAAGAAGGCAAATGTTGTGATCATTTGAAAGACCTCAAAGGCTCAAAAGAGTCCTGAGCTTGTTGGAAGTTGTTTTTAATCAGGGAGCTAAAGTGCATAGCGGACTGGGAGAAGCCGATGATGATTGGGGCCATCTGTTTAGGGTCAGTATTTGCTAATGTCACGCTTGAGGAAGATGTTCCTGACTTGTGCCTTGATTGATTTAAGAAAGCTCAACGAGCACCCCCCTAGGTCTCAAGACAATCGTTAGATTTCAGTTCCAAGGATGCTCAATGGCCAGCTTTTCCTTTGTGGACAAATAGGGGTTAAGTTGCAGGCCCTATGAAGATGAAGGTTGCCCAGGTCATGAAGGATAAAGTACTGCAACAGATGAGTATTATATTTTCTTATGCATGCAAATACCACCCTCATAAAGCTTACTGTATTGCCTACAGCTGAACAGAAACACTATTACAATGCTGCAATGTGATGTTCCTCTGAGGGAAGTCTGCTTAGTAACAGGGCTGGCTGCCATCCTACATTGTCTCAATGAGTGGGTCCAGGTCGCCTGCAGAGGAGAGCACGGTCTCACTCTGAAGTTGTTGAAAAATGCAACTTGGGCAGTGACCTGCATGTCAGAAACCAAGAAAAAAGGTGTCCTCTAACGTCAGCATGATACGTGGCTGGTTGCCATTATAGTTTAACGGCACCCGGTGGCATCAGGGGGAAATGCGGCAGGACAAGGACGAAAGTTAAGGCGATGAAATTCCAAGTGGGGTGTGCGGGAAGTGCGGTGGGTGAGTCCAACAACCACGGACCTTCAGCCGGCAGAGCGGTGTTTGCGTCCCGTAAGATCCTAAACCTACTACATGCTTTTGTTGCCTAAACCCAACCATGTATGTCTGTTGTTGAAGAAACAAAAAAGTAAATTCACGACGTTGTACCAATGAAGTGCATTTATTTTGAAAGAGACAGTATGAAAACATTACATTTTCTGTGAAAACTGAAATGTATCTTAAAAGAAGACAATGCATATAACAGGCAGAACATGACACAGTGTCCCAGGACATCAATAACCAATGCACCCAGAGTACCTTGCATGTCATATGTGGATATGGAAAGTCTGTGACCACTCGTCAATATATGACGAGGTCGGAGTAAGAATGTGTTGCAGGGTAAGCCTTGCCTCCGATCAGCATGTAGGATGCAATTTTTCTTGTATGCTGACAGTACACTGACAGTGCTTTCTAAAGCCGTACCCTCCATGACATCCCTGAGGTTTCTCCTGGTCTGCATCATGACCTTGATGCTGATGCGCCACCATTTCATACACTTTTTTTCTGGTCATCCAAAGAAAGGACCTTGGGTAGCCTCTTTACCCTAGAGCTTTGAAAGCCATGCAGGTTGCTGAGTCACGTCCTTATCCCCTGGAACACATCCTCTGGAAAGAGATGAGCTGGGATTTTAGCATTCGTCTGATCGTGTGTCACAGATGGAGGCTAGAGTAGTAGGGTGTGTGTGTTCATGGGCTTAAAGAAGACTTTGGTATCCAGCCGTCGAGAGGATGTAAAGTGTGGGTCCTTGAAGATTGTGAAATGTGAATTATATGATCGCACACTCTGGCACTAGATGATCATAAACAACTTTATTTCATAAGAATCCAATAAGTAGAGGTCATAAGTACTGGATAATTCATGTTTTTGTACCTACTAGTGCATTTGTTCAGCAATACAGGCTTTCAGTGCTCTACTTGTCTTTCAAACATACTGTATGACTTACCACAAGGCTTAGTGATAAGATTAATGACCAACTTAGTGTGAAATGAAATAATTCCTTTTACAGGAATCTTTTTACCTGTGTAAGGGTGTTCAAAACCATTAAAGCAGTTAGTATAATCATAATGACTGCAGCAACCACTGCGGCAGTTACCCTCAGGGATAGGTGCTAAAGTAGCTTGAGCTGTTACTGATTGAGGAGAAGATAAAGTGTACTATGTGGTCTCTTAGGTTTTTATCTCTTTTACATATAGCATAAGAGGTCGTTCCTTGAATACTTCACTGAGCTGACAATCAGGTTCAAGTATATGTCAATGTTTTGTTGTTATTCCCTTTACTGTATCTGTTCTGCACCCTAAGAGTAGTAACTTATTACATTTGACTATTTTTTATTATTTTCCCTAGGTGAATGATTGCAGTTGTTTTCACTTACCTAAAGGTGTTTCCTCAGGTTTGACATTGAGCATTTCAAAGAGATGAGCATTTTCATTGTTAGTAAGCAAGCGTTACACTGTACAGTAGTGTTTTAGCCCCTTTCTGATTTAAGAAGGAAATACTGTTGAAATTCCAGCACTGAAAAGCAGTCTTGTCCAACAACATGGCCACCTGCTTTGTTGTGGTCAGCTGGTTGAAGGTATAGCAGACGAGAGGCGGTGCAAACTCAAACAAGAGAACCAATCAAAAACAATTCTCAAATTTGAGAGCTTACTTCCAGATGAACGGAGCCTGTCTGGATGTAGAGGAAGCTGCTTGTAAGCCATCCTACTTTTGATGGTGCTGCACTCAGATTTGTCCCAGTGGCTTTGCTGACCTGGAAATATGCTAAATTAAGGCATCCCTGCACTATATAAAGATGCAAAACAACAGAACAAATGCTATATTCTACATGAAAGCTTTTTACTAAAAAGAATATATTCAGATGTTACCCCTTTTTAAGCACCAACATTCTGATTAGTAACTGTAGTTTAATTACATATTGCATATTCATCAGAGGCCAGAGTGTGCAACCATTTTTTCCTACCTTCAAATCTACTTCCATTCGTCTGCACCTCACTACAAGCATTGATGTGCATTACTGTACTACATTACACCCTTGAAGGTTGTAACAAGAAGAAAGCAGATTTTTGAGTCTGATTGATTTGACCTTCATGGATGGGTGATATGAGTTCAAGGTGGCAATGAAATCTTGAAAATCCTCTTGTGTGTGTGTGTGTGTGGCCAGATACTTTATATGTCATCCAGATAATTAAAGTAGTGCAGCGGGAACAACATGCATAAACAAAATAACATGGAGAATGTCTCTTTTCAGGACGCCATGTAGATATCTGCATAGACCAGGGCAAACCACTTGCCCATTGCTATTCCTTTGACATATTTCAGTTGAGGGTTCATGTCAGACCCCAGCAGTTAAACAGCATGGCTTGGAGGTAAGCTCACCATCCTCCTACTGTCAACACTGAATGAATATGGTAAGAAGATGCTGATGGGGCTGGAATGAATGTCTGTCAAATACCCCACTTCTTCCTTGTGGTGCGGTGGCCATGGCTGGCTTGACCAGTGCCTTGGACTGGAGTGGAGTGTAGAACAAGACATAATATTTTGTAACTGGAGCAGGTGAAGCTGGCACAAATGCTGTGCGTACAGTGTACAATCTGTGCAGTCACACAAAATGGGCTGCACACAGACATCCTAGGTGTCCTTATGATTTGGTGCTATGGTGCGGGGATGAGCGGAGGGTTAGTTAATAATCAAGAACTTAACTAAGCAATTGATTTTGCCTCCCTGGGGGCAATCTCCCAGAGTCTGGGGTCTTGTGCACTATTTGCAAGAGATAAAGAATGCCTCTATCATGGCATGTCTTCACCGAACAGGTAGACACTCTATGCCTTTGAGATGACATGGTTCAGCTAGACTTGGGCCTGATTCCTTCTTTATGATCTTAATTTGCAACACATGAAAGAAAGAACGTAATGTGTGCCCAGGTGGCACAGAGAGCTTGGCCAGATGCTCCTTCAGACACAATTAGGTCACAAGAGGACAGCTTTGTCTGTTTGTTCACACCTGGCATTAGAATGCATCTCCACATGTGTTTCAAGTGACCCCTTGTGATCAAATTTCACGTTCTGCTCTATATGCAAATAAACATGTACATCATTTCCATCCAACCAAATGTGCTGTTTCTAGCTGAGAGGTGGCCAGGTACACTCCAAGCAGTCAAATGGGTAAAATCTTATTTCATTGTAGAAATGCACGCAGCACATTAATTTTCTCAGCTGCTCCTGGTCCTCTCCTCTCTCTCTATTTATCATGAGACAAGTGCACCTTAGCCCACTGTCCCGCTGCCTACCCGGAGCTGGAGACTACTGCTGTGGGAATGTGAGCTCCCCACCAGGGACAGTTAGTGAGAAAGAGTTGGGACCCTTTCATAGCTGCTGCTGTGTTGCTTGTGCTAACCAGGCAGATGTTTCACTGACCATTCATTGGTTCTTCAGTGCTATACCGTGTAATTGCAGAAATGTACAGTTTGAATTTATTTGAGCTGGATAAGCAAAGGTATCAGCTGAGTAGGCAGTACTATAGTGTGGCCCAGGACACATTGGCGTACATGCTGGTAAAAAAAATGTGGCCACATGCAGCACAGACCCCCTCCGACTGTTGTCTGAGCAATCAGATCTCAGGACACATTGAGGACCTATTGAGTGCTTTGACGCCTGTGCTTAAAGCTGTCCACTTTGACCCATGTTGCTACCAGGTGTAAACAGGGCCTTGGAATCCCACTCTGAGGACAATTGCAGGTGGAGAGTTTGACTGGGGAGGCACACCTTTCAAACAGTAATGCAGGAGTCCTAAGACGAGCTCAGGGAGGAGCAGAAGAGCAAAAGCTTGCTTGATCTCAATTTTCAGTATGAACAAATCCCATGGGTCTCACAATCCTTCTGACTTTTTTAGGTATTAAGCAGGATGTGTCAGAAAAGTTACCACACGGATAACTGGCTTGTGGCGGCTGAGCGTTGGATTGTTCACCCACTAAAAGGGAACATGAGCTGGGATTAGACCACTGTGCGACAGGTTAGTTTTACCCTACTGACAGAATAGTAATTCTGAAAGATCATATGTGGGAAGTCAGTGCTTGACTAGCGAATCCTACTGGTTGGTCGGTGAACCAGTGCAGAGATGAGGGGGATGTGTGTGGGATGGTGTCAACCTCTACAAATTGCACCCCTCTCATAGTGTGGGAAAAGTGGTTGGCTACTCCATGTGTATGTGAAACTAAGTACTCAAAGAGAGGAGGAGGAAAAAGAAAATGGGAAAACTAAAACAGAAAGACAAAACGAACCTGTTGTCTGATTTTAAGAAGTCTAATTTTATATCTATGCACTGTTTTGCTTTGCTGTATGTGCACTCAGATTTATAAAGAGTGGTTTGGTACATCATTGGTGCCAAGTATGTAAGGGATACAAACTGTACAATGAATGTCACATAGGTACATGCATACACTGAGGCAACATACACATGCATATCCATATATAGCCACCACATACACTTGTACAAGTGCATTTGATATTTAAATAAGTGACAAAATGTCGGTTGTTTAGTTTCTGAACGAGCACATGTTCTGTCAGAAATGGTTGCTTTTGAGAGCTTTCTTGGTTTATGTCAGTGCTATGTCCAAAGCTGCTCTGCTGCCCAGGATGTCATGTTTTTCAGGTAACCTGGAACTGCTCCCTCCATCAAGGATGATTTCCTGGCACCTGTTAGCTGGCCTTTAATAGCCCTGTCAAGCCCCACACACGCTGTCTCTCTCAACCATTGCAGCCAGTTAGCAGCAGTATCAGCCACCACTTCCTGTTCCTTTGTCAACTTTTAGTTTACTTTGTTTGCAGTAAACTTTGGTTTGAAAAGTATAGCTATTTGTCTGGCTCCTGTGTTGCTTCCCTTGAGTCAGGATCATAACAGTCAGGATTTTAAATGATCTATAATTCAGTATGAATAGAGATAAAGCATTTACCTCCAAGGTGACTCAAGGTGTGTGAAGTACAGAGCTGTTAACTGAGTAACCTACTGTAGTGACAGTAACACTGAAAAGACTTAGCCACTGTCTTCTACTTTCCAGTACATGCAAAGTGGCACAAATCTACACTTGTCTATAGCTCTTAACACTGTCTCGCTTTTTTCTTCTTCTACACATACACATACCCAGTGCCCACAGTCACGTTGAATAGGATCAGCTGTTCTGACATCTGTGTTGTTGCTCTCTATTAGATCAGCCTAACCATCTGATACGTACTCAGGGTTTGTATGTGCCTTTGTGTGTGTGTGTGTGTGTGTGTGTGTGACAGAAAAGAAAGAGAGAGGGTGAGAGAATGAATATTAGAAATCTCATTTCAGTGCAGCTTGGTGGAACAGATGAGGAGAGAAGTGATGAAAAGAAATGAAAGTAAGAGCTAAGAGCAGGTGTGTTTGCAGATGGTCATAGCAAAGATCAGGTGGCTGTTATTTTACACACACACACACACACACACACACACACACACACACACACAGCCTACCATTTCACACATAGACTTCACATCCAGAAACCCCAGTGATGTCAATCGTATGATGATGTGTGGTCTGTTTTTCTGTGTGTGCTTTAAAGTCATTCCCTGAGCACAGTGAGGTAGTGTAATTTCAAGAGAAATAAAAACAGCAGTTCTGCATTACAACAAAGAATGTGTGCAGCCATATCACTTACATTCACATTTTCTCAATGGAAACAAACCTGAGAGGTATATTATCTTTCTGGCCATATTTTGTTTTGAAGCCATAAACTTCTCTGTGGAAATTATGCCTCCCTGGCAGTACCTTTGTTTTCACATACAAACGTTATCAGTCTTCCACTTTTCTATGGTGCCAGTAGCAGATTAGTTTTGTAATTTTGGCTGTTGAAAACAGGATGTCATCTGTCATAATGGTCTTATATAATCCATCTTGTTTGATTGCATGTTTGATGAGTGATACCTACCATGCTGGTTGTAAAATCTTTTATTGGAATGGAATCTTTTGAGTCTTCTCTTGCAGCATATTCTGTGGACATACCAATAATGGACAACTTTGCAATGGAGTATGGAATATCATTCATGACAAAGTTTTTAGCCATTCTTGCAGCATGGCCTCAAGAATGGTAATGTCTCAGCAACAATTGAATGGAGTGCCATGACATTTTGTTCAAACATTTTGCCCCCAGAGGATGAATAAGGACTTTAATGACTCCCTGACTTTTAATGTAGCACTAGCAGGTCAGACCCTTCACTATTTGAGTGAAATATCTTAAAGTTTACTGGGCTAATTTGTACAAAATGTGGAACACACATTCATGGTTCCCAGATGATGTTCCTAGTGACTTGGATGATCCCCTGACTTTTCCTCTAGTGCCACCATAAGGTTGACATTTCTGGTTCTGGGTGCAATGTCTCAAGATTTGGACTGTCATTAAATCTGGCACCGAAATGTTTGTTCACCTCAAGATGAATTGCCATAACTTGGTGATCCCCTGACTTTTTATCTAGTGTATTTTAAAAACTAATGTCATTCCCTTCACTCACCTGTACTTTTTCGCTAACTAGCATGCTAACACACTAAACTAAGATGGTGACATTAAGAGGACAATAATGTCATGACATTATACCCACTAATCATGTTTACATGTTAGCATTGTCGATATTAGCATGTCACCATGCTGACATCAGTATTAAGCTCAAAGCTATGCTGTGCCCAAGTAAAACCTCACAGAGCTGTTAGCATAGCTGTAGACTCTTTCTCTTACCTCCTGTTTTAAGTCCAATGCCAACATTTAAGAATATGCCTCCTACAATATCAGCACATGCCAACTACAGCATGGTTTAGGTTAGGAAAAAAACTGTGGTTATGGTTAATACAAAGGCAAATCTTAATTGCAGTTTTGTGATGGGAAGCAAACTGTGGTGCACACATCAAATCCCGATCCAATACATGCTAATCCGCCACACCAACTTCCACGTGCTTACTTTCTGCACACTGATTTATTCCTGCAATACTCCTGAACATTGCAACTGCACATGAATCCCTGAGGAATTGTCCATTATGGATGTCATTCTTAGAGATACTGAACTGTGACGTTCCTCCTCTCGTCCATCCTTCGCAGCAATTGAGTATTGAAACAAAATTGACTAAGTAACACCATTTTATAATGATAATTTCTAAAAAGGAGAGAGGTTGTACTTGATTGGTGCTCCTATTACACATTCTCAAATAACCCTTTAATTGTCACATATTAATTACCAAGAAGTATCCTTCCATAAAATGCAATGGTTGGCTCATGTAAAACATTAACTTGTCTCTGGTCAAACAACAATACTGTAAAGGGTGCTACAACAGGACAGTGCCAATCAACTGCATTTATTTCAAGAGCATACCCAACACTAAATGCTCCTCATAAGACACATGAAAAAAAATAAATAAATAAATAATAATAATAATAATATCAATTCAAATGAACAGAATCAATATCTGTATTGACATTAATACAGAGTTGAAAACCAGGATCATCTGTGACTTTCTCACAAGCAGCTGCTGTAATGGAATTAACTCAGACTGAATAATGAGAGTACCAAGGCTCATGATATGAAGCATATGTAATTAACTTAACATATTCAGTAAGTATACAGTAGAGTACAGTCTGTGGTAGTCACTGTATGCTACAATATCGTCTAGAGATTTTTCTTAAATCCAGGGAGCCGGTGCTCATTTGAAGGATATTCAAGGATGTTCAGGGAGACTTGTGATGTCTGTTGCTGTCATTAAATAGTTTGAGAATTAATATTCACTGGAGAGTTATGCTGTCCCGTGGCTTTAAAGTTGCATCTAATCCGTCCATACCCTGCCATAAATAACATTACATAACAGTTCTGTTTGACAGTCAGTTAATGTAATACTTTATGAATACTGATGCAATTAAAAACTACAAAAACTCCAGCAATTTAGTACTGCACTTCAATAAAGTACCTGGATACCACACTTCCTATTCACTTGAAAGTTACATCTCCAGGCCTAAGCCGAAATAACCCCAATGATATTAGCAAGACTTCAAGGGGGCACTGCACCATCAGAGTCTCCTAACAAGTCTTGGGAGAACTACTGTTGCCTGAATTCTAATGTTTGAATTCTAAGATGATCGTTGATTGTTGCTGAAGACTACAAGTTTGAAAATTTAAAAAAAAAACCTGGAGATGTGGTGTAAGATACAAACAATCTTACTAGGCCTCTGGTGGACACATGAGGCTTCACTGGCCACTACTAGCATAACACACCTAAATCTGCAACCAAACTGCAGGCTATGAAGTTGAATTAAGTCATCTCTATAAAGACAAGATTTTGGTATTTAAAGTGTCTTTGTTTGTTGTCCATTTGAAGTCCAAGAAGTATTAACCAATCATGTTTGAATGATAGGTAAACAGTTTGTGGAAAGGTGCAACATACTGGCTAGAATGCAAACTCTAAACCTATTAGCTATCTTCCAGTGACGATTGGGATTAATGCTAGGTACTTGAAAAACTGCATCTGCATTCATAGGCAGATATCTGTTTCTAGAGATAAGCCGAAATGATCAGTGATTGGAAGAGGAAATCTTGCCCAAATGTCTGCTGCCTGCACTGGATCTCTGGAAATATTAGCTGTTGCTTTCAGAGGTTTATTGTAGTCAGATCGATAGCTGATGGGTTTTGAGATTGCAATGGGGCTAATGTAGGTGCCATGTTTTGACAAGGAAGAAGAATGCATGAAATAAAGAAGACAATATCTCTTGTTCTGCTGCACTGAATTTAATAATTAACAAAAAAACAAATGACTATGCAACAGTTCAAGACAGTCTTGTGTAAGTGCAATGCTAAACTGGTGCAGTACTCTTTTAGAAAATCTCCTGCTCGGGCAAAAGACTTTAGACAACTGGTTTGACAGGCAGGGTAGTACCCATTGTGACGAGTAAACTGACTGCTCCTTGAATTTCATTTGAATAAATCGAGCTCTAAGTAAAAGGTCAAGGCAAATCTCAGAGGCTGTCAGTTGGTCTTATTGACATTAAGATGTACAAACAGGGAATACTAAGGCTGCTATGTAAAAGCATTGCCTGTCATTGTTGGGAATCAGGTGTTGGTCCTATTTCCCCTTGTAAGCCAATGATTTTCTTGCATGAGCTCCTGAAAAACTTCAGATTGTTAGTACGGTCACTGTCCAGGGAGACTTTAAATGCTGTGAAAGCCTCCAAGAGGGCCTTGGTTCTGCGGTGTAATACCCTTTTAAAAGCTCTCTGTATTCAGCTGGGCATATCAAGGACAGACGCGGTAAAAACATTTCCTTAAACCCCTGCCAATATGTGCACGCACGCACACGCAAATGCAAACACGGGCACACACATACACACACACAGGCTCACAAAAACACATGCAGATGCACAGATACAAATGATTAAAGACACACAGATTAACAGAACATCATACACACTAAGCATATCACAAACATGCGAGGATACAAAAAACACGACAACACACAGATGTGAAACACTTAACCGAACAGCAGTAGTTTGTATTGAAATGGTAATAGATAAGCAGTGGTTTGTGTTCCCATGCTGGCACTGTAATGTACTCCTCTCCTCCTGTGTCTCTCTCCTCTGTTTCTGCCCCCACCCTCCATTCTTCTTCTGTCTCCCTTATGCTGTGCCTCTACTGCTCTTCACCCCACCCTTTCTGCCTTCCTCTCTTTCTTTGCCATCATCCATCCCTCTGTCTACCTTCCACCCAACTCCACCTCTCCCTCCTACTGTCTTTGTTACTCTCACCTCCCCCCCTGCTGCAGAGTGATACTGCCCCCTTTTTGCCAAATAGGGAATGGTTTTCTCGTCCTCTCTCCCCATCTCTGCCAATTTGTCTGACTTTCTTTCATCATCGCTTCACTTCACAAGCCAGCACACCCTCATTTCTCTCTTTCTCTCCCTCTCTCTCATTCTCTATCTCTCCCATCTTTATCTCTCCGTTGTCACTCTGTCATTCTTGCCATTCCTGCATCACTTGACGCCTTGACTGCCAACAATGTTGCTCTTTCTTCTTCACATTTGGTTGCTCCCTGTCTTTCTGTCTGTACGTCTATCCTTCTGTCCGTGTTGTTTAATTTGTCAAGCTCTGATTCAAAGCAGTTCAGAATAATGAACTGTAGAATAAACTGACACTCTCCTTTCACTACTTTCTAGATATAATTTAAAGGGTCAGTTCACCCAAATCACAAAAACACATCTTACTCATTTCTTGTGGTATTTAGCTACACTGTACGGTGTGCTAATTGTTATACAGTCCTATTGTAAGTTTTAAGTTGCATGCTTACTGCAGAGAGATGAGTAGACTGAGCAGTCAGAGATAAAGTTACAGTAATTTATCATGTCATCAGCCTTGTTTTGTTTTACCAAGACCGAGAGTAGTGCCAAGAGTAATATTACCAACATGTTTGGGTTATTGTTATATATGTTCTTCAATCAGCCATCCAACAACATTAGACTATTTTCTGTACTGGTTTGGGGTTACAGAGTGTGTTGCATACAAAGTTAATGACAGGCCAGTGGGACGTAGGAGAGCAGAAGCTAAGGACATTTTATATTTTTCCCAGTAACTTTTTTTGATTTTTTTTTCTTTTTTCTTTCCTAATCTTTGTATGAGAGGCTTATGGACCATTTATAGCCTTGTTACCTTATACTGGAACAGTTGCTGCACCTTTTTTTCCAAGTTGATGGATACTGTGTGAATTTTTACAACTTTTCAACTTGAATAATGGCATGGTGGTGCAGTGGTTAGCACTCTTGCCCCACAGCAGGAAGGTTCCAGGTTTGAGTCTACTGGCCAGCTGTGGCCCTTCTGTGTGGAGTTGGCATGTTTTCCACGTGTCAGCGTGGATTTTCTCCGGCTTCCCCACACAGTCCAGACATGCAGGTTAGGTTAAAGGGATAGTGCACCCAAAAATGAAAATTCAGCCATTATCTACTCACCCATATGCCAAGGGAGGCTCAGGTGAAGTTTTAGAGTCCTGAGTAGCAGCACAACTCCACCTAATGCAGGCTGGGTGCCCCAGATTAAAATGTCCAAACACACATAATTGGAACCACAAAGTATCTCCATACGTTTGAATCTGGGGCGCCGTCAGCCTGCATTAGGTGGAGTTGTGCTGCTACCCACTCTCCCCTTTGATCCCCGGAAGGGATGTGAGGACTCTAAAGGCCAAAACAAGTGCCGCCCCCAACACACACAAAAAGCATCACACTGCGGGGCGTCAACTGGATTTCTATTGCACACTCCAGTCCGCTAGGCTGGGAAGTACAAAATAGCACTTTTTCAAGAGTGGCGACGCTGGAAAAATAGGACAATAGCGTAAAGTGCTGCGGTGGGTTTGTAAATAGAAAATAAAGGGGGCGGCTGTTTTGACCCACGTCGTACACCGCCGGTGTGTTTTGGCCTTAAAACTTCACCTGAGCCTCCCTTGGCATATGGGTGAGTAGATAATGGCAAACTCACACAATCATTTATCATGTATCCAGTCATATGGTCAGTGGTGTATGGACTTGCACTTGTACAGCACCTTTCTAGTCTTCTGACCACTCAAAGCTCTTTTTACACCAGAAGTCACATTCACCCACTCACGTACACATTCATACACTAGTGGTCGAGGCCACCATACAAAGTGCCACCTGCTATTTTTTTTTTTTTTTAACACACTCACACACAGATGGAACAGCCACCGGGAGCAATATGGGGTTCAGTATCTTGCTCGAGGATACTTCGACATGTGGACTGGAGGAGGCAGGGATCGAACTGCTGCTCTTCCGATTAGTGAATGACCCGCTTTACTTCTAAGCCACATGCGAAAGACTGTCGCTGATGAGTAGCACACCCTAAGTATGCCTGAGTACCTGCGTGCCTGTGAGCTCCAACTGAGCAGTTAAAACACACCAGCATGCCCAGACTCGTTACTTGGCTGTGCATGAGACTGACATTTTAAATCGTGCCATTTTAGTGAAAATGCATGTGTTTGGAATGTACTGAGCATATGACTGGATAAATGAGACTTGGATTATACTGCATGAGTTGTGTGAGAGTTTGTAAACAGATGTTTTCTATATATTTTGCTGTTATTGTATGTGTTTCAATTCATGAAGAATGTTCATCTTTTTTGATAAATAAGGAACAAGATCGCTGTGTCTAAGACAAAAACACACGACACAGATGGACAGATATTTCCCTCAGGGGTTGGTAAAGACCAAACCAGAGCAAAAAGGGGAGTGAATATTGGACCAGGTGGAAGAAACATGACTCCAAATGAATGCTATGGTTGATTTTTGTTTGTTAGATATGTAATTATTGTTTGTTACACACTCAACATGACAACATACTGTGTTTTGTCAATTTGTGTTTACAGGTTGTTCTGCTACCCCAGAGTTAGAAAAAATAATAATAATGCTTTGAGCCCATTTTTACATTCATTTCCTTCATCTTCTAACCACTCCATCCTCTTGAGGGTCACGGGGGGGCTGGAGCCTATCCCAGCTACATCGGGCGAGAGGCAGGGTACACCCTGGACAGGTCGCCAGACTATCGCAGGGCTGACACATAGAGACAAACAACCATTCACGCTCACATTCACACCTACGGACAATTTAGAGTTACCAATTAACCTAGTCCCCAATCTGCATGTCTTTGGACTGTGGGAGGAAGCCGGAGTGCCCGGAGAGAACCCACGCTGACACGGGGAGAACATGCAAACTCCACACAGAAGGGCTCCCACACCCGGGATTGAACCGGCAACCCTCTTGCTGTGAGGCGACAGTGCTAACCACCACACCACCATGCCGCCCGAGCCCATTTATACAATTAATTTTTTTCTTAATCCCCTTGAGTGCCCATTGCCATACCCTGCTCATTTACAGCAAGCCAGCTTGCAAAGAGAAACACAGAAAATTCACTTTAACCGATAATATTGCCAGTGGATCCACACCAGAGCTATTTAATGTATTTCTTCTCCTCAATTCTCCAGTGGAGCGCCGTGATGGAGAGGAAGATTGTCATGTAACAGCAGCACCTTCACAATAAACGGTTTTTAGATAGAAACACAACAAGGACCAGGTGGAAAAGGATTTTTTTTCCCACATGACAGGAGAATGATCAGGGTCAAGAGACTTGCAGGGTAGCTCAGAGAGGGATATGAAGTGTTCCTAGAAGAAATGAGTTTTTCACACAGGCAGTTGAGTTCTGTGTGAGGTGGGAATGTCATTTCACCACCAAGGTGCCTGGAGGGAGAGGAGTGGAGCTGAGAGTGGAGTTATGGCCCGGTGTCTGCTGGGAGGGACGAGCTAAGCACATGTCTTGAAGGCATACAGGGGATGCACCTCACTTAGCAACTTGTACAGCAGAACTTAGGTTTCTGAATTTGATGTGAGCTGCCTCTGGGAGACAAAGGAGGGGTGGAGGTGACATGGGGAAATGCAAACACTTTAAAACTGCATCAAAAGTTATATTATATTGAAATGGGAAAAAATGGCAGACAGAGATATGGCAGGGGATGGAAGCTGTGGCTGTCACGTAAGCATTGCATGGCAATTCGCTGTCCAGAATCACAACTGAGATTCTTGCTAGTCTGGGCAGGTGTCCCTGTGGTGCTGTCAGTCCTGATAGAGAGGTCTTGCAGAAGACAACATTTGTCAGGAAAGAGCAATATCTCACTTTTGTCAAGGTTGAGTCAGAGGTGGTGTGCAGTCATCCAGCTGAACGTATGTGTGTGGAAAGCAAAGTGATGGAGAGGCAAAAAGCAAAGTCGAGTTTCCTCTGCAGTGGGAAAAAAAGTTTTGGGTTGCTGAGGTTAAGGTGTAAAAACAGGGGCCTTAGTATGAGCCCTGAGGAACACCATTGGAGTCAATGTAAGATATTACTCCACAAGATCAACAGGTTAGCAAGTTTGGCAGACAATACTGAAGGTAAAGAACAATTCAAAGAGGATAAAAACTTTACAAAAAATAACAACTGACAAGTAGTAGTAGTTTTTCAAAAGTTACCATATTTAATGGTCAGGAACAACAGCTGTATAAAGGAAACAGTTAATAGTCAGTATGTGACATGCAGCTCAATCACCAAGAAAAATACTGCCATTGTACGTATCTGCAAACCATGTTCCATTACATTTGCACATTATTATGTACCAGATACGTTGAAACTTTACATTTCAATAATGCTTTGGTTAATGTTAGGTTAGGTTTAGGCACAAAAACACTAAGTTGTGTTTGGTTATGTTTTGGCCTAAAATTCCCAGTTTAGGGCGCAGAAATACAGACGGAAATGTTGTCTCAGTAAAAACAACAGCTTTATATAGCACTAAGCCCACCTGAAACACAGCAACGGGTTTCTTCAAGTCACCCACATTTGGTGCCTATAAAGCTGCTGAAAAACACAACAACAGGTCGCAACAAAACACCCATATTTGGTGCCCAGAAAGCAGCTGGAAAGACAGCAACAGGTGGCTTGATAATACCAAAGATACTGGATTACTACAAGATGGCCCACCTACAATATACTCCCATTGTATGAAATGGTATACATTTCCGGTCTAAAACTCTCTGTGAGCGTTGTAGGCGTTGTCCCCCGTACCCCAGTAAAAAGACGATGGAGAACCGCCAATCAAAGACAAGTATATGTATATATATGATCATCATGTTGCCAGCTGTTTAGATGTTGATGGCTGTGTTTTGAGTAATTTTCAGAGGAAGGTAAATCTACAGTATACTACTATATACATATGTATATATATATATATATATATATATATATATATATATAGCACGCGTCAGGGTTCTGTTCCCCTGTCGGGAGTTATTTTCCCAGTATTTACCGGCTCATTATACATTATCCTGCTTATTACACGGCTAATTATCAGTTAAATAAATAATGTTGTCTGCCTTCACAAAGTGCATTAAAACCAACCGGATTCGACAACTTTTGGTGAAAGTTTTGCACTCACCCAGGCTTAGTGGAATGAACCGAGGCATAAAACTCACGTAAAATGTCATTAAGCATGACGGCTGAGTGTGTATTCAAATCCGTGTTCTTTTGTTTTTGGCAGAGAAAGTCCATAGCTATTCTTATTCTTCAGTGGCATCCCATTCCTCAAAATCCTTGTAGCTACTCTTCAAATAAGTTAAAAGAAATGTTAAAATCAGCCACTTCTGTTTGTTTTTTTCCCTCAGAAGTTGTTTGACAGCTGCAGTGTTGTAGGACAGCGTCCCTAGCAACTCTGGGCTACATAGCAACTGTGTAATGACCGTTGCATTTAATAGAGCCGTGTAATAAATTTTTCACTTCACTATATCACCGTTTAGACTAATCTGATGTTTGTAAAGTCTATAAACACAATGACTGAACAAACATTACTATTTCTGTGTGCATGTTTTGTAATTAATAACATGGTTATCATAGATTAGCTGGGCTAACCGTTAGCCGTTAGCGGTGTCTGTAATAACTCAGTAACTCAGTAAACAGTCCGTGAAAAAAATATTTTTTCCAGTGGATATCTTAGTTACAACATGATTGAGCTGGCAAAGCAGTTTTGTGTTGCTGTGTGTGGTATTTATTCAGTTTTGGGAAATCACAATGTCTAGAAAGCATCAGTGGCTGCAGCTGACAGGGACAGCTAACAGCAGCAGCAAAGCTAACATCAAGACGTCATCTGTTAAAAGCCTCCCGTTGTCAGATACGACATGAAACTACTCCAGTTAACTCAATCATGTTGTAACTAAGACAACCGTTGGAAAAAAAAAAAATTCACCAACCGTTTATTTTTAGTTCTGGAAAACGTCAGCAGCTCTGCAGTGAAGAGTGAAACTGCACTGATTTCAGCAACAGAGAGGAGATATCTGTTGCCAGATCTTGCGAGAGTGTGTTGTTGAGACAGAGACAGGTCTTGAACAAAGTAAATTTTCTCCTGATTTGTCCGTCTGAAATTTGCCATTTTGGTGTTGGAATTTTCTGAAGACATGTGGCTTGTGATAAATGGGTCCAATATTTGCTTCCATGATTATGGAGCGAAAGAATCAGCCATAATCTGTAATCACGTTAATTTCTCCCACTGAAGTCAATGGACTCAAGACCTGCTGTTAGTCTCCTAAAGGGGCGTGGTGGTCGCAAACCCCACGTGACACTGATAGAGGAAACCGACTCGCAGTGGACCATCTTGGTTTATCTACCATCTTTGATAATACCCACATTTGGTGCCTAAAAAGCAGCTGGAAAAACAGCAACAGGTCACAACATAACATCCATATTTGGTGCCTTAAAGCAGCTGTAAAAACAGTGACAGGTGGCTACATAACACCCATATTTGGTGCCTGAAAAGTAGTTGAAAAAACAACAACTCCTTAAATCACAACCAGTTTTGTTGTTTGTTGGTCTCGAATAGCAGCTGTCTTGTGTAGTTGACCCACTATCCCCCCGACCTCCTGATGACAAAGTCAGCTCATATACTATGTTGCTTTAGACATGTTGATATGATGCATATGAAACATGCATTTGTAACATATCTATGGTTTGCAGAAACATACATAGCCAACATTTTCTTTTGAAAACTCGGCTGTGGCATGGATCATTTAAGAAATTCTTTGTGAAAGAATAAAAAAGGCATTCTTCCTCTTATAAATAAATAGCTAAATTTATAAGCAAAAAGTAAAGATTACTTAATGCAGCATGCTAAGAAGATGTGGTGCTACCAGTGATAATTTTGTCAACTAAAACTTAAACAAAAACTTTTCGTTGATGATCCTTTATTCCGTGACTAATTTGTGACAAGAATGTAAATTTAATAAGTACTGACAACAAAAACTAAAACAAAATCTCTGTTCATTATGAAGTGACGGGTAAAAACGTGACGAAAAAGCTGACGCTGGCCGGCCAGACAATCCTGGATTACAACCATCCTTTTCCTTTTTAACCAATTAATTATCTTAACTCAAATTCAAACTCTCAGTCTATCTTTCTGATTGGATGACCTCCCCCCGCCCTCCACGCGGTGGCAGTGCACATCCAGTTTTGCCACACAGAAGCCTTGGCTCCACAGCGGAGTCACCTTACTGACCTCATTACTTGTCTCCACTTGTGCTACTCTTTCAGTAATTTAGTATTTTTAGCCAAATGCGAGACAACAGTTTAGCATTATGTCTGCTGTCACTAGTTGCTGTTTCTCTCTTCCCTTCTGTATTTCTGGTGAATTTACAATCTCTTGTACATTCACAAATGCACAATATTCAACAACCATCGGTCTAACAGTAGTTGTGTGCAAATAACTGATTATACAGTCATTCTTGCTGCTACTTCCAGGTAAAGATAAATACTTTACTGCTCCATTACTTCAGCACTTATCCATACACTAATGTTCATGGTGGGTGGTGTAAATGTTGCTGCTCTTTCTCCAGCTTGCTTGCTTGATAATTGTTGCAATACCCTGAACAGCAGATCCATTAATAGGAAATTATTCAATTATTGCAAAAAAAGTGAATCTATTATCTACTAAGTCTTTTAGATTTGAGCTGATAAAAAATAAAGTCACCATGCAAAATGCAGGATCCAGTACATTTGTGGATTTAGTAAAAGTGTACCAGTGTGGCCCTGGCAGTTGCAGTGTTGGTCGGTTGATTGGCAATGAAATTTATTCAGCCATTTATGGGCCTCCAGAAAGGTAGTCCACCCTATGTTGGTGATCATCTATCTAATGCTACTATTACACTGACCAAAAATATAAACGCAACACTTTTGTTTTTGCTCCCATTTTTCATGAGCTGAACTCAGAGATCTAAAACATTTTCTGTACACACAGAAGACAATTTCCTCACAAATATTGTTCACAAATTTAGACTGTTCACAGATTTAGACAGATTTGTGAACAATATTTGTGAGAAAATGGTCTTTTGTGTGTATAGAAAATGTTTTAGATCTTTGAGTTCAGCTCATGAAAAATGGGAGCAAAAACAAAAGTGTTGCATTTATATTTTTGCCAGTATAGGCTGACATGTGTGGTTTGTCACCACAACTACTGAACAGATTGTCATAAAATTTGGTCACATATTCATGTCCCTCACAGAGTAAACTTCTATAGCTTTTGTGAACCCTTATCTTTTCTTCTATCGCTATCATCAGTTAAAAAATGTAATACATTGGTTCATGACCAAAATATCTTCAAAACTATTTTATAAGCTAACCTTTGTGTTTAGTGCCAATTGGCCAATTGTATCATACTAACAATTTACTCTCAGTTGATGAACATGGTAAACTTAATACCTGCTAAACATCAGTATGTAAGCATTGCCATTCTGAACATGTTAGCCTGCTGACATTAACATTTAGCCCATAGCAACACTGTGACTGTGCTAAAAAAGCAGTGGTAGTTCTAAGAATTTTTAACTGAGGTGGCTCAGGGGTGGTAAAGGGATGTCTACAGGTGGCCACAATGTATCATCAATGTGGTTGACCAGTGTACAGAATCTCGTATGCATTAACATTCTACTAATAATGGGATAACACATTCATTAATAGGTTACATGCATACACATGACTGTTCAGTCTCCTATTCAGCAGAACCAAGTGGGCGAACATTAACAGTGTCAAACCTTTTTATGAGCTCAGTTACTGAAGTTATCAAAATCAAAAAGCTATCATTAGTTAACAAAAATGCATTGTGCAAACCCTGGGTTTATCTTCCTCTATATCACCTCAAACTGACAAATCTCTGAACTACATAGTATACATACACCATGGCATTTAAGGTCTGTTGATATAATAAGAGCATTAACTTGGATGCTAGTTTCTGAGCGTATTCAAAAATGTTATGATCATTGAGGAGGCAGTGTAGCATAGTTAAAGCAACATATGACAGTAGAAGAGGACAAATTTACATAATGGCTTAACAGAAAAAAAATTGTAATATATAATAACTAGTCCATACAGTTTCACATAGATTGACCACGTCAGTGAGTAGAAAAACATGGGACAGACAGAATGACTGACTGACAGAATGACACACTGACAGTTTCTGTGCATATGCACAGCATACCATACCATGACTTAGTCATACCAAAAATTAGAAAAAAAAAACCAAACAAAAAAAACCAAACATTGGGCCACAGGGGGAGCCACAGCGATCGGTCGCATTTTAGCCATTTTCAAGCATTTTTCTGTTGTTAAAGCGCCACCCAGTTGCCAATTAGAGTTAAATTTCTCCAGTCACCTTGAGGCATCCTGTTCTACATATCTACCAAGTTTAGTAAAAATCCATATGGCGGTTAGGCCTAGATAAGAAATTAGCTCTCTAGCGCCCCCATTTTGTTTGATGGGGTCAATAATGGAGGGGTCCCCTCAGATTATGTGTGGTCATATGCCTACAAAGTTGCGTGGTGATTGGTGAAACCCTTGAGATGTTATACACCTTTATGTGATGAGCCACGCCCTCTGCAATATTCATTGCCTTATAGAAGCTCAGTTTTAGTGAGTTTTCCAACTTTTGCCAAGAGGGAACTTTAGATATTGGTCCCTAGATTATGTTTACCGAGTTTCATGCAGATCGGTCTTCCTAGGAAAAGATCAATTTTAAGACATCTCTGTGCAAAGTTTCATGTCTCTATGACATATGGGGAATGAGATATGCCCATTTAAATTTGCAATTTCAGTTGGTTGCTATAGCTCTCCCCTTTGGCCAACTGATGTAATATTGCTTCATTCGCATCCTCCCATGACCCTCTACCACTGTGCCAAATTTCACATGGATTGACAGTCAGTGAGGAGAAAAACATGGAAGTAATAGATAGTGAAAATAGTTAAAGAATTCTCTGTCGACATGTCAGGATGTATATAATGCCCACACAGACCACCGTCAACAACACTGCCTCCACTTAAAGGTACAATATTACGACCTCCTCCACTGTCACCTCATTTGTTGTTGTGTTAAACTTTGTGAAACTCCGCCCTTTAGTGCCATCGACTGGCTGAACCTATGCCAACATATAAAAAGCATGGAAGATTGAGCTTTAGGTTGTTAGGCAATTCCTGCCATGTTTATAAGCATATTATAATCTGAAGTCTAGCATAAAGTGACTGGATAAGTAACATGCATCATTACAGAGTTTTCAGGTTCCTGACCTTTATTATAACAATGATCTGACCCTTAACTAATCATGCAAGTATGTGTGATCATGGATCTATCACAACTTATTAAGGGAGCTGATGATGCCTTTTACCAAAAGCTAGGCTAAAATTATAATGATAAGCTTTCATGAAAGCTACACCTCTGCTATAATGAAATAAGATTGCAAGTGACTATTAATTAAGAGTCACAAAATGTCATGTTTAGTGTCATTCCAAACAAGAGAGAGAAAGCATGTTCAGCCCTGGTGATATAGAGCAGCCCTAATCTTTCATGGCTGTAGGGGAGAATTGAACTTTCACTTTACAGAAATACTAGCGGATGCATTGTGAGGCTATATCAGGACAGAATTAGTGGACTGGAAAAACTAAAAAATCACGATTAATACAGCTATCTCATTAACGTCACAACCTGACTGTCCTCAGACTCAGCAGCTGTCAGTTTTCTCTGCACAGAGTGTTTGTTTTTATCCATTTATCTCCACACAAATCGATGGTTAGCTGCTGCTCTGTATGCACAAGAGGACACAGTGGTCTCGTGAACTCAGCAGCGCAGCTGGATCACAGTCAAGTGCACCCACAGTGCATGGGGAGCATGCCAAAGGCACTTTTGGTCATTTCTTTAGGGCATATTTCATGGGCAGGCTTGCTTGGAGCACCTCTGGCCAGTTTGGCGCCGGTGGGATCAGACAGAACGCATGATTTATTAAAGAATATTTGAGCTCTCTTCTTCATGATGCACTGAATCCTGTGGAGTCCACAGAGAGATTTTTTGTGATAGGTGATTAAAAACCAGTAAAAACACTGAATAAAGAGGTTTCACGTTACAAATCTGTGTTTCTCTGACACTGTTCAGCATGTCAGAGAAGCCTTGTTGCTGTGTACTGACTTTTTTCTCTGATAATGACCTCCCCCAAGAAGGTTACGTTTTCGCCGGCGTTGGTCTGTTTGTCTGTTTGTTTGTCTGCAAAATAACTCAAAAAGTTATGAACGGAATTTGATGAAAGCAAAGTGGATAAAATAAAAGAAAGTGAAAAATACAAAAAAACATATTATATTCTATGTTGGTACAAAATTAAAACGAAATAAATACACCACAGTGTCTCCATGGTGAAGGCATATATAACCTAATAATGATAGTGATGCAAATAACCTAATTGTGATGCAGGCTGCAAAATCTGATGCAGAGGGGGAGGGAATATCACCTACTTGGCGGAGGTTTTTCTAGTTTAATGTGTGCTTACCTTATTCCTGATCCTGACGTTTGGGAGGTTTTTACCATGAATTATCTGCAGAGGTCACACCCTGGACAGGTTGCCGGACTTTCACAGGGCTGACACATAGAGACAGACAACCATTCACACTCACATTCCCACCTATTTAGGGTCACCAATTAACCTAACCTGCATGTCTTTGGATTGTGGGAGGAAGCCAGAGTACCCGGAGAAAACCCATGCTGACATACGGAGAACATGCAAAGTCTCCCATCCCGGGTTTTGAACCCACCATTCTGGGTTTGAACTCTTGCAGTGAGGCGACAATGCTAACCACTGCACCACCATGCTGCCGGAGCTGGTAATTTAAACTGGTAAAAACACAGACCAAAGCAGTTTTACATGAGACCTGAGTATGAGGATGTGAGATGGGCCAGTAGCCCAGCACCTGCTAATGTTTGCTCATCTATTTTCTCTGATAGCTTATGATCCAGATGTTCAGGAGGTTTGTAGCTGAGCTGTTGCAGAGCTGAATTATCCACAGAGGTCGCTTCCCCTCCAAAACAAACAGAGTGATTTACACTGGTGAAAACACTGAATGAAGCAGTTTCACTTTAGAAAACTATGTTTTTCCAATGGTGCTTGTACTGGAGGGGCGCTAACAATGGTGGCCAACGTAAAAATGCAAATGACCCTGTCTAGAATCAGTGTTAAGTTTGTCTGTTCTTGGCCTTAAGAAAACATTGCAAACCAGTTAGTGACAGCGTTCAACAGTTACAATATCTTAGATAAATTTCAGTCCAATTATCGTCAGTTACATTCCACAGAAACTGCTCTTCTCAGGGTCTCCAATGACATCATGATGGCCCCCGATGCTGGTAAATCCACTATCCTGGTTCTGCTTGATCTCAGTGCAGCCTTTGACACTGTTGATCACCACATCCTTTTAGACAGGCTGAGGGACAGGGTAGGAATCTCAGGGACTGCTCTTCATTGGTTTAAATCCTATCTGTCTGATCGATCCTTTTCTGTGGCTGTTGGCCCTCATAAATCAGAGTTTGCCCCCCTTTCTTGCGGGGTGCTTGGGCCGATCCTCTTTACGCTATACATGCTCCCTCTCAGAGATGTCATCAGCAATTTTGACGGTATCTCATACCATATGTATGCAGATGACCTCCAGTTATATTTTTCTTTTAACCCTGATAGGACCGATGGAATTGACTCACTGTACAATTGTATGAATGTAACTAAGGACTGGATGTCTGTATGAGATTTTAATTATTGCACCTGATGCCTCAGCATCTAAAGTGGCCAGCTGCTTAGGGTCCCTCAGTGCAAATGTGCGCCCCAAGTTGAGAAACCTTGGGGTCACATTTTATCAGGCCATGCTCTTCGATGACCACATCAAAACTGTCACTCGCTCCTGCTTTTTCCACCTCAAAAACATTTCCAAACTCAGATCCATGTTAACTTATTCCGAGCAAGAAATGATCATCCATGCTTTTATTTCCTCACGTCTGGATTACTGTAATTCTCTTTTCACCTGTCTAAATAAAACTTCATTAGACCTCCTCCAGCTGGTCCAGAACGCTGCCGCCAGGCTTCTGTCCAGATCTCATAAGTTCACTCACATCACTCCAGTCCTGGCATCCCTGCATTGGCTCCCTGTTAATTTCAGGATCCAGCACAAGATTCTAACCATCACTTACAGAGCCCTCCATGGTCAAGCATTGTTATACTTGACGGATCTGGTGTCCATTCACTGTCCTGTCAGGTCACTGCGGTCCGCTGAAGGCCAACTACTTACTGTCCCTCACACAAGATTAAAGGCGAAAGGTGATAGAGCCTTTAAGGCTGTTGCACCAAAATGGTGGAATGCACTACCTCATGAGCTGAGAGCGGACTCTTCCGTGGACATTTTTAAAAAGCTGTTAAAAACACATCTGTTTAGGCATGCGTTCCATTAATTGTCCATTGTACCATCTCTGTATTTCGCTGCACTTTACTTTTTATTTGTCTTTGTGTATTTTGCATTGTTTCTGTTATTGTATTTTTTGTATTTTATCTTGTGAAGCACTTTGTGAGTCCTCTCTGTGAGAAGTGCTATATAAATAAATTTACTTACTTACTTACATACTTATTACCTCTGCCATGGAGGTTATGTTTTCGCCGGCGTTGGTCTGTTTGTCTGATTGTCTGCAAGATAACTCCAAAAGTCCTTAACGGATTTTGATGAAATTTTCAGGAAAGGTAGATAATGGCACAAGGAACAGATGATAAATATGTAAATATATCCCCCTAAATCCTGCACACTGGACCTTTGACCTTGGATAAGTTATCCTTTGGTTGGATGACAGAAACATAGCAAACAAACAAGGAAAAAATGAACTTAGGTAAAGAGAAGTAGCAACACAATTGGTGTAACAAAAGAGCTAAAGCTGAACGTACTTGTTTGGTTTTCAAAGAGATATGCAACTGCGTTTCTACTTTAGCCCAAAGACAATTTAGATGCATACTTCCATGACATGAGGTGTGTGTGTACATATGTATGAGCATGTAAGGCTGTGTCTGCGCATGTGCCAACATACAATAATTAACTCTGTCATTAAAAGCTAAACAGACCTGTGTGAGTGGTGATACTCATAATCTCTTTGATAAGCTCTGATAATCATCAGAGCTCAACACACATTGCTGGAAAGAAGGAGGAAAAGTGGATATACAGAAACACACACACACACACACACACACACACACACACACACACACACGGGTGTAATGTCATGATGATCCATCTGCCTCTCTTCATCCCTGGTTCCAGTCTTTCATCACACCTGTCATCCCTCCATCCATCACACATACTTCTGCTTCACTACGTCTCTTCGGCTCACTCTCTCTCCATAGTTCAGTCTTTCTCTTTCTTCCAGTTTCTCTCTCACTGTCCTTCTCTTTCCCTATCTCCATCTGTCACACCCGTCTCTCCCAGTTCTTTAACCTCCTCTCTGTTCTCAGGCTCATCCCCTCCTCCATTTGCTCCTCTCTAAGACAGCTCTACGTTAGCAGCTCCTTCAGGCTGAGCGAGGCAGGTTTCACTGCACGTTTTACACATTTTAACCCAGAAAGCTGTTGAGGAAAATCTGCCTGACACACACATGACCACCCCAGTCAGCTCTGCAGCATTTCAGAGAGGATCATCCATCACATTAGAGTTGGCTAATGGTTCTCTAATGCACCTTAAATCCACTGTGGCAAAATGTCTGAACTTGCTTCGTCCATCTTGTACCTTCTACCTTTTGTTTTTCTTACATTTAAAACTAGTGTAGCCATTTCAGTATTTAGGACCAAATTCCAAGTTTTTGACATTACTATCCAAACTTTATATTTTGACAATGTAATTAAATTAAAATAGCAATTCTGTATTGACTTTGTCTATCTATCTCAGTAGTTGTCAGGTACAGCAAGATACCTCCGTAGTTGTGAGCTGATTAGTAATAATATGAAAAAATATAACTAATATGTTAGTATGTACATAAACAAGACAGAGGGCATAGACATGCCAGTGGGCTAATACTCTGTTAGTTGTCTTTAATGTCAACATTTATGGGAATATGCTTATTCACTTTATTACGAAGAGTAAGATGAGGAGACCATTCTCTGAAATATAAAGCCACAGCAAGGAGATATAGCTTGACATAAAGACTAGAAGAAGGTAGAGCAACCCATTTCTGAGAAAATAAAAAGTTGTATTGTACATGTCTGCAAACCATGACTCCATGAGAAAGACTGTTTTTTTTGTCCTTAAGACAACATGGAGCCATTTGTTTATCATCTCTGTTTATTTATAAAAGTCTGTAGAGTTCAAACCTCCTGTGGAGCTTCGGAGTGTCATTGACTCCAAGACCCATAAGCCACCACATCGAATGGGCAAATCGATGGCTCTTTAAATCACTTTAAACCCCAAGAATGTGAGTGACGCATGTTTCTGCAACACAGGCCCTCGCTGGTTATCGAGGCCATAGCAACAGCATTGGAAACTCCTATTGGCTTGATTAAGGTGTCAATGGAAAGGCCAGGAGATCTCCTCTGTTTTGGCAAGAAGTTGTGGATAATATATGAAGAGATATGAATGTTTGAAACCATGTAACGGAAGTTAGTGGATATCTATGGATGTAATAATATGTTTGGATTACATATTTTTGCTTGATTTAGATCATTAGGACCACTGATAGTGTGTGAGAAATGAACAGGGAGCCAAGTGAGCAATGTTTCTGTCTGTATAATATTGATCTGTGGATTCAAATTATGCCTCATAGGTGAGTTATAACAGCAAGCCCTGCTCTGTCCCTAGCCCCTCTGAAAACTGAAGTCATTTGTACACTTCAGTTTTTCATACTATTCAAACACACATGATATGTAACACTTTAATTAGTGAGCTCAGGAAATGCTGATTGGTGGATTTTTCTTACCTTTAGCTAGAGCGAGACTGGCTGTTACCCTCTTGTTTCTAGTATTTATTCTAACCTTTAGCTAACAATTTCCTGGCTCCAACATTTAGCATACAGATAGGAGACTGATATAAATCTTCTCATCTAACTTGCATATCATAAAGCAAGAAAAAGAGTACGCCTATTTCCCAGAATGTATCAAGGGGGACAGTGTGCAAACACAAAATGTAAATGCACACACAGTCAGTTCAATAGAATCACAGACTACAAGTCAAACTTTCAGCAGTTTTTTTCTTCTGCTGAAACGGTTTAATGTTTTTCCTGCACAGAAGTTTCCGCAGAGTTTTTCCTGAGCAGCTGCAGAAAATACTAGGTCAGGTCTAACACTGCCTGTGAAAAAATACAGGAGAGGAGGGGAAAATTAGCTGAGTCAAGGAGGATTGGGCAAAAGGTATGTCTGTGTGTGTGTATGTGTGTGTGTGTGTTCCTGTGCATTTGCACGGCTTTAACCAAACTGGGTTCTAATTATCACCCCTGTGGTGCAACATTCACACTTGTTATCACCTTGCTATCTCTATTTTCTCATCTATCCGTGCCCTTCTGTCTCTCACACACACAGACGTTGACAGTGCCTGAGGATATGAGGTGTTTAATGTATTCTCAGAAAATTAATTTGCTGATCTACTCTAACAAGTTACCTGTGAGGGGGGCAGAGAGATGAAGACAAGGGGAAAAGAGGAAAAGGGAGAAAAAGCAAGTAAGGCATGGCTATAAAAGGAACTCAATATATAAATCAAAAAGGCAGGGAGGGAAACAGCGAAATAAAGTTTTGTCCTTTTTATTATGAAGTGAACCTGAAAAACTAATGTTCTGCTTCTTTCTTTTGAAAACTTTGCTTGAATATCCTTTACCTAGGTAACATTTTCTGTAACAGCTTGAAACCTTGAACAGTTGCTTTTACTTCATGAAAGGACCCTTTAAAAACACCCACTGCGCCTCAGAAATGACAAAGGGTAGAGCTAATAGTACAACCACAGATGTTATTTTAGCAGCGTGGGAGAACTATATGTGGATGTAATTATACGTTACAAATATATAAATGTATTGTGCAAGTTGGTGCTATTCTTTGGAGAAAAGAGCTCCCTATTTGATGAACGCTGCCTGATACCACCCAGCAAGCAATAGTCGTGATTTAAACGTATTGGCTATATTTAGCTCTGAATTAGTCTAGCTACATGTAACCCAAATCTAGCCAATTTAATTTTGAAATTGATTAAATGTAATTTTCGCCATTGCAGATGGCATGCGGCATGATATTCAATCACGTATGGAGAGTCAACAGTAATTAAAATATGTTTATCTCCATTTTTTGGACATGGTCTCTACATAGCCATATAATTGATGACGTCTACACTTTGGCTATGGTTAGACATCTACCAAATTTTCACTGACAGCCCAAATTCAGCCGTGATTTAGCCTAGACGTCAGGTTTTCATATAGACGGCTATTAGACGTTTTTTAAACCAAAAAATGCTTGCTGGGCACATTTCGACCTGTAATCTCAAGCAGGCAGATCCTTATGCAAAACCTGCCATTTGGAACTAATGGGATGAGAGATAGGCATCTCTCTGTATGTGTGTGTATGTGTGTGTATGTGTGTGTGTGTGTGTGTGTGTGTGTGTGTGTATGTGAGAGACTGGGTTTATGGCAATGAATACAGAAAACTGAGCAGGCACCAGTAAATGAACATGAACTAAGGCACTTTACTTGTTGTGAAAACAAATTAAGTCAAAATTATGTTCCTCCATCATAAATTAGATTGAGCTGACATGACATTTACACCTATTCATTATGTGGGAAGGTTAACTTGGAAGTTAGTCCTGAAATGTAATCATAAAATGGAGCTTTTACTTTGTGCCTTTGACTGTAATCCAGCCTTCATTCTAAAGTCACCATTTTCCTGTTTTCTCTCACTTGTCAGCAGGCACCTCCTCCTTCCAACAAATCACACAAGATGAAGCTTGAGATTAAAAAGTGATGCTGACACCCATTGTGTGGTTATGTTGACTTATTGTTATGTTTAACTAGAGTGTAATATGGAATGTTCTTATTACAGGGGCTGACAAGGGCAAACACAACATTTTCATTTCCATTAGGAGATACGTGCTGCATATACAGAAATGATGCAAATTCAAAAACACATAAACCCGGACAACAAATGCAACCGAAAAACACTGCATATCCATGAACACAGTGAGAAATTCTTAAGGGCTCTAAGGGGAGCTACGGAAGACTGTTGCTCATGGTCAATACTGTAAAAGACTTAAAGCTGCAGTAGGTAGCCTGACAACAGTTGATTTTTGAGTCTCATCTGAGTTAGGTTTCGTTCCTCTCCGCCCTGAGCCCCTCCTACCAGACGAGCATGCGAGTATTTTATCCTACTTGGTTCTATTCCTCCCTCTCTGGGAGCTTCAGCTCTCCCTCACCATGCAGCAGCAAATGTTGTTCAGAAGTTGGAGCCATCCCACATGTCTGATATGGATAATCTGTTCTGTGATTGCCTATGCCAAACCTTCTTTTTTCCAGAGCATCACACGATCAGGGCCACATTACCAAATGAAATTGCATATTGTTGTAATAAATTGTTAAACTCTGGCACAAGTGTCCTGACTGAACTACATGTTTCTGATCACTCCTTCAATACAATGCTTTTGTGATGGGAAAATGTATTTTGTCTCACCTTTCATTTACTTTCATTTGAAGCCACACTGCTCATTCTATAAAATGTAATCACATCTGCCACCTAACACTTTTAAAGGCTTATGGACCATATTTACACCTGGTATTACATGCAATCTGTACCTGGATCTCTGTATTTGGATAAGGAAAAACACATGATAATAGAAGATGCCCATGTACAACAAAACCAATCACAATCTGAATGCTATCTAATCAACCAGACTCACATTGTGATTGGACCACAACACCTGTTATTTCAACTGTCTCATACCCTGCTGACATATGAGATTGAACACACTATAATTTATATAAGGTCACATACCATCTTTGTTGGTCAGATCACAAATCTGATTACAATCCATAGGTTTTACTGAGCAGAATACCGTATGCACTAAACAGTAGTTTAGCTAGTGTTAGCTTAAAACCATCCATAACCTAAGACAAATACATGAATGAATCATATCTATGAACTATGAACCATGTGTTACTACGTTCATGGGCTCTATCACATACTGCTCCCTCATCCATACAGATTGATATTCTGTCATCCAAACACATCAACCAGTGAATGAACAGCCCATTCTCATCACATGTTATCAGTATTTTTGGTGAGATATTGCCAAGAAAAGGCACCTTTTGCAGCAGTAGGATACAAAGCCTGTCAGTGTCACTTTATAACATCACAAAAGGTGTGTCAGTTCACTACGATGCAGCTTTTTTTTTTTTTTTTTGCTTTTATTGTACAAGGAAATAATTGTTAATATAAGGCATTTTACCGATGTGGTAAGTTTAATATGAAAAAAAGAAACATGCATAACGAGCAGAATCTGCACATTTCCTGTAAAAAAGAAAAAAGGAAGTGTATTTTAAGAAAACAAAATGCATGTAACAAGCGATAATTAATGAGATGTCCCGCAATATCAAAAACAAATGCAGAAGGATACCTAGCACGTAACATGTAACGTGCAAGTCCACTGACCAAGCAGTGATATTTGGCAAATTATAGTGTATTTCTGCAATATTTAAAGGGTGTTTTTCAGGGGATGTGGTCAGTTAAGGGTTTTCCTTAATCCTTAATGGCTACATGTTGGTGGTTCTTGTCTCAAGTGAGAGTATTCACATTTGGTACCAGTGCTCCCAGACATATCTTTTTTTTTTTCTCTCAGCAGTGCCTGCATGTGCCATTCTACCTTTCTGTCTCTATTTCTGCCCATCTCCATTTGATCTCCTTCATCCCTCTATTCAGTTCCCTATCTTCTCCCAGTCCTTCTGCTTCCCCATCATCCCATCTCATAACTATTCTCATTACAGTTGAATCACACTGAATTTCTTCATCTCTGCCTCTCCTTCATACAGTCTGAATTGGTCCTTCTCCCACATCTCATCTCCCATTCACTCCCCACCCCCTTAAGCTTTTCTTCCACCTCTTCCTGTCTCTTTCTGCTGCTTTATCTCCCTCCTTCCCTCTGCAAAAAGTAATATATTTGGCTCTGAATTGAGTGTTGAGCCTTCTCGTGTGTGTCTGTGTGGCCAGTGACGGACAAGTTCATGAGCAGGTTACTAGCCTGAAGGTAACCTCACACAGCCTGTCGTTATCGCCGCCACACATTCACACCTTTTTTCGTTCTTTTTCTGTCCCTTTCACTCACACACACACACACACACACACACACACACACTCATGCTAACTAAGACTCAAAAGGGCTATGTTGTCATGATGAGGGTGCTGCTGGCAGTGTGTCTGAGTCAAATGTACGTTACAGAATGGTGGAAACCTGGAGGTACTGAGGATAGAGCGTTAAGTGTTAGTAAATCTAATTTTACAAGCTGAAGCAGACAGCCTGACAAAACTTAAGTTTGATTTTTAAGAGAGGAGATGCTCATATAGATGGTAAGCCAGTGGGGCAGATTGGGCAGTTGGTGGATTTGGCTGTTGGATCAGAAAGGGGAGGAGAGGGAGTTCAGATTCTTTGGCAAAGAGCCCAATTAGAGTACTGTGGTTAGAGAGCCAGAGAGAGACAGACAGATGGGAAGGCAAAGCAGGGGAGTTGGGGTTGAGAAGTGGGTGCTGTTAGCTTGTCATGATCGTGTGTTCCCTCCTCCCTAACCTATATATATATATATATATATATATATATATATATATACATATACACACACACACATATATATATATATATATATATATATATATATATATATATATATATATATATATATGTGTGTATATGTATATCCAACATTAAAGCAGAGGAATCATTCTGCTGTGGTCTAAGAGGATATCTCTCACCCTAAAGGAATAATTTGATATTTTTGGAAATATACTTATTGACTTCTTATTACTTATTGAGCGATCGGCTGCGTATCATGCTGATGTGAAATGATGGCTTTTTTCATTAGTGGAAGTCACTGCCCAAGCACAGGATTTGGATGACTTCGGAGTGAGAGCTGGTTGGGTATGCAGGTTTTTATTTACTTTGGACAGAGCCATTATCTCATAGCAGCACACAGGGCATCCTTCAGCCTATCTATGTCAGTAACAGCTGTAACAAACTTTAACGTGATTGATGTTGTGAAATGGTCACAGTTAACTTAAGGCAACAACAGCACTTGGTTAGGTTCAGAAAAACATTTTGGACAAACATTAGTACTTTTTTTACGTAACAATAACACAACTCGACAAATATATCACATAAATATGCCAGCGCAGGATCACCATACATAAATCATATAACATTAGGTATGTGAGTTATGAAACGTCAACAACACTGACCTTTGGTTTTGCACAGGACACAAACTGATCTCCTGGGTGAAAGTCTTGTTTTGATTGACCCATCCCCCTCCTTGTATGTGGACTTTCTCTCAGCGTTGAGTATTGCTGTGGATGGGTTTACATTGGAGTTAAAAATCTTGGTGCGTCTCATAAAGATGCTAAAGGGTGCATTTGGAATCAATATCACATGCTGAAAGGTGTGACAAAGCATCTATATTTGACAACCTGGGGATGAGAATAGGCTGGCCAAGCTAGGTATTTCCCCTGCTTCCAGTCTTTATGCTAAACTAAGCTAATTGCTCGTTGCCACTAGCTTAATATTTTAGGTTGTGAAACGCTTTGTCACACCCATCATTGTCTCATAGCGACACATAGGGCACCTTAGCGCATCTATATGTCAGGCACAACTGTAACACATTGTAACACGTGTTAAATGTTAAATAGTCATGGTTAGATTTAGACAATAAAACAACTTGGTTAGTTTAAGAAATAAAGTGATGTTAGTGTGTAGTGACAGTACATAAATTGCGTAACGCTACATTAAAATAACACCGACTGTTGGTTTCACACAGGACTTAGGTATGTAAGTTACATAACATTGCCTTACAACAACATTGACTTTTGGTTCTACACTGGACATGAGCTGTGGTCTCCTGGGTAAAAGTCCAGTTTTGTTTGACCCAACTACTTCCTGCCATTTGTAAGTTTTCTCACTTCTTCTCACTTATTATTTTTCTCACTTATTATACTCTCAGTTGCTCTCAGTGCCAAATTTTGACACGGATAGATTTACATAAGAGTTAGTTGAAAGCCTAGTGCATCTCAAAGACATGCCAAAGGGTGCTCTTGGTGTCAATATCACACACAGAGGGGCATGACAAAGTGGCAGTATTTGACACAGTGGGAATGAAAATGGCCTGGATTTTGTCATTTAACTCTCAGTAAGAAAGCCAGTGCTGTTTATTTAAAAAGGCAATATTGTGGCAATAAGTAGAAAGTGTTCAGTGTCTCCAGAGCTGTTCTGTTGTGTCTATGCCATGAATTGATGTACTGTAAAGAGACATGAAAGATTAAAATGACATTACGATCAAACCTAAAATTACTTGCTTTACTTCTGCCCTGTGTCAAAGCCTGCACAAGAGCACACAAACACTTTTGCACCCAGCTAGGTGGAATAGAGCAGCGAAGGTTGTATATTCACAGAACAGGTGGTGCAGTACAATTTTGACATTAAACTTTAGCTACAGTTTTATTTCGTGTGACCAAGACTTTTTGGAAATCCAAGCGCAGAGAACGATTTAATTAGCTGAGGTGAACCAAGACACACTGTCCAACATAAAGCTAATGGGTTTCCCTCTTTGAACAAATGACTACATGATTAATTGCACATTAAAATAAGATTTGTAACGGCATTATGGCTGTGCTTGCTCTGAGTTTGATTTATGGAAATGTGAGTTCCATCTGTAAACTCTAATTTGAGGGATGTGCTGCATTTGCAAAGCATTGCACAGTTTTAAACACATATGTGAAATAATTAATATCTGACATGTAAGGAGGCGTCATTAGAATGCATCATGAGGTGTGAGAAGAAATATCGAAATATCTTCTGTCATGTGAATGGGATTAATGTGGGAAGCTGTCACTTTATGCAATCATTGAAAATGATGACACAGATGATTGCTTTTATACTTAATGCAGCTGAAGCACTGTTGTGCAAATGTAAACATATATGAATAAATGATGAAACTACTGTGATTTCCTTAGGTAACAAAATACCAGGAGAAATAACAGAAACAAATCGTTACTGCCAAACTGAACAAACATCATAAATTAGGACTCCTCCAGTACATCAGTTTTATATTAAGAGCAGCCAGTGTTGATTCAATACACACACAGTCCATGTACACACAGACACTTGAACTCAGACAGACAGTGTCTCTGTCCACGTCCACTCTGCTCTGTGTTCTCTTTCATCTCCCTCTCATGAAGTGAATCACAATGCAAACACACACAAAGACACGGTCCTCAACTGTTCCCCCGACAGTGTTGTCTCTTCCCTCTCTGCCCGTTCATCCTGCTCATGCTCATAAACCCTTCACCAGTGTGTGTGCTTGATATTATAGAAGGTTTTCCAAAATACATCCCTGATGATTAAAATCAAAAATTACACTCATGTACATTTACATCTTTGCAAACATTTAATTTTGCTGTTTAATTTCCATTTTTTTGTGATTACATAGGAAATGGTGCTATTTGTTAATTTGTTTGCATAGGTCGTTATGATATTTGTCCGTCCTTGTCAGTGCTTGTGTTGTCTTGCCCCTGCTGTTTTTCCTTATCTCTTTGAGGCACAAGAACAAACAACAGTATCAACAAATATTCATAAAGAACAAAAAAAGAGACAAAGATAAGAAAAGAAGAAACGAGGAGACAGGCTGGACTTTCCGCCAAGTGCAATCTGATGAGTACAGTTTATGTGGTTAGTCCTTATTGAAGACCAGCTGTTGATCATGTGTTCTATCTCATCCCATCCCATCTCATCATTCTTAATAAATGTTTTTTTTTTATTAGTTTGTCATATTGTCAAGAATGTAGTTATCACAAAAATCATTTACAAAAGTCTGTCCATGAGTATGAGTGACTGAGTGAATGGTGAAGTTACACCATTGGTGAGAGTGACTGATGACATATGGTGACCCCCCCCAGCTTTCATTTTGCTCTTTGTGTCTTTTAGATTTTGTTGTAGTGAAGAGGACATCTCGATTTGTCGTACTTAAAAAAAAGACAATAACTCAGTCTTTGCTTATGATCTCATCTCTCTCCTTTGTTGTTTGTCTTATTCCACATATTTTGTTATATTTCAGCATACTTTCCTTTTTCCACCAAGAACTTTACAATACTCATATTTACTGTATCTATACACCACTAAAATTGAAATATTCTCATATCTATACCGACAATTCCTGAATAATACATGCACAATTTATCACAGGCTTGTTCAAAATACAGCACACTTTGTGTCTCTGTGTGGGAATCAAGGTTGTTGCAAACCAAATAATAGTAATACAGTGAAGATAAATAAAATATACTGACAATAAAACTACAACAAACACACAGAAGGAAATATAGTTGGAAAAAAAAAACCCTGGATTCAAAAGTGGTGAAAAACAGTCTAACTCCATATTTCAGTACTGCACAGCTCCCAGTTATTCCCAGTATTTTTTAACATGTATAAGGTGTGATTTTTCTTTGCCCTAAATTCAAATATATCTATGCAGACTACGTACATGCATGTACTAAAGGTAGTTGCAGTTACGTCTCCTGTTTATTTCTTTGTGTCACAGCTGTTTCTTTTCTTTCTTTTCACCTGTTTGAAAGTTCAGGAAGCACAACAGCAGCCTACACAAGCCATTAGACACACACATCCATAATTAATCTCTACAGCTGCTGCGCCACACCCTGCTGTGTGTGCATGCATGGACACACATACTTAGGTCACGTAAAAGCAGCCAAGATGACAGAAGGAAAGGAGGCACAAAAACAAAGAGCAAAAGAGAAGGAGGAATGAGGAGGAGAGAAATATGACAGGAAGGAATATGAAACATTTTCGGATGAAAATTAATTAAATAATTTGGTTGTCTTTGACATTCAGCTAAGAACGGTGGGTGGAGATGACCAGCTGTTTCCGTCTCACTTTTTGGGGAACAGTTGCTAAATTAATTTTACAGGAGTTTGTGGCTTATTTAGAAAAAGAAAGTTGTTAGTTAGGCTGTAACTGGTGTATCAAACCCTCATTTGTCAGGGTGCTTCATTTGTAATTGTTGACTATTGTTTATTCATTCAATTCTGTCATCATTTTAGAGGCTGTAGCTGTGTTTAATCTCATTGCATTGTAATTATTCCCCAAACTGCATCAACCAATTTTGATGTAGTATATGCAGTCATAGTTTAGTCTTAGTCCTGATGTATCAAGTTTTTTCACATTTAGTCGCTGTTAGGAAGTAACATGCTACTTTTTCCAGTAGTGTAACTATTAAGCGATTAACATTCAGTAATAACATTACAATTATCCCAAAACCAAACAACTTCACGTATCATATAGTTTCACGTATCACATCACTACTGACTTGAAATACAACAGTCACATCAGCTGACTCATTTTCTGAATTGTCACACTGTGCATGCTCGTCACAAAACAGCCGGCTAGTTTGGAAGACGAAACGCTTACCTCAGCAGCTGGAAATATTCCCATTATTTTGATATTATTGGGAGGAAAGATGACACTGTTGCTGCAGGTAGTCGGATTAAAACTCTTTCCACTGCAAGAAGTGTAATGAATTACTGTTGGCAGGGAGTAATCAGTAAAGTAACGTTTTTACTTTTCAAAAGAGTAATGAGTAATTTATTACATTTTTAAAATAACAAACCCCACACTACATGAAGTCAACTTAATTTTTTGTCCTTATTCTAGTCCTGTCTTAGCCAAAGAACACCAGGGGCATTTTCCTTATTCTAGTCCTGTCTTAGCCAAAGAACACCAGGGGCATTTTCAAGCAAACCATACACTGTAAAAATAATAGGCATAGCTTCCATAGTGTCAACTACTGGACTACTGTTTTGAGGCCTCTGGTTCAGCATTTTGGCTGTCGCCATCTTGTTTTTTTTAAGTCAGACGTGACCATATTTGGATAAGAGGCTGGCGCTGTGGAGGAGTGAGGGGTGGATCTGCCTGAGAAGCCAAGGACACTATCAGCAGACAGCCTGTCATTGAAAGAGGGCCACCTTTAATTATGCGTAACTTTAAGCCTTGATAACATTCAAACAGGTGAGTTATATAGAAATTCACCCTCATACAGTTGTCATGGATGTTGAAATTAGCCGTAGAGACCAAGACCATTTTTTGTACCAGGCTGTAAACATGTTCATTTTTGCTGTTGAGTTGGGCATTTTTACACTGAGGTCTATGAGCCAAGTGGTCATTCAATGAACTGCAGTTTTTTGGGTTCATCTTTCAGCCCCAGAGAGTGCAGCTTGGCTCAAACCAAGCACTGCCCACTGACCGGAGCAAACTTGCTCTTTTTACTACTGTTTTTGTTTTTAAGAAAAAAATAAGAGGGTTTGGCTATACAGTCTCAGGAGAAGCAAACACTAGGCTTCCGGGTGAAAGTTGGTGGTTGTTGGACCCATCCACCACCCCTCCTGCCCACTCTACTCGGGCTTCTGCAGCCTTAACTTTTGTTGTTGTCCCGCCGTATTTCGCCCTGACGCCATCGGGCACCATTAAACAATAACGGCAACCAGCCATGTAACATGCTGATGTCAAAGGACAGCTGTTTTTTTCAGTGTCTGGCGCTGGAAGTCACTGCCCAAGCGCTGCTTTTCAACAAATTTAAAGTGAGACTGGGTTGACTTACCAGCTACAGCTTTAATATGGAAGTGTCACATTGCCTGATGCCTCTCTGTAAGTCAGGCAGGCTTATGTCCTGTGGTTTCCTGGTTTGAATCCTCAAAACAGCTGGCACACCTGAGTGGAATGGTGACTAAGTCTCCCTTAAGATTTAAAGTGTTTCCATTGCCCACGGCACTGAACACCAGCTGCTGCACTGGAGCTGCTCACTGGTTGTACTGGAAACCTCACAGATGTGAATGTGTCTAAATATAAAGCAGGATATTTAGAGGGGAAAAAAGAAATTCGCTCAACTTTCCCTCAGGTAAAACTAAACTATACAAGTTCTATTAAAAGCGTGCAATCTAAAAATAAATAGTCTGTAAGGACAGACTACAGGATGTACAAAAACTCCCTGGAGGACATTTTATGACATATTTCTATTAAAACCAAAACTTGCCTGACAGCACACCTATCAAAGGGGCAAAGTGAATGATGTTGTTCAATTATCCTGCTCCCAAAAGAGGAAGAAACACTGGTCTGTCTGGAAACCATGCACAATAGCTGTCTGTTTGGCAGCCAACTGACAACCATTAAAATATCATTAGTTTGTGTGAGAGAGAGAGAAGACAACAAACCTGATTTAAACCTGCCACTAAGAGGAGGAGGAGAGAGAAGAGGGAGAGATAAGAGGGGGTGAAGGATAAGGGCACTGAGGTGGAGCCAGAGAGGGTTTCTAAGAAAAAGCAGATTTGAGTGGAGAGTGTTGTCATGACAAAAAAGTTTGCTGTCTTTAAATGAGCAGTTCTAAACAAGTCTGCTCAATCACTGACTACTGATTTTTTTAATAGGACGGTCGTCCACCATTTTGACAGATTAGAACACTGAGGGTTACTGACCATAACTTAAAGTAATTCACACCCCTGTCCAGGGGCCGTATTCACAAACATTCCGAGAGTACTCTAAAGCCCAGCATACACTGTACGATTTTTAAAATATTGTTGTTAATACCAGCTCACACTCTACGAGTGAATCGTCTGCGATGTGTGGCCAAAGCTCACAATTTATGTGCTCACACTGTACATGTGAAAACGGCTCATCGGCCCCTGCTGACTGTCCTGCCCATTGACAGCTGTCAATAAAGATAAATTTGAAAGCTCCAATTTGTTCCGGAAGTGCCGTTGTTGTCAACGAAGCAGGACAAGCGGTTTGCTTTGATGATTTGCGCTATACTGTGTGCTGAAACGTCCAAAAAGAAGAGGCATCAGCGCATATGGACTCGCAGATGGCTTGAGAGACATGAACAGTATGGTTTGTCCATTTTACAACGAGAGTTGGAGGTAAGCCGGCTACAGCCGGGTGCACCCTTTGTGTGTGTGTGTGTGTGTGTGTGTGTGTGTTGTACCTCGTCTAGCGTGCTAGCTTGTATGTTTGTTGCGCTTGCTTGAAAATGAGAGCAGAAAAAACTTAGCAGGCAGCTGAAGAATATTGGCTATCTCCTGCCAGCGTTTCTCTCGTTGATAGCGGTCGTGGTAGGTGGAAGAAGAAACGTCGAACAGACACTGTTGCCACAGCTCAACCAACCTGGCCTCCATATTTACAGTCCACCAACGCGTCGCCATGGTGATCTATGTCTTCGCACAGGCGCAGTTAGGGATAAATGCACAGACGTTGGCGAATCGGCTCGTGGCTCTGCTTCAACTGTGCGAATGTCTGTGCCGGCCGACCAAAATTTCTGACATGTCAGAAATTCATCTGACCATCCGACTGTGGTTCTGGAACAGATGATCGGCCCTCGCCCCCCCGTACACTGCACGGCAAAAGACGCACGACGAAGCGGAAATCCGGCCCCAGCGTTGGCAGGTCGTGCGTCTCAAAAATCGGGTCAAATCCGGGCAAAAATCGTACAGTGTATGCTGGGCTTAAGAGAGCTCCTAACTTGGACTAAAAACTTTTAGTAAGGAGTCTTAGCTTAGGAGTGATTTAGGAAAGTTCTAAGAGCAACTCTGAGCAAGGAAGGGACAGAAACTTTTATCTTACTGGGCCTGCAAGGTGTGGACACCCAATATGAGCTTGACACTGGGTGGGGTTACATGATGGCTTCTCATTCAGAATGAAATGAATCTGAATGAATTCATTAGGAATTAAAGTGTTTCCAGGTAGTTTACATGGGAAATATTCATTCCGAATGAGGGTTTACACGGTAGATCAGTTTAATCGCCTTTAAATTGCCTTTTTTAGTGTTACATGTTTACATTTACCAGAAGAAAACACTGTCGTCCTCGCTCCGGACAACAAGATGCTTGATGCCGCCGTTCTTAGTGCCTTGTTCAGGCTTGATTTGCTTATATTCTTGAAGCAACAGTACGACAACAACCTTGTTCTGCTAATGCTTCGTCTGTTGAGGAGGAGAAGGGAGGTAGAATTTCGAAGAAGGGAGATGGAAGATCGTGCTTTGGCGAATGGAAACCGGTTAGTGCAACGAGTCGCATGCGTGCTATATATGTCATCGCGCCAGAAGGGCAAGGATACGAGCATGCGCAGAAAGACCGGAATGAACTTAAAGAGGAATGAGTGTGTACAAGTGTGAGAAATTTTTTCATTCGGACTTAGAAACGGAATATTCCAGCACCTTACATCGGATTGACTTTTCAATCGCATTGGCCATTTTCATTCCGAATTAGGTGTTTACAAGATCACTTTTAATAGGAATGAACTTTCATTCCGAATGAAAAGGGAATTAAACTGTCCATGTAAACGCACTCAGTGTTGTCATTGTTAGTGTGATCACTCTGCTGATGGAAGGTTGAGACAGACAAAAGTCATCACTGCTGCACTGTTGCATTTTTCCAGTTTTTCAAATATCTTAGCATTGTGATAATTTTATTTCTGGTGTAATAGCGTTATTTTGTTAAGTGGGAAATGTGTGCATATCCCAAATGAGATCGACCACAAATATTCTCCCTGCACAATCTCATCTGTAGCATTTCATTTACTCACAGTCATTTTGTGTTTAGAGATCAATCCTCTGACCTCTTTGTGTTTCCACCATTTTCTCCTCTGCTCAGGAAACTCGTAAGCCTCTTAAAAGTCCTCCTCTCTGCTCCGCTACATACCACTGAAATATGTTTGTCAACTTTTTTTGCACAGTTGGTGTCTCTGCTCATCTTTCTGCTTTATGCCCTCATAAACAGGAGGGTAGTGCTGTCGTAATGCTTTGCCCCTTTTTTCCCAGAGGGAGGAAACAGAATATTCAGAGTCTGCATATCGTGGTTGGAATTCACATAAACTTTTTTAAGTACTTGAAGATCTATTCACTAGTGTGTGTCATGCAAGAGAGACAATAAAAACAAATGGAATAGTCAGAGTTGTCATATTGACATTTAAGGTGTGTCGAGTGATTCACAACATCAACTCATGCATTGAGTAACATGCAAGAAAACATTCCACCTTCAAAGTTGCTGGGAGCTTTCGTCAGTAGCCTTTGTTTGGCACAGTTATTTTCTCTCAGTCTGTGGGGAGCCAATTTTTACTAATGAAGATGAAAAGGCAGCAAAACATCCGTTTATTTTATAGTTAAAGTTGACTATTGTATGTAAATGTAGAAACAGTGGTTGCATAACCTTTGAAAGGAGCCAGAACTTAACCATGCATGTGCACTAGGTGCGATGCAGTACTTAGACATCACTACATCCCTGCTTATAAATGCATAATCTATCATTTTATTTTTATATTAATTATTTAAAAAAATGAATTAATGGAAATTAAATGCTATTAAAATGTCCTATTATCAATAAAAATAAAATCAAAAATACTGCGTAATAATAGATTATGACAAAATTTTTATGACCCTGTCTGTCAAAATGAAGGAAAACAATAAAGTATAACACAACAACACATTCTCACTCCCAATCTGTCAAATACCATAAATGTCAAACTGTGACTCTTACGGCTTTTTGGACATTCAGAGACAGCATGTCAATTTATGCATGTTAGATCCTTTGTGTCTTTTCAAATAGACTTTTGTTTTCATAGGAAATGTACAGTTATTGTCATATAATGTATTTCATTAGGTTAGGGCAACAAAAGCACATGGTTGGGTTTAAAAAGAAAACAACAAGGTCTGGCTAAAAAATAACTACATTTGTTACTAACATAACGCACCATCACAAGATACATCACATAAGTTGCATGCCATATGTCACTAGTAGCATGGTACACAAACTAGCACACTATGTTGTTATAAAAATAGCTCAATTTACCTCTGGTTTCACAAGGGAAATGAACAGTGGGCCCCCAGGTGGGAGTCAGAGGGTTTTGTGACACATCCATCTTTCCTCCCAGTCGCCCTATGCAGACTTTCTCACTGTTCATTCAATAACAGTTGCTCACAACGTTAAAGTTGCCGCCACCCGCTGCATCTCATACCACTGCTAATGGGTGCCTTGGTGCGTCAGTATTTTACACCAAGGACAGCTGACCAAGTGTGACTGGGTTGAATGCAATCTGGTTCTTAGGTCCCGTTTAAACGACAATGATTTCATTGAAAACAGTTAACTTTAGTTGCATTTTGGTCGATCGTTTACACGACAGCAGCGTTTTGGGTGCCTGAAAAAGCAACATTTTGAAAACAGGTTCCAGAGTGCAATTTTTTGGAAACGGCACCGTCTCCGTTGTCATGTAAACTTGCAATATGCATTTCCTTTGAAAACGGAGACTTTTCGCACATGCGCATTACGCTTTCAGTCACTAGGCATGTGCGAGAAAGTCGACCATCACAACAACAATGGCGGACTCCAAAGCTGTGCTTGTGCTGCTCACCCTGTTGAATTTATCAACGCTTCCCCATCATAGTGTAGATTTACTGTAGCAACTCCACCTCGTCATCCGTCCAGACAAATGCCAGTGCGGTTGCCATTTTGTTTTTTTTATACATCGCCACTCCGTAGAAGGAAGCGTAAGCGTCACACCACCAACTACTGGCATGGCATGTATACTGCAACATTTTTGGTCATTTTTGCGAACCCGTGTGCACAGCGATTGTTATCAAAAAGTTATCATCTAAATGCGGAACTTTTTTCAAAGCAAAAATGAGAAACGATTCTGTTTTCAGTGGATCGTTTTCGTGTAAACATGGCCATAGATGACAGATAAGTGATGACCAGAAGTAGTGTGTAGCCTATTTTGTAGGGTACTCACTAGCCTACTGCAGCGTCACAGAAGATTTCAGTTTTTGTGAGACTGTATCAAAGAAATGAAATATGTTGGCAATACTTTATCACAGGTTTGAATTTCCTAATAATTTCTAATAGGTTTCAAGGACAGAACTATATAAGGTACTATATATAGAGGAAATAAGGGCAGTGTTCAATCAGTACACCTTCAGTTAATTACTTCCATTTAATTGCTAATGTGACCTAGAAAGGGATTTTAATTGGTGCACAGCTTTATATGCAGAACTGTGAAATAATTCTACAGATAAGCATGCCATTCAAAATGTAGATAAAAATGTCATCCATTTCATAGCTGTGCTGGAGCTTTTGATCGTATCACATGATTCTCATCAGCAGAAGGACACAACATTGATTTAACAGACGAACCTCAAACCTTAGCCAACATCAACAAACTCGGAAGTGCTTTGGGGGGAAAAATGACAAATTCAGTGACAACTGGCAAACTCCATCTGCTGACGAGTGTGTTTTGTCAACTGCTGTTCCTAAAGTGATTTTGGGACCTCAAATGAATATTTATTTGAGTTTAATGGAGTCATTATTTAAAAGGAAAAAGTTATTTTCCCTGTAATTAGTACCAAATTACATCTGACAAAATCATTAGGAAATGTTGGGGGAAATTACAGATCTGTAGAACAAAGCTCCAGCAGGATGTTAGATGTCTCCATGTCTAGTAGCTTGTATTGTGTGGGAGTCAGCATCACAGTTTCTTCTAAAGGCAGGCCTTCCTTGACCAATCAATATGCTCCCTTTTCCTTGAAGATATTGAAGTTTGTTTTTCCTTTCTTTGTCTGTTATGCCATGGTGTCTATCAGTACCCATTTTGCCCATTTCCTCAATTAATCCAAACAAACAGCTGTAACACATTATATCCTGTGCAAAACAGAAATGATCTGAGGTATCAGGCACCTTGACTGACTAATGACGAGTGTCTGACACAGCAGGCCGGTAGCTACTTAACTCCATGCAGTGTGTCCATGCAACACAAGCATGATTGATATATAATTTGTGATGTGTATTTGGATGAAGGAATGGAATATTTAAAACTCCACCATGAAATGATGACTTCTTTAAATTGCTGTTATAAACTAAATTCTCTAACACATCAAGGAGGCTGCTTTTCAAAGAAGCAAGAAAATACGTGTCCCTTTATTCTGCCACTGTGACAGTTCACTGTTTACAGACTCCTACAAACCGTGATGCTGCAGCAGACAGCATCACGTTACAGATGCCATACTACCACCAAGTCCTCAAACTATAAATGACAAAATAGAGTATTTGTCTATGACTTTGGAAAAAAAAAGCCCAAATGTATGAATGTTATAAAAATGATTCATATGAGAATTTTCTGTCTAGGTTAGGTGAAAATTATGCAACTATAACTGTTAAAAGATCTTGAGTGTAGGATTTAGGGGATATATTGGCAGAAGTGAATATAATAAGTATGTTTTCTTTAGTGTATAATCACCTAAAAATAAGAATTGTTGTGTTTTTCGTTGCGTGAATAGACCAACAATCTGTGTGTCAGTGTGTAACCTGTAAATATTAAACACCTTCCACAATTATAAATAAAACTGTAAACTCACAAAACTATTTTGCACAGTACACAAATTCCAGTAATTAAAAAAAAGACTCATAAAATGCACAAAATACAAAGCATAGATAATAAACTGAGATTCACCTCTGTAAGTTGTAAATCTTGAAAAGATATCCACAAATGTTTTTTATGTACTTGTAAATTAATTAAATGTATTGGCAGGGTTTTATTAATTCCTAGATTTTGTTTGTGTATTTGCAGATTTGTTTTAGATTTGCAAAAAAAAAAAAAAAAGAGTTTACAAATCTTTTTTTTTTCTATTTCTGTAAGGTGTTTTACAAATAAAGATTACACATTAACACAAGACATTGTCAATCAGTTCACACAATCATTTTGAGACAAATCTAACTCCTTATGTATAAAATAGACTCAGTAATCTTCCAAATAGCTGGGCATTGTCTTTTTTTTTAACAGATATTACCTAGTGGAAGTAAATTCTGCATTTGCTGGAGACTGTTAAGCTGTGGATTAATACACATTTGGTCTGATGAATGTTTACAACACCAATAAGTAAAATGTCATATCAGGCTTTGACTACACAGACAATACTTGTTAGTAGAATCTATTCATTGTTGGTTTTGGTGTTTCCATGATATTTGATGACAATTAAAAGATACTGAATGCCATCAGTAAACATTTGTACTCAAAAACAACCTGAGAATTTGACTTAGGATTTAAACTCAATAATATCCATTCAGTAACAGCACCGTGCCTTCCTTTGTTTGATTAAAATGCAACAAGAAATAAATGACGTATCAGGACACTTAGTCAAGCGAATGTTAGTCATCCGTGAACATACTGTAGCCTGAGTCACAAGGCCTACTGTGGTAACTCAAAGGGCATTAGAGAAGAATGATTTATTTTTTTTGAAAATGCCACACATTATTGGTTTGTTAAGACTTAATGCTGCCATTATTCTGAAGTGCTTTCCCCACCTATCGAAAGATCAACAGCCTTGAAAAGAGTAGTTTCTTAGCAACAGCTGCAGGACCAGGGATTTACAGGCAACTCTGCTGCCATTCAAAAGTAGAGAGGCTGAACCCGTTCTGTGGCTCTGCACTTCACACAACAGCCTGTTGAAAGTGATCTCTTCAAATTATACAACAGCAGATTTATTTCAGCACAATAACCCCGACTGCACTGCAGCACCGCTCTGTGTGCGAGTGCGTGCCCGTGTTTTCAGTTTGCTCTGCCAGTAATGCCAGCTAAACACACACATGAACACACACACATGCACAGAGAAGGGTGCACACAAAGGAAGCTTTTGGCAGTTGCAGGCTTTACGGAGCAAACAGTCTGATCCAGAGGCCTGAACACTCATTAAACCCCAGCTCGACCTCCCTCACACACACACACACACACACACACACACACACACACACACACACACACACCAAGACAATGACACACATAAAGACTCACACACTGAGAAATCTATTAATACACACAAAAAGTACACACACGCACGCACGCACACACACACACACACACACACACACACACACACACACACACAAACATGTTAAGCTGCTCAAGCACTGCTCAGCTTGGTGGTCTTTGAAGCTGAGAGCTAAAGCAGATATTGATCTGATAGGCTGATCTCTCTCTCTATCTGTCTTCCTCTCTCTCAAATATTACCTGTGCCTGCATTTCTCTTCTTTCTTTCTCTCTCTCTGGCTGTCTCCCTATGTGCCTCTCTCCACATCTCTTTCCCTGCCTCCGTACACCTGTCTATCAAACACTAATGAGAGCTGCAGGGTTTGAACAGTGAGGCTGTTCTTTGAAATCCTGGTGTTCATATTAATCACAGCAAAGCCATGTACATGTTTTCTTTTTTTCTAATTTGCTGAGAAAACGAACCAGAGTTTAACTAAATAGTATTCACAGGATACTCATCATGATATTTCATTCCAGACCTGATGGGAAATTAATTCATTCTGCTGGGGGGCATCTTGTCTTGTAGTGTCTTTCAGCATACATGTGCCATTTTAAAGAACCATTCATATTGCTCATATACTGCATGTTAAAAGGACTGATATCAAGTCCAAAGTGTACATTGTGAAACAATATGGCTACACACAATCAATAACTTTAGTGTTTTCTACTTACAAACATGAAAATGTCATCATAAATCCATTCAATGCCAATGTTTAAAAATACGGGAACTGATTTTTGATTTTAAAGGATCAGTCCTACATTTTGGAGAATATGTGTCATGGCGCTGTATTGCACAGAGTTTGATGAAAACTCATATCTGTGTGCTAAATATATACCTGGCACCAGGGGACAATTAGCTTTCTTTAATGAGGATTAAACACATGAGATATAACTTGTTAATTTGTGAACTTAAAGGGATAGTGCACCCAAAAATGAAATTCAGCCATTATCTACTCACCCATATGCCGAGGGAGGCTCTGGTGAAGTTTTAGAATCCTCACAACACTTAAGGAAATCCGAGGGAGAAGAGGTAGCAGCACAACTGCACACCTAATGGCTGATGGCGCCCCAGATTAAAACGTCCAAAAACAGATAATTGAAACCACAAAATATTTCCATACTGTTCGTCCGTAGTGATCCAAGTGTCCTGAAGCCCCGACATAAAAAGTTGTTTGAAAAAACGTCATGTGAACTCTGTTTTTAGCCTCACTGTAGCCTGCAGCTCTAACTGTCTCTGTGTACACTGCACTGACATGTGTGCGCTTGTGCTTAGAGCGCGGTCCAAAGAGGCACTTAGAGCTACAGGTGTGTATCTACTGCTAGCTCACCTAGCACCGCTGAGCTAGCTAACGTTGCAGCTCAGTCAAGGAGGACACCATTAATGTTTCATGTTGCACTGTTACAAGTACTAATCTGTGAGTAGATGCACGGTTCCTTCTGCACGGTGATGCAGTTGGCAAGTGTAGTTCCATAGAAAGAAAATAGTTCCTACATGAAACTGCTCACAGCAAGGTCTTTGGATTATCTTGAGTAACTGGGTCATGATTTTTGAAGAGGGACACTGCTCTACCACAAGCCGAGTGCCATCTAGTTCCATTATAGATGGAGAAAAGACTGACATCTCTTCAGCTGATATATCCAACACTGAGCAACTCACACCAAAACAATCTAGATTGATAAACAGCACTACAGGTAAGAGGAAAAATATGTATTTTCGATTCTGGAGTGAACTGTCAATTCAGTTTTTTACCAATTCAGACAGACCTGGCTTAGCTGTTTCCCCGTGCTTTCAGTCTTTTTGCGAAGCTAAGCTAATCACTTGCTTTAGCTTCAAATTTAGTGCACAGACATGACTTTGATATTAAAGGATAACTTTGGTATTTTTCAACCTGGGCCCTATTTCCCCATGTGTATGTGTGTGTCTCGATGTGTCCTGGGATGATACAGAAACTACGTTAACTACGTTAGAGGATTTCCCCCCTCTGATCAACAGGGCAGTGCTGGATACCTTTTTTCATGTGCCCAAAATAAATTGGAGGAGGCGGCCAAACCACAGGGACCAAATGGTCAACTATCCATCAAGTAAGTATAACTAATATGTCTTTATGCATGTAATACTGATACCTAGAATTGTCTCAGAGACACACATTTACTGTTGCATACTTTGCCCTCGTATATATCGTACCCTGTTTTCTTCTGGCAACAAGCAAAGTTCTCGCAAGATGATGTCACACACAGCCGGGAGGAGGTGAAGGGTAAGGGAAACGCTTAGTATGCTATTTACAGAGATAGCACTGGCGATCTGAACCAGTTTTAATGTGCAAACTTATACGGGACACATTTGCCCCCATATCTACCTCGCGGCTGCTGGCTGCATCCGCCTCCCTCAATACTGAACCAATTTTAAAACCAGTTGTACCTATGAATCATACGCACACGTACACGTGGGGAAATAGGGCCCAGGTCAAAAAATACCAAAGTTATCCTTTAATGTTCTCATCTAACTGTCAGTGAGAAAACTAATAAGTATATTTCTCAAAATGTCAACCCTTAACTGGCAGACAGGCAAAGTTAGCTCTTTTTAAATCCTTGCTTGGCATAAATTTAAGTTTTAGCGCTATAGACAGACAATTGAAATAAGTTAGCTAATGATTATGGCTTCTTCTCTGGAGCCTTTGTGCTCCACTGTCTCTCAGATTAACTCGTATTGCAGCAGTGCCTGGATAGTGTGACGTGTGTGGTTGTGCTGCTGCCATGGTCCTGCCAGATGCCTCCTGCTGTTGCTGTTATCATTAGTCATACTTCTACTGTTATTATACACATATGATTATTGTCACATATGTACACTATCAGATATTAATATATACTTTCAACATATTGTACCACAGTAGCCAGAACTATAATTATAATATTATTACTTTCAATAATGTTGTTGTAAGCTACTGTCATTACCTGCATCTCTCTCTCTCTCTCTCTCTCTCTCTCTCTCTCTCTCTCTCTCTCTTTCTTTCTGTCTCATTGTGTCATACGGATTACTGTTAATTTATTATGCTGATCTGTTCTGTACGACATCTATTGCACGTCTGTCCGTCCTGGAAGAGGGATCCCTCCTCAGTTGCTCTTCCTGAGGTTTCTACTGTTTTATTTCTCCCATTAAAGGATTTTTTGGGGAGTTTTTCCTTATCCACTGTGAGGGTCCAAAGGACAGAGGGATGTCGTATGCTGTAAAGCCCTGTGAGGCAAATTGTGATTTGTGATATTGGGCTTTATAAATAAAATTGATTGATTGATTGAAATTGATTAAGTGGCACATAACATTTGGACTAATAATACAAGCTATTGTATCCTACAACTATTTCTAAGTAAAGAAAATTAAATATTATGCTCATGCACATTTTAAACTAAGTAAACAAGCTGCCATTGCATCATACATTACATCCAGAGTATGAGGAGCATTAAGGCTAGTGCTAACAGCTAAGCAAAGTCAAGTTTTCCTGTTTGGCCTAAGCGCTCTGAAGTCCATTAATTCAAAAGCTGTTGTGGCACAGATAAGCTGGAAGCCTTTCAGAAACCAATACAACCTGCTGTGTGTTGGTTCATTGTCACACACCTGCGGCTGGCAGACGCACAATGTGATCCATTAAAGGTTGTAAAAATCAAAACATCCTCGCTTTGGAAAGAGATTTGAGTGAAAGTTGCCAGCTCGAGTTGGCCGCACACGCCATCCAACACAATTGGCAGCATTTGTGAGTAGGAAGTCAGTGGGGGATCATGTCCTTGCTGCAGTTTGACTGACATATAGAGAATACATTTTTTGGGCAATTTTTGACATTTTTACCTGTTGTTGTTATAATGTTATCATTGAATCTAAAGCCAACGCTCTTTGTTTGACTCAAGGGACCTTATCTGTGATTAAATGCTTTACATGGACTTCTTTTTTAGCAGCTAAGATCACTTTGCTGTGTATTCATGCCTTGCTGAAAGCCAGATTTAGTCCACACATGATGAATTTATTGTTGTACAAATCTGAAAGCCCTTAGGTGGATATTGAATTAAGGTTTTAAGATTTACTATAGAATGTTTGACCTTGACCAAACCCTTTTCCTGCTTTGGTTGCACACTCCATGTGAGGTGTCTTTTATACTCTTGTTGTTGATGTATAGTCTCAAGTGCAAAAGCAAGTGACATAAGGTTGCTCTCCAACTTATTTAGATCTCTTCTTACTTTTGTATCGCCTTTGTATTTACAGTATTTTAATCCCAATAAAGGAATTTGTTCAAAAAGTACACAGAAGAACATGATGACTCTTTCACCCCTAGAAAAAGAACAGAAATTAAGAATAAAATATGAAGGAGAATACCTGCGGTTTCAGGGTAACTATTCTGCTTGATGTTCCTTTGAGATCGAAAGGGAAGTGAATGCAAGTGCCAGCTTTTGGTTGTGTTATGTCTACATTCAACTAGGCAAGACTTTCAAACAACAGATGGTGTTTTTATGTCTTGTTCCATCTACTCTCAAAATGGAAAATTACTAACAGTGTACTGTGGAAAACAGTCCCCAAAAGGAATGCTAATTTTAATGCTTACCAATGTTTGATACATTCATCCTGTGCCTCTTTTTCCCGCAGTGACGGACTGGGTCTCTCAAGGAAGCAATGTGTTTCTGCAAGTTATCTTTGATGATGGTAGGAATGGGGAATGGGACAGCTTTGTGTCTGAAAGGAGAAATAAGAGATGGATGTGTAAATGGACAATCTCTCTGTATTAGTGCAAAGTGATCCTGTTAATGAGCCCATTTATATCATTTCTGCCTTAAACTAACCAGATTTTCAAATAAATGTGTGGATGAGTGAAACCTTAACAGTGAGAAGAAGAAAAAAGAGGATTTAAACACTGCCAGACCACTGAGTTCAAGAGCTATAACAACATGTTGAGGAGAGACTCATCATGTGACACTTGACTAACCGAGCCGAGTTCTAACAGTTGCTGTTATTGAACTTGAGCTTGTATGTCTCTGTTTACCCAGGACCCAGACAGCCAGTCGGCAAAACAACAAAGACCAACAGAAGGGTGGAGAGAGAGAGAGCAGATGCAACAGTAACACTATGTCAACTGTTTGTCCACAGTCCAGTCATAAGCTGCTCAGCGTGCTGTGAAGTTAGCATGGCGCGCCATCAAGGTTTCCACTTTGTGGTCCGCCAGCTGCGGTCTGAGTCCTCCTGTTCAGCTTTGTTTGTGCATCAACACATCCTCAAACAGACGGTCACACTTAACATTCAAACAGCAACAAGAGGACAGTACACCACAAGCTGCTTTGGGGTAACATTAGATGTTAGTTGGATATTTTTCCAAGAAAATAAATAAGTGTTAGAAGAATTATTGGGCGCAGGATATTATTTTATTTTATTTTGTTTTATTTTAATTCCGTTTTTACAAGCCGAACCATTTAAAATATCTCGTTCCCCAACGGACATAATTGAGTGATGGACCGAGTCCCGTAAATCTCCGCTTTCACTTTGTGCAGTGCATTCTCGCATTTTGACAACATGGCAAGTGAGCCTGATGAACCTGAAGACCCACCCGCAAACCTTAAGTCCTCCGTTTGGGAACACTTTGGTTTCGGGGTAAAATATGAAGATGGAAATAAACAAGTTAACAAGACAAAAGCAGTGTGCCGACACTGCAGAACAGCGGTCTGGTATGTACTTGGAAACACGTCTAACATGCTAACGCATCTAAAGCGACACCACCCGAGTTTGAACGTTAACCAGCACGACTAGAAAAAGCAATCTGGTGCAAACTACGATATCGTCGTCGTTTAAAAAGAAAGAGCGTTTCCCTGACCACTGCGCTAAAGAAATAACCAACGCCATTGGAGTTGAGTAAAATTGTTTAAGCTGCACTTTAGATATAAGCATGTTTTGTTTACTGCACTTTAACAAAGTGGGAAAGCTAAGTAAGTTCCTAGTAAAACTGAATCTGAGCAGGCTTTAAAGCTGACCAGCTGCGCTATACTTTTTATTGTGAGTAAAACTGTTAAAGCTGAAATGTATATTTATATTTTTCATTCAAAAAATGTGTTAAAAAAACAGCAGGATTTTATTTTTCACTTTTATATTTCTATTTTCATTCAAACAATGTGAAAAAGCAGGATTTTATATATATATATATATATATATATATATATATATACATATATATATATATATATATATATATATATATATATATAAGGTTACCAATAAGTAAAAGATATTTAATAGTTGTCTATTTTTTTTTTCATTACTGTACCGAAAAAAAACGAACCGTGACTTGTGTACCGAGGTACGTACCAAACCGTGATTTTTGTGTACCGTTACACCCCTATTGAATGGATTGCCATTAAATCTGGAACATTCATGGTCGTCAGAGGATGAAGCTAAATGTTTTAATCATCCCCTGATTTTTTTTATCTGGCATAATATACCAACATGGATTGAAACAAAACTAGGTTGAGACACTCATGGTCCCCATGGGATGGCTCTCTGAGTTTGGTGTTTTACTCTAACCTCAGCATCAGGTCAAAATTTCAGTCGTCCATTATTTGATTTATGACCAAATGATATTTCCATCAGTGTTCATTTTACTTTGTTTTCAGTACTATTTACAGATGTTGCAATTACATGCTAAAAAACAACATTGTCCTCTTCCAGCTGAAAAAAGGACCCAAATGCAGGACATCAGGCAGACAGCTTACATGTAAATAACTGGTGCAGCAAACAAAAACAGGCTGGCAACAAAACAGAGGAAGAGGGCTGAAGCTAATTAAAGCACAAATGAAAAAACACCTAAACTAAACTGAGAACAAACCAGAGTGACAGAGACAGGGAATTCAACACGCAACTCAAGTGACAAATGCAGCACACACAGACCATCTGACACTGAAATTGGGAAAACATTAAAACACAAGGGAAGATGGGTGTTGATGAGGGACAGGTCAGCTGAAACTAATCAGAAGACAATGGCAAAGTAAGGTGATAAATATGGTAAACCTTTTTGCTACAGATCAGCATCGTCACTGTGAGCATGGTCACCTCAAACAATGGACATTGTGAAAATGAGACTTTTCACCAATAACTATGAAGTTACTTAAAAGTTAGTCCTTTACCATGAGGTGTCAACATCACTTTTATGTATTTTTTGGTGTGAATGTGCAATATGTGTTACTTGGTTTGTATTATTTCCATCATCAGTGAAGGGTGTTACGTCTTATTATAGAACCCTGATTATTCAGAGACCATAGTTTTGTTCATTTTATAATTAAATGGGATGTAAACCAGCTGTAGCACCATTGTTATCAGCTGAATGTGACAAGTTGAATAAATGAACTTTTTGAATGAAACACTAAGGCTTGAAATTAGATATTTTGTCCAACAACAAGCTGAGAAAGTTCCCTCATACAAGCCAAAAGGCTATGAGTTGATTTTTTTTTTTCTTCTTCTTCTTTTTGGCTTGAAACTTTATAATCAAAATAAGTTTCAAAGCAGGCTGAGTCACAGCTCTCAAAGAAAAAATATAATTTAGACAAAATTTTTGGAAAAATGTGTGTCATTGACTGTTTGAAGGGCTACAGTTACCTCAATATTTGTCAGAAGGATTCACAATTGGGCTTGAATGAAAGCCAAGAAGGTCCCCTTTAAAATGACACAGACACAATATTATAAAACATTGAAAAATGTCTTGACCATGACCCTAAACCAGGATAAGCACCAGGATCTACAATGCAATTTACTTTAGGTGGTGGTTCACTTGATGAGCTGGTTACTGTCACACAGCTGCCACTCAGGAATGTCTATCATATCAAAATATCATCTACAGACATGGACATTTTCATAAATTCTAAAAAGTTTTGCCACCTTGGGTGGTACCAACAAATACAATTCTGGACTCTGGCCGATGGACTATTTGTAACTGTTATGTCCTTTGTATTGGTTAAATATAACTGAAAATAAGGAAAGTGACATTTCCTCGCATTAACAAGTGCATCTGGATTTTAAATCTAAATATGATGTTATCTCTCATACTTAGAAATAGCCTTTTTGCAGTGTGTGCTGACTTGACTTCCATAACACACAAGGACATATTTTAAGAATGTGTTGTTGATAGATGCTTTATTAAGCCCCTACGAACAGTGCTGGGCTTTAAAGCCAGTTATATACATCGTGGCCACAACTGGAATTATACTGTTTCAATTCAATTCAATTCAAATAACTTTATTTTTCCATTGGGAACTTCGTCTGTGAAGAGCGACAGTGCATATTAAACAAAATAAATACAAATAGATAAAATACAAATGTTAAAAAGTTAAATATGGTGCCATAGGACCCACAGAGACTTTTTCCCATAGGTTTACACTGTGAAAGATTTGTTTGTAAATGATAGATAAAATGGAAATGGGTACATTTTTTTTGAGCATCACAATCTTCATGAAATGACTCGTCTCACTTTTGGGAATTGATCCATTCAGTCCAATAGCATTTTAGAAGAGCCCGGAGCACGATCAAATCATTTTGTCCCCATTCAAGTTAGCAGTAAGCTAAACTGAAAGTTAGCAGCACTCTGCTGGGCTCAGCCATCGTAACTCTAGTGCTCTTGCTATATGGGCCGCATAATGCAGAAGATCCAGGTAATTTCATACTGCAGAAATTGAGCGTTTTTGGCTTCATGAGCCACTGAGAGACTTTCATAGGAATAGACCGGAGCCTGCCTCCAACACTGTATCAAGTTCTCTTAATACACCCATGTGCTATATACCAACTGAAGATCATATATGCTCAGATAGTGAGTATTAGCAGTACCTAAAATAAATGATAACAACAAAATTCAGTTGTGTATAGTTCTTATAATTCAGTATGCAATCATGTAAAAATTATAATTCAAAATAGTTCATCTCCAAACCCTATGGACAAATTAAGGAGGTAAAATTCAATTTAAACTGTAAATTATAGTTTATTTCATGCATTTAAACATATTTTTTTAGATGTTATTACCATCTCAAATTCAGTTCTGTACACTTGGCAAAGACTGCCTCCAGAAGTAAAACAACAAATGTCTAAATAATGACTATAGGCTACTGCGCCGGGAACGGCATTTGTCCAGTTCAGTTTGCACATTCGCAGAGCATAGGTCACAGGAAATTTGCTTGTTATAGAAAGTGGGATCATTTGGACTGACTAACTCACTGCCCTATGGCGCTGTGCTGATAAAATAAGGGCTATCGAACCAAGCATGCCTCTGTGAGCTACGCTGAGCTCAATAGGGGATGTTTTAAAGGTCAGGGTGCAGCAGTTAATCTGGAGAGTGCTGAAACAGAGCCAGCAGGAAGGCCAAGGAGAGCTTATACTATCTCTCTCTGTCTCTCGCACACGCAATCTTGTTCTCTCCTCTCTTTACCCTGAAAGAGATGCTGTGTTGTGGACAGAGTGTTTGTGGAAAGCCAAGGCCTGATTTAATCTGTGCTGCTGAAATAGAGCATTGTCTCATTCGCCGGCTGGGCTGTAGATACGGTTTTTATTCAGTCTGAGAGAGACAGACAGATAGAACGAAACAAGGAGGAATGAGGAGAGCAGGATAGAGTGGGATTAGACTGTCACCCACACGACTAACTAGACACAATGTGAAATATCCTTGTCAGTCCACACTCCACCCCCAGCCTGTCCAGCCTACACCAGAAAAAAATAGGCTGAAACTTTAGTGATGACTGAGGGAAAATTAAAGAAGAAAAGGTGTCCATATTCAAGGTCCTGAGAATAATGGTGACACTGACGCTGACTGTCAGAGGTTAAGTTAAGTTAGACATGTAAGTATCTTTTCTGTTGCATTTTGTGGTTAATCAATCTTATATTCTCTAAAGTGAAATATTGTTGTCATATCTGGATTACTAACCTTACCATTTACTGCTTGTTAAATAGAAAAGGCTACAATTATGTAGAGTTACAGTGTTCTATTATTTTTGTACTATGTTAAGACAACAATCACAACAACATATAGTAGTTGTTAGTAGTATGGTAGTGTTACCTGAATAGCATCTTTACTCAAGCCAGAGCGCGTAGACAAGGCAAAGAAAGGAGATAGCCCATGAATGTATCAAGAGAACTGGATACAGCATTAGAGATGGGTCCCTGTTCATTCCTATGAAAGCTGCTCAGTGGTGCATGATACCAAAAAAGTTCTATTTCCACATTATGAAATTACCCCAATGTTTTCACATTATCAGGCTCATACAGCAAAGACTAGAGACTTATGTCGGCCGAGTCGCTAACTTCTGCAGGCCAAATGGCTGACTTCAGATTTACCACGTCACTAACTCGAATGGGAACAAAATTATTTTTTCATATGGCTCTTTTGGAGTTTTGAACTGTTATTGGACCAAATGGATCAAATCCTCATAGTGACATAAGTCATTTTGCGGGAGCTGTGACACCCAAAAACATGTATCCACTGATTTACAGATGTCTCTTTCACAATGTAAGTCTATGGGAAGAAGTCTTTATGGCATCACATGATAGTGAAGTTCCTCTTTTGACAGCTATGTAAAATTTCCCTGGGTGCTTGAGACAGCCCCATAGCTAGCTAGCTATGTAGGAATATGACTTGCTTATTTTTTCATGGATTCTGGCAGACCATAGACAGCAGACAGATAACACCCTCTGAATGGCACGAAAAAAAAACTGTCAGACAAATTGGCAGGACGAAAATGAAACAAGCATGTCCATATATGGCTATGGTGATATAATGTTTGCAAGACTGAAATGAAATATATTAAAATTATTTTGGATCTATTTATTCCAGTAATGACTACTAATTTTCCAGATCATCCACATTTTCTCCTTGGAAAGGGAGCTATGTAATATGTGGTTCTTAAGTCCATTGCAAAGGACAACAAAAGGTTACAATATTTTAACTTTGGGTGGCAGTGTCATCTACCGTTAGCATTGGCAGTATTCTCTGTCGGCCTCACCTAATTTTACCATCCTGCTCCCGTCACTAAAATGATATGGTTTGCCATCTACTGTCTGCCTGAATCCATGTGAACGCAGCATGAATCCAGCCTGTGAAACTACGATTTGTTTGTCTATGTCTCCAACCACAGATAAGCTTGATAAGATCAATAAGCACTACACAAGCTGTTTGAATCACTGAGTCAGGCCCAGATGTGGGCAATTCAGTGGTCTAGAACCAGGCTAGTAAATATTGCCTGTGAACAGAAATGTCACATTGGGCGCCTTTCGTCCTCCGTACATGCCATCTCCTCAGACCCTTCAGTAATTTTCCATTCACCCTGCCTTGTCACCACACCTACCTGCCAGCCTATTGCCTGTCCATTCATTTCCCACTCCTGCTGGTCCTCCACACCCACCACATCGGTCTTACGCTGCTTACATGTGGATCATTATCCCCTGTCACTATAAAGCTGCCTGCTTCACAGACACTCCTTGCCAGATTGTTCTTTGCCTCATGCAAGACCTTCCAGCATTTGTTTCTGGACTGCTTCCTCAGTAGCAACCCTCTCTGATTCACCTGCTTTATCTGATCCCCAGTAACCCACTCTGCCTTCCATCTTTGACCCTGAGCTCTGCTTCTGCCCGTCTGGTTCCTGTTCACCTGTGTCCTGCAGCAGAGAGACTGCGTTCTCAATGAGTACTCCTGGTTTAGGAATCTCAGCTCCCCTGACATCGCTCTCTGCCTGCCCCCACTCATTACCATCACACACTATTGAACTGTCTGCTGTGTGTGTGCAACCGGTCGACGCCGGCAACTCACCTGTGTACTGCTATGGCATTCCATGCGGAGAGCTGCGGAATGATTCTGTTCCCCTGGGAACTCTGAAACTGTATATTGACTCTCTGTTGCCTCACCAGTCAGCATTCCCTGTATTTACTGAAGTGGCGCATTAAAGCTCAGTATAAACTGTCCCTGGTGTTGCTATTGGATCCAAAGTCCATCCATTACAAGAAAGTGTTATGGCAAACTAGTTGCATATGAACATAATTGATAAGATATAAGGTTGCAGTGTTGTAATACTCAAGACTGGTCATTTTTTGAAGATCTCATCCTGGTCTTGACCAAATTTTTAGTTGTTACTTGTTACTTGTTTTCACTTTTTACATGTTTACTTGTCTTGTCTTAGTCCTGGACAAAGAGGACTTGGGATTTTATTTCAAGACCAGTCAAGGCCACAACTGGAGCGATATCATTTAATTGCTTATGCAAAAAAGGAGTGTTGAAAAAGACAGTTAAAGTGGTTTCAGCTTGTTAGTGTCTGTTGTATTTGTTTGCTTATAGAAAACAAAAAACTTCCCACACATTAAATTCATCTCTGCAATTGTTTTTGATTATTTTATATTTAAGACATTTCTTAGGTACACTTATACATATCTGACCCCAACACTGACTACAACCAAGTGGTTTTTGTGCCTAAACATTAACACCTTAACCACAGCCTTGTTCAAACCTTAAGATTTTACATATCTGCTACATAATAACATACAAATGTTACATGTCTGTGGTTTGCAGAAATGGCGACATTTATTCTGGCAACTGGGTTGATATGATATAAAATGTTACCAATGACTTTCTCATGGGGAACTACACTGGGCAACACATTCAAAGCTGTCCACCAAGATGTTTCCTGCAGGGTGGCTGTGGATGGACCACCCAAAGACACACTTGATTAGAAAGATGTTAAACATTTTTATCAAAAAATCAAAATCAAAAATAGAGCCAGAAGAGTGAAATGTGCACAGAAATATTGCACAGTACACAACTGGGGTTTTCTTTTGTTCTTTCTTTGTATAACATTTTTAAATTCTTTAAATCCCTGAGTGAAATAAAAGGAATTATGACGTTTTTTAGGGTCAGTCGGCACTCTGAAACACCATAACTAATAATCAAAATACAGCAGATGTCTGTGGTTGTTGACACAGCTAAACACACACACGGAGCAGACGTTTGTGGCCACTTCAAAGTGCGGCACTATTGCCAGAAGCGTTTTCAAATGAGTAACCATTAGCAGTAACATTGCCATAAGTTACCAGATGATGTTATGCATAAGTTTGCATATTAATTAAGTTGATGTAGAAACATTTGCATAATATAGACTACAAGTGGGAAGGTTTCCTGGATTGAGTGTCAGCAACCTGAAAATGAGCATGGAGTTTCATTTATGAATGGAGATTAATTATTTGCCAAAAAAAAAAACTGTGCACCATGTCATGACATCAGTTTTACTCACTTCGTATGTACCTGTACCTGGGGTGTAATGCAAAGCTATTATCTCTATGTCACAAAAATGTATTTCTGTATGCAGAAGCATTAGAAGAATATAAGCTGTTTAAAAGGAGAACTATTATGAATTATTCTGTTATTCCCTGGGCGGTACGGTGGTGTGGTGGTTAGCACTGTCGCTTCACAGCAAGAGTGGTGGCTTGAACCCGGGTGTGGGAGCTCTTCTGTGCGGAGTTTGCATGTTCTCCCCGTGTCAGCGTGGGTTCTCTCCGGGCACTCCGGCTTCCTCCCACAGTCCAAAGACATGCAGGTTGGGGATAGGTTAAATGGTGACTCTAAATTGTCCGTAGGTGTGAATGTGAGCGTGAATGGTTGTTTGTCTCTATGTGTCAGCCCTGTGATAGTCTGGCGACCTGTCCAGGGTGTACCCTGCCTCTCCCCCGATGTCAGCTGGGATAGGCTCCAGCTCCCCTGCAACCCACAAGAGGATAAGCGGTTACGAAAATGGATGGATGTTAGTCCCTTATGTTCTATTGTATAATTTTACAATGTCAGATGTTCGGATTAAATGCGGCCAAAGTTACAAATATTGAGGTAAGCATACGTAAAAATAATCCCTGCCAGCAAAAACCTCAAGATTTAAACTCTTCTTAATGCTCTGTTTCCAATTGTTTTTATCTACTTTTGAGAAAAGCAACATCAGATTGTGACAGATTTTTTTTTTTTAAATGATCATCAGTTCCAGGCATTCTACTGTGTGTTTACATTGCATAGCCTACACTGCTACATGAAACTACATGCTAACATCAGGAAAACATATAATCTTGGTTGCCAATATCATATTCTTGTTAAAACATGTCTGGTTGTGTTTAGAGGCTTTTATTGGTGATTTTCTAACACTATACACAGTCCTTCCTTGGCTGCAAGTACATTGCTACATGTAGCTACATGCTAATGTCAGGTAAACATGTAAGCTTGGTTTCCCATGTCGTTAATTTCCCCCAGCCTCTGATCATATTCCTGCTGGAACATGTCTCAGAGTAAGGGTGAATACAGGTTTTCGAATGCAGTTTTTGTTTTTTGTTTTTTACCATTAAAGGGCCAGTGTGTAATATTTGGCATGGTTTATTGTCAATCTGAATCTGAATCTGAATATTCTACCCATTAATATGTTTATACAAGTGTATGATCGCTATAAAATAAAATTCATTTGGTTTTCGTATCCTTATAATTATGCTTTTATATATATATATAGAAAGGGCCTTGCTTTAGAGAGGTCGCCATCTTGCGCCGCCATGTATGTATGGCAGACCGAGTGGACAATCCAGCCAGCCAGAGAACGCGTTTCGCGTGTATAAATGAACCAATGAAGACAGCGAAAGGAAGGAAGAAGGAGGAGGAAACAGCAGAGAGTGTTAGTAGTTTGTCGATAGAGAGTCGTGAAAGGTTTTTTTTAGTTATAAAGTTTGCGAATGGACCACACTTACCATGCAACAGGAGAGAATGAACCCGAACGTCATCTGTGAGGAAAAGAAGACGCAACTTCACTTCTTGTGATGCACTCTCTGCGGCGCTTTTCCTCCTGATGATATATCTCCCCAATGATGGTAGCACCGAATCCCATTCTGTGCATTCAGCCTCTCTTCTCGCCCGCTCAGCATCAAACACATGGAGTTCCTCATCTGTATGCTCTGGCTCAAACAGGTATGGCTCTGGGTCTGTGTCCGCTACAAGAAACTCTTCAAAATCGCATTCAAAGTCGTCCATTGCAGCTACTATAGTCCGGACATATTGCTAGGCTAAATAAACAGCTGAGCTCTGTTTACAGGCTACGCTGTCAGTCAGTGTGCGGGCTGGAGATTGGCGGAGCAGAGAGGGGAGGGGGGGTCCCCACTCAGTATGGTAAACGAGGTTGTGTGTAAAGTTATGAAGTGTGTCTGTTACGCTAGAAGAGTCAGGGATGGAGTGGAGTGTTACCGGAGTTTCTGGAGTGCTCAAATAAACGGGCCTTTTTCCCGAACGCTCCTCTGGTCTCCTGCTCGTGAGGGATTCATTACAATATCGTAACATGGTTTAGATTTCACATTCACCTCGTCGCTAGATAGACCTACTCCTAAAAAACTCGTGCGCAAGGCTTTTTGTCCCTACGAGGCCACCGTCATTTACCCGACGGGAGGGGTGAGCGAGTGAGCCCTGCAATCTAGACTTTGACCACTGATGTCACTGTTTTCAACCCATTTTACACACTGGCCCTTTAAAGCGTGTGACCATGTTCTAGTAGAATCCCAAAATACAAATTTGAGGACCAAATGAGCAAGAAAAAAATAACAGCATCAAAAAATAAGGAAACTCTTGGCAAAAATAAAAAAAAAACTCTTTCAGCCATTTTGCATGCACTTTTGAGACAGTCCCCAACTTCCGCTGCTGAGTTTTCATACTGTCATGTTGCACAACTTACCAGGCTTCAATATCAAATCATGAGGTAAAAAATGTGGTGTGGTGTAACAGTTGCCAAGTAAGGCTGTGAAAAACTTATCTTGTAAGTACAGTACATACACAGCTGACAGGTTTGTGCAGCAATACAGTGCCTGTCACAATGAAAACAGCACTGGTTAGATTATAAAGTTTGTCAATAGTTATTCTGTAGAATCAGTCTGAAACCGTTTGGGGTAGTTTAAGTGCAATTGGGCTTCAGCTCCAGCTAAAGGCTACAGATGAATGTTGTTAGAGCTCCAAACAGCTTCATGTTCCACGAGAATGTTATCTAAAATTATATATCACTGGTCTTATTGGAGCCACTTGAAATAGGCTCCATTTCCACATTAAGAGTCCACAGATGTCTCTAACTTGTCCAAAAGAAAAAGGGAGGGCAGAGGAGGCTGAGACAGACAGACACAGAGAAGGACAGGCTGGGACAGACAGAGTAATTGTGCCAAGAAAGAAAAGTTAAAGAGAGGACAGAGAGTTGATAAATATGGCTGTATGGATTTTCTCCTTACAACTCTGGAAGCAAAAAGTGAAAGGGTGACAAAAAGATGGAGGGAGGGGATGGAAGAATAACACAGTCAGGAAGAATATTAGTGACAGTATTTTGTTCTGTCTCCAAACAGAATTGGACTTCAACCCTGTCCAGTCTGTGCCCAGAGGAGGGAAATTAACAATCTGTCTGTTCGTTTAGGGACTCTTCGTTTCCTGACGCCTCTTGGCGCCTGCTAGGAATCTCAACGAGGAGCAGAGATGGCAGCGAGAGACAGAGACGGAGAGTGACAAAGGAAAACAGAACGAGACAGAGAGGGAAGGAAAAAACGGACAAAACAGTGGCAAAAGTGGTGAGAACTGGGTCTGCTTTAATTCACCTCATATCATACTCAGACAGAAGTGTTAAATGTGACTGCTGCTTCATGCAAAAGATGTTTATACACAGCCAAAAAAACAGAGAAGCACTTCACCATAAGTGGAACTGAAGGAAAGACTTTTATAATAAAATGCAATTTAACTACTTTAACATCTGTTTAAAATGATCATAGTGTTAAAGCAACATATCTTGACAGTTCCATCAAACATTTTAAAGCTTTAATCCAAAAGATTTTAATGAAATTAAACCCTGTTTTCTTCAGAAAAGCCATTCTATAATTATCTTTATATGTAGTGTTTTTTTTTTTTTGTGTATGTGGCGGGGTCCACCATTCCTATGTAGAATACAAATTGTCCTACATGTGCTAGGGACATAAAGAAAGGGAGGAATCATATCAGCCTTACTCTTTACAGCACTCTATTTATAACGTATCAGATCCGTATTAAAATACTGCTAATGTAAACTAGTATTTCCTACTGCTACTTGATATCAAAACTATTTAACTGACAAAATTTGGAGTGGATTTTAATGTGAATCAGTCACAGGAATGCAGGCCTGTTTGTCACTGCGGTTAGTGCTGAGAGTAGTCATTCATCACATACGTGTCTACAAAAGAAGACATAATGATTTCGGAACATTTCTGACAGCTAATCTGTTAAATCTCTTGTTTCTCTAAATGCTGTACAGAGTAACATAACAGTCAGGAGCAGCCACAGTGGGCTGTTAGATGAAGAGCTGCAGGCGACAGCCAACTCCTTAGTAAGCAACTAACCCCATGTGCCCTGCTGCTGTGTGGGGCTTGCACTGTGTGTAACATAAAATCATTTTGATGATGGAGAAAGGCAAATTATTGAGTTAGTGTACAGAAATGACATTATCTCCATGTCTGTCTATTCAACCATCAGAATGATCTGTATCTGTAGATAGAAGACTGGAAGTGAGAATGGTTTATATATTAAAATGGTTTATTCACATTTAATCAGGCATGTGTTGTATTTTCTAACCTAACAGGCATCGGTAATGAATGTGTTGTACCTTCCTCATACTGTCCCTCACCCTCTCTCTCTCTCTCATTTTTAACCAAACTAGGTTTTTGAACTGTCTGAACCCGACTACTATGAAATTCCATTTAAATCAATATTAGATAGATAAATACATGAATAAATAAAAGCATATTTCAGAGGAGACACGAAGGACATGTTGCCCTCAATAAATAAAAACATAAAAGTAGTGGAGGACTTTGATTTTGACGAAATGAAAGACATTTACACCATAAATTGATGCACAAAAAGAACAAATGGGGCAACACATTCTCACTCCGACCTCATTACATATGGACGTTTGATTTTCCATGTGGAGATACAATGTGCAAGGTACCCTGGGTGCATTGGTTGTTGACATTCTGGGACGCCATGACAAGTTCTGCCTGTTACAGGCATTGTCTCATTTCAAAATACACTTCCATTGTCACAGGAAATACCGTTTGCATACACTCCCTTTCAAAGTAAATGCACTATGTCGGTACAACACCACAAATTGACGTGTTTTTTTCCCCCCCCTTCCTTCCTTCTGAAGTGCTAGCGTATAGTAGCTACAGGTAGCTTCACACAAACAGAACAATATTGTTCATATTAAGTTATGTTTCTGGTGACCTGATAAATCTAATTCCAATATTTACTCTCCTTTTAGCTCTGTTTTTGGTCTCCACCAACTTTTGTGTCTTTTTGGCAGCTATAAGCTCCACAGTGTTCACCAGCTCGTTGCTGAAAGAGTCAGTGTGCCATTTAAATGCTGAGCAGGTAGCATACACTGGATTTATCAGTGTTTTTGACACTGAAAACATCTGCTAGCTACAGCAGAAAAATGACGCTGTGAGAGCCATGAGAGTCAACCAAAAGTGTAAAGTCATCGGCTGTAAAAACCAAAACAACAAAACAGTCATTTAATTTTTTGTTATTATAAAAACATTGATTATTGTGACTTGGAACTCCACTATGGCAGAGCTATTGTTCTGGCTTGCAATACACTGTTGAGGTTTTCATAGTATCCGTACTGACTCATTCAAAATAAGATACATAACTCATCTTTAGCAGCATGCGGGCTATTTAAACTTCAGTGTGAAACTGCAAATGTTTGCCCCACACGTATACCCTCATTTAGAGAGAAACATAAAAAATACAGGCAGCCTGAAGGAACAGAAAAATAGTGTCAAACACTGAGCCGTCGAGGGAGAAAGTGTTTTATCACATTTTCCCAGTGAAACAACTGGCACAGAGGAGATATTAGAGAATGGATAGGGCACTGCCAACAAGTACACACCTGTGGACACACACACACACTCCTCTAAGTGCCCTGAGAGCATTGTCATGCATACTAACATCAGCTGTAGTTACAAGAAAGATGAGTGTTTGTTTTCCTTATGAAAACTCCAATAACATTATAACACTGCTCAAACAAATTACTCGACCTTTACAGACATTTTTGAAATTGGAAAATGTGTCATTCATAGCAAATTACACTGAATGGTACAGACTTAAAAAAAAGTCTTAATTAAACCATCAGACCACTTCTATAATACAACATTTTCCTCACAGGGAGGAAACTCTATCAGGATTTGGAGAGTCAGAAGATACTCAGGCAGAAGCTGCAGCCATTGTTTTCCTGTCCAGGACCATGACATACACAACTGATTACCCACATTATGAGACACATTTCAGGGGACAAGCAACAATTACTGCCAAGGATGCGATATTTACCACAAGTCTGCTCAAAATAACTTTGTAGAGCGAAGTTGGTGCTTGGAAAACAATGAGGGTAAAGTCCAAATGGCACTATCTAGTGTTTTAAGGAAAGCTCTTGGGTAACCAGAAATGAAAAGGGTTCACCCTATGTAGCAATCAAAGCATTACATTTTAAATGTCTTGTGTGAAAACAGCACAATTTGACCTAAGGAGTGTACCACTAAGTGAGATTAGTGCAAAGTACTTTGAGTCTAAAGCTGGAGTCTTCCATCCTGCGAAGGTGGCTGTCTTTTAACTTTACTCGATCACCGTGTTAACTTATGCTGCAGACCAGACTGGGTTTAATTAAATCTACTGCGTCAAATTTGACATTTAAGGGCTGCAGAATGTGCAGCTGTCACGATAGAAATAAACAGTGGTAAAATAAATAGGCTATATAAACTTGTGAAATCACACAATTAGTAATTTTCTGCCAGCATATCTCTCCCGCCTTAATTAGAAGCAACAGTGTTGCATCTTACTTCAATACTTTAATAATATTCTTCAAAGGCAGAAGTCGGCAGCACACAATCTATCCTTTTTAAGAGCTGAATATATATAAAACCCAGTTTCCTGCCTCAGTTGAAGGATCTCTTTTGTTTTACCGAAGAATTCAAACATACATTTTTCTGTCCTCTTTTTATCACCTACTAAATATAATTCTGAAATTCTCAGCTCCTTTGTGCAGCAAGAACATCAGCTCTATGAGGCAGGGCAAGGCAGTTTACTTTATAAAACACATATCATACACAGAGGCAGGTTCAAGACGCTACACAGAGAAGCTGAAACAACACAGTAGCAATCCAGCAGATTGTCCACCAGATCTGATCCAGGAGTGTTATTTGTTGCTAGTGATCACATTAATGTTTTAAGTGCAGCCTCCCAAGATGACAAAACTGGTTGATTTTTAGCAACCTGTCGCTGTGTTTCTACTGGGGATAGTGCCATTAAAAAACAGTTGTTTTTTACCAAGACTTCCCTGCATTTCCTGCCGGAATAGTGGCATGAACATGTTGTTGTTTTTTTGTTGTTTTTTCATAGCAAGCAGATCACCGTGTTTCTAGCTGGGACTGTGCCACCAAAAGTGGTTATTTTAAGTCAAAATATGTTTTTCTAACCCAAACTCAGTGGTTTTTGTGCCTGAACATAACCACATGTTAACTACAGCATTGTTGCAATGAAACAACAACAAAAAAAAAGTTAATTTTTAACATATTTGATACACAATAATGTAACATGAATGTGCTGAAACATACAATGCCAACTTTAATTGACCTATGGCTAAGCCAAGCCCCCCTCCACTCATTCGGACAAAATATCAACATTCAGTGACTGGGGTGCTATACACAGCATTTCGCAGGAGGCAATTGATGTTTTTCAGGGACATAACGATCAGATGTCATTGAGAAGTAACCAAAAGGGCCTAAACTATGCATTGGAGGGATATATTCATCATTTTATTGTAAGGTCGATGAAAAGCTTAAATTACATGCCAAAATTTACAGGTCAGTGTACGTTTGTGAACCGCATCTCGTTGCCGTCGCCATCAAAGATAACATGTTAAAGTGCCACTGAAGTTAAGGTTTTTGGCTCAGACTATGAGAAAAGGATAACGGCCTTTTTACCATCTTTACCAAGAGTGTCTCTCTGTTAGTTTGGTGTTACAGAATTTACACTGAATCATTCAGCACAATGTTTGCCAACCTTTGTTATCTCTGCCATTACAGAAGAGTTAATGAAGCTAAGCTCCAGAAGTTAACGTTAGCTTAACTAGAGCCCTTTGGACAACAGCTAACAATGATATACCATCACCAAAGTACAAAACTAGAGCAAAATAGGCTAATGAACTCCCAGCAAACAAGGTGACATGATGAACAACGCAGCTAGGAGCTAACGTTAGACTAACTTTAGCTAACGTTAGCTAGAGATGTTAAAGATAACTTTATATTTCTTTCCAGCAAAGTGACACTATGTTGCCTCAAACACAATGTTGACTTACCTTAGAACAGATGTAGACATCATTGGGTGTGAATGCTGCAAGCATTCACAACCTATGTTCTTCTACTACCAAAATTCTTTATTTTTCTTCTTCTTATTATTATTCTTCCGCCGCGTTTTTCAACATCAATTATCTTCAACATACCATTCAAACTTCTTCAGATTCAGCTTCATGAGGACATTATCGGAAACTTTCAAATTTTTCCATAACCTTCATATTTTCCCGGGAATTCAACATTAAAATTCCGACTTCTATTAAAGCGGATGGAGCAAAAACGGTTGGACCGCTACTAGTTCTACAAACTTCAACCAATTAAAACCGTTCAAACATGAAAACGTTCAGCTGAATTAGGACATTCACGGATGTATTCAGTTTTTTCCTAACGTTCATACTTTCCGAGATATTTCCGATTTTTCCCAAATCCTTTTCCCATTGGGAATGCATTACGGAATCCTCAAAAATCTAAAAATTTCACCTTTTTTCAAACTGTGACTACCGATTCATACTTTCAGCTAGAAACTCCATTCAAAATGGAAAATATTCATCATTTTGCTGACATTTCACATGATTCAACTTTTCAATACCATTCAAACTTTCAAAAATATTCAGCGTTTTCTGAAACTTTGTTATAATGGAAGTCAATGAGAAAATCCTTCAAACTCACTCATCTTCACCCACACATCACGAATTCATACATGACGTAGAAACTCCATTCCAACTCTCAAATGTTGACGCTGTTGTCGACTTTCAGGAACTAATTCAAATTTTCAATATCTCTTTTGGTTTTTCTACAAAATCAGTTTAAAATACATGAAGTTTTCAGCCCTTCTCAGACTTTATAATGGGTGTGTATTGCGTGAGCTAGAGTGAGTGATGTCATCACTAGAGTGACAAGCAGCTGAAAATTAATTAAGAAATTTTCTCTTCAACTCGCTCATACGGCCACAATTTTTACTGTACATACACAATTTATACCACAAAACGTAGGAAAATTTGTCCTGCTCACAGAAATGTTGACATGGAATCTGTCACAAATACACATTTTTGCTGAGCAGCTCCAAAGTGAAGGGAGCGCCGATTTTTTTCTCATTCACTCCCATGTAATCTGAGAGGAGAAATTTCTGGAAACAGCTGAGGTGCAACACATTTGTAACTCGCTCTGGTGACCCCATTTTGGACTCGAGAAATATAAAACTCGACACGTGCGTTCACAAGAAGTGGCTGTCTCTCACAATCACTTTATTTTCATGATGGGACCAACGGTTTGGGTATGGGAAGAACTTGTTCGAGGAGTGAAAACCCATTAAAAACAGCCTTTGCTCCTCTGCTCTCTCATGAGCTGTCTGTGTGTGCCCCTCAAGCGCAGGCAAGTCAGGAATCGCCATGGCAACGGCTGCACACAGACACACACACACAGCCCTCTACTCATACTTGAATTTTCTCTTCAACTTGCTCATACGGCCACAATTTTCACTGTACATACACAATTTATACCACAAAACGTAGGAAAATTTGTCCTGCTCACAGAAATGTTGACATGGAATCTGTCACATGTACACATTTTTGCTGAGCGGCTCCAAAGCAAAGGGAGCGCCGATTTTTTTCTCATTCACTCCCATGTAATCCGAGAGGAGAAATTTCTGGAAACAGCTGAGGTGCAACACATTTGTAACTCGCTCTGGTGACCCCATTTTGGACTTGAGAAATATAAAACACGACACGTGCGTTCACGAGAAGTGGCTGTCTCTCACCATCACTTTATTTTCATGATGGGACCAACGCTTTGGGTATGGGAAGAATTTGTTCGAGGAGTTAAATCTCCTCTAAAAGAGCTCTCTTCTCTGTGTTCTGTCTCTCTCTCTGCTCTTCTGCCAGGTGCACCTAGTTTATTACCATGGCAACCGCTGTGCCACACAAACTCACAGAAACATGATGTGTGTGCAGACATGCAGACATGACAGGGGCAGAATCTCCATTTTAACCTTTTAGTTGCCAGAGTTATTTGAGGAAAATATTCATTTCAACATTTCAAAAGGCTTTCGCTAGAAAGTGGTGAGAGATAAAGGCATACTGTAAATGAGAAAACTATTCATCATGACCCAAAGTTTATGATGGGAGTAAATTAACTCATCTAATTTGCATTTTGTGGTGTCACTAGGCGGCGGCCATATTGGATTTCATAAATCTCAGTAAAACAGCATTTTTAACATGTTGTGCTGTTTTTGTCATCTCATCCTCAAAATAAAGGAAGAGGAATCTGATGGCAGTAAATTAACTCATCTAATTTGCATATTGTGGCGTCACTAGGTGGCGGCCATATCGGATTTCATAAATCTCAGTCAAAGATTCAAATATTCAAATCATTCAAACTTTATTTTATAAAAGGCAGCTGTTCAGTGTGGAGTCAGCTTTTCACCAAACTTTCAAACATTCAAATCATTCAAACTTTATTGTATTCAAGACAGCATTGCAGCGTGGCTTCAGCTCGCAGCATTCACACCCGCAATTTCTTCAGAAATTGCTTCTCTAGTTGTTAATCTTATTCACGTTGAGTTGATGTTGTGGTCTACCGTTACCACACAACTTTATCCAAAGGAGACACTTTTTTTCGGTTGAGATGTGGTTTAAATTGTAAAAAATACACCTCGTCGCCCAGCCTCTCAGGATACCTTGTGTCGGAGTTGCTTGTACCCCATACACACCACTCACTGCAAAAGCTCATTAAACCGAACAAAACTGACTTTCTGTAATGCATTTCAATGAAAGGCCAGGCAGAGAATGTCTGAGTGTATGGGAATGGCTATATGCAATGTGATTGACTCATTGCATTTGAGGGCGGGGCTTAGCCATAAGTCAATTAAAACTGCCATAGCTGTTAATGAACATTTGTCGTCCTACAGAATGTGTGTGCATATCTCTATACCATTTTGGTGCTGCTCCCTACAAGTTAGGGAACCTCTGGAGTTCCCTTACATATTGGCTGAAATAGGAACACAGACTTTTAACTGAGTGAATCAACTATTGACACACAATCAAGAATATTTTCTTTTGTTCAAAGGGCCTACTTTTCACGTCATCATTTTATAAATACAAGATTGCTGTCTTTGTTTTGGTATTCATAAGCTAACTGCCATTTAAAGGATTTACCTGTGTTATTAGTCATTACATTCAGTAACTTATGTCCTTCTGAACCTGTAGTCAAGTGTACTTAGCCAGGAGTGACTTGCACTGTGCTATGGAAGATTATCTTCTGTTATGCCTCTGCTGAATACGTAGTTGTTGTTTGATATGATTTGGGGAAACACATCTGTCCAAAATGTAGGTACAAATATAATGAAGAATGCATTTTGTCAATGAAGTGACAGAAAAAGAGAAACATTGCTAAACTGAGTTAGAATACAATTGAATTGTCACATTTCTGACTGCACAGGAGACCATGAATTACATATTTATGAGGAATTAACAGACTTGTGTTACCAGAGGTGTTAAGCTTTTGCCAGAAGTGTTTCTCTAATCTAAGCTGAAGTGTTTTCTGCTCTGAATGACAATAACTCAACAATACTGTGAACCATCCTTGTGTGTTTGTGGGTTTCAGTAAATCTGCATATTCCATTAAGTATGTGTCACTGGGTCTCAGATTTGTATATGAATTTGCATGTCTTCTACATGAGTGTGTTCACCCATGTATATGTACATGCGTTGTGTCACAACATGTGTTTCATTGTGTCTGAGTGTCTGTGGGTGTTCTCTGCATCCCTCCTGGTGCTTTAATTATTTCCCCTGTGGTAATCATACAGCCCAGGTCTGATTAGTCTTATTGTCATGGTAACAATCCTGGGTAGAAACAGACCTGAGGTGATGGGAGGTTTTGCACTGCTGATCAGGTGACTCAGGCCATGAGGAAGAATTTTAAAATGGAGCAGATGCACCATGATGGCTGGCTGAGAGGCCCAAATCCTTGAGTCCAGCATGGTATTGTTGGTTTCCAAATTTTACATTCCTGTGAAGATTTTGTGAAATACACAGTTGAGGAAACATCTGTTGAGAAGATAGACTGTATAAAATAATCAATGTATCCATGTGACATCACCGATCGATTTGTGGACTCTTGTTTTGAAGCCTTGAGTTTAACATTTTAACAGTTGTCTTCTTAGACTCATGGAGCCAGAAGTGACCATATCTGAACTAAAGGGTGAAGCTAACCCTGGTGCTAGCTACTAGCTCGGTTAGCATGATATAATGACCACTATGGTTAACTGTGAAAATGCTAATGCTAATTTTTGCTAGTGAAAACACAGGCTTGAAACTATCAAAACAAAATGTTCTTACTGAAAAAAACCCTGAACATTCAACTCGGTAGTGTGTCTTTTAGTACAACCAAATTCTAAACAAGACTTTTTAGGAAACTAAAACTGAAAACACACTAAAATGGTGAAAGCTAAACCGCTACTCTGTGAATCTGTGATTACGCTGTTGTTACATTAACTAACCAACATATTATTATTGTTGTGGTAGAAACTTGTCAACTTGTTTGCATAGCATTAAGCCTTTGTAAAATTGAAATGAGTGAGATAAATAAAAATGCACTCCATTACAATCATCATGAAGGGGAAATTAGCTATAAAGACCAAAACCGTCTTTTGTACCAGGCTGTAAACATGTTTCTGTAAAGTAGGGGATTTTAACATGGGAGTCTACAGGGATTAACTCGCACTTGGAGCCAGCCTCAACTGGCCATTCAAGGAACTGCAGTTCATCATATCAGCGTTAGTTGATGCATAATATTGACCAAAATAATATATAATATATTCAGCATATATTTGAAAAATATTTGAAGTTAAAGTCTGCTGTGATGAGCAAAACTTTAAAGCACTTTAAATAGTTCCAAAACTAATGGATACATTCAGCACTTTTCAGCTTAATGGGCTCTTTCAGACTGAGACTCATTGATCAGTTTTGAACTCATGCTATTCATTGTTGCAGTCCTGACTCAGAGGAGAAACTGTTGATTACTTTTTGCTGTGGACATTTTTGGCACCAAGCAGCCCTCCTTATCTTTCCTTTTTGTAATTTCGGGAAAAAGCATTGCCGCAACAATTGTAAGCTGAACCTTTCAAAGCTGTACAAATGACTGAAACATTCCCTCTGTGATTACATGGTAGTGCTAAGAACGTTGTAATCAGCACACAAAAGCACGTACACTGTGCCAAAATTGATGCTGTTACTAAGTCCCATTTTTCTTCTACTTTCTTTCATTTAGATTTTACTTATTTATGGGCTCTTTTTTCCTCTTCTTCAAATGTATCTATTAGTTATCCAGGTAAGCAGCTCTGTCTACACTCTAGCAACCCCAGCAACCCCAGCCAGTAGCCTAACCTTTGATAGCATCTACGACCAGCTTTTTTTTTTTTTTTTTGGGGCATTTTTGGCCTTTATTTGATAGGACAGACAAGTGTGAAAGGGGGAGAGAGAGGGGGAGTGACATGCAGCAAAGGGCCACAGGCTGGAGTCGAACCCGGGCCGCTGCGGCAACAGCCTTGCACATGAGGTAGAAAACCTACAACTACCAGAATGTACTGTGTTGTACCAGACCAACAAACACTCTCACTAGTGTGTGACATAATGAGATCTTGGCTGTTTCCACAGGAAACAATATGGCAATCGGCCTGTAACAAACAATTTTGAATAACAGTTAATTTACAATATTAAGACCTGGTTGCTGACAAGATGAATGATACTTGTTATGATACAGAGCTGGTTGAAAATCAGCAAAGTATCTCTTTAATGATATGCTTTTTTTGGTCTTCAAAGTAAATGTTGGTTACTACTGTAGTTGGAGATAACGAAAGTTAGAGCACATAAAAAAACTATTTAATGTATTTCTTACTCTTGTATTGTGGACTTTGATCAAGTGACAAAAGAAGACAGGGCTCTCCAGAGTCTTTAAATGCAGATTATACAACAGTTAGTTCCGGCCCTGCAATCTGATTGGTTGAGAGACAGTAAAACCGTGATGATATTGGAGTACAACGTCACGGTTATTTCACTGTGTATGTATCACTCCGCCTCACAGCTGATTGCAATCAACAATCAAATCAAAACTGACGGTTAGTGTTAGTTAGGTCAGCAGTTGCGTTGTAGGCTAATTAATTCATCCACTGTCAAACAGCCAAAAACACGGCTTTATTTCCTAAAATAAGTTTTGAATTGAACTATGAATGGTCATCAGAGGAAGATGAGGGAGAGGAGAAGCTGAATCCATCTGCGCACACAACCAGGTTTGTCAGTGTTTCATCAGCGGAGCTCAATGACTTGGAGAAAAGCAACATACTGTCAGATCAGAAGGCAGAGTCGGCTGTGCCTGTGAAGCCACAGTCCACCATGCAGTCACCACAGACTTATTTCACCGGCTGCACAATTAATGGAAACGTGCTGATAACTGTGTATAAAGAGTAAGTGCCTGGCACACCATGTCTGCGTTACATGGCAACGGTGACAGCGGAGTCCTGAGGGAACTATTTTTGTTGGCGGAAGACAAATAAAATGCTTAAATTATCTATTTTGTCCTCATTTTTCAACATTTCTTAATCAGCCTTGTTTATTTAACTGTTGAACTGTTGTATAAAAGCCTGCGGCCTCGTGGCTACGACTGAATCACAGCCATGACGATATCACAGTACAACATCACTCCCTCTCGTGTGATATTGCTTAATTATACAAGTAGTTCCAACTAAGCAATCTGATTGGTCAACAAGACATTTAGAATCTTCTTAAATCAGCATAACAGCACATCTGGCTCATCACTAAAAATATTACTCTGCCATTTCCATGGCAATGTTGTAACTGCCAGAGCAAATACCAGAAGGCTACAAAACTGCTAGAAAATGGATGGTTTTGTTAATTCTGATCTAAATGGCAGACTTAGTTTGATGAATGGTTGGAAGAAGATGAGGCTGCTACACACGCTCCAAAATCAATGGAAAAGCTCTTCACAGTCCTGAAAATATTTTATAGCCTAATATGTAGCCTGATAAATCTGATAAATCTGAAACATTTTTTGTCCTTGATTTCAAACGACCAGAAAAGCTGATAAAATGGGTTATTCAGATATCTGAAATAAATAATAAATAATCTGAAAAATGCTCGCAATAGCCTATCTCTTGGAACTATTATAGTAATATTTATAGAATAATTAACTTAGATAAAGCAGGACTTTAACTTAACTACTATATCTACAGAAATTCTCAAACACAAGTTAGAGAGACTAGGTGATCCATCTGCCTAAGTGAGTTAGTCTTATTTTTCACTGAAGTGTCCTCCATCATCCAAGACACTGAGCTACTAGTTTAAAAATACAGGTGAAGTATGTGGATGTAGGAGCTAAATTTGTATATGGGAAAACATTTTTTTTAGCAGATATCTTAGTTATACAGTAACAAGACTGAGCTAGCAAAGCAGTTTAGTGTTTATATATTGGGTATTTATTCAGATTAGCAGACCTTACCATCTCCACAAAGAATTAAGCTCATGTTGGCTGGCTGACTAGACAGGGACTAGAAAACGGGACCAATGCTTGGACGTTTCTACGGTCCGACCTACTTGCTGGAGTAGGTTTCATTACATATAGGAGTCTACTGACATGACTGATTCTTTTCCAGTTATTAGTCAGACCCTATGTATTTCCATGGGTATGGAGAAAACAGTGGCAAAGTGTTCTTTATTTTGAGAGCTCATTGCCCCACAGAATAAATACGTTCTCATTTTATATTTTATTTAGTTCGTTGTTAGTTTAATCGCAATATTACAACACTTATTGCCCTACGGGGCCACAAATAAAGCTGAATCTGAATCTGAATCTGAATCTTTTATACTCAAGGGTGTGCTTTAACGTCATTTGTGGCATGACAGTGATGCGGTCAGGACCGAGGAGTTTGCGCCGAGGTCCGTACTGTGGTGCCAGAAGTGACATTAAAGCACACCCTCTTGTGTAATATTGCTTTAGTAGCACACAAGCATAAAGCTTGAAAAGCCTGATGTGCCTAGTTACGGTTGCTATGGGGAGGCCAAGGGATTAGGGAACGGTCAAATACATAGTTGATTGAAAGGTAACAGTTAAAGAATATCTGAGCATTGGATAGATTATTTGTTGACTGACAATCTTCTCAAAACTTGGTGTTGTCCTTAAAAGTTCTCCTGCATCTTTTAATTTCATAATTAAAATGCATTCTGAACTGGACTGAACATTTATCTAAAAGGGGACACAATATAAATGCTGCCCAACCAGAGCATCATTTTTCATCTCAGATATGAATATGAGTCAATACATCATCCTGGGTTATTTTAGTCTCCTGTAAAGTACCTGGCTTCTGAGTTCTCACCAACTTTCAGGGAGAGAGCAGCAAGAACAAAGAGCAGGGAAGCACTGTGGGAGAGATGATTAAATGCTTTGGACTTTAACTGGTGTTTGGGTGACAGCTCAGTGTGGAAACAAGGACACAAACACATATGCATAGGATCAACTGTCTATACAATTTATCAAGGGTACTTTTCCTCAAGTTTTGTTTTTCTTAAGTCACCACATAGATGAACCATAGATGAACAGGAAGATGATAGTTATTAAATCTCAAAATATTCACGCAGCACCAAAAAAGTAATTCCACTAAGATGGCAAGGTTTCTGTAGCAGCTGAAATAACTTCAGAGATATCCTGACTGTGATAAATACAAAGAGAATAAAAAGTGGGACAACCAGCCCCAGCTTCCCCTAACTTAAAATTGTGTGTCAGCATCAATAGCTTTCCTCTGAAACCAACGTGTTCCAATAACTTCAGGCTGACAAGTAAAGGCTGCTGGAGGGAGCTGATGGATGTTCCCACTGCATGGAGCAGAGTTTTTACTTAAACAAGTATCAAAATTTGATAAAGCCTTATACTTTTCCTCAGTTCTACTGTGACTGCTTTGCACAGTTTTTATGACTAAAATCTCTCTTTAACATCATAAAAGCAGAACAAAGTTTTTAAGAATTGGTTTAAGAGAAGAAAAAGTGCGCTTTTAGTCACGCACTAGTGTGGCTTGAGGGATAGCAATGCTGATTGTCAAACTGCCCAGAGGATGAATCCTATTGACTGTGGTGATCCTCTGACTCTATCTTTAGCGCCACCACAGGTTGACTTCTGTGGTTTTGAGTGAAATGTCTTGATAACAGTTATAATTTGTAAATGCATTGTCATGTAATTTGGTATGCAATCATGCCCCTCTTGGGATATATGGTTATATCTTTAGTGATCTTTCCACTTTTCATCTAGCCAGCTCTATGGTTTATGACCAGACACCTGTAGTAAAAGTAATGTATCTATCAACATCAGCTGTACTTTTGTTTAGTGCTAATTAGCTACACCCAGATTGTGAACATAAAGGGTGTTTGTTAATCCAATCTGATGCTCTTGAGAGTAGGTGTTTCTGTGGTGATCTGGAGAATTCAAGGATGAGGCCGATCACGGAGTTCTTTCTTAATGCACATTTTATTACGAGCTCGGATCAACATGGCTACATGCAGAAGCTATGTGATGATTGTGAACAGAGAGAGACACAGCTTATAGGATGGCGGCATGTATACTATTACCTAAAATGGTGCTTTGACACATTTAACTTGACCTTGGGCCAACTAAAATTAGTCTAACCTGTCAATTCATCAGTAAGCCTAGCACTTCTGATGCCATGACATCTGTCATAACGGAACATGATCCCCAGGGGGTCTTGACTAAGTATCCACTGGTCAGTGAAGATGTAAAAATATATACTAACAGCTCTACACTAAAATGAACAAGCCTTCCATCTCTCCATGAATTAATCTCTACATTAATTAATCACACATTCAGTTCGCTTGATACTCTGCTGCTCCGTTTTCTGGGACAGAGTGCCCATAGTACGCTTTGCTGTTGTAAGTGAATGATGTTCCGAATAAACCGAACCATATGTCCCAACAGCCCTCCGAATTTACAACAATCCAGTTTGTGCTTGAGTGTGCACTGGCACCTGGAGCAAGTGTTTCACTCCGTCATAAACATTATACCATAACTTATGGTCATGAGCTATGGGTAATGACCAAAAGAATGAGGTCGCAGATACAAGAGGTCATAACGAGTGGCTGGGCTCAGCCTTAGAGAGCTCGGACATTAAGAGGTAGCTCGGAGTAGAGCCACTGCTCCTTCGCATTGAAAGGGGTCAGTTGAGGTGGTCGGGGCATCTGATCAGGATGCCTCCTGGGGGCCTCCTGTGAAAGGCGTTTACATTGGCACGTCCAATTGGTGGGAGGTGCTGGGGCAGACCCAGAACATGCTGGAGGGATGACATATTTCGTCTGGCTTGGGAATGCCTTGGGATCCTCCAGGAGAAGCTGCAAAGTGTTGCTAGAAGAGAGGCATATGGAATACTCTGCTCAGCCTGCTGCCCCCGCGACCCGGCTCCAGATAAGTGGTTGAAAATTGATGGATAATCATACTTTAATATCAGCATAGACCTTCTGAGCATGTGAGCATGCTGATATTAGCATTAAGCTTAAAGCACCATTGTGCCTAAGTAACCTCTCAGGGCTCTGTTTTTCTGCAGGACCAAAGCCAGTGCTAGATTAAAAGCAGCGTTCATGCAGGTGTCCTTGAGTGTAAAGTTATGGTTAGGTTACACTTCCCTTCTACAAATAGTTCCCGTTCCCTCCTACTAAAGCAAGTATGTACTGAATTTCTTTAACTTTGACCAAGTGGATGCGCTAGGTCTGCCAATAAATACACTGCTGCACTGTGATTGGAAATGGAGAAGTTATTATTTTAGCTTTGTTTTTTCACCATGTTTCGTACATTATCATACCAACAGACCACAGACTGTTGAAATCTGCTCTGGCCACCTCTAGTGGCAACCTTTGTCTCCTCTTGGCAGATGCACATGCAGACAGACATCTCAAAAGTCTGTCTGCATGTTTCCGCTCTTCCAGTTTACTTTTTCACCTGCTTGATATGTACATCAACGCACAATTCTTGTGACGAAGGAAGAGTCTAACCAAAAAATATCATCTACAGGTCGTAATCTGGTGAACCCAAGTACCGGCAATACTGATGTTCTGTTTGATGAGTCACCCACAACTTGCAGAATGTGGGATCTTCTCCGGGCAGTTGATTAAATATCAGTAGCCCTCACACCGCAGGAGGAATGATACATGTGTTTCATCTACAGTCAGTGTGAGACAGGGGCTGTGCGTAATTTTACACATGGGTGGCACAGCAGCAGAAACTTCATTCATTATTCAAATCTCCTGGCAGGGTGACAGAATCGGTCAAGATCTGATGGTAACTAACAACATGTGTTCAATTTGAATTTTCCTCCATTGGATAAATATAAACTGATGTTTTTCCATATGGTCTTAATTATTGGACTTTAAAGACATAAAGTGGGGTTTTTAAAATTTGCAGAAATGTGAAAATATAGATTTTAAATGCATAAATTGCCCTGTATTAATTGTTTGCAGCTGCCTGTTCATTTATCTATTGACAGCAGATGTGGGGTGATGTAAATAGCAAATGTGCCTCTACAGACCTCTAGAGAAGTATAACGGAGTAATTTGTTCATGTGGTCCACCTCAGTGTCTGTTTTAGTGTCAGCCTGATGGATTTAATCCTTTTAAACATTTGCACTGTTGGCATGTACAATGAATGTGTCATTACATCTGTCATTAGTTACAGTAATGTTCACATCACAAAAACCAAGCATTTATGGACCTGGAATTATCATGAGACAGATATAAGCAAAAAGATTCATCAAAGATTCAAAAAAATCCAAAATAAAACTACAATTACATCTATATCAGGTATGGCATTTAGATGGTCAAACACTTGAACTCATTTACATGGAGTCTGCTTCCCCAAAGTTTGACATTTTCACTGCAGCCGCATTGACAACACCTCGCAGAAGAAGCTCTGAAAGGACACACTGACCCAGACGTACACTGCCTCCTAATGCAAAACCCACATAATCGGACAGCAGTTCTTCACAAGTGTGAACAGGGTGAAAAGGTTAACAGACTGTGGGTGGTAGTATGGTTTGTACTTTGTCTATTTAGAAATGAGACTGCACACTTGAAACTTATAGCATTAAAGATGCTGTTTCTTCAACAAAAATACTGCTAAAATAATCCTTCATGTTCAAATGTAGTGGGGGTGTAACCACTAACACTTTGTGACTATCTGTTGCTACTGTTAGCTGAAAGTTTACATTATTCAGTGTAGGAGTGCTTCTACACAGTAAAATATACCAATACTGCTACAAACCACCACAGTTAACAGAAAATGTGTACGTGTTCAACATCTAATGAGATGCTATGACTCTACGTCAAGGACATTTTTTGTCAGTCTCAAAATCATCTTAATGTTTTTCTGGTGAACATAGTGAAGCAATGCTAAAGAGACAGACATTTCCCCAGGAGTTGGTAGAGACCAAAAGCAGAGCCAAAAGGAGTTGAATAATCATGCGGACAGAAACACGACTTCAAATTAATGGTATGTAGCACCACCTGCTGGATGTGCAAATAGACAACTGTTTGCCAACTTGTGAACTTTAAAAGTGATATGTATGTAAATGTTGTGGTGGTCATTTCTGCTTTAAAGCTGCAGTAGGTAGAAAGCCTGAAAACGGTTGATTTTTGAGTCTCATCTGTCTTAGGTTTCGTTCGTCTCTGCCCTGAGCTCCTCCTACCAGACGAGCACGCGAGTATTTTATCCTACTTGGTTCTATTTCTCCCTCTCTGGGAGCCTCGGCTCTCCCTCATCGTTCAGCAGTCCTCCCCATCCCTCCCGAGCGGCCCCGCACATCCTCCCAAGCCTCGCTCTCCCTAACTGCTCTCCCTCACCGTGCAGCAGCCCACCCCATCCCTCCCGAGCGGCTCTGCACATACTCCCGCGGAGAGCCCTCGGCCTACCCTCGCATCCTCCGGCCGGGCCGGCCCCACCTCACCCTTCCCCTTCCTCCGGGGCTCCGGGGAACCGAGTTCTGTCTTCCTTTTTTTGGGTTGTTTAGCCGTGTAGGCAGTTGTTGTGCCGGAATAGCTATTTTACCTGGTGCACTGTTCGCCATTGCCGCTTGCTCTCCCCTTCTGCCGGCGGCACGGGAACGCGCATATGCAGTAGAACAGCCAATAGGAACGCAGTGGTCTGAGCTGACCTTTGATTGGTTGATGCACATCGGTATGATACTGATTCTTTAGAGGCTGAACACAGAGTCATGGTGAGGTGCAGAAACCTGTTGTTTGTCTCAGACCAGTTGATTTACATTATGCTTAGAGGATATTATAAAAATTTTTACTCAGTTATACCAAAACAATGTTGCCTACTGGAGCTTTAAGTACTCAACAACAAAAATCGGTTAATGCAGCTTTAAAGGAGCTCTTTATAATAATTAGAGTGTTGATATGTAAAGATGTAGTGGAGTACTGGTGTCCTGAACAGAGAATGAAGTCACACTCTCTCTGTGTGTCTTACGGCCACTTGGGGCTGCGCTCATGTGGCATTTACCACTGCTATCAGGACAGCGTCATTGTGGAAGTGTAGCGCTCACCTGAAAACCATTAGCTCTGTTAGCACTTTTGCCATGGTTAGCACTGTTCACACCATCCCTGTTGAGAGCTGTGTGCAGACAACCTCTAACCCTGGACCTGACACCTTGAATGTCGAGTTTACCCACTTCCGGTCGTCCTAGAAGGTCAGGGTGGGCTCTATCAGTGTGGAAGGGCAGAAAATGGGGGGGGTAAAGCTTAGTTTCAAGTCTATACCACCTTCCTATCAAAAGTTATGCATAGCAGATACTCTCCCATTCCAGTGAATAGCTTTAATTCCACAGTGCCCGCCACACAGCGCCTCTGTCGGAGATACGCGCGACTGCATGTCCATAGCACGTCAAGCCATGTAGCTCAGATCGCACCAAACCGGAAACGGAACGCACACAGCATCCGCTAAATTTCAAAATACAACACAATGCAATGATTACCGATTGTAAACTCAATTTTTTACGTCACATGCTGTCGCACAGCTTGTTTTCTCTCTTTCTCCTTCTGAATGACCTATTGTTTTGGTCTGGCTCACACATTTATTAATTGCTTTTTATCGCCTGATTTTGCAGTTCCCACGTGAGCTTGCGACTCCGCTACACGGCGGGGCGCTCCAGAAACGCATCCAGTAGGCAAGAGTACGCGCCGTCGGTCGCTCCAGATCCGCAGCGTTGCGCAGCACGGTGCAGATGGGGTATGTGGACATTGCAGATAAATCACAGACATGCTCTGAGTATCATAAAGAGCTCCTCTAAGTTGGTTGATATCAGATTGGGTAACTTGACCCACAGCTACTGTCAAAAACAATTCTACAACCTCTCCAGTCAAAGTGGCCTTAAGCTACTAGCACATTGTGCAGTACTAGGGTACTTTGAAATTTAGCTGAATCACAAACTACTCATTAGTTTAACCACTATTTATAAAAGCTGGTCCATTAGGAGTAGGTCAGTCTCCTAAAAAAATTGTTACAAAAGCACTTTAAAAAAGAATAAGACATTTTACATGTAAACCTGCAACTTGAATAAAAGATGAGGATAAAAATGGTAAAATGATTACAGCATCACACCAGCAACATACATTTGAATACGATAATTGGTGTTGTTGATTACGCATCTTCTGAAAATCAGTTCAACTATTATACTAATGTGAAAATAACTTCCTGCTCTCACTAAGGGATATTTTAGGCAGTAGTCCATGAAAGTCGTTACGTCTAAATTACCTACTTAAATTGGTAATAGCCTCCGTTTACCACCATAGAATATAATAACTCACCCCTCTCTTTTGTGAATAAGTGGGGCATGAGAACATTTAGTTTAATGTTCTTGTGACGCTATTACACAAGTAAAGAGACTGAAAATGCTTTTGCTTACCAAAACCTAAGTGAGAGAGGATGGCAACTAGCTAGATAAAGATGTTCAGTGATTAGATGGGATATGTCTATTTTGATGTTCTAACTCAAACTGGATTTAGAGAGGCTGATAATAATAGCACAGCTCTTTAAAAAAAATCAAATCCAACTATCTGCATTAAAACTGCTCAAATTCACAAGGCAACATCTCAATTGCTGGTGTCTTGAGGAACAAAACTTAGTGAAAAATGAGTTCACAGTGAAGAAGGAGTTGAGAAATCCTCGTACAGAGCAAGTCTTTGACAATCTCCATTGGGTGGCAGCTATAATCTATATCAAAGTCCAACCTGCTCCACCTGTTTGTCATCTTTATATATTTTCCTGTCAGTCCCCGCTCCTATTTGGCTCTGCTAAAAGTGTCTGAGCGAAATGTCAACTTATTAAATATCTACATTACAAGATGGCAACGTTGCAGTGATTTCCCCCTACACTTCTTTCAGTCCTCCAACTGGGAGAGGAAGGCATCCTGAGAAGTGAAAATGTTCAAGCAAAGTAAAATATTGCTTTAAGCCTCCGAGAAAGGAAAAAGTGACAGGCAAAAAGTAGCACTGGGCCACTGTGTATGCTGGTATCTACATGAAAAGCAGTAGAAATAAACACTTCCCTGTGGCTCAGCAAAAATTAAACAGAAGATGGCGAGCAGCGAAACAGAGAGTGACTTTTCAGTTGTTCAAGTGCTGCAAAAACAACCACTTAGAACACGCAAAACATGTTTGGTATAGCAGCTGCTGTTGCAACACTTCATCAAGACAGCATTTCAGAAAATAACCTTCTCATACCTCAAATGATCCCAAAGGCCTTACTCAACAGTAAATACTGCACATAAGTGTTCTTACTGTTTTCATGCCATAAAAAGGTCCGTTTGCTTTATGTCTGTAGGAAAGAACTAAGAGTATATTTTTTAGTTTGGTAGTTTGGTTTATATCTACCATATAAAAACTAAAGGTTGTTCACGTTAAGTATATCATAAACCTACTTAATTACATTCATGAGAACAAGAGCTAAATGTGGGAGGTCAGGGGCAAAGAGTTAAAGGTAAAATACTGTTTGGAACATGCACATAATTACCGGTAGAGACTGTGAGACGTGTCCCCTGCAAGTGTTCGAAAGAACAACAACAACAACAACAAAAAAAAAACCACAGGGTCAAACTCATACTTTTCTGTATTTAATTACACTCAGTCTGGTGGAGGGAGCATTCACTAAGTGTAGTGGCATACCGCAAAAGACACAATAGAAGAAGACACTGCACACGTGTGTTTATGTGAATGCACACCATCCAGTAAAAAGAAACGATGGATAATACATCAAAGCCACAGAGGCCCATCAGGCAGACAGAAAGCAGACTAACAAGATGCTGCCTCAAAGTGAGCACAAAGACACTGTATTACTCAATCAGCACTCACATAACAATACTGTTGGCAGCATGCCGCACATTGTATTGACCCTTTGCTAAGCCCCGCCCCTTTGTGATGGTCTGTCAAGCTGTCAGAGCTAACATGAAGCCCACACTGTAACTAACTGCACTCCCTGAAGAAATATTACCACATTTCTGGAATAATGAAAGACAATTTTAGAGAGAGGCAGACAGAAGGGTCTACCACGTGTGTCTGCAGGACATATCCAGGATGTCAAACCCACTTAGCAGCAAAAACAGGTTAGAAACATAAAGATAAATAGAAGCTAAAGCCAAACTATACAGATCAGAGTCTTAAAGTGAACCACTACATCATTGGCGACTGAGGCAGAAGACAATGAATATAAAGGGAAACTGCTGATATTCAACCAGCTGTGTGTAATCACAGTGTGTGCAGGTGAACGGTCATGGGCTCCCCCCCCCCCGTGCCGCTAGCAGCTGCACCTCTGGGGTCAGATAGGCAGGGAGCTCTGGGGGACGCCAAACACTGTTCATCTGCACACACTGTGATGACGCACATTGAGTTGAAGTTTCCCTGTTTCCCTTCACTGGTTCCCGTGAAGCAGGTAAGTCTTTATTCACTGATTTAATCATTAAAACGCAAAAGTAGTGTGTGAATACATCCAGTAGGCTGTACCTTCAGTAGCTAGCTAGCCATTCTCGGAACCCATTGGCTGTATTTGGCGTCTGACTTCCGGCAGACAGCGATACAGCCTCTGGGGGCAGACCCCCGATTTTTTGGCATTCCGGTTTGATTTGGGCGGAGGAGGTGAATTTCCGTTTCCAACTTCCATTTATATATATATATATATATTTAAGTAAATATGCTGAACCACTGCAATGGATTCAGAGTTTGCAGTGACGCCAATTATGTTCTGCCTCGTTAGTTCACCACACGGACTGTTTAACCTGGCAATAACTGCAGCCGGCTCAAACGTGATTGGTCAATATCATGAGGACTACAAACAGCCTACAACCGGAAACCAGGGCTCTTCCACTCTTCTTCCAGAGGCAAGATCTCCAGGGTTTGCCTACAGACTCTACATTCACTGAATGTAGAGTCTGTATATAGAGACTACTAGCTAGCTAACCCTATACTTTTCAGGGCTTGATTTGGGTTTAAAAACAGGGCAGAAACCTGTATCACCTTCTAAGCTCTCCAGGTAATGAGTATTACTGATACAGGTGCCAAAGCACGATGTTTTGCATCCTGAAAATGAAGAAAATCTGAAATGACTGCATGAGAGTCTATGGAGTACAGTTGTCTTGTTGTCGGACCTTTGTCGGAGCTGGCTGATGCTACACTATGATTGGCCAGTCTGCATTCGAGGGGCGGGAGTTAGTGAAGGGTCAGTTGAAATTCATTATTTGAGAGTTTGTCCATGGTGAGAAAATAAAGTTTGTAGAACTTGGCTAGCAGCAAAGTCAGCTGTTTTCATAAGGTTATTTACTTCACTACAGTAAAATTAACATTGGGGAGTCTGGATAACCAGAACACACTACGTTACACGCCACATAATCAGAAGCATAATCTTTAGAAACAGATGTCTGCATATGCAGAATGTGTGGGTGAGGAGACAAGATTTTGGTATTTGAGGTGTTATGGTTTTAACTTGTTGTTCATTTGTAGTCTGAGTAGTATTGACCAATCATGTTAAAATGGCAGGTAACCACACCATGTAGAGAGATGGAAAGTATTGGCTGAAATGTAATCTAGGAAAAATCAATGATGCAAACTATGCATATCAGTTAAAACTGATATGCAACAATGGTTACATGTAACCAATATTAAAGAACATAATAAAAAGCTTAGGAAAAATGATGCTGATGGCCTAAGCTAGAGTATGACTTTTTATATGTGTAAGGTGTTTTTCTTTTTTTTTTTTGCATTTTTGTAAGATAATAAACAAACTCATATGAAAACATATCGACAGCTTGCATCTCTTGTTCCTTATTACTTGTCACACTATTGTAAACTCAGGAGGACTTTGTGAGGAACCTGTGTTTTTGGAATTGCACAACTTGAAAGCGACTTGTGAAAATTTCACAGAAAGAGATCAGAAACATGGTTTTCAGAGTCAAACATTAAGTGAAATAAATTCAGAGGTATTTAAATTGAGCATCAAGTATTCAGTAGTGATTAAATGTCAAACATTGGTATTCAGTTGCTGATGTATTTCCAATTATTATGGCAATCGGTCCCCCTCAAAGTCTAAGTTAAGATTTTGCCCTTGGTTTGCAAGTGAGATCAGAATATAAGCTGTGCACTCCAAATGCCAAACTTGTAATGATTTTATGAGTTTCAGCTTACTTATCACCCACTGTGGAAAACTGGAAGAAAAAAAAATTCAGATTTATGCATATGTCTGTTAATATTAAGCTTTCTCAAAAACACAGCTACAGGGTCTATGTCCGTTTACCTTCTTGGCTGACCAGAGCAGCAGGAATGCACACAGAACCTTTGATAATTGTACCAAGCTGGTCTCTTCCCCACCAACTCGACTATATCCAGTGGAACAGAGAATAGAAGCTGTTTATGTGTTGTGTGTGTGGGATGTAGTCCCCCCTTTGTGCTCTCAAAGGCTGGTAATTGGAGAGATACAGAGTGATTGCTGACACATGACTTGTTCTAGCTGGGAGGGTTGGATCTCTCCTTTCTTTTACTCCTTCATTTCATCCATGTCCACAGGGTAGAGGAGCAGAGACTGCAGCCCATTTTCTAGCTGCTTCCACTAAAACAGCCTTGGACTAAATTGGCTTTCAGTTTGCTCGGCTCCAAACACTGGCAGAACCCAGGATTCACATAATGATGGGGTCCTTTATCCTCAGCATTTCTTTACTGGATACAAGAGGCTGTTCTATGAAATAAAAAAAAAATCTTCTTTTCCCTTTCATTTGAATAAAAATCGCCTGTCAGAGTTAACAAGAAAAGTCTTTTACCTTCTTTTTGACAAAGTAGTTCCAGATATAAAGGAGCCACGGGAACTGAACTAGGAACTTTGTGAACTGCTGTTTGCTTTTCCACAGGATCAGGGGAAATATACATGTGAAAGATCTGACGTTCACAAAGAAAGCACATAAAGATGTAAAAGGAGACAGAAAACTCCTACCTGTTTCCAAAGGAGACAACCTGTGTTTTATGCTTATTCTCTCTGCCAGGGGATCATGCACTTGGTCGTACATGCATATGCGTGCGTACCATTCTTACCGCCTGTCTGTCCACAGTTTATCTTGCGTACTACTGAACTGATCTGCCTAATATTTCATGGGCACATTTATGACTGTATGCTCAACAGCATCTAGTGATTGTGGTGATTCACAGTTGTTGAAATTGTTATTGAAACATATTTTATTGACTGTTTTTTAATGTCACTGACTGCTGACCCCTCACTCCTCTTAACCAGCTGGAAGGGGCTGCAAGTGATTAACAAAGTCATGTAGCAAAAGCATAGAGCTAAAGGCAGTTCCGACAATTGGCTCAACTAAAAACAACAAGCCTTACTAAGTCTGCTGCAGGCCACATTTTGGCCTTTTTCATGGCTCAAAAACATTCCAACCCATTCTCATTCCCAGGTCGTAAATAACAATGCTCATGACACTCAACATCTCATAGTGACACACAGGGCAACTTTTCATGTATCTATGTAAGGCACACCTGAAACACACATGATCAATGTTGTGAAACAGTTGTGGTTAGGTTTAGGCAGCAAAACTAGTTGGTTTAGAAAAAGTTAAGAAAATAAGATCATGTTTTCAGTCAAAATACCGGTAAGAACGTTTGTTATGTAACATGAATACATCACATGAGGGACGTCAGTGGTCAACAACCATACGGAAATTCAGAGGTAACATTATGTTAAACAATGTTAGCTTTTAATTTCACATGGGACACGAACTACAATGTCCTGACTGAAAGTCGGGTGTTGCTTGACCTGTCCACCTCCCCTTTCTCTCACCCTACATGGACCTTCATTCCCCTTCATTTTGAACTGGTGCATCTGCAGATTATTCCATGCCCAATATATTATGATCGATTAAAGACAGGCACAACACAAGATATATAAATCTCCATTATCTTCACTGCCGTCTCAACTGTAAGGGAGCCGAAAGGGATAATTCTTCTGGGCACAAATGCACTGCATTGTCTACAGTGGCCACAATCAGCTCTCTGGCAGAGATCTGCACAATACACTACGATTGCTTTTCCAATTTCTGTGTTAGGTCTGTGTTTGAGTTTCACTTATCAGATAGTTCCAGGCAATTTGTAGTATTAACCCTAGAGCAAGGCCTTTTTCGGGCCAGAAACTACAGAGGAAGAACTCAATTTAGACCCTGGTTATTCTTTCAAAAGACAATAAGAGCAGCTTCAGCTTTGCAATGTTTGAGTAGGATCACTGAAAGCAAGAAAACAGAAACTAGGGTTGAGTTGAGTACTCAGATAAAAAAGTTTCCGATACACATAATGTACGTTTTACTAGTACAAGTATCAAATCAGTGAAATGTGTCAATATCCGTACTCATGATGAAGGAAAGTCCTCATTTGGGTAGCTGTGCTTAAACCCTTAAGGTCCAAATATACTTGGGCGGAACATTTGCAGAGCGGACTATGCCGAGGTCCGCCCGGACTAAAAGCGGACGTCCGCAAGTCCTGTGCGCGCGGACTCCGCTCTGCGCACCAGTGTCACACAAAAGACTGCTCGGCATGTATTTTGCACATCGCGGGGATTTTTCACGGACATTTTTACAGGAAACTACAATGCGGAAGTACGCTTGACTATGGAAGCCCAAATGACTGTGGACATTCAATTCAATTACAATTTCAATTTTATTTATAAAGCCCAATATCACAAATCATAATCTGCCTCACAGGGCTTTACAGCATACGACATCCCTCTGTCCTTATGACCCTCGCAGCGGATAAGGAAAAACTCCAAAAAAACCCCTTTAACGGGGGAAAAAAACGGTAGAAACCTCAGGAAAAGCGACTGAGGAGGGATCCCTCTTCCAGGACGGACAGACGTGCAATAGATGTCGTACAGAACAGATCAGCATAATAAATTAACAGTAATCCACATGACACAATGAGACAGAAAGAGAGAGAGAGAGAGAGAGAGAGAGAGAGAGAGAGAGAGAGAGATGCAGGTAATGACAGTAGCTTACAACAACATTAATGAAAGTAATAATATTATAGTTATAGTTCTGGCTACTGTGGTACAATATGTTGAAAGTATGTATTAATATCTGACAGTATACATGTGTGACAATAGTCGTATGTGTATAATAACAGTAGAAGTATGACTAATGACTAATGATGGCAGCAGCAGCAGGAGGCATCTGGCAGGACCATGGCAGCAGCACAACCACACACGTCACGCTGTCCAGGCACCGCTGCGATATGAGTTAATCTGAGAGACAGTGGAGCACAAAGGCTCCGGAGAAGAAGCCGAGTTAGTGACATCCAGAATGGCCGAGTTAGCTAGATGCAGTAATAGAATACGAGAGAGAGAGAGAGAAGGAGAGAAGGTGCCTGGTGTATTATAGGGGGGTCCTCCGGCAGACTAGGCCTAAGTCAGCCTAACTAGGGGCTGGTACAAGGCAAGCCTGAGCCAGCCCTAACTATAAGCTTTATCAAAGAGGAAAGTCTTAAGTCTAGTCTTAAATGTGGAGATGGTGTCTGCCTCCCGGACCGTAACAGGAAGATGATTCCACAGGAGAGGAGCCTGATAGCTGAAGGCTCTGGCTCCTGATCTACTTTTGGAGACTTTAGAGACCACGAGTAACCCTGCGTTCTCAGAGCGCAGTGTTCTGGTGGGATAATATAGAGCTTGACCATTTAGAGCTTTATAAGTTAACAGTAGGATTTTAAATTCAGTTCTGGATTTTACAGGGAGCCAGTGCAGAGAAGCTAAAACAGGAGAAATATGATCTCGTTTCTTAGTTCCTGTTAGTACACATGCTGCTGCATTCTGAATTAGCTGGAGAGTTTTTAAGGACTTACTAGAGCTACCTGATAATAGAGAGTTACAGTAATACAGCCTAGAGGTAACAAAAGCATGGACCAATTTTTCTGCATCTTTTCGGGTCAGGATAGGCCTAATTTTCGCAATATTACGCAGATGAAAAAATGCAGTCCGTGAGGTTTGTTTTAAATGAGAATTAAAAGACAAATCTTGATCAAATGTTACTCCAAGGTTTCTTACAGTAGTGCTAGAGGCCAGAGCAATGCCATCTAGAGAAACTATGTCATCAGACAAAGAGTCTCTGAGTTGTTTGGGGCCAAGAACAATAACTTCAGTTTTGTCTGAATTTAACATCAGGAAATTGGTGCTCATCCAAGTTTTTATGTCTTTAAGGCAGTTATGGAGTTTAGTTAACTGATTACTTTCTTCTGGCTTCATCGATAAATACAGAATCCTACTGTAGTTTGCTAATACAGTAGTAAGTAACTACAGCAACTTCTGATCAACCCATATCAATTTCAGGTTTAACTAACTTCTGGTTAGGGCCAATCCATGTATAGTTTAAGTCCAGTGTGTGCAACGGTGTGTATGCTCATCCCTAGTATAAACTATGAGACAATTTAATGATAACTGAGAAGAGTTCTGTTTATGCACCAAAGTCATTAAAATAATTACAAAACCTATAAATTATGGAACTGCAGTTTTCACATTGAAGTAGATATTTTTGGAATTTGCTTTTCATGTAGAAAAGACCCTCCCCTGAGCACCTCCTTGGAACAGCCACTGTCCAATCCTACGATAGCAACTGTAACTAGGCATGATGGGCCTTTCAAGCTTTCAGAACATGGGAAAATGCCAAAACTTTGTGCATATGAAACCTGCAGGTCCGACAACAGATACTCAAAGTTTAGAGAGGGTGTTGCATGTTTCACTTTCACGAAGCCAAAATAGGAGAGCAGCAAAGTCAGATATGGATTAAACAGTGTGGAAGACCTCACTCACAGCTGAATCCATTGACAATAAACAGAAACTCTGTCGTTTACTCCAAGGTAAGATGGTTACTAACGTTAGTTAGTTTAGCACATTAGCAAACAAAGCCAGTTGAATAATAATTTTAAGTTACTTGTGTTTTAACTTTCAGGTAAATAGTTGCATACCATTTGAAGCTGTAGAGGGCTGAACCCTTTAAACAAATGGAAAGGGAGATAATTTAGTTTTGCTAATAATGGGCTAAAACATATAAAGCTAGCTTAAACATAATACAGTGACTTCACCTGCTGTTTAAGGACTTGGGGATTTGGGGTGCCTTACTACATTCTACTTAATTCACAAAATTCCACTGACAAATCATATCATGGTTTTGGCTCTGAAAGGCATATTGTAGTCCTTTTTGTATACTTCTCCCCAGGATTTCAGAACTAATATTACATTTATCTGCTTTTATTTCTTTTGGAATATCTCTCACTGATATCGTTGAAAATGCTGTACTGACATGCTAAGTGTCAAAGTTTGATATGCTTGTCAACAGTTACAAAGAGGGCAGGGGAAAGTGCAATTGAAGCATTATGGACATTGTAGACCTTATGATAGGCTACTACTAAATTTGGGTGAAATATGTTGGTTTATTTCTTGTAGGCAGGGCTGAGCAGTGAAGTATGCCAGCATTTCAGAATCATTTCTTAGGTGAGTGTCAGAAAGTTTAAGGTGAAAGAAAGTTGCAGACACACTCACTCCCTCTCTGTCACTCTCAGAATGAGTCACCATTCAGGCTGTAGCACACAGCAGATGATGTCCCACACAGCCTGCCAGGAATCTCTCACAATGAGTTGAACACATACCTTTGCCTTGTACCCCCCTCCTCCATCCTTCCACCCCCGCAGCACTTGACTCAACCCCTATTCCCCTCTTCTTCACCCTTTTTACGTCTCATTCCCACTGACTATTACTCCTTTTATATCTAGTTCAGTCTACTTTCTCTCTGATACTTCATTGTTCTCCCTCTCTATACCTCTACCTCTCTGGTATTTCCTTTACATCTGATACCATTACACAGTGAGACATTTAGCAGAGTGGCAATGCAAAAAAACGATCACCAAAGTGCTGAGAGATTTTCAGTGTCTATTTGCAATTTTCCCCATCCTCCCTCATCCTTCTCTTTTCCCTTCATCCTTTTACTCATATCTCTCTCTCTGCCTCCTCACAAACCCCCTCTCTCCCCCTCTGTCTGATTCACGGTGTCAGTGTCTGTCCTCTCTCCTCTGCAGGCTAGAGGCGAACATCACAAACTTTCCACTCTCCCTTCCTTAGCCATCCTTTCTAACCCCTCTCTACCTCACTTGATCCTATTTCCACTGTTGTGCTTATGCAAAGACCGGGAACACTCCAAAGATACAGTGAGGCTACTGCTGATGCACCACAGAAACTTTATTTCCAGTCTGAAATATTTTAATATGCATTGTCATCTATGGTCTATTTGCATTCACAGAGATATCTTCCATTCTGTATGCCTGTATTTGTGTTGGTTGTTCTTTAACCATACTGGGATAAAAAGAATTAGGAGACAGATGCAATAAACAAAATCAATAATGCTGTTGGATACAAATGACTGTAATGTCTTGTTTCAGTTGGCCTGAGGTAAAAAAAAAAAAAAAAACAGAGACTAAAGAAGGACTTCTCGTCAAAACATTAAATAAACAAATTAACTAACTAATGAAAAAAACATGTGCTTTCACATTTACATAAAATGTCTTAAATATTTAAGTTACAAAAAGCCATGATTCTTTCACTTATCTGTAAGTAAGGCATCATTCCTCTTTTTGGCAACCCTGTCTTGTAGAAATTGCATCTATGGACTTATTACTTTCCAGCTTTTATCTACTTTACTTGCTCTTATTTACATTTTATAAGTTACTATGATTGTACAGTGCATATTCAGTTCACTAGTACATGTTATAGTCCTTTCTTTGGTCTCACTTCTAAGTCTCTTTGTCCATTCTTGTTTATGTTTTCATTTTCCTACCTATCCATCCACTTTATATAAAGAATAATTGTTGAAAAGCATTACATTAAATACCCACGACAAACACGCAACAGTCAAAGTTAAAATCTGGAATAAACAACTGTCATTAAATTGGGATTCAAGTGTTTCAAAATTCTTTCCCAGCTGGGCTCCACCCACTTCAAACCAGAAGGGCTCAGACACAAACACAGAATAAACAAATGTCTTACACGCAGTAGGCTGTCTAAGAGGAGATGAAAGGGGATGCCAACTCCACCTTGTTAGCGAAACGACCAAATTGCATCCTCCTTGCTAATCTGCTATCCCTCACCATGCCCCAGGTCTGAAGCCAGACCTAGATGTATAACCAATAATATATTGATAATTATTGAATTTTGAAGGAGTGTTTATATTTTTACCTGCACAAATTGTAGCACTGGTTTAGTGACCAGGAAAACTCACAAACCAATTGCATGCATGAAATCATCATATGTGGTGCTACACAGCCAATTAAATCGGTTCATTTTGACTCTAGTGAGTGAGTTACATGCACACAGGAGAGTCCAAATGAAAGACAACAGCCAGAGAAATAAGAGTCAGAGAACAGTAAACTTACATGGCGTGTTATAAAGAGAGATGAAAAAGAAAACCAGAGCTTGAGTCAAGAATGGATGGACGCCTACATGTTCATTCTTCCCACGGGCAGTTCAAAACCACTATGTCTCATCATATGCTCTGAGACCGGGGACAGAAAACTGAGGGAAGAGAAAATATATGTTTTTTATATGTCACTATATGCCTGAATCGTAAAGGCAAGTTAGACATTACAGCTGAAATACTTGAGGCAGGGCACAACACAACAGCGAGGCGAAACATGGGTTTTTACCTGCCTCACAAACTCTGGAGTGTGTTGTCACTCCACTCCATATTGAGATTTGCCAAATGATAATGCAGTTGGTTATGCAGGGTCCTCACAGTGGGTCTCCCCTGTTGAAAATTAACAAATCCCCTACTGCTCTTGTAATATAACTTCAGCAGAAAGTGTGTTTTCATGTAGGATAACATTGCTCAGAAAAGAAAGCTAATTGAGAAGATGTGTCTTCAGCAACTTTAAGAGGTCTGACTGACCAAGGCCCTCTGAAATGCAAACTTTACAGGTGTTTTGATCATTTGGTATTAATAGTGGCCATCTTTAACAGTACATAATTATACTTTTTTACAATCTGGAAGCTGAGATGAATGGTATTTGACTCATGTCATCCATGTTCCCAAGAAGCCATGAGGGCAGCATTACACAGACACTACATATAAGATCAAGGCTTCAAATGTTGCTCACAGCCTTTGTCACATGAAATATCTTCGCCTTTTCTTCTCACACCTTTCCTGTCCCCACAAACTACTTTTAATTGCCCTGTGAAGCAGAAATGCCATAAATGTAATCTTTGGGAAAGTAAATAGTTTCTCTACTTTTGAAAGCGAACAGCCAAAAGGCTGACGGCAAGCATTAATCACACAGATGAGACTCAAGAGGTTCAGAATTACTCATGTTGTCTCTAAGACTCTGCCACTTTATTTCATAAATCTCTTCCTCCTTCTGTCTAACACACACACACAAACACACACACACACACACACACACACACCCAGCAAGACCATGGCAGAGGATCAATTGTATTTTTTATTTTTATTCCAAATCAATAAATGAAAAAGGCCACAAACCGGTGTCCCAATATGAACCCCCATGGCAATCATAGATAAAACACAAAAACACACACAAACAGGCCCCAGTTGTGTATCCTAGCACGCACTATATCCAATTAGTGTCAGTGTCTGCTTTGGTCTGACTTCAGTACAACATGGACCGCTGCTGTTGCAGTCCTATTGGTCCCACTGAGCTAGACAAAATCCATCAATTTACCAACTCTACTGAATCCATTTTTGAAATGTCTCCCCCGGTCTCTCTTCCTCTCAATCAATCCCTTTCATGTTTGAACAGTTGAGGGGCTTTAGACTTTTTTTTGTGAAGATATTCCAGATGAGTGTTCAGTGCCACAAAAGGTCACAGCCCTGTTATTTTTGAGCTGCCAGATGGAAATAGTGCAAGATGTTATTATCGAATCTCAGTCCCTGGGTGAGATGGGACATCGCTGTGGTTCTCCGAATGACCCGAGCAAAGAAAAAGGGGGGAGAACAGGAAGTTGCAGAAATTATCCAGCAGCAGCTTCTCCTAATTTTATGCACAAATTGCACAAATACAGAGAACATGTCTGACATGAAAGTTGAACCCATTTTCACCTGGTCACATATTCTGGATAGAATCTCTTGAAGGTAGGACACTGTCCATTTGGCAGACCTCAGGATTTCACCTCTGCTTTATGCAGATGATCTGGTTCTGTTGTTCCCCACCAGGCAATGACCTCCAGTGTGCACTGCAGCTTAGCATGAAGACATTTATCTCAAAGTCTGAAGTCAAAGTACTTTGGAAAACTTGGAATTAGTCTTTTTCGAGTTGGAGGTGAGTTGAACAAAGTATTTCAAGGTCTTGTTCACAAGCAAAGGTAAGATGGAGCATAATATCCGTATGTGGTGTAGCATAGGCAGTCAAGTGAGTAAAATTCCCCCAGGTAATATGTAACGCATCATTTTACATCATCAGTGATGCAAAACTTGTCATCTGGCATATTTGGGCTTGTGAAGCTCCTGGAGCTGACAGCCAAGAGGGGCATCTTAACACCATTCATCTGCACACACTCCCCACACCACAGTGACAAAACCTGGTTGAAAATCAGCAAAGTATCACTTCAGTTGCATGTCTCAAGGCCTTAATCAAACCAAACAGATTTTGCCTCATGAGGCATCAATTGCAGCTCAGTGAGGCGTCATTAACACCACCTGACAATAGCACCTGAGCAAGGTCACAATAGCACCTCAGTGGCAGTAGTGCCTGGGTGAGTGCGTCAACGAGGCATTATCTGCATGTGGGCGAGGCTACAATGACGCCAAAGTGAGGCTAAAATGAACCCCTTGAAAAGGCAGCGGGCTACAATTTCAGCCCCCTAAGGTAAAAATTATAGCCTCGGCAAGGCAATATTGGAACCAAACTGAGGCTACAGTTGTCTCCTTGCAAGGCACAAATTATGGAAAAGGCAGCTGCTTACCCAAATTTGGTTTCAGTGCCAGCAAGGTGAGCAGCAGAATGTGGCTGGGGGGATATTGAGTACTGCATGCAACAATTTGCACTGAAATATACTAAAATGAGAGATATAAGGATGCATTTCCTTTTTAATTAGAGATATGTCTGTATTTTTACATATATTAGAGAAAATAATCTTAGGTCTGAGGTCTGTCTGTTGTTGTTGTTTTATCCTGGACACCATTGTTTGACTAAAAAAGAATATTCCCCTCACTTCTCCAGATATAAAAACTGCATATTCCTGGCTTCCTCGGCTAGTAGAGTTTTCTGTCTTGCCATGATGATATCTCAGCTGTCATCACATACACACCAAGCATCCCACTGGGACTCTCTAACGTGGCTGGGCTGTTGGAACGTTTGGACAGCTTTCAAGTCACAAGACATCTGCACTTACCATAAACCATTTAACATCACCAGATCTCTGTTGGTATACTCTGAAGACAGAATCCTTCACAGAGTGAAAAACTGGAATGGTGCTCTGTATGACATCACATGCAATAGCAGCCAGGACCATGGACAAGTAATTGAATGAACATAGTAAACCAACATCAATAGCTGTCTGTAAACACCAGACCAAATGGGTCACAGCGTTGACCAGAAGCCAGTGGGCGTACAGAAGGGGTTCAAGGAGAACATTCACGTCACACACACCAGAGACCATCTTTGAACAGAGCCGTATACGACCACCCATTGCCACGTGACAGAAGGTCTTTATACTTAGGTCAAATAATGATCACAATTGAGCAAACTCCCTCCACTGAGATAGACCACAATATGAGAATGAAAGCTTGGAAAAGTGAGTAATGGATGTTCAGCCAAGTTGAGTTTTTTGGGGTTGGTTTTTTTTTTTTTGGTCAAAATGAGTGAAGAGGTTTGTGATAGAGATTGAGTTTTTGAAGCTTGTGTGGATTACCTTGATTTCAGTCCAATAACAAAACTCCATACAAAACAACCATCCCTCCTTCAGAACTGAAAAAGTTTAACTTCTACTGAATTACAGTACGACATGCTAAAAGGGCTTAGATCCCCATACAGTCACCGCGTGGTCTCATATCCGGCCCCATGCTGCGTCGCTGTCAGCGTCTGTCTCTCTTTTGTTTCCACTTGTCAGCTCTCGGGAGAAAACCAGAGGGAAACTGATTCAGGATTGAGGAGACAAGTGAAACTGAGTGCAGTCTGTCCAAGCTAAAGATATCTCTGCGTCAGTCTCCTCCTCCCTCTCACTGTCACTTTCACTTTCTATCTCTGTCTCTCTTACTTTGTCTCCCCTCTGTGTCTTCAACTGCAGAAAGTTTAGCTCATGCAAAAGTTTCAGTTTAAAGTAAAGTCAGAGGAGGGACAGATGATGACAGCTCACTGAACCATATCCCCATTTATGACACACTGTTACATAAAGTAGGCTGTGACTGATCAACATACCAAATTAATTCAAAGTCCATAATAGTTTGTTTGAAAATCATTAACCTGTGATGCTGGTGTATATTTTGAATAAATAGCAATGTTCTGGCATGGAGACACTGAATGTTGGCTTCAAATCTGATTTTTAAACCAGCACTAATTGCATTGATGTTGGGATGAATCATCCAACCCCATGTCTTTATAAGCTCAACTGTTATTAGTCACTGCACAGGCTGCAGACTATATCATTCATCAGTGTCCCTAATCACAATGTATAGAGTGTTTTATCAAGTAGAATACAAAAGACTGTCCCAGTGCTTTACTGTAATTAAAGCAAGTGGTCAATGGCGCCTGTGTATGTGTAGGTGCATATTTTCAATCGATTTTTCATACACTCAAATGTGAATATGTTTTCAGTGACTTATAAACACAGATACCTTCACATATGGATAAGGAGGACAGTAAAAGCTTGACAGCCAGTGGGCAGCAATTAAGGTCAGCTTCATTATTTGTCTGATGTTCAAACAGACAAACAGGACTAGTTCCTTGCTGCACAGTGTATCAGTTATATGTGGATGACTGTATTTACATTCACCTCTAATGACTAAGTTTAAATTGTAAAGTTAAAGATGTTTTAAACCGAAAAATGTTGTTTTTCAATGTGTTTATTTGAGTTTGATAGACAAAACCTTCCAGGCTAAGTATTCTTACCAGCAGCGATGCAAATATGCAGTTATTATAAAATTATTATATAAATCGTTATTCACTAAATAGTTTTGATAGAATTGCCAGTAGTGATGAAAATTTCTGACAACTACCAGGATCCTACTGACTCAGAGCAGCATCTGGCAGCCATAGTAGCCTAACCTACTGCAAGCTAATTTATTGACTTCTGTTTTCGCAAAATGCATTGAGTGAATTTGAGTATCTTCTGGTAAACAGTCAGTGTGTGTAGGGCTTTTATTGTGAAAGGTAAGAATGGAAGGAGAAGATGAGGTATGTGTTGCCTTTGTCAAGGTTAAAAGGAGTAACAAAGTTTATCATCTTGGTTCAGAGTACGGAACCTCCATGTTGTTGTTCTGTAATCCCCATAAGTATCAACACAATGTGATTGGTTGATGCCTTTATGTGAGGTAGGTTAGCAAAGAAAAATCGACCTCATTCAGGAAACATTTATCACTTTTCTGCCTCATAATATTCGCTTTTTGAGTGAAAGTGCTCATACTAAAACCAGAGTTTGAAAATATATTGATGTGCAGAATAACCACACCAAAAAGCTCTTTATACACACACAGGAAGATAATTTTATTTATTAGGAAACATTTTTGATGACAACAGTTATGAAACATAGAAATAGATAACAGTGTTTAGCCAGTCCCAGAAGCTAAAGCATTCCAACAGTTCACTCCCCATGTTTCCTCCTTTTCCCTTTTTCATTATAGAAAGAAGTAAAATTTCAATCCAAGTACAAAAACAATATAAAAACGAAAGTAAATGTTTTTTTCTCTCACTGAAAGCATGTAAGGGGTGCAGGCTTGTACCCGTTAGACCAGATGAACTCATTACTGAAATCAGCAGGTTGTTAAAATGCCTGCAGACACAGCAGCTGTAAAGCAGATTCCATATAAAGAGAAACTCAGAAACATTATAATATCATCAGGATGTTTTGGCAAGAACAGAGACCAACACATTGTCATCTGCATGTGATCCATCTTCTCTTTCTTCAGTAAGTCTAAGCTTGAGGAGAGCTGGGTCGTTGTCTGACAAACTGTTGTTATTTAAAATGTGTGATATAATCAAGATCGTGGTTTCAGGGAACATCCAGTGTCAATTAGAGAGTTCCAGGGGGTCCACCCTAAAATGAGGAATACTTAAATTTAATGATTATTTCAGTCAGTAACCATTATCACTGTGTCCCATGTTACACCATGCATACACTACACAGTTATATAGTTGATAACAAAACAACAATACACTCCCATATGGCATGACAAAATGTAATGGGGTCTGCAACTTAATGTGGGTATGCTTTGAGGTCGGTGACATGAAAAAGTTTATTGAGTAATGTCAAACTAAAACATTCTGCTGAGACATTTGTCGAGCTGCATGAATTTTACAGCCATTGTCCAATCAAAGCTTAGCATCTCAAGTGCAAATTGCCAGGGGGCATGAGGTGGATTCCCCCCTCTCTGCTTTTGATCATTTATCCCTGGTGGGCATGCGTGTTATGGGTTAAATTAAATAAATTAAATGCTCATATTCCCGCTAGTAGATTGTGCAAGTGCATAAGCTGTACTAGCACTTTTATAGTTATGATTCAGACTTGAGTGGATCATAGTGGCGATGACGTCTGCGCTTCACAGAAGGAATGATACAAGAAATCTATTGAATTCATGTCCTGAGGAGTGTTCCAACGAGTTTGGGCTGTTTTTGGTAGTTATTGCTGTAGTAGCTTGCAAGCATCCGGAGGGGTTTTTTCAGTGTGAAAATACAGCTGGAGTGATGTTGCGCACAATTCCACACAGCAGATCTGCTGGTTACATTTTGTGCAACCAGCATCTGTTAAGCATTGAATCCTCTGTGTTAATGTGTACATCATATGTGTTGTTTTGATGAATTATTCTACAGTTTTTCCTGCACCTCAACAGGCCTGTTGAAGATACGTACATTGAAAACAATTTGCACACCTCCACAATTTCGAACCACTTAAATTTCTCAGATGGTCTATAAACCCCTCGGAACCGTCTGTTTCTGCCAATCTTTACCTCAGAGTCCCATCATCTTTTTTAAACAAGGCCAAAATGTTGCCCGGAGCTCCACATTTTAAAATATAATACAGGTAGATGTGTTGCTGTAATGAGCGACATGGTGTGATAGACTGTCCAGGTTCAAAACTAAAGTTTTAAATAATTTCCTTCCAAAGTCGCAGACAACAATCAGTTTCCTCTGGGGAAAATTCTTAAAGGATTCCAAAACTGTCAGTTCATCATGATGGGAAGAGCATGCTTGGCATGGCAGACTTGAATGCAATCTGGTGATGCAGTTTGGTTTACAAGCCTGCGCTGTCCTCAGGTGTGGACATAGCAGCAACTAACCATCGACTTGTTGAGTAAAAGAGATCCAAAAGACAGACAGAATGGACATCTAAAACATGATGCATCATTGGTAACATGTTGAACGACACCACAAAGCAAGATGTAATCAGCCTGTACTTTGATGTATGTTTAAGTTTTTTTCTTCAGATGTAACTGACTTTGCAGCTAAGCTTCTTTCAGGTTTATGTTCTCAGTCTACAAAGTGATGAGAGTTGGTAGCCCTGATGGGAACATTGGATAGAAAAAGATTCCTAGGACCTAACCCCATCCTCACAGCCTTTACCCTTGTAAAAGTGAAACATGTTATTGAGACAATAAAGCCTTAATCAAACCTCTGTGTGACGTGTCCGAAAGTACTGTAAGGGTCATGTTAGAAAAACAGTAACCTTTTTATTACATTTACAATTTATGATACCATTACTGGGACTAATCAGCCCCTCACTGCAATACAAGAACAATCCTGCTCCTCATTCCATGTCTCTAAAGCCCTTTTTAGATAGGAGTTGTGCAAATTTGCAGGAAAGCCCAATCAGTCTTCTTTCAGCATTGACAGTATAAAAACAAAATCGGGGTGTGCAGCAAAATGCCGCTGCCTACTTTTGTTTAAACAGAATGTGCCTTTTCCGGGGCAATGGGGGCATGAGCAAGTAACAAAACGTGTAGCTTGGCGTGTGATGTAACCAATGACATGGGAAGGAAGCCACGGCTAGTCAGTCCTTCGGCGATTCTCTCATTACTCGGCCCATTCTTCACCATTCCTGTCATCTGACGGTTAATGGCCTCTTCGTTTGCAAAGGAAAGGAGGGCCCACTATTCCTTGTCTCCCCAGTTGCTCATCTTTACAGTGTCTGTCAGGTTTGCGTTTCCCTCTTGCTACTAGCTGCTCATTCCTGCTGTAAGCTGTTTCCTGTTTATCCACCGCCAGTGGGTCACGTGTGGCGTCATCAAAAGTTCCTCCCACAAGTCTTCAACAGCCCCTCCCATTGCAGAATGCCGCCTCAGTCTTTTTAAACTAAAAGGGTTCCGCCAATATGACTACCCTACGAGGCGGAAAATTGGGCACCTCAGATCAACTCTGTGTCTAAACACTTGCAGCTTGCTGGCAAAACGGCCCAACATTTGCGGAACATCTGGCAGTGTAAAAGGGGCTTAACATGGACCATCGACTGGTGAGGATGCTACCTTTTTTTTTCTTAGACATGTAGCTCTAGCTTGGAATTTTGATTCTCATACTTTTCAGAGATCAAAAAATCATGTAAAGTCATTTAATCATGCCAGATTGAGTAACTGCATGGAGAAGAAATCTGCCATATTGGCTTGAATATTAGATGGCCTTTAATATATGACAAGAAGTAAAAAAAAAAAAAAAAAAAAAAAAAAAAACCCAATTAAATCGTAATGTAAATTCCACTGTGTAGCGTGTCTGTTAGTAACATATTCACGCTTTGAAGGGTTCAGCAGCAGGCCTCAGTTGACTTTTAAACCTTTCATTTAGCTTAATTTGTCTTTGTATTGCACAATCTGACTCAAAATGAGAGTTTCAGAAGTCAACCTGCTGGTACTTACAATACAAAAGAGAAATTGTTGTTGTTGAAAATGATTTTTGTCAATGCTGAATAAAATCCTTACACCTAATTCAAATAGTTTATTTTTTACGTATCCTACATGATATCTTACAATGTCGCATTAGATCCACATACTAAAGGGCCTCTGGACAGGCCTCTGTGGACTAGCTGTACAGTCAAAGGGAACATGCATTATTGATGACGCTATGCTAGCTTACACATAAGTCTGTAGCATTCTTTACAGTCTTCTGTTTTAATGTATTCTTTGTACAATAAGGAGGCGCAGACAGAAGGAGAATACAGGAGGAGGATAATGAAACGGCAGCCTATTTCAAAACCAAAGATGATTTTTAAATGTCAGGCTATTTCAAAACCAATCTGTGTCTCCTCCCATCAATCAGCCTCAATTAGAAGTTAATAGCATTGCGTGGGAATGGAGTCTAGAGGGAAGAGAAAGGAAGAAAGGAAAGGAAAAGAGGAAAATAAAGTGAGAGGGGAAGTAATTAAATAAAAAATGAAGGGTATCTTGATGAAAAAAGCCAGAAATAAACACACTGAGGGAGGATGGATTCTTATCCATTCCATTTAATTTAAAAGGCAATAATCAAGCTTCCATGTGTGACTACCAGTGTGGATGGTGTATGGTTCCTCCGAGACACACACCCTGCCTATATCACTGTTATAGTCAATTAGCCTGTGTATGTGTGAATTTTATGATGTTAATATGGCTGCCTGAAAAGTGCAGTCCTTCTCATCTCACCACAAAGTAATTATAGTGCATCTATGTACTGGAGTTTGGTCGAGTGTAGAGCGAGCAAAGGGGTTCAGTGCAGTTTGGGCTCAGATTCCACTTTAAACTGACCAAATAGTTGTACCACGTCCACCTAGGCAACATAATGTGCTATCTGGCTATCAGCAGAGTCCTGAGGGAACTATTTTTGTTGGCGGAAGACAAATAAAATGCTTAAATTATCTATTTTGTCCCCATTTTTCAACATTTCTTAATCAGCCTTGCTTATTTAACTGTTAAACTGTTGTAGGCCTGCGGCCTCGTGCCTATGACCAAATCACAGCCGTGACAATATACGAGTATAACATCACGAGCTCGAGTGTGATATTGCTTAATTCAAATGACTATGTGTAAAGTAAAATGGGTCACTCCTAGTGACAATCCCACAGAAAATAAACATCCGACTCTGTTTGCATCAGCTTTATGTTGATTATTTTCTGCCAATCACCAAATGGCAGGCATATAAAGTTAGCAAAGTTAACAACTAGCTTGGGAATGTAGTAGCGAAAGAGCCAGATGTTTCCCTCTTGAGTTGGTGCAGACCAAACATAGAGCTAAAAGGGAGTGAATACAGTGTTCAGTATGTGCTGAATATGTCAACACATTGGCCATAACTAATTTCACTAAATTATCATTTCTTTAACTGTGATTTATGGTATTGTTCAGTATCTGCAAGTGCATCTCTATGTCTTCATCTTTGCTTCAATTCTCCATTTATATTCAGTTTAAAGGGGAATATGAACAAATTTAATATACTTTCAGTACTGTAATTCAAAAATATGGTTGCTTTAAGCAATGGTTCAGCCTGTACAATAAATTGGTTTGATCTGTAGAGTAGCTGATGATATTGCTAAGGTCAGAGAGGTTGAGTGTTTCCCATGATTAACTAGAAAGAGAAGCATTTAATCGATCTTACCTTGCTTTACTGACACTGCCTGCAAGCCTCTAATCCCACCTGTCTACACATCCATCCATGAATCATCACTTCATTTGAATTTGATCTCTCTCTGCTCTCTCTCAGCTGCCCTGAAGAGTTATCCAAGATGTCATCCTTTTTAGTGTGCATCTCCAAAGAACCATCCAGGCGCCCTGTGCATTGCAGAAAAATGAAGGTGTGAATTCCAGTCATTAACGTGTGATGTCCAATCTTTTTGCAGTCTGTTCAGTCGTGTTGTATGCCCCCAGTGTAAATCACAGACACGTTGCAGACAGTCTGTGGTTTGCTTGGAGTTCGGTGTCTGGCAGATAACATGACACCTCAATGATTCCCCCCCTCATGTCAGGCTTTTATCCACAACAGTCTCACAAATCTATTCCGTCCTCCACCCACACTCCTTCCTCGTCCTGTACACACACGCACGCGCGCATGCCCAGTGTGGCAGGTCCCAGACATACAACCATGCTAACAGTCTTTCTGATATAAAAGGTAAAATGAGCATACAGTACCACATCAGGCTATTGCTGCATTAACTCACCATAGCCTAGTTTTATTTGTACTTTCATACTTGACACAGAAAAATAGTTACCTTTTTTCCAACAATATAAAATGCAGTAAATCTCTCATGTAACTGTGTGCAATTTCAGGTTTTGACAGGTGTTCCTGAATACAGCATATAACTGATTAAGTCATTATGCAGTTTAATTCTGGTTTCCAGGGCTCTTAAGTTTCAGGCCAAATACTGTAAGTAAAGAGCAGGTAAACGTAAAGTAAACAAACTGTTAGACCGCCATGATGGCAAGACCTTCAGATGGCACTGGTCTGCAGTTCAGAATCAACTTAAGTGCAGGCCCCCTGATTCAGATATTCTTACGTACAGCTCTTAAAAAGTTTTTGTGCTTATACATGACATTCATCTGATAACTAGAATGATCACCTCACGGTTGGTCCTCCACGAACCAGTCAAGTTGCAGTTACAGTTTGCGCCTATGTGTGTCCAGACTCATATGTAGCCATGGCAGTGGACAATACTTCAAATATGGATGTTTTTGTAAAGAAGCTATATATACTAAATGTGGATGCTTCACACACATCTTCCTCAAAGCAGCATAGAAGATTTATAACATCAACACAGTTTAAAGGTGGGCACCAAAGACCCTTCTGTTCGTAGAATATAATGTTGAGTCATGGCCAGAACAGTGTTTTTGCAGAACATTATGTCACAGTGAAGTTGACCTTTGATCTTTTGGATATAAAATGCAACCACATTGTTATTTAATCCTCTAAGACGTTCCTGTGAAATTCTGTCAAAATTAGTATATGAATTCATAAGTTACGACCAAAAATGTGTTTTGTGAGGCCACAGTGACCTTTACCTTTGAACAACATAATCTAATCAGTTCATCCTTCAGTTCAAGTGAATGTTTGCACCAAATTTAAATTGATGTCACAAGGTTTTCTTAAGATATCATGTTCACGAGAATGAGATGGATGCAAGGTCACAGTGACCTTGACCTTTGACCACCAAAAACTAATAACCTCACCCTTCAGTCCAAGTTGTTTGTGCCAATTTGAAGAAACTGGTGGACACAAGGTGTTCTTGAGATGTCACGTGCATTAGAATGAGACGGACGAGATGGACGGACGAAAACATAACACATTCCGGCCACAGCTATTGCAAGTGCGGAGGCATAAAAAGGTTGAATGAGCAGACAGGATAACATTAGGTTGTTGCTGCACTGACCCTTCACAGCCGTGACAAGAGAGTCAACAAGAGTGCAAAGCAGAGTTCCCTTTTGCTGCCACCTACTGACAGTGTTGGGTATTTCACCAAGGTATCAAGTCCAAAGTCTCTCAAAATGTATAATAAATCATCAGTGAGAGCTAGAATACATATAATCATCCACTGACGCAGGTATTGCAAATATGTGACCACATATTTTGTGTGCATCACACAAACAATCAAGAATGAATCACGCTAGAATGAAATTCAAACATCTTTGTTTGATTGCTGTTTTTTGATTCATCAGTGATTCAGTGTTACTCTCTCTCAGCTTCAGACTATCCACTTGTGAAGTAAGCGTGATGTTGCAAACAAATACTTCTTTTACCTCACAAATGATCTTTGGTGGAGTCATGCCAGTGGGTTGCAGTGAGCCCATCAACCTGACAGACAAAAGTTTAATTCTGGGCGCCTGGATGTGTGCACACCATATCAGCGGTTCCCAACTGGTGGGTCACAGTCGAAAAGTGAGTCACGGGTCCATTCTGAATAGACCACAAGTGACTCCCGAATGTGTCAGATTTGTAAAAAACACACTTTATTTTAAAGTACTATGAATTTCCTGTTTCCTGTTGTCAAGTAAATTACAAACAGCTACTTCACAAAGACAGCAAACTAGCTCGACGACATGGCCAAATACACTAGATGCTGAATTTATTAAACTTTATGGACCTTGAACTAATGACTAAGGAGCAATTTGGACCCGTGGCTGGACCAGCTTGGAACCACTGTACTACATAACATAAATGTTACTATTTTGGCTTGTGGAGGATATGAAGTCATTTCTAAGTCCAAGTGAAGTAATGATTTGATAAAGGAGAACCTGCAACCTCCTCTTCTTGTTTTAATTCAGTTATTTCAGTGTTTGATATTCTGCTCAAGCGTATTGAGTCTGTTTGACTGACTGTATGTTGGATGTGTGCATGATGTCTGAGCTTTAAAAACCTGGTTCTAACATTGATCCAAGGCCACAAATAAGAGCTTCCTTAATGGCTCAGTGGTGTGTGTGTGTGTGTGTGTGTGTGTGTGTGTGTGTGAGTGCACAACTTTGCTTGTGAATAAGCGGACAAAACAAGCAGTATGCCACAGGATCAATATAAAATGCTACAAATAACTGGAGGACAGAGGGCTCTATTAAACAGCTGCTGTTGCGTGCTGATGTACGCATGTAAACAAATTTATCAAAGTACTTTGTGTATGTAAACACATATTGTGAAAGGTTATTGGTTTCTGAGACAGCCAAGGCTTTGCAGACTTTCAACTTTACTGCTGTGTAACTACCGTTGAGTCTGGTACTGTTGAGCAGATCCTTGAACAAAATGTTATCAAGCCACAGTTTTGTTGCAGCCTTGGCGAACTGAATGGCTGCCAAGTACAAGTTATGGGATTTTAGCAGTATGTTCACAGCTGAGCATCTGAAGGACAGAAGTGAAATAAACTAGTGAGACAGTCTGTTTCATCCTGCAGATGATGGAAACAGATTGTGTTCTGTGAAAATGAGCAAAGATTGTGTTGTTCATTTTATCAAAAAAGAGCCCACTGTCACAGGTTCTGCTTCTGTTCCCACTGTTTACTCTGCAATTTAATGATGCTGACATTTGAAAAACTTGAACAAAACCTAATCAATACAAACCACACTTACCTATGAAAATGATCATGCTTATCACCATTACATTACTTGTATCCAAAACATTCAGATTTGCGAAAGAAAGTTGAAGGAACCAAGACCTTATGGGTTCTTATGAGAGCAGGTTATGAGACACTCCAGATCATTGGTTGTTAAGTTCCTTTGGTGGAAAAGAGAGTGTATCTGTGTTCCCAGGGACCTATGTTCCATGGTTCGATATCCTGTAAACACACATTACTGTAACCCTTCTATTGTGTTTGCATCCAGTTTGACCTGTTTCAAGTTCCCATTACTTTGGGAATATAGGCGCCTTTGTCGTGTTCCTATTGTGCGCCATTTAAATCTGGGGAACATGGGACCCTGAAAACATAGGAATGACCCAGGAAAAAGACTATTTCCAGTTCTTGGTTACTGCTGTTAGTTTAGCTTCATCTTAAAATGGCCTCCAGTGTGAACCGAACCAAAACCCCTCAGCTGAGTGTGGTGAATGAAGATCAGCACCTCCAAGTCTGAGACCATGGTTCTTCTCCTGAAAAAAGGTGGATTCTGTAATTGAGGCTGACCCATGAGGAACTCACGCATCAAGGAGGCTTTATGGCTGATTGTTAAAGGGATTGCCACCAGTTAGGTGAAGGTGATGAAGAGTTAAGCTCCAAAGGAAAGCCCTCAGTTCAGCAGCCAGTGTTTGTTCTAACCTCTCTGATGAAGATCAAGAAGCTCAGTGATTCAGGAGGTCTTTGAGGTTGAGCTGCTGATTTCTACCACTGACGGTTGCTTTCTGGCCACAACTGACTGAGAGGAGACCACAAGACGGATCCTGGACCATGGGAATGGGAAGGTGGGTGCTCAGGGTGCTGAAGCACACCCTACTGACAAAGGGTGGAACAACACAGTCTCTACATAGTTGGCTATTTTACTGTAATTTATGGGCTATCTTAACATTTGTGTTCAATTTTGAACTGTATATGACAAGGTGCCGGTCAGGAAATATATGACAAAATGTGTTTAAAATGTGCAAATTTCATTAATTGTGATGACATCATCACATCAGTCAAAGTGCAGGGGTCAGGGACAGCTAAACCTGAGGGAAGATTAATGGTAGAGGGAGCTAATCAATAACAAAGACAGGCTGAGAAAGACCAAAAGATTGCCAGGATTGCGCCTGCTCTGTAGATCCTTAAAGTCCATGGACACCAGGGACTTCCACTGCAGGGGCATAGCCATCAGGATGGAGGTTTATGGCAGCCAACGATAATGATGGCGTGAACATTTGCCAAGGGCACATAAGTGCCTTTACCTAAGAGAAAGCTGGAAGTCCAACACTATGTAAAATGAAATGTTAGAAATGTTGACTCATGCAATCCAGAGAGAAATTGTGTCTGAGGCGAGGCATATTCTTTGGATGGAGACACTGATATAAGTACAGGGAGCAGTTTTCCTGTAAGACCATGCAAATACATAGACATGCATGCACATTTACTCTGTGCAGCACCCCTCAGCTTAAATATGTCTCTGCATGCATGCCCTTGACTCACTGGATGGGTTGTGTCCTCCAATTTGTCTAATATCTATAATCAACAAGTGCCAAATGTTATCAGAAATTTCGAATATTAAAAAAAAGTACTACTTTATGTCAAATCAGGTAGTGGTACTAGCATATCTTTCTATCCCAGCAGCATTCAGTCATTTTCTTCCAAAGAGGATACACCCAAAGTTGTGTGAAAGGATAAGTTTCCTTGTAGTTCAGAAAAATGTAATATACACATCTCCTTCTGTGGATCCTCTAGCTGGATAGTTATCATCAGTGATAAAAAGAAAGACAAATACCAGTTGAAGAGTTGATATTGTCTCTAGTGTCCTGATAACAGGCTGCCCTAGATCCAGTTCGACAGACTACTTATCCCTAGAAACCAGCTCGGCAGATGTCAGATAGTATAACTGGGTAGTTAATGGTTGTCAAATAATTGCTTCAAGAGACACAGAGCTGAAGGAGATACACACTACTTTCAAGGCTTCCTAAGATTTCATACTCCTGCAAGTTATCTCTAAATCTTTTTTTTTTAACTTAAGCTTGGCAAATATTTTTTCTGACATTTTTGTGGTTTGTCGTTTTTATTCAGCAAAACTTTTCCCCCCTGTCAGTGGAACTTGTAGCTGCATAATTCCCATTTAGTGCCTTGAAAGTAAGTAGATTTTCTTTTGAATTCTCCTCAAGCATGAGCAGAAGTCTCTTTTACAATGCAATACAAGTACCCCAGACTTAAATAACTTGATGTAGTGAGTGTGGGGCTGGTGTTGCTTAGAAACAGCATAAATGCTCAGCAAAACTATCCTGGGTAAAGAAGATTTAAAAAGCCTCTCCCTTCATATGGAACAAAGGTTGCCGACAGGTGACAACACTCCAATTATTCAAATTAAATTGGGACTTTTTGGATGAACCAAACTAATGTGGCTCTGCATCTTTAAATATGCACAAAGTGCTTCCAGGTTTCAGCACTATTGGCGGTATAAACTGTTTAATAAACTGCCGTTTGAAAATTTTGAATCACCTGTCATATTGATATGTTTCTTCTTTCCTTCAGTAATGCCTATTTTAACAGAGTTATAAATAGTATCATTCAGACACCAATGTTTTACATACATTTCAGATAGTTTGTCCCCAAAAGTAGAATGATAAAGTAATTGATTAAAACTTCCATTTAGATGATGTCCCCACAGTGTTTCATGACAACTGAGAATACTGTCGGAACTTTAATTTTGGATTTGTTTTCAGGTCCAAAACAGCGTCAGGGCCGTCACAACTGGACAGGCAAACTAGGCAATTGCCTAGGGCTCTGAGCTGGAAGGAGGCCCCCAGAGACGGCTGACATTGGTCCATATCATTGACAATATGATGGAACCTCTATAGACACTGCAACAACGACAACACGTTGGAATCCCCCCTAATGGGGCCCCCTAGTAGCTGCTGCTTGCGAGTGGCTAAGTAGGGTGACCAGACGTCCCGCATTGTGCACGACTGCACAGCATTTCTGTCTCTTTTCACGAGTCACGCAAATTGAGACCGTGTCCCGCATGATTGGTTGCCACCTACGCTAGCATTGTTGGAGTACCGTGGTACTACAGTACCTCACGGTACCACTACTGTGGGATAAGTTCAAAGTCCAATCGCAAGAGGGTGAGTGTCCATGCGCCGTCCAATAACGGTGCGCACTGGCCACCTGGCACTGAATATGCTGCTTTCATGACTGACCAGAAATACCTGAACAGCTGAGCCGTGGTGGCACACAGGTATGTGATGTGTCAGAGGAGAAACGAGCCATTCACATTTCTCTCTTTGTGGCAGGGGGGCCTCCAAGGTGCCTCTTGCCTGGGGCCCCCAGAGTGTCCTGAAACAGCCCTGAACAGCGTTAGTGACTCTGAATCATTATTGAAGCACAACAGTGCAATTGGGTTCCAAATGCATTTTGGTGAGGCCATTTTTCCTTGGGCCTTCTGCTCTACTCAGTGGTTAGATTTAATGGTTTACGTCTATCCACCTTATTCCTGAGGGCACTAGGCCTACTGTAGATGGATCATGAGGAAACTTCTAATGAGACAGCAGAAGTAGTAGTGAACTAGTTGAGTTGCATTTTCCGTCTATGGTTAGTCCCAGTGGCTACTCTTGGTGGCTAACTGCCGATGGTGATTCTTTAATTTAACAAATTCTGCTTCATTTTTAACAAATATTTAATCAACGTCACATTAGCATGTTCTAAGATGTCCTTGAGGAGCTTTGGTACTAGAGGTGGGGGAAAAAAATCGATTTTTAGATGCACCCAGATTCTGTCTTGAATAATGCAACATTGATGTGGAAAACTCATAATCGATTTTAATTTCATTTTTATATTTATTATTCAAATTACCGTAACTCCTCAACCATGCACGTTATCAAGGTAATTCCAACGGATTCTGAAAGCTGATAAGCGGAGCTTTCCAGTGATATACGGTAGTGACGTCATTACCTGTGGAGGAGGGGAGGGAAGTGAGCGCAGCAGGAGGAGAGTGACAGCTGACGAGAAAAGTGCAAGTAGGAGTAAGTTAGCGGTTATTTAGCGGAGTTTTGGTAAGTTTTCTTTGTAAATAATATTTAGTGTTGTAAATAATAGTATTTGTGGTTTTTCGAGAGCCTCTGAGTTTTTTTTATGCCATGTTTTTGAGTGTTTTTTTGCTGCGTTTTCGTCGTGTTTTCACCATAGTTCGTAGTTTTGCCATGGTTCGTCTTTTTTTGCAATAGTTTGTGTTTTTATAGTTCATAGATAGTTATAGTCAGTTGTAGTTTTGTAAATACTGGAGGAGAAATGTCGAAGAGGTCGACGAGTGACAGGAGAGTCCCGTTGAGATTTGTGGATGAGGAGGATGGACCGGAGGAGACCGGTGGAGTGTAGTCATCTTAACCACAGTAAGTAATACAGTTTGTTTTAGAATCAAAATCGTTGCCCTCAGAATCGGAATCGAATCGTGAGGTGCCTGGAGATTCCCACCTCTATGTGATACTCCTTGCGCTATCTGTAATGTTGCTAACAACCTGGCTAAACTTAATTTGTTGCTGCAATTAAAATGTTTAACATGTAACCAATGGTACAGTTTCCATGGACTACCTACAGAGATGAATAGGTTGTCACCCATACTGTAATGCATTAATACTGGGCCATATATTTGTGCACACCCTACTCTAATGCATACACTACATTTTTACATGCTTGGGATGATAAAAGAAATAACAAAACCAAAACAGTTTCAAGAACAATAAAGTATTAAGTCAGAATTTGTCATAGAGAATGGCACCTAGAATGACAGGTCTGTCACTCAGCGTTGGTACAATATCCCTTTCTGACTGCAGTCTCAACCTACATTCAAAAACTGCCCATTTTAACTTAGCAGCATACCTTGAATTATATGATTAGCCACAAAGGCCCAGAATTTATTACTGAATTACTGTACATCTTTTTATCATTTAAAATGAATGAGTAAAGCTATTATTTTACCACAGCTTTATATGATTGATATTACTGAAGTCCACTGTTAAATTCAGTGTTATGTTTCACTCAGTAGAGCTCAACTTTAACAAATCATCAGTTATAAAAATGAATACACTGCATTGTTAAGGCAGATGAGCAGAGCATTAGCTGGTAAACATGATGTTCATTTACTTTACATCTAGCTAAAATTGATATTGAATTATGTTAAAAGTTTACCAACTGTGTTAGTGTCTGTTTATGAGCCGTAAGAAATCATAAATTAGATTTAAAAGGAATAGATGTTTGCTAGCTAAGCTAGCTTGGACTCCGTTAAATTTAACAATATCTCAATGTAGCAAGGCAAGCTAATCGCTAATGTGCTTGGTTAAAACGTAAAACAACCGATGCTGTGAGATGGCAGAGCTACGATCACATTATCCCATCAGAGATGGAACAGGTGGTGCTTTCCACTTGTTTTATCTCCCAGTGCCTCTAAAAAAGAGCATACCGTTAATGGTACTGTCACTACTAGAAAACATTTCATGCCCATAATTCACGGTCATGCAAGGTATCATGGGGGCTAGGACTAAGGTTGATTTTGCCTGATCCACTTTCAACAGTGCTACCTCTAGACTAACATTGTGCATCTGTTGTGAAGTTTGAAGAGGAGCTTTACTAAAGCAACACATTGCCTGTTAATTCAAGCTTGCTACAGCTGTTACTGTGCACTTGACACTGACACAGGAACCTGTTCCTATTTAAACCTGCACACATTTTCTGCCCTTTCAGTTGTCAGTCTACTTGAACCATTGTACAGTGTTCTGTTCTCCATGTACAAATCAAACTCCTCATACAAAATAACATCTATTTGTAAAGAGGACTTTCTACAGTCTAAAAGCATAAAAGATCATTCAGAAATGTAGAGTACTTTCCTCTGTACCAAATTGACCTCTTGTGGCAGTTTATTCCAAACTTTTGAATGGCCATGTGCTCTATGCGGATCGGCGTAATGATCACGAAGTGCTAGAAACCAAATTAATGTCCTTGATGTCTTTATTGACTTTTCATTGCTCACGCCATTGTTAACCCTGTGGGTAGGTTTCTATAATCCCCCAGTAGTGGATCCCTCTCCTCCCCTCTTTGTCATTTTATGGTTCATAGATTAAACCTAGTTTTATACCAGGGTTTCTCAAAGTGTGGAGTGTGTGGAGTTTGTTGACATCACGCCCACAAGCTATCCTGGTGCGTGCAGCCGGCGTGCAGCAGTGACCAACACAGACGCTGAAGAAGAGCATGAGCTCAACCAAGAACAGCCTGAGTTGGTGGCGGAAAAAACGCAACATATATTATTACATGGCGATACTTTGGATTCAGGTACAGCAACGTTGAACAGAAAAACGTGCTGTGTTAAGTTTAAAAGTTAAAGTCACCACGTCCCGCAGCAACACGACCAATCTATATCAGCACTTAAGACAGCACAGCACAGGGAAAATTAGGAAGAGTGCATGCGAGAGAAAGCCGAGCGGTGTAACGTTAAAGACAAAGAGACAACTGAAAGCTGCCAGAGCCTCATAAAACAACATCCAAGCACAGTTGAGCAAACATTTGTAAGTGTCACAGGGGAATCATGGACTCCATAACAAATGAAAAATTGAGCAATTTTGCTCGGGTTCGGCCCACTTGACATGCTGCTGTGTTGTGCTATGACGTGCTGGAATTTGTCATTTACGTGACAATGCCTGAACGCAACACAGGCTCGCTCCGCTGTGTGTACAGTTCCGTGCTGCTCTGCTGTGTGAGCAGCGTGTTTGACTGTGCTCAGTCTGTTGATGGTCAATGACTCACTGTCTGTCCATAACAATAACTGTCAGGTCAGTGCCCCCCTAATATAATGTAGGGGAAACACTGAATCAAGCAAAAAGACTCATGATACCATTTATTTATTATATTTTATTGTAATTATATTGGAATCGCAATCGCAAATCGCAATATTGTCCACCATAATCGCAATCGCACATTTTTATCAAATCGTGCAGCACTATTTAAAAGTAATCAAAGTATGTTACTGCGTTACTTTTTCAAAAAGTAACCAGTTACTTTACTGCGTTACTCCCTGAGAAAAGTAACTCAAGCACTTTTAAAGTACTTTTGAGTATTCTACATTTCTTATTGGGCAATGGACCACAGGGCGCTAAGCCTACATTTTTTTGTCTCCAAAATTAAAGTTATGGACCACTTGCCCTTCACTGAGATCCAATTCTCCCATCACAGCCGTCACTTTGACCAGTAGAAACACACAACGATCTGCTGCCGTAGACAACTGTATGACAACAACACCCCAGCATTTTTAATATTTCCTCTAGGGATGTTACCACACAGAGTAAAAGGGGGAAATGATGGTGTGAAACAGCAGAGGCACTTTGTCAACCCGCTGAGTTAACGTTACTGTCATTAGCATCGAGCTAGCAAACAATGGTACATCCTCACGGTCGGACATAAAGTAATAACATTAACAAATAGCGGCAGGGCTTTTACTCACCACAACTGCAGAGGCTCCCAGCTTCATTTGAAACAAACTACATCATAGACGGTTCGTTATTAATTAATCCCTCTGTGTGTTTATATATTTACTTTTTGTCCACTCTGTTGTCTTTGTAAAGTTATACTATACTGATATTACAGCCTTGAGTTTTGGCTGATACCGATACCGATCCGATCCGATCCAAGCACGTATTATACATGTTCACTTATTTTGTTGTCAGTCATGTTAGAAAAGGTTTGATCAAGCAAAGAACAACTACTTTATCAGGTTAGTTAGAATGATCCACAACAGTTGGTATGAGAAACTGACCTGTTTATTGTTAACAGGGTTAAATAAACAAACTTTAAACCTGAACATTAACATTCAATAAAAAATATAGCTGGTTTGCTTTGGCTGCTTTGGCCCCTTAATAAATAGAAAATGAATCAACACAAGAAATCTTTAAAATGTCTAACAATGGAATTAAAATAGCAGCAAGAACACACTTGTGCTTTGCTCCCCTAATAAATAAAAAAAAGATTAACACCACAAGACATTGTTGGGATTTAACAAACAATGCAGCCTTTCCTTTTCAGTTATTTTAGTAGTGTTTTTGTAGTCCATCCATGGCTCCAATTTCACTAATTGTGCCCAAAACAATGCCATCAGTGCTCTTTACTTAAACAGTAAGAGTGTAAACCAAATAAAAATATCACTCTCAAAAAAACAGAGCAGAAAACAAATAGTCAGTTAACTAAATTGACCGCTACTCCTCCTACCCTCTGTGTATCTGCTGTCTGCATGCTGACCTGGTAGATTGATAGTAAGAGCTGGAGCAGATCACTGGAATGGACTGCTTGAATTGCAGAGCGCTGGGCTGGCACGGACTCCGTGAAAAACTGGATTGGAGTTCATGGATCGGCATTTTTCCATGCAGTCCGATCCGATGCTGATACCCGTTTTTTGCTAATATCGCCGGCCGATACATCCCTACTGCTGACGCTTTTAGGTGACTACAACAACATGTCGGCTGGCACATGAACAGACACAGTGACTCAAATAATAGTGAAAGTAATAAAAACAGGACAAGAATAACCCGATGACATCACACATGCCGTGAAAAACATTTTAAAAACATTGTATAATGGGGAAATCGGACTGTTTAAGCTAAATAAGAAGCTGTAATGGCGGACTGCCAGCACTGTCGCCAGTTCGGGGGTGATGATGTTTAATGTGCCTGACAGGGTTTGTAGTCGTATTGAGCATCTTGTTAGCAACCGCCTATTTTACGACACGTAAAAGCTTCAAAATTCACAAGTAGGGTATTTACTGACGTGTTTTATGTCATAGAACAAAACCTGAAACTCGCTTCAGCTTTTGTTAACCACAGACCTTATTTGAGGCATTTTACCAAAATCCCATTCAAAAAACATACTGACTTTTAGACGAGAGAACCGGAAATGCTAAAAGTGCTAACGGAGTTCCGGGTTTACTGGCACACTCTATGATGGATGTATATAATTTGATTCAACAGAAATACACTTAAAGGTAAGGATCATGGATGAGATGCAGCCAGTATGCAGAAAACATGTAATTTGTTGAGTATAAATGCAAAAACATGATGTGTTTAGTACTATTTTGTACATTATGTCAGGTTAGTAACCTGATCAAAATCAATTTTATGAGTTTGCTCAGTTGAGCAGATGTGTCATCTCTGGGCCAGTGGGCTGCCAGAGCAAATAACCAGCTGTGTTGATGTCTCAGTGCTGGTGTTGTTGTAGTTCCCCAGCAGACTGTTTTGTTTCTCTAACAGCCAAGAGCTTGTCGACCTGAACCCCGTTTCCCCAAATGTTCTGCCATACTATTGATTCTTCACCGAAATAGTTAATCACAAAAAAAAAAAACCTAAAGAAAAACCACTCCTAAGACGACTTCTGTTTTTGCCATGTATTCTCTCTGAGCTGTAAAACAGACAGAGCTTAGGCTCCAGTTAGCAGCTGTCAGATTAGTGCCTGATCTAAAGGCTGCCAAATTAACTGCAGTGTATTAACAGTTATTTTAAGGTAGCAAATAAAATACCTGGAGCCATTTATATGGGTGCTACTGAAAGGTAACGTAATGCAAAGTGACTGGCATGTCCAGATACACTAAGTCAAGATGGTTTACCCTCAAGTGGAAGTTCTGTGGTTGTTAGACCACAAATAGTCATGTGGGATCATCCCTTGCAAGTATCACAACTTTTATAGATGCACAGTTTTGGGAAACAAAATACCAAGTCTCCCCTCTAAATTTATACACAAACACACTGTCAGAAGCAAGATAGAAATGGAAGGGTAATTAGAGCAGTGTGTGTGTGTGTGTGTGTGTGTGTGTGTGTGTGAGTGTGAGTGTGTGTGTTAGGCAAAAACAGTTAATGAGAGTGAAGAACAGACGGGTAAAAAGAGGCAGACAAATGGAAGGACGTAATGTAAGACAGAACTTTCAGCTGACTCATGCAGGAAAAAGTCACAAGGTTAAAATACACACATGTGCACTAATGAGGATCCATGTTAAATGAGGCAGGTAATTAATCCAGGTTTGAGTTTAATAACCCATCCATTTGGACTGCTAATTCAATAGCACACACACTCATACGGCTCTTTGAATAGGCAATTAAAGATTCCCTTTAAACACACACACACACACACACACACACACACACACACACACACACGTGCGCGTAAAAACACAATTAGTAACTGTACTTTGTTTATAACCTGGGTCACTTGACTTGAGCTTTTGATCCCGTGTGTTTCAGGATCGATTTTAAGGTTCTTTTATTAGTTTTTAAATGTCTTAACGGTCTTGGGCCATCTTATTTATCTGACCTGCTTTTATCATATCAACCCTCACGGATCCTGAGGTCCTCCGGCACCGGCTTTTTAATTGTTCCAAGAGTTAGAACAAAAACCCACGGGGAGGCTGCATTCAGCCACTATGGCCCTCATTTATGGAACAGCCTGCCGGAGAGCATCAGGACTGCAGAGACTGTTGATGTTTTTAAAAGGAGGCTCAAGACTCACCTTTTTAATTTTATTGCCTTTTAACCTTTCTTTAAACTTTTAACATACACAGACATACTCTATAGCTAGGATTAGGCACACAAACTACTTGACTTTGGTTAGGAAGAGATTGGAGTTTTGGCTTAAAATACCAAATTTTAGTGGCAAACTCTGGCTGGGAACGCACTGATATTTCAGTGGAAAACAACTGTTCTTCATAACCCTATCCCCAGTGGATACACAGCAAAGGGTTGCAAAAAAGCAACAGCTCTTTGTGGCACGATTCCTGTTGGAAACACAGGAATTGATACAAACACTCATGTTTGGTGGCTAAAAGCCACTGGAAACAGCAACGTCTCACTAAAAAACAACCTGGTTTTGTTGTTTGATGGTTTCCAACAGTGGTCTGCAGCTTGGCAGGTGTTTCACCTCGGTGTCACACAGTCCATCAACCCTTTCACCTCCATGATATCAATGTCAGCTATCAATGTCATACCCCATAACTTATATTGAAGTTTATTCAGTAAAAGGCAATTTTTGCAATCTACTGACAGTATTGGTTTATGTATTCCAAACCCAACTGACAATACCACATCATACCATGCACACTACAATTACATTGTAAATATGGTACCCAGCATTTTTAGCAACTACTCCGTAAACCCTAACTGAGTGATCTTATAATCACATTTCACGTCACGTCAACCACTGACCTATAGTATTTTGTTGAATGGGTTTCACATAGCAGATCTGCAGAAAGCTCTGACAAAATACAGCTTGTGGCTTTTCCCCAAATGATCCTAAATCTCATCATCCACTTTCCTCCTTCCTTTTCATGAAATGTAGGCCCTGAACTTTAAAAAAGCACTTTATATAAGTAGAGCTTCCAGTTTGAAAATACACCTGTAGATCTCTGTATCTGCATCCTCACAGGGGTCCATGAGCTGTTAACCAGCAAGAGCCCTCACTGTAATCAGATGCAATACCACTGCAGACTTTCCTTTTCTGCCCGATAGTCTGAAAATCCCACATCTAACACATACAGTATACAGTGGGAAATGCCAGTGTGGAATACACTCTCCAGGGGGGCAAGGAGTGAAGAGGGAGAGCTAAGAGCAGAGCTATGAAATAGTGTGTGTGAGAAAATAAGACGAGAGCAAAATGCTGGGAGACATGTTGATTCAAATTTGAGAAAATATATCCTCTTTGTGGCTTTGCATGGGAAAGTGTTACCCAGTGGTAACCTCGCAGTTGTCACACTTCATATGCTTTCAGACGCCAAAAACAGCAGATCGCAAACACGCAACCGCTAAATTGATGCTTTAATGTAAAGCCATTAACAGTTGCATGCATGCCAACATCATATTTTAAACCTGTTGAGTAAAAGATGTGTGCCAACTTGCTACAAAACATGAATGCTGTCACAAACACGCACGCACACACGCACACACACACACACACACACACACACACAACACTGTATGTACACACATTTCATGCTACACTACACAATGTTCCAGTGACAGAAAGGGACATTTGAGAAGCTACTGGAAGCCATGTTGTCATTACTGATAAATCACGAGAAGCAAAGCCTGTATTTACTCAGTGTGTGTGTGTGTGTGTGTGTGTTATCACTACTGAGATTGCACATTAAAATCTACAGAGAACATAAAGTAAAATAATATAACTGTATATTTGAGGCCAGAGTGTGGTCAGCTGTCATAATAGTAAAGATCAAACAAACTTACATAACAGTAAAACCTGTAGGGGCATACCATCATACACACACTGACACAGACTAAAACACACACACGAACTATTAAAAGATGTAATGTGACAATGCTGTGTTTCACCCAATGTTGTACATTTCTCCTAACTAGGATCAATCAATAATACGCTGACCAGATACACCTTTATTGATCCCACAATTGAGAAATTCCAGTCTTACAGCAGTGAAGGGGACAGAGTCAGATTAAAGATTTCAGAATTTAAGATCTTAAAAAACTAGACATGCAAGAAAAAGTACAAAAAAATACAAGAAACCTTCCACTGACATGCACGCTTGTATCAACCTCTTTCACCTTACAGAAAACACAGGCTATATCAGGCTTATATTCCCTCTCAGCCTCTATCCAACTCATTTTATTTTTGTCTCAAATGCATTTGATATCATAATAATATAGTATTATTTTCATATTCAGTGAGCAGAAATGAAGTGTCTGTAATGGAGGAGTATTTTGACTTAACAATCACCTTTCCCCCTCAATTATAATTTCTGCTGCCTAATGAAAATATATGCCGCCATTTGGGATAATGAATGTATTAGGTATTTATCGCCTTCTGTCACCCCTTTATCCATTCTTCCTTTGTGCTTTTGTTTGATTTGGAGAAGACTACTTATTGCTTGGATGAGTCATAATTTCAAAGCTCCAATGGTTCAAAAAATTTAGCAGTGGATTGCAAGCCCAAGTTTGTGTTGTTTGAAAGCTACAAACTCTCCCTAACAGAAGCAAGTGGATAATTATTTATTATTACTCATTGTCTTCATTGGTAGGGTTGGTTTGACACATTCTCATCACAACTCGTCAAATATCACCTCTTGGTCAGTGTACCTACATGTTTACATATAACATACTACCCTCTTGCATCTCCTGTTGACAAGCCAGGACGCCGTGTCAATTTACATGCAATGGGTCTTTTCAAAACATTCTTCTATTTTCTAAGAAAAGGACAGTTTATGCTCATTAGATGCGTAGTCAACTGAGGTAAAACACCTCATATTTACTTTAATTTCATTGTGCAACAAAAGCACATGGTTAGATTTAGAAAAAAAAATCACAGTTTAGCTGTGTGACGTAAACAGTGTCGTACAATACATGCATCAAAGGCCTTTAAATAGGCTTGTGGTTGGGGTCACTTTCAAAACAACAATGGTAAGAAGAGACAGTGCACAGTGGCCTGATGTGGTCTACATCTACGCAGAAGGCTACCCAGAGGATTCTGATGTTGTTGTGCAACATGTTAAGGTCAGACGCCCTTGAGCCATGTCTTCGCAAAATGTGACGCACTTTCGATCAGAAATTGAAAAGAGGTCGAGAGGAATTTGAAAAGGAATAGTGCCTTGATGATCTTCGACACAAGCCACGGAGACTTGCCATTCTTCTCGGTCAGTTCGCCGTGGGGTCCCAGAGAATGATATGGAAGCTAGACAGGCCTCAAGGGACAGTATTTTGGTCCAACGCTCTCAATAGTTTTGATGACGACAAGTGGCAGAGACACTTCCGTATATCGTGAAATACATTCAACTTTGTTTTGGGACTTGACTATTGCCAACTCCTTCATCTTCAAAAGGGCTGAAGAAGAACAAGGTGGCTATCTCTTCACATGTGAGGTGAGCTCCATGTATGCTATAAATATTCTTTGGTCAAACACATCTGTCAGGGAGCCAGACCAACAGGTCTGTGTTTTGTATATTATACAAGTCAGGCCATTTTTGCCATGTACACCTACTCTCTCTGCATGCATTAGCCCTGCTTACTGACAACTTTCACATGGCCCTAAACAATGATCTACTGCCTCATTCAAGCAATTCTCAGGCACTCTAAGCTGCCTGAACTATACTCTGAATTTGAGAGCATTACAACCTTTGCATCATATAAATAAAAGTCAGGGGCAGCACGGTGGTGTGGTGGTTAGCACTGTTGCCTCACAGCAAGAGGGTTGCTGGTTCGATCCCGGGCGTGGGAGCCCTTCTGTGTGGAGTTTGCATGTTCTCCCCGTGTCAGCGTGGGTTCTCTCTGGGCACTCCAGCTTCCTCCCACAGTCCAAAGACATGCAGATTGGGGACTAGGTTAATTGGTAACTCTAAATTGTCCGTAGGTGTGAATGTGAGCGTGAACGGTTGTCTGTCTCTATGTGTCAGCCCTGCGATAGTCTGGCGACCTGTCCAGGGTGTACCCTGCCTCTCGCCCGATGTAGCTGGGATAGGCTCCAGCCCCCCCGCGACCCTCAAGAGGATGAAGCGGTTAGAAGATGAATGAATGAATGAAATAAAAGTCAGCATTTCTTGCCAATTTTACCTTACTATATACGGTTTTTATGCTTTTCCTATATCAAACAGGCACATAGTACCTAAATATCTCATTTTAGGCCGTTTTGCACACGTTCCCCAAGTTTATACTGTTCATTGGTTAGGCCCACTGGGTCGATGGGAAATAAGTTGTGATTTTAACTGCACATAATGTGAATCAACCAGGCTACATTTTAGGTAAAATGCTTTTTTAAATTAAAGATCACACTTCAAATTCATTTTGCTGTGCTCAAAGTATTTACAGGTGCAAAATAATAGGACAATGTAATCCCACACACAGTGCAGACACAAAATAGAGGATGATTAGAAAAATGGAATGTTCAAAACAGCCTAGCTCTTAAGCTGTTGCAGGTAGGAGGAAGATGGGTTGTGCTGGGGTTGGTTCTCTTTGTGGAAGCTGGGGAAGGGAGGCGGAAGAAAACATTGTAGTAGACAGACATTGTAGTAGAACATTGCGCAGGTGGACGATAGTGGTGAGGGGTAGGAGTACTGTGGTGCAGGAACCTGGCAGAAGGTTGATCAAGTCCCACATGAGGGTTGCCTGTTGTTGGAACATGCCTGCCAGCATACAGAACTGTTCTGCCCGTTCTTGTCGTCCTCCGCTTGACTGGTTTCTCTGCCCCTTGTGCCTCTCGTTACAGCTCAGCTTCACGAGCCACCTGTCGTTCAAGGCCCTCTCGTTATCCTTGCAGTCCATGGCCTCCATCAAGTCCATAATTTCTTGGGCCACTGGCTGTGCTTTCGTTGCTTTTTGCTGCTTCGCTGGTGGTGGCACTTGATTTAAGAACACAATACCCTGTTAAGTCAGATGCTACATTGGTGAACACAACTTACAAGCATCTCCCTCCCTCATAAACACAATGCTTCCATCTTTGGTAGCATTGGCTTGTTCTTATGCCTATGGCTTAGCATATTTGCATCAGACTAATGAAAATAGACTGTAGACTATACAAGCGTTAATCATGACATGCAGCTCTCCCACTTGCACACGCACGCCAAAAAACATCAAATAGTAATTGAGCCTGTCTCACAAACACATTCTCGTATTTCTAGCATGAGGCTAATGAAAACAGACATGGCCAAAACAAACACTAGCCTGGCTTTCTGTGCCGTTTTCACCATTCTGGCTGTCGGCCTCCTCGTCGCTTCTCTCGGTAGATGCTGGGGAGGCAGGAGCAGGTGTTGCATCCAAGCTGCCCTGAATGGACACTGGGTTTGCAATGTGGCTTGAGCACCAAATGCTCAGACACAAATCGAAATACGGCTAGTCGAGCCTGCCGCTCCTGCTGTTGTGGTTGTTCACTTCGTGAAACTTTTTCTTCACATTCTTTAACTTACTAATGACTTGCGCCTTGCTCCGAGAGAAGCCACGGCTGGTCAGTCCTTAGGCAGTTCTCTCATATGTCGGCCTGTCCTCCCCAGTTGCTCATCTTTACAATGCCTGTCAGGTTTGCGTTTCCCTCTTGCTACTAATACTAGCTGCTCATTCCTGCTATCAGCTGTTTCCTGTTAGTCCACCGCCAGTGGGTCACATGTGCCGCGTCATCAACAGCTCCTCCCACAAGTCATCAACAGCCCCCCCCCCCCCCGTGGCTGAAGGGCGCCTCATTCTTTTTAAACCATAACAGTTCCACCAATATGTTTACCCCTACGCAGCGGAAAATTGGGCACCTCGGATCAACTTGCCAATCTGGCTCTGTGTGTCTAAACGCTCGCAGCTTGCCTGCAAAACAGCCCAACATTCGCTGAAAATCTGGCAGTGTAAAAGGGGCTACTGTCTCATTAGTGGGAATCTTTGTTTCAAGTCACATGTATTAAACTGTGAAAGATTTTCCTCATGCTGACATAATTGATCTTACCAGTGCATAAGGTAAGGCTTGTATTTATACTCATTGACATGTACTGTACATACTGTCTTGTGACATCGGTGTGCACATTAATAGAATATTACGTCATACATACATTCATTCATACGTCAAAAGGCCTTGCACCCACTTACAAGGTCACTGAACTTCATGTACTAATGGCCTACACTCCATTTAACTGTATTCATTTCATCGTATATGCTTGTTATTTGTTTTGTTTGTTTTGTTTTGTTTTATATACTTTACTTCAAGTTTTCACTCTGTTGTCAATTACACACAGGTCCGAACACACACGTGCACAAACTGGACCTATACATGCACTAAGTGGAGAGATGCCCACTTAGGCTGCCCATGACAGGCGCTCTGAGCGGTTGGGGGGTTCGGTGCCTTGGTCAGGGGCACCTCGTCAGTGCCCAGGAGGTGAACTGGCACCTCTCCAGCTACCAGTCCACGCTCCATATTTTTGGTCCGGACGGGGACTTGAACAGGCGACCCTCCGGTTCCCAACCCAAGTCCCTATGAACTGAGCTACTGCCGCATTGGCAAGGCCAGAGAAAATGATGTTAAATCTTAGCAGAAGTCAGCTGACATGTTGTGGTAAACTTTAATTAAATCTTTTTACAGCCCTTAAGCTTTGGCAGAGACACTAAGTCAACCTGGAAATGAATGCACTATGCAGTGCCTTCACAAATTCCAGAAATGGAACAAAAAAAGTAGTGTCAATGCCTTGTTCATTACTTTCTGCCAATAATCCCACAATACAATGAGTCACATTTTACAGACGCAAAAACATTAAACCTGTCAGTGATGATGTAAAGTAATGATGAGTCATACGTGTCAAAAAATTGATTTAGTGCACACTATAGAGTAAACCACTGAGTGTTTATTATATAAGGAGTAATTGATTTCAGACAAAGCTCAGGAGATGTTAGCAGGCCATTTAAACAAAGACATCTTGACATGTCACAGTAGGAAAAGCCCAGCAAGCATGTGTCATTAGTGTCATTGGTAAGGGGCGGACTGGGACACAAATTCAGCCTGGGACATTCAGGCAAACTGGCCCACGCACTGGCCCATGCACTGGCCCACATGTTGCTACCTATAATCCTCTATGTGCTTGTACACACTACACAAACGCTGTCCTCAGAATCAACTGCATAAGAAAATCAGCAGTTACTGTTTAATTCCAGACTATAAAATAAATGCAATAATAAATTGGCCACAAATGGCTATGTGCTTATTATTTAACTTAAAATAAGAGCATATGACTCTATCCTAATGCATCTGATTTTATGCACACTATAACTGTCTGCCCTGCCCCTCTTTATTGCATTGCTAATGTGCCTGACATTCTGGAAACCTGCCTGTGAGGTTTTGGTGATGTGTGTGCACTGTCCGCTGGTCAGTCAAACTTCGACTTACACCGGCTGCGCTCTGCCTGCGCTGACAGTAGACCTGGTTTCAGCTGGCGAGCTTTTAGCGCACCTAAACTGCAAATTGTCACTTCCCCCTGATGCGCCGCCACACCCATCTCAGCGCACCTCGGTCTGCCAAACTACCAAACTGAGCATGCCTCGGGTTGCGCTGCTCGAAACTAGCTCTGTTTCACCACCTTGCACCACCCTGCGTCGCGCCGGGAAACTAGAGGCCTGTACGTTATCATTATGCTAGCGGATCATATGCTAATTATTTTTCCACATTTGTGGCACTAATGCCAGCTATATTTTGAGTTAACTTCTGTCTTATTTTTATTAAGTAAAGGAACTCCAGGTCATGTTCACCTGATGACGATTAGCCTACATCTTTTTTTGCCGTGGTTGTATTTATTTTTAGGAGCTTAATCGTTTAGGCTATTTGCAAACTCGCATCGCAGTTGATGTGAATATAGGCAGGCAGGTAGGTCGAAATTTCACCTCTGGGCATCATTGAAATTGATCATATAAGGTTGTGGTGTCTTTGAAACTTCAGTATAGAAGATTTTTTATTGCAACTTCGACAGTTTCTGTTCCCTTGGAGCAGTCTGCTTCTCCTCCAAGTCTGTGGCGCTGCATGTAGAAGCTTCAGTGTTGATTGGTTACACGGCACAAGTGATACCCAATCAGTGGGGGCTGTAGGCAGGACATTGTTACACAGCCAAGAGTAGGGACTTCAGGCATAGAGACGACTGCATCAGAGCCAAAGGAGTGCATTTTAAAATAAACTTATTTTATCGGTTATCGGTGAAAAAAACGGCCGATGCCAATTATCATAAACACACCAAATATCGGCCAATATTCTTGGCCATGCCGATAATCGATCGATAATTGGCTGCAGAACGGCAAAAAATAGGACACAGCCTTCTGAAGCTTGATATTTGCAGTCAGACTTGCAGGTTTATATGCACACAATTTCAGCATTTTTCCTTGTTCTAAAAGCTTGATAGGCCTTTGTGCCCAGTAACAGTCACTAACGTAGGGTCAGAGATGCAGGTTTCTTAGTGGGAATTAATCCGTTCATCATGTTCTGGATTTTCCTCATAACTCTAATGAGCTCCAAACACTAACTATTTAAGCCAATACACTCCAGTTCAATCCACGAGAACTGTGCCCACTAGCTGATAAACCTGACATCAGAATATCTTAACATTACTACAAATACTAAATATGTGTAACAAGATAGTGGACAGCAAGTTTGCCCCTTATATTTACATCACACAGTTTCACTCTTACGCTTCTTACCCCCCAACAAAAGAAGTGTCCTCAACTTGCGCTTAAGTTAGCTGTCCAGTTCACACTCAACACCATGAGCATAGTATTGGATTTGTGGTTGTTCTACGGAGGGAGTTAGCAGAGGATCCCTTGTCGTTTCACTTAAAAAATAGGTCATGAATCAATGTATGTGTAGAACAAATATTTATGGCATTCACGCATATAATGTATAACAGTTTTTATAATGCCAAAATTCCAATATGCATTGCAGTAATCTGAGTGAGTTCAGGGAGTACAGTAGTTCAGTGTCTGTGTCTCAGGGTCTCAGTCATAAATGAAGGTAAGGATTGTGAGAATAACTGGCAGGTGGGGGTGCTACGCCGCAGGCGTTGTTTGGCATCTGACTACTACATCTCCCAACATGTCTGGAGTACTTGGGGATGCCCTGAAAAATGCTTGAGGAAGTTGTTACGCGAAGGGATGTCTGAGCTGCTCTGCTGTTACTTTTTCCTTGTTAGACAGCAGGAAAGGAGACAGGTGGATCGAAAAACGTGGATTAAAATATGTGGGAAAAGGTAAACAGTTTCAGTTTTTTTCATTTCTTTTCCTAACAATTTGCACATTCATGAAAGAAAAACGATCATCAAATTCATGTCTTCGTCGATCCATCATCTAGTAATTGTGGGTGTATGATGTATATTATAGTATGAGCTACTATTCAAATGGATTTACATGTGTTGATAGTAGCATGTGTTACTAGTGTTCACAGATACAAACTGAGATCAAGGCTCTTTATCACAATTACTGCAGTTGCAAATATACAGTGACAAATACTGTATAGTGACATGCGCACCAGTTGCATTTATGAGTGTTTATGAGTTTACTATCGCAGAATCAAGTCAGAGTCACACACTTACACACACAGAAACACATAGCCATTTGTCATTATAATAAACTAGAGAGGGTTTATCTGTTTGTTGCTGTGTTAACATTACTAAACACACACAGATTGCCAATACACGCACATACTTATCACACACTACTACTCACTTATACATTTGTCTCGTGAAGTGCCGTGTGACTGTCGAACTACATATATGGATGATGTCATTAGAGCCAGGAAGAGATGGAGGGGTGAGATTGCGAAGAAAAATGGGAGACAGAGCGAAGTAGTGGGAGTAGCACACTGAATAAGGAGTCATACACACACACACACACACACACACACACACACAGACACACAAACACACAATGTGTCACTCTGTCTTAGTATGGATTTTAGCGTGCATGTTGTTGAACATATTTCTGCGCCATCTCAATCATTTCAAGTCATTTATTATATATATTTTTTTATATCTTAGTATTCAGACTTGTAACAAAGTCCTCATACAACATTTTGTGTATCTTACAAAAATGCCCATACACAGGTTTGCATGATATCCAACAGATTAAATCCCAAAAATCTCACATTCTCACTTATCATACATATCACACAGTTACTGATTTACATAAAGCTATGTAGGTTAGGTTTAGGAAAAGAAACATGGTTTGGCGTCGTCATGTTGCATACCTAACATAAAGCTACACAGTTGACTTAAAGTTACATAGATTAGGTTTGGGAAAAGAAACATGGTTGGTATGGCATCATGGTACATACTTAACATATATTTATGTACTTAACGTAAAGTTATTAGGTTAGGTGTAGGCAAGTAAAGTTACGTAGGCTAGGTTTAGGAAAGTAAAGCTTCGTAGCTTCAGTTTAGGAAAAGATGCATGGTTGGGCACCATCACTTAGTGTACTAAATATAAAGTTACATACTTGTATGAGTTTGTGTGACTTATCTATAATCCCGCCCTACCTTAAGCAGACTTTAACTCTTTGAACTACCTCCCCTGTTACTCCCGTCAGCACATACTTAATATAAGTACATAATACATACATAATATAAAAGAAATGTGGTGTATCACTTTTCGTAGGCATACAAACAAACAAACACTGCATGAGTACAGACTGTTTGTAACTGAAGGCACAGACAAATAATGTTGTCTTCTTCATTCATTCATCTTCTAACGGCTTCATCCTCTTGAGGGTCGCGGGGGGGCTGGAGCCTATCCCAGCTACATCGGGCGAGAGGCGGGGTACACCCTGGACAGGTCGCCAGACTATCGCAGGGCTGACACATAGAGACAAACAACCGTTCACGCTCACATTCACACCTACAGACAATTTAGAGTTATCAATTAACCTAGTCCCCAATCTGCATGTCTTTGGACTGTGGGAGGAAGCCGGAGTGCCCGGAGAGAACCCACACTGACACGGGGAGAACATGCAAACTCCACACAGAAGGGCTCCCATGCCCGGGATCGAACCAGCAACCCTCTTGCTGTGAGGCGAGAGTGCTAACCACCACACCACCGTGCCACCCCAAATAATGTTGTCCTACCATTAAAATCAGAAAACACTTCGACATCCTTCTAGATGGTATGAATTTCATTCTTTGCTGTTTATTTTCAAGGGCTTGACATTTTACTCTTTAAAGAAAAACTGAGTGATGGAAAAGAAGTGAGACAATGTGACTCCTTATATCCAGAAAAACCCGAATGTTTTCTAATCAAGTGACAGTAAGAGTGATCTGTGCTGGACTAAAAAAGTTCATGTGTTTTCACTCTGTTGTTTGATTTTATCAGTTTTGCAGATGTTTTAATCTTAATACTAGGCGTGGAAATTGATATTTTGCAGTACACAACATGTTTATTACCGTTTTCCTTTTCAACATACACTACACCATGCTGATTTTTCTCTCTCACTCACCAAAAACTAATATGAGACTACAGTAAATCATTTGGGAAAGTCGTTTTGTAGTGCAGGATTAGCTGAACAGTGTTCTGTGCTGCTTTTTAGGTAGGCCGAAGCATGACTCAGCAAAATGCTAAGCAGTCTGATTGATTTATACAACTGCATCTTTATACAGTTATTCTCTTATGCTAGACCTGGCTGAACTCTATTCTCTTTTGTTCTGCTCAGGGAGTTTGCAACCTTTTTGAGTTTGATTTATGATCAACTAAATATTCACTATCTATAAAAGAGTAACACACACACACACACACACACACACACACACACACGTTCATGGCCATGCTACAGTAAAACAGAGAGAAGTACATTGTAATGCATACACACATTGTACACTACTTCAGACTTAAACCCAAACAAACACACTCAAGCATGCACTCGCAGTACACACACTATCAATCTGCTGGTCCTCTGCCAGCAGGCATAGATTTATGACTTTGTTTAAACTCTCGATTAGAAGGCAATTATACTTGAACATGCACTGTACCTTTATACTCTCGTGTGTTTTATTCAATGCAAATTTTCATTCACAGTAGAGCTCAAACAATTTGTTGATTAATCAGTTAGTTGATCGACAGAATTAATCAGAAACTGTATTGCTTTTTTGATAACCTATTAACTGTTTCAGTTATTGAAAGTGAAACATTTTCTGCTAGTCTTAATTATTCCAACTGATTGTTAATTCAATATGTTTATAGTCTAGACAGCAAGTTGGCCAAAAGACATGCACACAAAAAAGTCCTGAAGAGGTCACCTTGGCATTTAGGAAATTGCTGCACTTTTTACTTTTCTTTGCTTTTCTACTTTTTATAGGGCAAATATTTTATCTACAATGAAATTATTACAACCCAAGTCCACAGAGATTAAGGATACATAAAGATGTGTACCCAATATGTTTAAGTCAAACTGATATTTAAAAAAAACCCTAGAAAGTCAATACACAGTATTGCCAAGGCTTTGACATAGATTTTTCTGCAGTGATATAGCACCTGTCAAAAATAAAATGCGGTGTTGAAATAACATGAATAAAAGGACACAGCAGCTGTGCAGCTGTATTTATTGACCTGTCCAAAACTTCTGATACTGTTGACCATATTATTTTAAAACAGAGACTGACTAGTATTGGTATATCTGATCAGGAAGTGGGCTGGTTTGGGAATTACCTCTCAGAAAGTTCTCAGTGTGCTCGGTTTGATGGGCTCAACACTTGTAATGGTGTAACCCGGGGTTCTGTGTTAGGTCTCCTGTTGTTTTCAACTTACATTAATACTCTTGGTCAAAATGTGGTTGGTGCAGATTTTTATTTTTATGCCGACAACACAGTGATATGTTGTGCTAGCTCATCAATCACGGAGGCTGTGGCTAAATTGCAGGCTGGTTTTAATGCTGATCAAAACTAAGGTTATGCATTTCTTAAATACTAGGAAGAAGCCTGTGAAAACTTGATACAAATAACTCGGTAGTTGGCTTGATGACTCCCTTTCTTTTAAACCTCAAGTTGATAATCTTCTTAAAAAGCTGAGGCTGAAATTAGGGTTTTATTTCAGAAACAAGTCCTGTTTTCCTTTAGGACCAGAAAAAAAAAAAAAAACTGATTACTGCTACATTTTTTAACAGTGCATAATGCAACTGCAGTTGGTTCGGATTGAGGTCAGAACACGTTCTCACCACAAACAAACCACACCCGAGAACACTGCTTCAAGAGGTCCGGTTTTTTTGGTGCACACCTGAGTGCAACTGCTGTGTTCACACCTGCCGAACCACACTTAGGGGGAAAGTGAACTTGAGTTTGATTGAACCAAACCAAACAGGGCAAGTGTGAAAGCACCCTTAGATACTGGATATCATAGTGCACTAGGGTTGTACCCAAATATTCGGATATTCGAATATTCATTTCTATGGGTAGGTATTCGTTATGAAAATTTGGTATTTGATATTTGTTTTTTTAATTAACTTTTTTTTTAACATTTTTTTTGGTGCTAAATGTAGTCTTTTTGTTGTTGGTAAATGTAGGTTATCACTAAAAATCAAAACTTTTAAATTGCATTGTTAAATATGTGAAAATATAGTATTGCCTACCAACGGAGCTTGTGCACGGCAGGCTTCAGCGCATCCGTCTGAGGCTGTGGATCAATGCCAAGTTTTACCACTTTAACACTATTCACTACCCCGGAGGAGTGCTTCGCAAGGAGTCTTTGAAACGAGCCGAGCCTGGCGTAAAACCAGAGAGAGCAGGCAGCAAATGTGAGTTAAATAAAAAGAATAGAAAATAAATACATCTTGCAGGAGCCAGCTGTCATGATAGCAAGCTACTCAAAGAGAGGAAGGTAAGCTAGTTCAGGCCCCCAGGAAGTGCAGCTTTGAAGCAACTTTTCATATTGGTCAAACAGTGAAATTACATCTGTCACGTGATGCCCTCTGGCCCAAAAATACTTTTTTCCATTGACTTACATGGTGAAAGAGACATTTGTAAATCCGAAGATACATGTTTTTGAGCATCACAACCACTGCAAAATGACTCAGATCAATCCAAGTCAGAATTTGATCCATTCAGTTAAATAACATTTGGAAAGTCTAGAAGAGTTTAATCATTTTATCTTCACTTTAGCAGAATGCTCAACTGGAAGTTCAGTAGAGTTGAACAGTTTGGCTTCAAGCACCACTGAGCAACTTTCATAGAAATACCAATGCTGTATCCTATATTTCATTTATACATCTATGGCCTAGTTAGCTGAGGATGCTAACTGTCCTAGAAGAATAAAAACTTCACAACAGGACAACCCAAATGTTGACTGTTGTGGAGAGACAGATTAAATTGTTGACTGTATCATAATCAACACTAACTGGGCTTAATGAAAAGGCTGAATACATCTCCTGCCATGGGAAACCTCCACCTAGTGGCTTAAAACTTAGATGCTTTTAACAGCCTTTGTCTAAGGATGGCTTTATCCCAAATTAAGAAATGGGAAAATATAAACAATAACTGTAGTATCATTTATGTTAATATTTCCTGACACAGAAAGTGAGAATAATTGACATTTGTGTTCAAGTTTAAGGGAGGGAGGTAGTTAGACTGGAGGGGAGAAGAGAGAGGTGAAAGTGATAAAAGGCGAAGCTAGAGGAGTAAAAGAGCATGAGAAGCAGAATGAGCAGGGATAGAGAACAAAAAAGATAGTAATTGAAGACCTGAAGGAGGATGAGAAGGACTGTAATTTAAGACCTAAAGATTGAAACTGTCAGTCAGCCTCCTCTTGCTTCTACTGAAGAGGGTTACTGTGGGGAGATGAATGACTGACAGCAATTAGCTAACTCATTTCACAGAACTGATACTTTGCACAAGCATCAGAAGAGGACGTACAGAGCAGTGGAAGAGATGCTCCTCATTAATCAGCTGTCCTCAGAGTACATACCCTTTTGTTTTCACCCTTTAGCTTTCATCAGTTAAATACTCACAAGTCACACGGGATATCACTACTTTGATGTTTAATCGCCTTTTTTGTGTCAAGAGAAGTTCAGTGTTTTTATGTGTGCTTGGTTTGCATGAAAGTGTGTGTGTTTGTTTACTTTCATTGTGTGAGATTGCACTTCTGTCAACAAGACAACCAATTTGATCAGTGATGCCACATGATGGCACTCTTGTAAACTTGATGCGTCATCCATACAATACAAAAACAAAGGAAAAATCCACCTAAATATAGTCTGTCAGCTGATTGTAAAAAAAGAGTAACTGCAGGGTGCAGATTAATTTTTAAGATTATTTTTTTTATGGGCTTTTGCCTTTAATGGATAGGACAGTGTGTGAAATGGGGAGACAGAGAGAGAGCTGGGGACTGACATGCAGCAAAGGGTTGCAGGGCAGAGTCGAACCCGCGACTGCTGCAGCGAGGCAATGCCTCTGTACATGGAGCGCTGGCACTATACACTATGCTACCAACGCCCCTGCAGAATAATCTTTGGCTACTGATCTTTTTCAGTAAATGGCACACACATATATGGAACATTTCACCACCTGAATTTAAAACATAATTGAAATATTAAGCAGGGTTAAACACTAAGGTTTTTTTTCACTTGCCCAGTCGGGCAAGTTGGTCAGAGATCTACTTGCCCGAAGTCAGTTTTTACTTGCCCTATAAAAATTGTTTAATTTAAGCGGCTATCAAATAACAAAGACTGCAGTTATTTTTATGTTATGTAATCTTTATTCACACTGTATTTATTAATTAAAACAACATATGTCATGTATTGTAGCTTAATTCCTACACAAAAATGACAGTGTCAGGGCTTAAAGTGAAAAATTTGTCAATCGTTCTCCGTCTATAATTTTGCACCCTACTTGAGCCATGCCCACCTCTATTTATTTTTCACCCCTCTCTCCAGTTCTGCTGTATTAACACCGGGTTTAATATATTTTGCTTCCATCTCTCTGCCCTGCTCTACTGTACTTCAACGCTACTTAGCTCTCTCTCTACTCTACCAGTAGACTACCACATCCACCTGTTGCACAAAACGCACACAGCAGTGTTTCCCCTAGGATGGAGTTGTAGCAGTGTAGGTGAAGAAATAATGAAAAATAATTTTCACATGCGTGAAACAAAGCACAGCCTGCTGGGATGTTTCTGTGTATCTACTGGCACCAGAAGGGCTCTTTAGGACTAAGTACATACAGTACATGTGTGCACAGTAATGAGCAGGTGAAATGTCTGTCTAGCTTACATATGAGGTGTCTCAAGATTTAGGAACATACAATTTTATTGAATATAATAAAAGTAAAAAGTCACTTGACATGCTGCTGTTTTGTGCTATGACCTATTTAAGTGTTGGAAGTTGTTATTTACGTGACAACGCCTGAACACAACACAAGCTCAGCACGAGTGCCGTGTTGCGCTGCTGTGCGAGCAGCTGTTTGTCTGTGCGTAACAGCAGTCTGTTGATGGTTATTTACACAGTGTCCATAACAATAACTTTGTCAGCTGACAAACTGCACTGGCCTCGGGGTCAGGTTTGGTTAGGAAAATGCGGCCCGAGCCACACTCTAGCGTGCTCACCTGTGTGTGTGGTGGAACTCCGCCGTGCGCGATACAGAGAGCAGAGGAGAATTGTTAATGCGTGACCATGTAGAGACAGAAATGACACAATGGCATAACACCACAAATAGTATATTGTTACCCAGATAGCACACATACATCTGGCCGATGTCGGCCTGAGGACGACACATCGGCCCTGAATTTATAACGTCTGGCAAGCGTCGGCCGCATGGGCTGATATCTTTAAATTTAATACTCTTTTGTCCCAGCTCATCAAACGTCTCTGTTACGTCGGCTTTGGGTCGGCCCTGCGCCATAGAATGTCTGCCCACATACAGAAGTTGCCACTGAAGGCGGAATTTCATCTCCGCGGTGTTTGTTTGGAACTGAGCTCGCAGGACACAGCATCTCATCACAGTTGGTTTCAGGTAAGCTAACTGGAATAAATTGGCAGAAAATAGCTTTGTTTTTTCTTCTGTGACCGTTAAAAGAGGTTCCTGGTGAGTGGCGAAGCACGACTGGGTGTATATAGCTTAGCACAGCTCCCCACCAGCTAATCTTTTGTTAGCTGTTAGCTACTTTAGCGGTTTAGCTCATGTTAGCTAACAGGCTATAACTGTGGTGTTTTCATTTTATTTTCCCTAGTTGACGTTATCTGCTCATCTGGTTATTGTGAACACTCGTTTTGGGTTAAAGTGGAAGTGCCCAGAGCTGCCACCCGTGGTCCCCGGCCCCCCGGCCTGACCTCCGGGGCCCTGGACAGATGCTCAAGTGTGGGTGACAAGCACAGAGAGGAGTGCAGAGGTCAAATAGTGAAATTTAAGGATGCCTTCGGTATGTTGGTAATGTGATTTTATGGGCAATTTATCAGTTGAGGTCTCCTCCTCTGCAAAGCAAACTGAGCCGGTGGCTACAGGTAATAGCGCAGTTTTGAAGCCACTGTTTTTCCGAGATGAAGGACTGATTGTTGAGCTGCTGTTAACAGTTAACAGAGTTAACGCCGGATCCCGTTACTTAACAGATTCCACACTGAATGAAGCAGAGTGACGGCCTTCAATCTGGCTAAAAGACAGCTGAAATGCTAAAAAAAATACAGTGGTGAAGTTGGGATTTGTTTCTTGAAGTTATGGGCTCATCATCTTTTCTGTGTCTTGCAGGCTGCCAGGAGAAGCGGACTGGCTGTCAGATATTGTTTGTGGAAATTTGAAAATAAAGTTTCTCAAATTGACTTTTGTCTCTTCATTGTGCACACTTACACACGAAATAGGGTAACAGACAGCTATTTTTGAATGTTAGCATTGATTTCTCACATTGAATGGTGAAATAGTTGTAGTTTGAAAGGTCCAACCTAAATGAATAAAGGTCGTAATTAACAAAGCATATTAATATTAATGAAGGATCGCCTACTGAGCGCAGCTTTTTATTGAACGTCGCATGGTGGTCATTTTCGATTAAAGGCCGACGTCTCAGCGACGTCTTGGCAATGAGCAAACGCTCTCCCTGCTACGTCTTAACGATCTAAACTTGATACATCGGGCCAATGTCGGCTAGATGTATGTGTGCTATCTGGGTATGTTATAATATGAAGCGTCCGTCTCGCAAAATAATATCAATGGGGGCTGTGGGCAGGACATTGTTACACAGCGTGTGCCTGTGACTTCAGGCAGAGAGACCGCTGCATCAGAGCAGAAGAGCACGTTTTAAAATACATTTATTTTATCAATTAGTTATTAACTTTTACTATTTTTAGCAACTTGCCCGATCGAGCAAGTGAGTTGTTAGTTTACATGCCTGACCGTGAGTTTTACTTGCCCCGGGCAATCGGGAAATCCTTATTGTTGAGCCCTGTTAAGTTTTCAATACACAAGTAAAACTTTGGTTAAAAAAGTGAAAACTGAACCACTTTTGAATAGAGCCACATAGTAGCATACAGTAGTTGCACCAACTTAATGTATTCCGAAATTTCTCCATAATGAATTAGAAGAAAATCCCAAATCTCTTCCTTTTTAAGTAAAATTGAATAGCAAATGTACAATGTAATGTAATGTAAGGATGGTTTATAAGTGTTTCTCAACTTTTGTTTCTTATGACAGTGCTGAATTGTAAAAAAAAAAAAAATGAAGTGCCGGTACTACCCTTTTTCACATGTTGGCATATGTATCACAGAGCGGGGAAGGGTCAGTGAACCAAAAGAACCAAAGGAGTCAAAGAGTCACATCATGCGTCAAGTCACTACTGGCGGGTGAATTACATGAACAATGAACAGGGTTATTTAAAAGAACCAGTCTTCTCATCAGTATCAGTGGAGGTAGCTGCTGGTTTTGCTGATGCTAACATTACATTAACATGCTCTTCACTGGATGTATTAAGGGCCCTGGATACAGTGTTGGAGGCAGGACTCTGTTCATTCCTATGAAAGGTTCTCAGTGGCGCATGAAGCCAAAGAAACTCTAGTTCCCTGGTATGAAATTACCCAGATAAACAGTGTTTCTTCTGCGTCATTGGGCCCATAGTGCAAACGCACTTCAGACTTTGGCCAGCCAAGCCAGCTCCTTCCAGTTTGGCACTACACAAACTTGAATGGGGATAAAAAAGATTTAATTTTATGGCTCTGCTAGACTTTCCAAATGTTATTGGACCAAATGGATCAAATCCTGATAGTAAAACAAGTCATTTTGCCTGGGGTGTTACATTCAAAAAAATTTATCCACAGTGTTGGTCTTGTTACTCAAAAAATGTAATACATAGCTCATTACTGTTCTCAAAGTAATATTACTTCCTGCCAACAGTAATTAATTACACCACTCGTGATATTGCATTTCCATTCCACCCCACAAAATTGGTAATTGCATATCTCCTCAAAATTCAGACTTCTCTGGTGTCTGAATGCAATATCTGGTAAACACAGCTAAGGCTGGATAGCTTGTGGCTGTGACTGGTAATTTCCAAGGCTCTGTCTAAAGACAGCAACTCAGTTGTGGAGCAACATTTCATCCACCACATATCTTCATTAGTTCTTTGTAGCCTGCAGCTGTCCACAATTAAATCCAGTTTTGGTTGTTTAGCCAGTGGAGGGATACAGCCATCCTCCCTAAACCCTTTGGTGGGGTGTATATCCTGGAGCTTCATGTTGTTGTGCTGTCAGTCATAGTAGGTGTTTCAGACCAGAGATTTGAGGACGTGCTTTTCAAAATGGAAAGAATTTTAGTGGCACTTCCTGTAGCAATAGTGTTCTTGCCATCATTCCTACCAGCAAATCAAAGTCATGGGGATATTTCCAGCTGCTAAAGGTATGCGTTTCCATTCTCCAAACTGGCCTGCTATTTTGTGATGTGTGGCAGTGCACCGATTATGAAATTCACTGTTGTGATATGTTTCAAGTCAGTAGTGGCATGAGAACAAAAGTAACTTTGCAATGAGTCATTTGATTTGGGAGTAACTGTAATAGTATTACTGACACTTTATTGGTTAATAGTTACACTACTCATTACTGGAACAGTTTCAAAAAGAAAAGAAATGAGAGAAAATCACTGTAATATGTTACTCATTACTGCCCAACACTGTTTGCAGATGTCTCTTTCCAGATCTAAGTCAATGGAAAGAAGTCTTTTTGGGCCCAATGGCACCTCCTAACAGGCTTGGGAGTTATAATTCCACTGTTCAACCACTACAAATGGTGGTGCACTTCAACCCCCTGTACACTTTCTGGGGGCCTTGGTGTAGCACTAGGGTTAGCTTGATGCTTCTGGACAGAATTTAGTAAAGTACGATTTGACTTCATAAGTTCTGTTGTGACATCTTCTGACTCTGTTGTGTTGCCCTTTCAGAACCAGGCCAACATCATTGTAATGTAACGTTATGGAAACTAGCCTCCCACAGAGAAATGCAGGCAGGTGAAAACATTAACAGGTGAGCATCATGTAGTGCCCTGATAGTAGTCTACTTAGTGCCCTTGGTGCCTGCTGGGTTGTAGTTTATTTAGGGCTATTATCAATCACCCAGAGAATACATGAATACATATATACTAGTCCATACCCATTGAATGCACAGTTGCCCACGTACAGTTTCACATGGTGTGTGTTTGGGATACAGGTCATAGGAAATTGCAGATTAAATAGTCAACTGAACCCATTAAGAAAAGCAATGTATTCAGACAGAGTTTTTGTGAATTTGATAGTATAGCCACAGCGATCTGTCACATTTTAGCCATTTTTCTGTTGTTATAGCGCCACCCAGTTGCCAATTAGAGTTAAATTTCTCATTTCGTCACCTTGAGGCGTCCTGTTGTACATATCTGCCAAGTTTAGTAAAAATCGATATGGGCCTAGGTAAGAATGGGGGTCAATAATAGAGGGGTCCCCTCAAATTATGTGTGGTCATATGCCTACAAAGTTGCGTGGTGATCGGTGAAACCCTTGAGATGTTATACACCTTTATGTGATGAGCCACGCCCTCCACAATATTCATTGCCTTACTGTGCATTCACACCAAAAGCGTCATGAGCGTCATAAGCGGCCGGCAGCCATTCATTTTCAATGTACGCTTGCTACAAAGGGCGTCAGGGGCGTTGGCTGCAGCAAGCGGCGCGATGCCAGCGACCAGAGCGTCAAGTAGAAGTTGAGAGAAGCTGAACTTTATGCAAATGAGCAGCGCCGCTGCTGAAGCAGAAGCCAATAGCAGACCGGGATTCGGGTACGGAGGTCTGGGCTCTCCCGGAGCTGTACAAGCCGGTGAAATTCACCGTGGAGTTGCCGGGTTTGCAGGACTCTGTGGACCCAGACGGCCCGACGGCTCCAGTCCCTGTGTTTCCTCAGCAAATACGCCGATGCAGTACAAAGCAGGCTTCTGAAAGTGCGATTAAAGAGCTCCCACTTATTTACCACCAATTACATTTCTCAGTGGTCCTACGTGCCAACAGGAGAGTAAAATCATAATTATAAAGGACTCTATATTGACTGTGTTTATTAGCGTTATTTTAATTGTGTAATGAAAGTCATGGATAATACAAAGTGAAGACATATATGATATATTTGTTCATCCTTGTAAAGTGAACAGCCGTGTCAGCCTTGATGGACACATCTGCAGCAGCCGGCCCCGCCCCTTTGGCCGCTGCAAGCGCCTGCTGGAGCTGCTGCCAAGCAGCGCGATGCCAGCGACCTGAGCGACCGCTGGCGCTCAGGTCGCTTTTGGTGTGAATGTACCATTATAGAAGCTCAGTTTTGGTAAGTTTTCCAAGTTTTGCCAAGAGGGAACTTTAGATATTGGTCCCTAGTAGGGCTGTAGTCGACCAAAGAAAATCTTGGTTGACTAAAGTCGTACATAATCTTCGATTATCCATGGGGAAAAAAATCTGCACGTTATTTTTACTTCTGCGGTGGTGTGTCTGTGTCACTCTGCAGCTATACCTCCAAAACGCTAGTTGATGGTGGAGGCCTGTGTTAAGTGCTGTAAAGTTTAGTTCAGATCAAACTTTATTTATGTAGTTGATTCAAAACACACATTAAACATGGCTTAATAGAGACAATTTCAAACACAAGTACGCAAACTGGCTTCAATATAAATCTCAGAACTGACAGGCAAACACTTGTCTTTATCTGGACACATTTCCCCAACCAATACAACATGCTAACGTTATTAGCACAAGTCTATGGCATTTTACATTGTGTAAATTAGCCTAGAATCTAGCGATCTTTTCCTCTTCTCATATAAAACCAGGGACAACGGCAACATGTAACAAAGGTAACGGCACTCAGTGTGGCTCCATTACAACTCACAACATTCACCGACAAAACAACTGTCTTAGCATGGTGTATTTGCTTGGAAAACATGTTCAGTCTAACGTTATTAGCGCCAGCCTATGGCATTTTACGTGGTATACATTAGCCTAGCAACAAGCGGAGATTTCCTCTTCATATGAAGACAGGATAAATCCCGAAATATAAATCTCTGAAGGATAAATCACACACACAACTTAAAATGCTATTTTAGTGGAGGCTTTACTGCCTTCACAATTTATTTCTTATCTCTGAAATACAAGTAAATACAAGCTTCGTTTTCACTGAGGGAAATGGTTTCAGTTTACAGAAACCTATTTTTATACAGTCTATGACAGAAACTGACAGGAGGTCTGCGTCACCACAACACTGAGCACGAGGGTGGGCGAGTCCAACTTTCTGTCAACAACTGGGGTGTTTTGAAAGTACCCCCATTTTCACAGGTAACTTAGCCTGTCCCCCTGCCACAGGAAATAATGGATTAATCCTGGAAAGCTGTTTTTCTCCATATGAAAGTGACACAGCGATTATTCGACTAATGAGAATTTGGTCGGATGAGAGCATAGCGACCAAATAATCGACTAGTCGACTAGGAGACTACAGCCCTAGTCCCTAGATTATGTTCACCGAATTTCATGCAGACCGGTCAAACTTCCTAGGAAGAGATCGATTTTAAGTGTTTTTCAAAAAATTCAAAATGGCGGAAAATCTATATAACCAGAAGTTATGGTTTCTTGAGGTAAATTTGTTCCTCATGAGGAGAGGCATTTCTTTTTATTTTTTTAAAGATATTTTTTGCCTTTAATTGACAGGACAGTGAAGCGTGAAGGTGGGAGAGAGAGAGGGAGAGACATGCAGCAAAGGGCCACAGGCTGGACTCGAACCCGGGCCGCTGCGGCAACAGCCTTGTACCTGGGGCGCCTGCTCTACCACTAAGCCACCGACGCCCCAAGGAGAGGCATTTCTGTGTTTCATGTCTCTAAAACATATGGGAAGGTGAGATGAGATATGCCCATTCAAAGTTTGGAATTTCAATCGGTTGCTATAGTGCCCTCCTTTGGCCAACTGATGTAATATTACTTCATTCGCATCCTCCCATGACCCTCTACTACTGTGCCAAATTTTATGTGGATTGACCAAGTCAGTGAGGAGAAAAACGTGGAACAGACACACAGACACAAACAGAGTTTTTGTCATTATATAGTAAGATATATATGTGTGTGTGTGTGTGTGTGTGTGTGTGTGTGTGGGTGTGTGTGTGAGAACAACTGATGACTTCACTTCACTTGTCAGTGAAACAACGTTTAACGTTATTGTCAGCCACAGCAGGCAGCTCTTTGCCACCAAAATCTTCACAATATCGGCACAATAGTGCACCCTAGGGATGGGCATCAATTTTCGATTGATTGATTGTTAAGGCTTTTGATCGATCACAAATAATTTTGATCAATAGTCGCAGTGTTTCCTCTACAATGCCTGGCATAGGTCCGGCGAGCCACCGTGCCAACGAGACCCCCCTGCCTGGCGAGCCACCGTGCCAACAAGAACCCCCCGCCTGGCGAGTTGCCATGCCAACGAAACCCTTTTGCCCGGCGAGCATGGCGGCTCGACAGGCCTACGAGACCCCCACCGGATCTATGCCAGGCAAAAAATCAGAAACAGACGGAGGCTCTCATTGCTCTCCAAAGCCTCAGCGGCTTCCCTTGAGGCCTCTGAAAACATTACGCCATTGAAAGACAGAGGTTTTGCTGAAAACCGAAGCCTGTAACTCTGGCTGGCAACAGTAAACACCCAGGGGTGAACTACGCATGCTCATTTCTCTCTTTTGAAATACTCGCTTATCAATTAATCGAGAATTGATCATTAATTTTTTTGATGATCGAATAATGAATTTTGATCGTTTGCCCATCCCTAGTGCACCCAACAGAAAAATTTGCACGAGAAAAATGGATAACTGGCTTTTGCCTTTTTCAAAGTTAATCTCATGTAGTGAGCTAGCAGAAAAGAGGCAGCATTAATGATAAATCACAGTACAACAGAGCCAAACCGTACAACCCCAAAATGCGATGATACAGAGGTGAGATTGCTTCCACTTGTAGTACTTTCTCCAGAGTACTACACATTTACCACATGCACTGTATTTGAGATCTCAGTATAAAGCTGACAGAAAAATTGAAGCATCTGTACAACTGGAAAGATACAAATGTGGATTTGTTTACTAAGCCATCTTCTAAAGCACACAGCACTCAGTGCCCAAGGGACTAAACTGTAGATGTTATTTTGGAACAGAGAAGATGAAATAAGTGACCCAGGTCTCCCTGTTTTTTTGCCTTTCTGCCAGAATGTTTACACTGACCCCAATACATACAGGCAGCTCCAGTGGAATTGTTAGGGGGATAAATACATTGTGAATACATCACAGAGTTGTAAAAGCTACTGCTATGGGCTTTTCTGAGATATTACTAGAGCTTTTCTAAATCTGTTCAGTACACAGACAACTGGATTTTAGAACTGACACAGCAGAACAGTCACTGATTGACTAAAAAGGAATGGATGGAAATAAGGTAACTGCTTTATGTAATGACAGACAGGAAGTGCATGAATGCCCTCCATTCACTCTGATTTTCTGTTCTGCAGCACAAGAAATCTCTCGATGTTTAGGACTGAATGTTATGGAACCTAAAATAACTACAATATGAATCTACAGGCCAATGCATAGAGATTTCACAAGTAGTGAAGGCAAGTAACTTCTGGCTGATTTACATTTGCAAGGAAATAAACCTTTTCACAGCGCACATTTTGACTCAATGGTGTAACAGGAAAAGCACAGGTGCTACTAATATCATTCATAAGGGCTCATTTCTATTAAAATGTCACAGTGAGCAGTCATGCACAATACCAGGGCTCTGGAACAGTCACTATTACTGCTCGTAATTATATCTGTGCTTTCCTGCTGTAACATGTCAAAATGTCATATCGAAATATGGCTCAATGACCATTTTCACTCATTTAGAGTCATAGAATATAGTGGAATGTACACCCATTTATTTAACAAAAAGCACTTGCATTAAGGTTTTACAAATCAAGTTATTTGACATTAGCCTTTTTCTGCTTTATGATCACACTCTTTCATTAGTTTTACCCTCCCTTTGCATGAGGGTTTTTCTGAGTCAGAGATTATAGGCACCTATTGATGCAGGATTCTTTCTGCTTTTAATTTGTAGGCTGGCCTTCAAACCCACCCACATTCCTGCTCATATTTTTCACATTGAAAGATAGCTTGTGCTTTTTCAATAAATTAAGTGAGTAAAGTCAAGCATATTGTAAATGCTAAAAAAATGTACTGGCTTGCTTTTGAGCCTGAGCCATCGTTCAGTGTACTTTAGTGATATAAAGTATCTGTGTAGGTGTAGCTCATCATTATAGTTTACAGTTTTATACACAATGCGCTTTTTATCTAAGGCAGGCCTCATTTGGCGCTTTTGCGAATGTAAACTACAACACTTCCTTTCAGTCAGAGGGTTTTCTTTAAAAATAATAGTGTGGATGACCCAATGTAAAAGCTTGAATGGTGCTTTAGAAGTCCAATACAATAGTTAAAAATTGTCAGCGTGTGCAGAAAGAGGTGTTCATCAAACATGCTTGAAACTTTGTCTTTGAAAAAATAAAGGTTCATATTTCAAACACAGCGTTCGGGAAAAAAAAAAAGTGTGATATTTTCATCCCAGCCGCGGCAACACATTCTCACTCCCAACTCATCAAATACAAACACTTGATCGGTGGCCCTACAAGTCAAACTAACACCCTAGTTACCCCTCCAGCATCAGTTTTGGACACTGAGGAACAGCATGATAATTTTTGCTCGTTTGCTCGCATTGTCCAGTCATCCATTCATATATTTTCAAACGCATATTCGAAGCCAGGTAACAGGGGGATCAAGTCGAGCAAAGCATTCCAGACATCCCTCTTCCCAGCAACACTTTCCACCTCCTCCTGGGGGACCCCGAGGCGTTCCCAGGCCAGATCAGCGTGTTTTGGGTTTGCCCCGGGGCCTCCTACCAGTGGCACGTGCCTGGAACACCTCCAACAGGAGACACCCAGGAGACATCCTGATTATGTGGCCTGAGCAGTCTGACTAAGCCATTAGGACCAGGTCAAGTAAAGACCAGTTGGTTGAACCCACTACAGGAAGTTACTACTACCAGCCAAGAAATCCACCCAATATTCCCAGTTATACAAACTAGATATAGGCATATGTATTTTGTCACCTTCAGAAAAAAACAGGCTAGCTGTCTCCCCTTATTTTCAGTCTTTGTGCTGACCTCACTGGCTGCTGGCTGTAGCTTTGTATTTACTGTACAAATAGTAGAGCATTTAGCAGCTAAAGATCCAGGTACTCTTCTCAAAAGTCTCTCAGGAGAGACTTAAAGCAGAGCTAAAAGACAGTAAGTATTGGTTTTACATTTGCCAGGTGGCCAGAAGCACAACTCTAATGAATGATAATATTGCTCTGTAACTACTGGATGGGTATATAAGCAACTGTTTGCTTACAAGTTTGCAATAAATGCGACAAGTGACTTTAAGGTGCTCTGCTCATATAAAGTGTTATATAGGGTACCACAGACCTATAAAGTGCAGACTTCATTATACTGTATACCTCCACTCTCTCTCAGATCAAAGTCAGATGATCAACTCCAGCTTGCTCTATCTCGTGTGCCTTATCGTACCTCTAGATTTGTATCATTTGTCACTGAAGCTTGACACAAGTGTTGATGAGAAGGGAGGGGGGGTGAGGGAGATGAGAAGAAAAGAGGAGACAGTGATGAGTACTGCAGTGATGGACCTCTTTTACACCACACATTAACCTGCACCCTGGAAGATTGGATTGTAATAGGATGAAGCGAAAAGCCATGCAGATATAAATGTACCTAATGACACCTACATGATGCACTGTAGATTGAAGGGTAAGTGTCACCAGTCGAATGTTAATAGAGGTAAACCAAATACAAAAGCAATCATTCAATTAATTTTTTGCACTGATTTTTACTCCTATTTTGTGTCTTCTTACATTGTTGGCTACTGCTTTATAATTGCCCATGTTTGAGAATGGTTCTGGTAATCCATGGTTTCTGGTTTTGGAATGATTTAACTGTCCACACATCAGGACCTCAACAAGACAAACCTATGATGCTTTTCCACTCAACCCCTCTGCAGCCACCTTTGAATGGTAGATAGCGGTGATCCAAAGCAGGTACAGGACAGCACCTCACATTCCCTCCGTCACACCGGTCCTTATTTACCCTAAAGCACACCTCCTCTCCTTCTCTCGCCATAGCCTCTGCTCTGTCAGATCAGCACATCAGAAAAATTCACCTGGTTGAATGACACTGTCCAGGATTTAACCAAGTTTTGGCAGATCATAGGATATTACAGTTCCTAATAACCCGTTGGAACCTGATACTGTACGGAGGTTGTCCAGTTTATTTTCCAACACCTGTGCAATGGCTAGCAGGATGCTAATTCAGCTGGTGCCAATCTTCTCCATACTTCCTCGATGTTCATTGGTGTTTACATTTGAAAACCTCAATATGGATAACTAAGCAGCTAGCTAGCTAGAGGTTGGCAGAGTTTACAGGCTCGTGAGTTGATTTCCACATCACCATGAGTGAATCGCAGCCACCATTGTCCAAAGCCAACCACAAAAAGCACCACCAAGATCTGAAAAACAGACAGTGGAACCTAAACTTAGCACAATTAGCAAAACTAACAAAGAGGCATCTGGAAGCATCTGCACCTACGTCACATTGAGCAGCAAGCTCAGATAAAAATTATATAAATGAATGAAAGCAAATGTTGTATGTAATTCTGAAAAAAGATTGTTGAGTTTCGTTACCAGTAAATTTATTACAGATACATTTTGCCTATATTTTAGTAGATTGCCGATAGTATAGATGCAGACAGTAAACAAGAGGAGAGAAAGGCATGCTTTGGAAGGTCCCCAACTGGAGACTGAAGACATTGCAACAAATCAAGTACAGCATTTTAGTGTTAAAATCTATATTCTTTCCCTGTAATGTGCAGCTGCCTGGGATGCTGTCAGTGACACAGGAAGGCTGGAAAAGATGACATCAGTATGAGCAAGTAACTCTTAGGCATTCATTTATTTTCTTGAATGTGATTCTGTATTTGTGTAGGTGTGCATAAATTGAACTTAGGTTTATTCCAATTTTCTGGGATCTATTTAGCTTGTGTTTGACTTATTAATAGTTTAATTGAGGAATCTGAGGGAGTGCAACCACAGAAAACCTCATTCTCTGCCCAGTGACCTTCAAGGTTAGAGAGTCAGCCTGGTCAAACAGAAGGGAGGGGAGGTGCAGAGGCAGAGGATGATGATGGTGATACAGAAATTCAGAGAAGATGAAAGCTACTGCTGTGGACCTCAGGAAATTGGAACAGTTTCACACCACAACCCACACAGCTGCCGACGGACTACGGCCCTGACTGTTGCAAAGCTAGATTTTTTTCCAAAATAACACTGAAAGGACCTTCACTTCTGCAGGGTCAGCATGTGTTCTATTGTACATTTCATACAAGGTTAGTCACAAAAAGTTATCCACTTTGGTCAAAAAGGTTTTCATGAGCTTATGGTCAAGCCTTCCCAAAAAGCATTTCTTCCTCAGAGATTCCTCTGCCTGAACACCATCTCTTGTCATCTTGAGTCAATGAAGCACTTTTACTCAGGCTGTTCTCATGCACTGTTTGTATGTTTTCCTATGACATGTAATCCCATGTAATCATAAGCCAGTAATTCATGTAAAACCCACAAATTTGGGAAGGCTGATTATGTGACCAGTGCGACGATGGGAGTTAAGAGGGATGTAGTCCATCTAAAGAGGCAGGTTGGGATGGTAGATGGGTCACGAAACACAGGACTTTCCCCAGGTAGTTTAAGGTACATCATCACCATGTTTGATTTCCCAAACCTAACCTACATTACTTTATGTTATGTATGTAACTTTACGTTAAGTACATAACATAACAAGGCCCAATATGTTTTTCTCCCTAACCTAACCTATGTAACTTTACCTCAAGTACAGAATGTCATTTGTGGGGTGCCAATTTGTAATATCATACAAAGTATTGTACCAGGATATGTTGTTTAACTCCCAGCCCTGCAGTAGATATAAGTGACGAGAACTATTTGGCCCATTAGGACAGATTTACTACTCTGAAAAAAAAGATAAATGCAGCCACATGGCATGTCAATGGACATCATCTAACTGAATGCTTGGTTTTTAATTCATCCCTTCTCATGGCCCCAAATAGACTATCTGTCACCAAATTCATGATACACTAATATCTTCAGCAAGGGAGAATCTGCTTTCCAATTGTAGCTCCACTTTGTGATTTAGGCTGATAAGACAGCTGCAACATATAAATCTGGCCTGGTGTAGCTTTAATGTCAAGTGTAAATGGGTTCCAGCTCAATCCTATTATATTGTGTAATATGCATGTTAGCAGCAGGTGGAAAGGTGGCTAAAGAGGAGAGGAAGATGGATAGAGAGAGTGATGGATTGATGGAATGGATTGAGGGTAAATGTAGGTGAGACGAGGAAATTGGAGGGAGGGTAGGAGTGCAAGAGCTGGTAGCTAATGGTGAGAAAAGATTTTAACTGGCAGCCGGCAGCAAAGTGCAGTCAAGTGGCGGAAGGAAAAGATGGAGACTGAAGAGGATGAAGAGAGAAATGATAAGGGGAGACATATATATATATTTATTTATGGCAATGCTGCAGATTATTACCTTATCAAAAGAATGAAGAAAAAGTAAGAAAAGAGATAGAAGCTGAGGTGAAAAAGATGGGCTGATGGAGAGAAAGAGGCAGATGGAGAGGATGAAGAGGGTCAGGCAGACATGGAGAGGACTGGATTATCAGGAAGTTAAGAAGAAATGGCCACATGATGTTTGGGAGGATTCGGTGGGCAGAGATGAGAAAAGGATGAGGGAGGATGAAAAGGGGGGCAGATAGGAGGATTAAAAAAGATAACTTGAGTAAAGGAGGATGACAGGAGAGAAAGCGAGGGCCTGCGTGGAGAGGAGGGGAGGTGAGCGATTTGAAGAAGAGGAGAGAAGGATGAGGAGAATAAGTTGGAGGGAGAGAGGGATGGCAAGATGATGAAGTGGGAAGGAGGAGGTAATGAAAGAAAACAGAACGAGGAAATAAAGAGAGGGGTGGATTAGACAGTTTAAAAAAAAAAGTGAGAAAGGGGGAGAAACACTGAGCTGATTTCCAGCTGATGGATTTCATCCATAGCTCCAACACCTACACACTCTTTTACACACTTGTTCTTTCACATCACAGGGGGTTGGGGGGGGGGGGCAGGCAGGACAGAGAGAAATTAAGTGAAGCTGTTTCTACCCGGAGGAGCCCATTTTATCTTCTACGGAACATCAATTCACACACAACAGGCCACAGGGAAGACATGACTGTGTGTGTGTCCATGTCCACGTATGTGTGTGTAGGTAATGCTCTCTGTCACTGGAGAGAAAGAAGACGATAATCCTCCAAGTTTCTCCTCGTCTCAAAAACCCACTAGCGACACCCAACGTAAATTTATGCAAAAAAAATTAAAAAATGTTTTAATTGATACTCGACTTTATAATGTAGTTCACTCACATTTTTACATAGTAAAATGACTAAAGTCAGACTGGATCTTTCATAAGTTTGTGGCACAGCATGATGAGCCTGGATTTCTTTTTTCCCCTCAAAATGTGTAATTAGCATTTTTGGAACAAGAGACTTGAAAGAAGCATTTCAGTAAATGTACCTTCAGTAATAAAAGCACAGCCATATGTCTACTGAGTGTGTCTCTTTGTTCAATGAGAGCTGAAAACAGACGTTGCATGAACACTGGCCAGCTGTTGAAACGGCTAAGAACCTGTGGAAAGCCATGCATACTAAGCTTAAACCTTACATTTATACTAAACACAAACAACAGTTTTGTTTTTGCTCCCATTTTTCACTAAGACTTTTTATGACCTCAACAAATATATTTCTGTCACATTTTGGTTGCAAATGAGTTAAGTTCCAAGATAATCTATCCACCTGACAGGTGTGGAAGATCAAAATGCTGATTCAACAGCATCAGTACTTCACAGGTGTGCCCTGGGATGGTCAAAATAAAAGGACACCCTGAATAGTGCAGTTTGTTCACACACCACAATCTTACTATATAATGACGAAAATTCTGTCTGTGAGTGTGTGTCTGTGTCTCTGTTTCATGTTTTACTCCTCACTGACTTGGTCAATCCATGTGAAATTTGGCACAGTGGTAGAGGGTCATGGGAGGATGCGAATGAAGCAATATTACATCAATTGGCCAAAGGGGGTGCTATAGCAACCGATTGAATTAGCAAACTTTGAATGGTCATATCTCATGCCCCGCATGTCGTAGAGACATGAAACTTTGCACAGAGATGCCTCTCCTCATGAGGAACAAATTTGTCTCAAGAATCCATAACCTCCAGTTATATAGATTTTCCGCCATTTTGAATTTTTTGAAAAACACTTCAAATCGATCTCTTCCTAGGAAGTTTGACCAATCTGCATGAAACTCGGTGAACATAATCTAGGGACCAATATCTAAAGTTCCCTCTTGGCAAAAGTTGGAAAACTTACTAAAACTGAGCTTCTATAAGACAATGAATTTTTACTAAACTTTAAATAATCAATAACTATTTTAGTAGTCAACTAATTGGTTTGAGTCATTTTTCATAGAAAAGTACTATAAAAGTACTCCCAAAATACTCTTACTGCAGCTTCTTACGTTCAAATATTGGCAGCTTTACACACTCTCCCATGACGGTGAACTAAAACCCTTTGGCGTGAGTAAGAAACAAGACATTAGATGACGTAATTTTGGGGCTTGGGCGAGACAGACCGACATTTTTCAACATTTTAACACATTTTTCGATGAAATGATTAGTCGACTAATTGAAGAAATAATCGGCAGATTAGTCGACAATGAAAATAATCGTTAGTGGCAGCCCTAAAGGTGACTGGAGAAATTTAACTCTAATTGGCAACTGGGTGGCGCTATAACAACAGAAAAATGCTTAAAAATGCCTAAAATGCGACCGATCACTGTGGCTCCCCCTGTGGCCCAATGTCGTTTTTTTTCTAATTTTTGGTATGACTAAGTCATGGTATGGTATGCTGTACATAATCACGGAAACTGTCAGTGTGTCATTCTGTCAGTCAGTCATTCTGTCTGTCCCATGTTTTTCTACTCACTGACGTGGTCACTCTATGTGAAACTGCACGTAGGCACTGAGGATTGGCATAGGTAGAATGTGACAAAGCTACCAATGGGTATGGACTAGTAACATAGATATTCCAAGTTTTGAGGTAGTGTGCCATTGCCGTGCTGAGGGCAGAACTGTCCACCAGAGCTGTTGCCCCTGAACTCATCATCTTTCATTTCATTACCATAAGATTTTTCCAGTGTCATGTCCAGTAATTTGGCAGTACATCCAACCAGCCTCACAACTGCACAAGTCAGATACAATGACGAACTTCTGTCAGGTCAAAACCCTTCACCACATCAGCTCAGGACCTGAGCTTAGGCCAGCTACTTGAACTGATGACGCAACGATTGGTTTGCACAACCAAAGAATTTCTGCACTTCCCGTCTCAGGGAAGTTCATCTGTATGCTTATTGTCCTCACCAGGGTCTTGACCTGTTTGACATTTAACCAAATTGTACAATTGTGAGGCGGCTGGATGTACTGGCAAATTCACAGAAACAGCATTGGAGACGTCGTGTGGTACTGAAATGAACATTCACTGAACAAAACAAAAAAACAACAAAAGAGCTGTTGCGTTTTTTTGTGTGATAAAACTGCACATTTTAGGGTGCCCTTGTTATGACCATCCTAAGGCACACCTGTGTAGTAATGATGCTCTTTAATCAGCATCTCTATACACCATGCCTGTCAGGTGGATAGAATATCTTGGGGAAAAGAAATGTTCATTAACAAAGATTTTAACAAATTTTTGTACAAAATTTGAGGGAATATATGGGGCATTCTACCGATTTTGTGCAAAGTGCTGTCCCTTAACAAAAAAAACAACAAACAAAAGCTAAATATATACAAAATCACCATTTATAGGGTACTTTCTATTGGGAAGTAGCTGTCCCCAACCCTGACCTCTAAAATTCAATTCATGTAAATAACACTTAAAACATTTTTCATATTTTTTTCAAAAGTGTGATTTAAAACATCTTTGTGATTAAGTTTAAACAGAAGTTGAAAGATTTAGATGTATTGTGGGATTAATTTTTAAATTAAGAAACTATGCTAAAAAAAATAGTGTCCCTTGTTTTCATGTCACTACCGAAACACAAGAGTTTTAATGCTCTGGTTGAGTCTGGATTTTAGCCACACCCCTGAATTTCTGAGAAGTGGGGTAGTGCTGCACCCCTGTCCCACATGGCTGCATGGTAAGTCGCTGACTCCCATCATTTTTTGATTTGAAAATCAGTGTGTAACTTTTAAAATTGTCACTACTGAACGCATGTTCTCTTCAATTATGTAAAAATTTGGGGGGGTTTATGCAAAATATTATGTTTTTCTGTGTGAACAACTCTTCAAACATGTGCTTGTTAGCCATGTGACTGCTAGCATTCTTTAGTTATCCTGAAAAATAGCTAGGAATGTCACTACCGAAACAGTCACTACGGAAACCTATGGTAAAGTTTCAGTCGTGACATGATCATTTCGGTAGTGACAAAATGGAATGGTCAGTAGTTAAACCCCATAGTTTTGTGGTCCAAAGTCTTGCTCTTCTCTGCTCTACTCTACCCTGGTCTACTCTACCCTGCTTTACTCTATACTCTACTCTTCTCTACTCTACTCTGCTTTACTCTATACTCTTCTCTACTCTACTCTGCTTTACTCTATTCTGCTCTACTATACTCTGCTCTACTATACTCTACTTTGCTCTATTCTACTCTACTCTGCTCTGTTCTACTCTGCTCTACTCTACTATACTCTACTCTGCTCTGTTTTACTCTGTCCTACTCTACTATACTATACTCTGCTCTGTTCTACTCTGCTCTACTGTGCACTATTCTGCTCTACTCTACTATACTCTTCTCTACTCTATTCTGCTCTACTCTACTATACTCTGCTCTACTTTGCTCTATTCTACTATACTCTGCTCTGTTCTACGCTGCTCTACTCTACTATACTCTATTCAGCTCTGTTCTACTCTGCTCTACTCTACTTTACTATACTCTGCTCTGTTCTACTCTGCTCTACTGTGCACTATTCTGCTCTACTCTACTATACTCTTCTCTACTCTATTCTGCTCTACTCTACTATACTCTGCTCTACTCTACTCTATTCTGCTCTGCTCTACTCTGGTCTCCTCTATTATATTCTGCTCTACGTTGCTCTACTCTACTCTGCTTTGCTCTACTCTATACTCTGCTCTACTCTGCTCTGTTCTGCTCTGCTCTACTTTGCTTTACTCTGGTCTGTTCCACTCTGCTCTACTTTGCACTGCTCTGCTCTACTATACTCTGCTCTACTCTATTCTGCTCTACTCTACTCTGGTCTACTCTATAATCTGCTCTACTCTTCTCTACTCTGCTCGACTCTATTCTGCTCTACTCTGCTCTTCTCTACTCTGCTCTACTTTATTCTACTCTGCTCTGCTCTACTCTACTTTGCTCTACTCTGCTCTACTATACTCTTCTCTACTCTGCTCTGCTCTTCTCTACTATACTCTGCTCTGCTCTACTATGCTCTGCTCTACTCTATTCTGCTCTGCTCTGCTCTACTATGCTCTACTCTGCTCTACTATACTCTGCTCTGCTCTTCTCTACTATGCTCTGCTCTGTTCTACTCTATTCTGCTCTGCTCTACTATACTCTGCTCTGCTCTACTATGCTCTGCTCTACTCTACTCTACTCTATAATCTACTAACCCTAACCTTCTGCTCTACTCTGCTCTGCTCTCTCAAAAATTAAATTGTTTTATTGACCACAAAACATTTGTCTTTGGCTTTGTAATATTCCCACCGTAAGGCATACATTTGAGGAAATACGATGCAACCTTAAAAACATTATAATGGTCACTACCGAAACAGTGCAGTCACTACCGAAACACTGGGTGTTTTGTAAAAAATAAAGTACATTGAGTTATCAACTAAAGTATTATGATGCTAATCGGTTACATTTATGTTCTGTTTCATCAGTTATTAACTCTGAAATCAATCTGATCAGCGTTATGCATTTTACAAAGAAAGATTGCATTTACATTTTGAAGAATTCTATAATTTGAACTTCAAAATTTGTTAAAATATTAATTTTTATAGATTTAATTGTGAAAACCTTCAGTCAAAATTTGTAAAAAATTAAATCTTTAGACAAGGCAAGGAACAAGCATAACAGGTTGATATATTTTTTTTGTATAATATAATACTATATGTTTCGGTAGTGACAAATTTTGGGAGAGGAAAAACATTCCAAAACAGTCTGAAAATACAATATAAAAATTTACAGTCATTTTACTAGATATGTGACCTTTACTTATGGTACAATACATGTAGGGACAAAGTTTTGGAAATAAAACATACAAAATTTCAAAATATTTCCAGCCTGACTTTGCACACATTCGGTAGAATGCCCCATATAGGGTATCTATTGAGTGCATTAGAAGGTCTTAACTCTAACTTAAACCTGTGAAAAATGGGAGCAAAACAAAAGTGTTGCATTTAAGGTTTGGTTCAGTGTATAAAAATCTGTAAACTGTAAAAAAATAAATAAATAAATAAGGGCTTTGCACTGCCTTCTTTCAGAAATTGACAAAAGAAGCTTTGTAAAGATGATTAATTGACTGGTATCCGTCTTCATAAAGAACTCTGATCAGCACCCACATGACTGATGACTCTGCCCCAACCACCTTATGTGCTAAGGGCCACAGATCAGTGTGTGGGAGTGTGAAATTCCAATCGTAGGCCAAAGGGGCCAACAGACATGCTAAATGCTTTGCTGTCTTCATTGTGTCACACTGGTGCCAAAGGGCCAAAGACTTTCACCCCCACACACCTATGGTAGAGCATCTCGCTTGTCAAGAGCAACCATTTATTTCAATTACATGACAAGTTTTCCAATTCTCTCTCTCACACACACACACACACACACACACACACACACGCACACACACAATGAGGCTGCCATATAGAACTGATGTACTGCCCGTTTCTTCTCCCTGTAGTGCAAAGTTATATTCGGTATTGTGAAAAAACGAAACATAATTGATAAGGTGCCACATTAAAGTTTGGTTATCAATTAATAACTAAAACTTGGTAATATGCAAAATGTATTTTTCTCTTGTTAAAACCTTTTTCAACAATTGAGATGGGCTATTTCAACATAGCAACCACAATTAATGAAGTACTTAAACATGAAATGGCTAAACAAAACACAAAACATAAATAATATAGTAGTACAGTTTAACACTAGTTGTAGTTCTGTACAAAACGCAGGCTCTTCGAGAGGAAATTACTGCCTGTAAATGCAACTAAACCTGTGAGGCACATTTTGTCTATAAATGAAAATTAAAATGTGCTGCCCAGAGTTGTATGTCTCTCAGATTTTAATTTAAAGATCTCCCCCAGAGGATTAAAACTCTGCTTTGAATAGTAATATCTGTCTTCTGATTTCCGACAAAAACTTCAAATAACTCATTAAAAATTCTTAAAATCACATCTACTCTTCCCCAGTTGACAAATCTAGAATCTAATATGCAAAATATTCCACCTTACATGAGTTCAAATTCCACTCTCAGTGTGTGTGACAAGGAGGCTTCAAGGCTCTACATCACACCTGTGTAACTGGGAGATTTTTTAATCATGAATATGAAAACATCTGTACATCAGAAGGTTCACTGATGCTAATTAACTCCCCATTTATTAAAAACAGAGCTGTTAGGGATGTGTTAGTTGAAGCGTTGCAAGAGAAAGACATTAGTTTGGGTGTCTTTAAATGTCATATAGAGAAGCACTCATGCAGTAGTGTTGTCACGGTACCAAAATTGGGACCCACGGTATGATACCAGTGGAAGTATCATGGTTCTGAGTAGTATCACGATACCACGGCAAAAATGAGGCAGAGGCATTTATAAAAAGATAAATCACTTTTCTATAATACATCAATGATATTTCAATGGAATAAATTACTTATTGACTTGTTCATACTTCAAAAACAGCATCAATAAGTGATTAACATGGGGGGGGGATCAAAATAAAATAAAAAAATAGAATAAAAATCAACCAGCCACCCTCCTCCCCTGACAAGTAAAGAACAGTCCCTAAAGTGCGGTGAGGTTTGTGGGCTGTTACCTGCCACAAAGAGAGATATGTGAACGGCTCGTTTCTCCTCTGACACGCCACATACCTGTGTGCCACCACGGCTCGGTTGTTCAGGTACTTTTGGAAGAGGAAAATATTGGACCTGGAGCTGGGCTTCTCGGTCGCCGGTAAGCCATATTGCTCTGCTGTATTCCTGTCTGTGACCCCTGTTCAACCCACAACCGGCAGGATTCGCCTTTCGTTTCTGCTGCTGGTTGAAATCTCTACTCGCACAGCGTGCTCCTGAATGATTTCTTTTGCTCATACAAAACTATTTTTAGTCACAAATGCGAGTAAAATGCTCGCACCATAGAGCTCTGTGGAAAACAAATTACTGTAGCATATAAACAAGTCAAAGTAAATAAATAATAACTTTCACTGCTTAAAGATACTCAATAGCTCAGCTAATACCTGAAATGTCACTGGAAAACAAACCACTGCAGCAGCATATTGAGTGCCAGGTGGCCAGTGTGCGCCATTATTGACCAGCACTTGCTGTTATTGGACAGTGCATAGACACTCCCCCTCTTGCGAGTGGACTTTGAACTTATCCCACAGTAGAGGTACCTCAGGTACTGTAATACTAAAGTACTTAGGGCTGGGCGATATGGCCTAAAAAAAAAAGAAAAATATCTCCCACCTCTACTTAAAGTCAATTTTCAGAAAAATATTTGCGGCCTGGTAGCACGTGCCTGGGCTCCAAAACTTTCAGCATGTGAATAAACCCACGGCTTTTCCACGGTAAATATGGGCACCATATCTCTTGCAAGATACATCACAACTGCATCTGTGATCGCTTTCCACTGGGCCCCTTTGGCCCCCCATGATATGGCAGTGTTTCCCCTACCATTATATTGCCCCGTAGGGAGCAACACCTCTCCCACTCGGCAGCATGCTGCAGTAAATTGGTAGTACTGCTACCTTGGGTAGCAACAGCCTTCAAATACACATTTATCGCCCAGCCCTAACAGTACTCCAAGATTATGGTATCATATGTACGGTGGTGTTTAAGTACCACGGTCTACCGTTGGTACCAGTATACCGTGCAACACTATCATGCTGTGCTTTAACACCGGCTCTGATCATTGTTGCTACATAACAGTTTTCCCAAATGTAGGAAATCTGGCAGGATCCATTGAAATCTGGCTGCTGAAACTACCAATAGGGCTGGAACTGATGCACAAAGACAGTCTCACCAACTTTGTAATTTGTCAATTACAGTTTTTTCTGATTGCTTGGGCGCTATCTTTGAAAAGCCCAGTTGTCAGAAGCAGAACACAAAACACAAATACAACCCATTTGCATGTTTCATATGTATCATATTAAGGTTTCTGATATTGTGTAATATATGAGATTATTTTGTCATTGGGGGTGGAGGGGATGGTGGATAGCATGCCTGTCAAGCTGCAGACCAGTTCAAACCACAGTTCGGCCAAGAAACAACAAAATTGGTTGTTCTTTTGCAAGTTATTGCTGTGGCTTTCTAGCCACCAAACTTGGGTAATTTTTAGTAAACTGTTGCTGTTTATCCAGCAGCTATCTGGCCACTCAAAGTGGATCTTGTTTTGAGACTTATCTGCGTTCATCCAGCAGCTTTTTAGCTACCAAAAGTGGGTGTGGAAAATGCCAAGAAGAGCAAAAGTTTTTAGTAAGACATTGCTGCCAATATTGTACCAACAGAAACAGGTATTTTAACCCAAAAGGTGATCTTTTCCTAATCATAACCAAGTGTTTCTTTGTGCCTAAAACAAGCCATGCATTAACCACAGCATTGCTGAAATGTGAAGAAATGCACCTTCCGCTACATAATAACACACAAATGTCATGTATCCGTAGTTTGCAGAAACATACAATGCCAAGATTTCTTTCTGGTGATTGGGTTACTTGTAACTGTAGACTCTTTTTGCTGAACACTAACTGAACAAACTTACACCAAACTAGCAAAACATTAACTATACATCTCTTTAAAAGGCAAACAATTCTTGCAAATTGTTCAGAATCTTCTACATTGTATTTTGGCATTTAATAAAGTACACATAAACCAAAATTTGAATAAACGCACAAAGCACCATCTAAACACTAATAGTGGAAGTGAAAAACACACACACAGGTTTCTAAATGTGTAAAGTATAGATGTGTATTCCAATCATAACACACTATCAATACAAACGAGGAGAGTTTTTTCTTTGTTTTTGTTTTTTTCCTCAAAATGTTTTATAGTAACACTCAAACAATCAAAGCACAGAACAAGAACAGGAAAACATTTCTTACCAAAAACAATTAGGTTAAATCTCGCCTTGTGGGTCTGACATGTCATGCAATCCTATCTGAGCTAGGCAGCTGTGTGTGAGCGTGGAAAGGCAATCGACAAAATAGTGTAGCATTGCAGACACCTCTGTTCACAGGTTTTATAAAGTGTGTCAGATTGCTAAACTGAAAAAAGTAGAGAGCATCCATTCAGTTTAGCACATTTGCAGAGCTGGATTAGCACCCCAGGGGCCCCTGGGCACCAGGTCTCAAAGGGCCCTTATACACACGCAACGTCACCACCTCACACACCATGCTATGTCACACCACGCCACCACCATGGTAATTAACACACAAATCATATTAACCAGTTACCAGCAACTAATGTTGATTCCAGCACTGATGATACTAACAACACCTTATTCTCTCTCTCTCTCTCTCTCTCTCTCTCTCTCTCTCTCTCAAACACACACACACACACACACACACACACACACACCCTTACACAAACACAAACAGCAGATCAATAGCTCACCAAAAGACATTCACTCACTCAACTCAGTCACACCCACTCAGATAATGGTTCATAGGCACCATGCAGAAATGCAAAAGCCAACAAATGAACTTGAAAAACCAACTGCAACATGTGTGTGTGTGTGTGTGTGTGTGTGTGTGTGTGTGTGTGTGAGAGAGAGAGAGAGAGGGAGAGGGAAAGTATATGTGTGCAGGGCAGAGATAATGTGTCCTTTCACCTTTCACCATAATTTCCTCTCTGAGGTTATCCGCCATCACCCCCCATAAAGCAGGATTGTTGCTGGGCGGCTCACCTGCTGCTCTCGTGGCTGCTTTTTCTGCGTTATCCACATCCACTGTGTTATCCACATTTAGTTGAGGCTCTGGATCATGGGCTGTGGCAGCCGCCACTCTGCCGGTGCTAGGCACTGGACCACCATCTTCCTCCAGCTCAGAGGACCTGTTGCTGGTGTTGGCTGGGCTAACCGTTAGGGGCACTGGGTCCAGTGCTCCGCTGCTAGAAACAGTTGGCCTATCCTCCGGGGTCCTGCTGCTGCTAACGTTAGGGCTAGAGGCATTAGCTAGCTCTAGCTGACTAGCTAGCACTGGAGGCTGTCCTTCAACGTTAGCCAACTCCATTTTGTCGTCTTCTTTAAGTTTTTTGTAAAACGTTGTAATTCGCGGGACATCTTTAAACACCGCTGCTTGTCTCACTTGTCTTTCTTCCTTTTTTTCCTTTTAAGGCTTCATAAAATCCACCTTACTCTAACCTTACTCTTAGTATGAGCTGTCTACTACTGACCAGACTTTGAAGTTCAACGTGCTGCCGCGGCCTGCGCTGCCCAGCATGCACCCTGCCAGCCAGCATCACGTAATGATGACACACTCAGATTTTTTTTAAAACATGATTTTATTATTTATTATTTCATTTTCCAGTGTCACAAAGTTTTTGGAAACAGATATAAACTGCAATATGAAGGGTCCGACAGGATAATATTATTATTATTATTTTATTTTCTTTAAGGCATCTTCAAGGGCCCTGGGTCGCCAAGGGCCCCTGGGCACATGCCCTATGTGCCCCAGTTATAATCCATGCATGCACATTTGGTTTATGTATTGCTACAAATGTTAATGGTCTTAGCGACAGTGCTTCAAGAATCACTGTTAGTGTGTCAGCATGTGGGAAAAAGTGATATATTCCGTCAATATACTCTTGTAGGTAGAGCAACAGCAACTTTCTTTAGGCTGGAACCGAAGCAGCATTCTGTAGTTGGGCAGCAAATAACTATTTTAGGATTCACCTGTCCTGCTTATCATTTAACAAGCTGGCATATTGGACACTGACACAGCCTGAAATAAAACGCTCACTGGATCAGAGTCCCACTTGAAGAAATGACATCAATCAGCTTACCTTGTTTAGTACTGTGATTTGGCAGTTTGTTAAAATTGATAGTGAAGGGCATCTTTGACAATTTGCAGTGATTTTTTTCCTAAACACTTGCTTTGGTGGCTATACCAAAAAGATGAAGCACTCTGGAAAGAAGAGTGGCAGTTTTATAAAGAGGATCAGCAGCATAAAAAATAAGGAACTCTTAAATAACCATATTAAAGTCTTTATTTTGGTGGTACCTCTTAGCAAATTAAAGGGTAATTTGAGTTGTTTTCAGTGTGTGTGTTGAGCATGTTAAGGTGGCTGAACACTCAGAGGCACTGGCTCAGTGGTTTATTAAGCCATATGGAAGAGGTCAGAAACCTTTGCATCCTGCAGACACCCAGAGAGAGAGGATGGAGAGCGGATACAGAACAAAGACAGAAAAACCTGACTGAGCAAGCAAGGGAATGGAGGTGGAGAGAAAAGTTTGAAGAAAAAGAAGAGCTGCAGAGACGCTCCCTGCAGAACGGACCTGCTGGTGTCTGTCCCCTCAGGGATGTTGACTTCGTAGATACAGACAGAAGGACAGATATGTGACACTTTGCTGACAGGAAAATGGGGAGCAAAGCAAACAGCAGCAACAGTTTTCTTCTTCTGTGATGCAACAAATTTTTCTTTTTACACAAAGCACACATTAGAAGCGCACAAACATTACTTCTCACTCTTCACATTGCATTTCCTCTGGAAAACCATTATTTTCAATGAAAGTACATGCTGTTACATGTTCTCAAACATGCTGGGATCAAAATATTTATTAAAACCGTGAGGCATGGAGAGTTTGAATTAACCTTCCCATGATATCAGGGTCAAAACCTAGTTTTAATTAGTACTGTGCAATAAATTCATAATTATTTCTTACATACTGGCACAAAGCAGCATGATATATTTGACTGAGGATTTATTAAAAATAAACTGCTCAAATATTAAGATACTTTGCTTTTGATGTCATCGGTGAACATGATGCAGAATCAGAGCCTTTTATAGTATTTCTAAAAAAGTTCTTAATGGAGTAATTGCAAATAAATAGGTCAGACAGTTTTAAAAATAATGTACACCAATGATGGTTTATGAAGGCCAATACTATATTAGTTTAGGAATAAAGCTACTAACTGTGTTAATGTTGATCTCTGATATTAAATATCTCCACATCACCCCAAGTTAGAAAAGAGATTAGATTATTTCATTAAACCAACATTTAGGCATTCAAATAGACTAGTCCATACCTATTGGTAGCTTTGTCACCTTCTACCTACGCCAATCCTCAATGCCTATGTGCAGTTTCACATAGATTGACCACGTCAGTGCGTAGAAAAACGTGGGACAGACAGAATGACCGACTGACAGAATGACACACTGACAGTTTTCGTGATTATGTACACCATATCATACCATGACTCAGTCATACCAAAAATTAGAAAAAAAAACCCAAAAACATTTGGCCACAGGGGGAGCCACAGCGATCGGTCGCATTTTAGGCATTTTTAAGCATTTTTCTGTTGTTATAGCGCCACCCAGTTGCCAATTAGAGTTAAATTTCTCCAGTCACCTTGAGGCGTCCTCTTCTACATATCTACCAAGTTTAGTAAAAATCGATATGGCGGTTAGGCCTAGATAAGAAATTAGCTCTCTAGCGCCCCCATTTTGTTTGATCAGGTCAATAATTGAGGGCTCCCCTCAGATGTTATACACCTTTATGTGATGAGCCACGCCCTCCGCAATATTCATTGCCTTATAGAAGCTCAGTTTTAGTAAGTTTTCCAACTTTTGCCAAGAGGGAACTTTAGATATTGGTCCCTAGATTATGTTCACCGAGTTTCATGCAGATCGGTCAAACTTCCTAGGAAGAGATCGATTTGAAGTGTTTTTCAAAAAATTCAAAATGGCGGAAAATCTATATAACTGGAGGTTATGGGTTCTTGATGCAAATGTGTTCCTCATGAGGAGAGGCATCTCTGTGCAAAGTTTCATGTCTCTACGACATACAGGGCATGAGATATGACCATTCAAAGTTTGCAAATTCAATCGGTTGCTATAGCGCCCCCCTTTGGCCTATTGATGTAATATTGCTTCATGACCCTCTAACACTGTGCCAAATTTCACATGGATTGACCAAGTCAGTGAACGTGGAACAGACACACCCACAGACAGAGTTTTCATCATTATATAGTAAGATTATCAGAATCACAAATACCTTTTACCTTTTTTAGTAACAATTATATGGACCTATATATGTTCATATAATTCTGGATCTGGCCTGCGCCCCGCCCACCAATGTGGCTTGCGCTAGATTTCAATTTTCACTTTCTGCAGTGCTGGCACAGCACTAAAACAAAGTGTGCCAATAGCTCTGGCTATGGGAGGATAGCACTTGGTTAACCAGTGAAATAACTGTGTGTATCAAGATGGCTAGCATTAGCGTTAGAGGAAACATTGGAGAGATTCAGCCAAACATGTTTAAGCTTCAGTCAGACCCAGATAAGGTTGTAACTGGCAATGGCAGACACAGCATTAGTGGCTGTGAAACACAAAGTTATATCTGGTACGATGGGGTTTTTGGTAGATAGTGGAAGAAGGCTCCAGGGTCTGCTTTACATTTAAAAAAAAACAAAAAAAAAACGTTCACACTCTTCCATGTCTGCCGTCAAAACTTTTACTATGCTAATGCTAACTCTAATCGCTGTATTAAAAAGTCCACTTTGCTCTGGAGGTTTTGAATTGTTTTTCCACCGGTGTGGTGTCGAAGTGTGTTCCCCGTCAACATGCATCTCCTGTATTAGACAGCAATTAGCTTTTGCTGCCTGTTGTACATTTGAATGACAGATTCTGGGGAGGTGCACAGTTATCGCCCCCTTCAGTAAAGGAATGTGATCACACCTCTCGAGTGACAAACTCCGCACAGATATAAGTCAGTATAGTCAAGGACATTTTAGGGAACATACAGAAGAAAAACACATTTTTGAGTAGAGGGCGTCTTTAAGGAAAAGAAAGCATTTAAGTTTTGAAAATGTTGATAGATCTTTTTTTTTCTTTCCAATCCCTGCCATTTCTCACATGTCCACCAGGCACACCTGTTGCTGATGTTGCATGACTGATATAATACAATTTTAGCTGGTTAAACAAGGCAACAATCAATGTCTGCTCCACACATACTCCTACGCTATTGGTTAAGGCTACAACTTCTCTGGTCAAAGTTCGCCAAAGTCAAACTCTATGAGATGCAAAGATGCAACTTTGCTTTGCCTTTGGAAACGAATGTTGCATTCGCCCACTCTGCTTGCACTGTGTACACACTCATGTGTGAGAGTGCCCCAATGGATTTTCTTAGATTTGTTTCAGGTAGTTACATCAACCATTTTTGTTAATTTTTCCTCAAATTCTGAGGAAACACCCCATGTTTAAAATTACACTCTTCCCCAAACTAAACTTTTAAGAACAAAATATGTGTTGTAACAGATAGAAAAAAACTTACTTAGGATCTGTTGCTTGGACTTTTATTGTTAAAAAGCCTGTCAAATAAACATGTTTCTCCTGTAAGGGTTCCTGCATTGTTCCATTCCCTCTAACAAGAAATGGTAATTAGACTAATGACCTGTCAATCACACATCAAAGACAACGCCCAGGGCACAGAGGTTTTTCATATTTGGAGCTCTTTCTATTTGTGATGAAACAATCTGCAACTAAAGCCTGATGTCTGAACCAGGAAATAAAGATAATGTGGGGAAGAAGCAGCATGGGAGCAATTAACAGATATTAATAACATTCCTGGGAGCTGATGGCAAGACAACAAACACAAATTCACAAGTTTCCTGTGGCTTTAATACTGCTAAACAGATGTACAATTTTAAGACTCTTTCCGATTTCCAAACATTAAGCCAAAGACACGTGAACTGTAACCACCAGTGACCTCAACTTCACAGAGAATATTTTTAACTGCAAATGGCTTCTCTCCTCCTGCTAACACACAAACCATTTTCCAAACTTTTATTCACAGCCAATAATGTAGTAGCTGTCAAGAAACGCGCACAAACCAGGCCCAGACTTCAAACTGCATGCACTCACGCAATGCAAATACAACCTGTCAAAGAAACACACGCACATAGTCCCCACACTCACTCACACCTGTCAAAGGTGTGCACACACAGCTGCACAAATTGTCCCCGAATCGCATTCATTCACAGCCAATAATATGAGCTGTCAAAAAAAAAACAAAAAAAAAAAAAACAGGCAGACAGGCATACATGGGTACAGCCATGCATGCACGCACGCACGCATGCACGCACACACACACACACTCACACTCTCAAACCAAAATTCATGGACCATTTCACAGTTTCTGGCTTTCATCGATGAGGAGTGCCTGTGTGTGCTAGAATGGTAAATATCAGAGGAAATTAGTTGTCCAGCCATGACAATCTGGCCATCTGTCTCCCACAGCAGAAACAGAAATAAGTAAATCAAATAATAGGACAGAGAATAGATGGAGAAACAAGAGAAGGGCTGCAGCTATTAGGATATAAAAATGAAAGAGACTGGTGACATTGGACGGAGAAATTAGACAATTTAATGTATAAGCCAACCGTAAAACACAAAGAAAAACAAAGGGAATGCAGGGAAACAGACAGAATGGACTACAGAGACTAACGTAGAAGGTTACATCATTTTAAACACAGTCCGTGACTGTGTCCAACGCTTTCCATGCCAGGGGCCATCATAGTTCAAAGGATAAAGAATAAAAAACACTGGCCGTTTCTGCCTGAGGCAAGTACAGCACATGGGTGGACTAACACTTTGTACTGCTCCAACAGTGATAATAGCAGTAAAGAAAAAAATAATCTAATTTACCTGCTGCCCAGAGGTTGACAGACGACTTAAGGCCTTGCAGCTGGGTCACAAATCTCCAGGCTGAGAGCTCCATGGGAGAGGTGACGGTGTACAAACAGAAAAATATTTATTGACCAAGCAAGCAAACACAAGATATGGCTATTATTGTGTGGCGTTACATTAATTTAGTAATTTTACAAGTAGCCTAAACTTAAATGGTGTCATGTCCTAACAAGAGTACTTTGTTTGCTTGCTAGTTTAAAGGGATAGTGCACCCAAAAATGAAAATTCAGCCATTATCTACTCACCCATATGCCGATGGAGGCCCTGGTGAAGTTTTAGAGTCCTCACATCCCTTGCAGAGATCGGCGGGAGGAGCGGCCAGCACACCTAATGGTAGACGGCGCCCCAGACTAACGTCCAAGAACACAAAATTGAATCCACAAAGTATCTCCATACTGCTCATCCATAGTGATCCAAGTGTGCTGCAGCTCCGACATAAAAAGTTGTTTCGAAAAACGTCATATGAACTCTGTTTTTAGCCTCACTGTAGCCTGTAGCTCTGACTGCTTCTCTGTGCTCCGTGCTCACATGTGTGCACTCAGGGTGATCGGTGATGCACGGTCTCTGAAGAGCAGCAGTCTCGTCAGTACTGATGTCCAGATTCTCAAGTGCAGGCATCACCAATTCCCAGTCTGAGCAGCAAAGACTTTCCTCATCCGTTGGCATTGCTTTGCATTTGAAACAACTACACCACCAGGTTTCCAGTGCTCGAGTCCGGTATTCTGCGGCTGGCTGAGGCTCATGAGCTGCGGCGGCTGTTTCGTCCAATAACCTGAGTTCTGTCTGTATACTCGGGCTCAAACAAATACGGCTCAACAAAGAAATGCTGCTCCTCCTCAATTTCAAAGTCTTCAGACATGTTGGGCTGTCCTTTGCTAAAAGACCGTAGTGCAAATTATCTTTTAGCTCTGTGGATACCGTTGTCTCTCCCTGCGGCGCACGTGTCACGTGATGTAAACACAGGTAAGCAAAGCTCATGCTTTCGCTGGTCTCGCGCAGGCACGCACACGTGAACGCGGAACACAGGAGCACAGAGAAGCAGTCAGCGCTACAGGCTACAGTGTGGCTAAAAACAGAGCTCATATGACGTTTTTCGAAACAACTTTTTATGTCAGGGCTGCAGCACACTTGGATCACTACGGATGAGCAGTATGGAGATACTTTGAGGTTTCAATTTTGTGTTCTTGGACGTTAGTCTGGGGCACTGTCAGCCATTTGGTGTGCTGGCCGCTCCACCCGCTGATAAAACTTCACCAGGGCCTCCATTGGCATATGGGTGAGTATATAATGGCTGAATTTTCATTTTTGGGTGCACTATCCCTTTAAAGCTAACATAAAAAGCTACCTCAGCGAGCTGCTCGTAACATGCTAACAGAAGGTGCTAATGGTTAGCTTGGAAATACAACACCAGTCACCAGGCTAATAAGCTAATGTTCTCTTAATACACCAGCCCTGCCTCCTATAATTATGTTTATGTGCAGCTAATTTGAAAAAAGCAAATGTGTTTGAGTGAAATGTAAAGCTGAGAAAAATACATTTTCTATTATATAATGGGGAAATATTTCTAATCAATGCTTGATTATGAGATTTTCCATCATTTATTTCGAGGAGACAGAGCTGGAATACAAGCTCCTCTCAGTCACTTTTGAACAAAGACATAAGTTATGATTAAAAACAGTAATTTCTAGACAATTCAGACAGACATTTAGAATTGTCAAAAACAAAGGCAATTTTTCCAGCGGACATTTTGGCATGTTATAGTGGGAAAAGCAGGTGCGGTTGTTTAAAGTGATGATGGCTGCATTTTATTTAGGTGTTCTGTTCCAGGATCCTGTTGTTATAGAGGCAATCTGGGATGTTTAGAGGAGCACTGTCTGGCAGAAATAAAATATATTATCCATAACTATGTTTTGATTAGTGTATAATCACCTTAAAATAAGAATCACTCTGTTTAGTTAGCTTAGATTGAGCCTTTCATATCTACATCAAGGAAAACCTTGAGTCTATCATGCTGGTTTTCTACGGTAGCCAATCTAAAACCTGGCTTTAGAGATGGCTTTTTGTGTTTTTATGTTACCGAAACTTTCCTCTATAGTTGGCTGTTAGTGAGCAGAGGGCTATTTAGTTGGATGCAACTTTACCACTAGATGCCACTAAATCCTAGACACTGCTACTTTAAGGTCCACTCTGTAGGATTTAGGGGAATGAAATAAGATCGTTGTCTTTAGTGTATAATCACCTGAAAATAAGAATTGTTGTATTTTTGTTACCTTAGAATGTGACGTTTATAGAGAAGGGTCCTAACCCCTGGAGTCCAACCTGTTGCACCACCATGTTTCTACAGGAGCCCTAAATGAACAAACCAAACACTGGTTCCATAGAACCATTACTGTTTTGGCTCTGGCCACTGTTACACACCTCTGACATGCCAAGCAATGTCGGAGGAACTCTATTTTGTAACATGAAATGGCTTTCTTTAGTGTTTCTACTAGTTTTAATCACCTGGTTTTGGAGAGGAAGTGACCTCTACAGATAATTCGGCCTCTGGTTGAAACCTTCTAAACAACAAACTCTGAAGGAATTCTAATCAGGGGAGGTTTCAGCTGGTTGCAATCTGCATTCCTCACAGCTAGATGCCAGCAAATCCCCCTAAACCTTACACACAGGAACAATCATAATTGTTAATATTTTCACCTTGGCTTTTCCTTCTATGACCAGGCTTTTCCTTCTAATCAAAATGTCCACTTGCAAGGAAGATACACATATAGCACAAGCCTTCGTAACATACATCTTGAGCACTTGAAGTTGTGGTGCTAGCAAATACAGTAAATAAATATTTTGGGGATGATGATGATGATAATGATGATGATGATGATGATGATGATGATGATGAAGAAACCCCCTATTGCTATGATAACATAGGCAGTAGCTCTACACTTCACCTCATGCTAAAGCCTGTTCACCTGTGTCAGCACTGTTTAGCAGTGAGCTCCCCTGAGCTGCTCTGATCCTTCACCAAAATGGTATATTTAGTTCCCTTTAGGTTTAGTTTAAAACCCAGCTTCATCCCTACAGCCACAGAGGAGTAAAGTACAAACTGAATGGCCTCCGTACACAGTGTACTTTGATACAGAGATGATCCACCCAAAAATGAAATTCATATATCTCTCCTCATTTTTTTAAAAAGGTGTATGATTACTTTTTGCATTTTGCTTTTTTACACAGAGTTTAAAATTTGCCCCTACTCTTGTGTGAAACTCTGCAAAACTATAGGCCTTAACTCTTACAAACATCCATGAAACTGTTATCCAGGTCTCTCACAAAGGAGAGCAGTAATCTCAGTGGGATTGGTTAAATCAAGGTTAAAGAAAGTAAAACAACATCAGTGCTCTAGGGTGGATTTCCCTTTTCATAGCCTCAGAGGTCCCAAGAGCTCATCTGGAACCCAGTTTATCACCCCTGCAGCAGTCACAGGGGTGCAACTGGCTCCCCTGAGACCCTAAATGGAGTCAATACACCATTTTCGGTGGAAAACACTACTCAGAGGCTTAGAAGCTACAGCTTTTGTTCCCTTTACCTCAAATTTGATGCCTCTTGAAAAGAGATTCTGCAGCTTTTCTGATACACTATTAGCTTTTATCAATGGCATACTAAACTGCAGGAATAAAGAACTGCAGTCAAAGGCCTTTTACACAGAAAAGCAGGATGTTAATATCTCAAAAGGTCCATGTTTTTGCATGCATACCAATGAAGCTGGGGGCATTAAAATGATAAATACCTCAGTGTGTATTAAAAACAATAAACCTACAGAAACAAGCTTTATAGTTTCAAAGTTACCTTCAAAATAGCTTAGTCAAAACATAATATAAAGTGTTTTGTTGGATGAGCAGTGTAAAAGTTTGTGCTCTTCACTTCACTAGTCCAAAGAAGTCAATCACAACATGTAGCTATTGGACCAAACTGATGACTCGTTGCAGACCCTGACATATTTAACACTTAAGTTCAGAGAAACTCAATAAAGCTACAGTACAATGAAACTATAATTTTAGTCACGTGACAACCTCTTTTTTAAACATGTATTTGGGTACTGTTTTTGTTTTGTGCAAGTGTTTTAAAGTCCAATAAACCATTAAATGCATGACATGTTTATTCACTTAAAAAGCCTTTTTTCTTTCCACTCTTAAAAGCCTGACTTAAAAACTAACAAAGAGGACCCAAACATTTTGCTGAATGGTTATGAAAACAGGGTTACAGTTTAGCAACTTAAAGACAGTCCAAATAGGCAAACAAATCCCACAGGGCTGGGGAAGGAAGCACACCACAGGCAGGTTCACATGGTCTGGTGGAGACAGGATACATAGGCAGAAATTGCAAGAAACCCATGGAAAAGAAGCAAAAGGCAATCTGGCAAACAAGAGGGGCAAGTGATTGTTGATAGCCTGGTTCCAGACCATAGACCCCGCCCACTCAACTGAGTAGGCTTGCATCTCTGGTCTGGCATACTGCAATGAATTTGCAATTTATCTCGTCCAAAAGATGGAAGGAACCAATGAACGCCAGAGGTGGGGGCGGGTCTAGTGAATAGCCAATCAGCGCCACGCTAATGTCAAGCTGTACGCCGGTGGGTAACTGGTGAGGATAGCAACAATGGCAGCCGCTACAGGTCCTACAGACCACATTAACGATGCTATCGAGGTATTTCGCCACTACTCGCGTTAATGGAGGACCAAATTAAGGAAGCTGCTAAACTGGGTTTAACGGCGATGCAGCTGGGCGTGCACGACAACGGAGACATTTTAAACTGGCAATGCTCGCTTGTTTTCGGCACCCCCGAGGCATGGATACTAATGACGTCAGATTCTGGGTGAGTTGTTGATCTCTACTGATTGGTTAAGGAAAAATCAAATTCCCTCCCCCTTGTAAATCGCCTTCAATGGAGGCGATGTCAGACTGAAGGTTCTGGGAGCTTCAGTCTGACACTCAGGCTACATTGTTGAGGTATTTATACAGGAGCTAAATGTGGCACTGAGGCACAGGTGTGCATTGAGGAGCAGGGTCAGGTGACTGACAGGGGAATCTCAAGGGGGGTGACTATTGGACAGATGAGGGGTGTTTCTCAAAGTCAAGAAAGGATCCTCAAACGACCGAATTTGAAGGAAGCTACGTCATCAACCCCCGCCAAAGGACAGTACTAGGGCTGGGCAATATGGCCTAAAAAAAAATCTCAGATTTTTTCACAAAAAATCTGATTCACGATTTAAATCGATTTTTTCCCCTCCTGGTTAAAAAAAAAGATATTTGCGGCCTGGTAGCACATACCTGGGGTCCAAAACTTTCAGCATGTGAATAAACCCCAGCTTTTCCACGGTAGCCTATATATGGGCACCATATCTCTTGCAATATACATGGTGACTGCATCTGTGATCACTTTCCACAGGACCCCTTTCTTATCATATGGCAGTGTTTCCCCTGCCATCATATTGGATCACAACAGAAGTCATTTAAGGTTACCTTTCCTATAGAACAGGTCTATACCTTGTCATTTTATTAAACAAACTAAATAGCCTTATGTTACAGGCTGAGCCTGATGTGTGTGGCTTGTGTGTGTGGAGTTGTGTATGTGTGTAGCTGATGTTGGAGGTATGAGATAGTGCTGCACGATTAATCTAATTGCAATCGCAATGTCAGGCTGTGCAATTACGTAACCGCATAAAAGGCTGCGATTTGCGATTTAATGTAGGCTAAATAAATGTTAACGTGTGTGCCTGTGAACATAACTGCCTCTCCTGTAGTGTGTGGAGTTTGTTGACATCACGCCCACAAGCTATCCTGGTGCGTGTAGCCGGCGTGCTGCAGTGACCAAGACAGACGCTGAAGAAGAGCATGAGCTCGACCATGAACAGCCTGAGTTGGTGGTGAAAAAAATGTCTGTTATATGGCGATACTTTGGATTCAGGTACGGCGACGTTGAACAGAAAGACGTGCTGTGTAAAAGTCGCCACGTCCCGCGGCAACACGACCAATCTATATCAGTACTTGAGACAGCACAGGGAAAAGTAGGAAGAATGCATGCGAGAGAAAGCCGAGCGGTGTAACGTTAAAGACAAAGAGACAACTGAAAGCTGCCAGAGCCTCATAAACAACATCCAAGCACAGTTAAGCAAACATTTTTAAGTGTCACAGGGAAATCATGGACTCCATAAAAAATGAAAAATTGAGCAATTTTGCTCGGGTTCGGCCCACTTGACATGCTGCTGTGTTGTGCTATGACGCTGGAACTTGTCATTTACATGACAACGTCTGAACGCAACACAGGCTCGCTCCGCTGTGTGTACAGTTCCGTGCTGCTCTGCTGTGTGAGCAGCGTGTTTGACTGTGCTCAGTCTGTTGATGGTCATTGACACACTGTCTGTCCATAACAATAACTGTCAGGTCAGTGTCCCCCTAATATAATGTAGGGGAAACACTGAATCAACCGAGAAGACTCATGATACCATTTATTTATTACATTTTATTGTAATTATATTGGAATCGCAATCACAATCGCAAATCGCGATGTCCACTCTGAACTACAGGAGCCCAGCGTGGAGCGGCGGTGGCGGATTTTTAAATAGAAACTCAATTTTCATTAAAACAAATCGGCCTAAACTACAAATTCGAATTCATTGATAAAATCGAATTATCACCCAGCCCTAGACAGTACCAATGTCAAGGATCCTTCCAGGTTTCACAGAGGACTCAATCCATATTTAAGAGAAATTCCAGCTCGGAGCTCGGCAGGATTTAGATAAATATCTCATTTTAGGGCTGGGTATCGATTCAAATTTTCCAGATCGATTCAATTCTATTTTCAAGGACTCAGTTCGATTCGATTCAATTTAATTCAGTTTAATATCGATTCAGTCAAGTATATTTCAATTATGATACAAAATTTGCTTGGATAATAAGATATTTTCTGAGAACTAATGAAGTATATTTAACAAGGAACACTCTGACCTGGTGCATTACTATTAAAAATACTATTTACATTAAGAATTGACCCCAAAGCAGTACATTAGTCATGTACTTTTATTTAACATAACCTGACACATACAAAATAAGTATTTTAAATTAAATCTAATCACAAGGCAGACAATTTAAATAAAGTGTTTACAAAAAATGTAAACAAAGGACATCCACAAGTTTGCTGTCTGTAACCGTCTTATAAAGCTTTTTCCGCAATACACTACAGTGGTTGTGATGCACACATTGACTGTATCAGAAGAAAAACGATGTAGGTGAACCCTGGAGCAAAGTGAACCCTCTTCCTCAGAGAGGATCTTTGCCCCCCAGTTTGTTTCTGGCAGCAGAGCAGAGTGAACCATCTTTCTTCTCAGAGGATCTTTGTCCCATGAGAGCAGGCACTAACTTAACAGCTCCGTGTCCGCAGTGTAAACAACTTCGCTGGCGATTTGACAGTCACTAGAAGTACATTATGACCCTTTGTAAAAGTTTCTGTGTGGTACCTGTGTTGTACATGAGCTAACGTTAGCGGCTAAGGACTGAGAGGCTGTTCGGTATGTGTGTGTGTGTGTGTGTGTGTGTCTGAGGAGCGTCAGTACGTTAGCTTGTTAGCCGTAACGTTAGCCTTGCTGTTTGTCATGTTAACGTAATCGTCGGCAGCCCTGCTGTCTTTACTTCGTTACTCTGAAGTATGATCCAGAGATAAATTCTCCCTAAAAGTTACGAGACTCCGAAAATACTGGTTATATTTGTTTGAAATTTAGAGTGCCAAAGTTATCACAGAACCCTGAAACCCCCTCAGTCTGCTGAGGGTTAATGATTCACACCTCAAGACACTGGTTAGCCTGTTCCAGTGGAAGGACTTTTGCCTTGCCTCTGGAAGATCCTTCCTTGGAAGGACAGGTCCTCCCAAGGAAGGATCCTTGACTTTGAGAAACACCCAAGGAATGGCAGGGTCTTCTTTTTCTTCATGGGTTTTAACCTCTGTTAATAATAAGAGTACCATGTTCATTACTGCCACTTTACCTTACCTTGGAGTGTGATTCTGAGATTAAATCCTAACCAAATTACACTGCTCGATCCACTTGACAGTTTCATTAATGTATTAATGTGAGTATGAATTCCAGCCTTTCTGAGGTCTTCTTGAATACTTTGCTTTTCTTCTTCACACTTAATACACTCCATTATTATTTATTATTATTACATGAACTACAGAATCCTCAACTTGAAAATGCTCACAAAAACCAATTGGATGCTCTTCTCGAATGTGCTTATTTAAACGGGAATGGCCAACTCTTATTTTGTTTAAGATTATCTCTTCTTTTCTTCACCGTCATATGTTTGTAAATGTTGAATTGACTTAATTATCTCAAATGTACAGAAACATCCCATGTCTCCCTTCAGGCCGACATGTGCAGATCAACATAATTGACATATCTTAATGAAAAAGTGTTGAATGTACTGGTAACATACAACAAAAATCCATTACATTATAAAATGAATAGAATACCTTGATGGCTGAAATTGAAGGCTATCAGGCTCTGGAGAACTGAAACAGAATTGGAGCAGATTAAAGTGTTTCCTGGTTTGTTTTCCTCTACTCAATGCAGAGCCAAGAGGACTGCCAGTATCTCCACTGAACAAACTCCAAGATAATTTGATGTACGCTTTAATTCCAACAGCTTTTCTTTCTGGAGCTGAAAAAGTAGCCCCAGTTGTCTGATATACAGTATTTTTTTTAAACCATCAGTACATTTATATAACAGTCAGAGTAGTTCTCTCTGGACTTACATTCCCTTTCCCTGACTTCTTGAGCTCCAGCAGGTACATGTCTGTCAGAGGTGTTGAGTATGTCCATGGCTAAGCCTGTGGAAAATGGCAGAAAATGTCTCCCAAGCAGGAGGCCAACAATACACCATACCACACTGCAAAAAGCTGTTCAGGAATGGCATGAGGAACTTGAGAAAGAGCTCAACGCAATGACCTGGTCTCCAACTTCCCAAGATCCCAATCTGATTAAGCATCTGTGGGCTATGCCTGTACCCCAGAGGTACCTTCGATCCATGGTGGAGCCTCCTTGGAAGCAGAGTTGGCCCTGACCTGTTCAGGCATGGACTTGGAATTTCGAGGGATGACCTGTGGTGTCTGGCACCGGGGCGTTGGTGGTGGATCCTTTGAGTCCTGTGGATTGCAAGGTGGGGTACCAGCATGTCCCACAGACACTCGATCAGATTGGGATCTGGGGACTTAGTAGGCCAGGTCAATGCCTTAAGGTCTTTGTCATGTTTCTCGGGCCATTCTTGAGCAGTTTTTGCGGTGTGGCATGGTGTGTTTTCCTGCTGGTGGGAGCCACTGCCATGTGGGTGTATTGTTGCCATGAAGGGGATGTACTTGGTCTGCACAGTGTTTGGGTGGGTGGAGTGTGTCAGGTGTTATCCAAGTGAATGCAAGGACCACTGGTTTCCTGGAAAACATTGCAGTGTAACAAAATGATCAATGTTATTCATTTAACCTGTCAGTGGTTTTAATGTTGTGGCTGATGGGTGTATATATGCACATATACAAAGTAGGGGAGACATGGACAGGCCTGCCTCATTTCTTTGGCATAATTAAAAATAAATGTTTTAATATACAAAATTGTTTTCTGTTGTGCATTTGTGCCATTAGGGGGTTGGTTGGCACAATGGTAAAATGCTATAGTTAGAAAAAATAAAGCGACCAACAGAAGCACTTTGAACCTTTAATTCAAACATGAACAAGAAAACATGAACATTTAATTTAAAGCCGCAACAAGGAACTTTTAACTGGATATACAAAAGTCTCTCGTTTCTGCTGATGTCTGTGCGTGACCTACAACAGCAAATGAGACCATTGGTGTGAAGATAAGCTATTTCTATTCTATCTAGTGTATATCCATACCTTTAGGAAACTGTGTCCGGGTCCGCCCCAAGTCGCCTCCAGGACGAAGCGATTTACGGCACTCAGATGGCACACATCATCTTACCTAGCTGCTTACATTTAGTGACACTTATAAATAGTCGCTATTCCTCCTCCTCGACCCAACGTCCGCGGGGAGTTAAAATAGCAGCAATCATCGGGTAAAAGTTCTGTGAAAGCACTGGACTCACCAACAGTCTGCCATGTCTCAGTCACACAGAGAAAATCCAATCCTCGGGAAGTCAGGAAATCCTACAGGATAAATGTTTTGTTCGCTAGCGATCTAGCATTTACCAGCCCAATCCTGGCAGGAGGCGGCGGGTCCACGGCGTTAGCTGTCTGGGGAGCCACACACAGAGGCCGCAGGTTGTGCAGATTCACCCCGCGCCAGCGGGGATGAGGAGAGCAGGGGCCGCGGGGCTGGAACACCTCATCCGGGCCGACGACAGGTACCAGCCAGGCGTCGACAGGGTCCAGCGAGTGCCGAGAAATAAAGAGGCGAGGCACCGCTCCATACTCAGTCCAAGAAGCCGTGGAAGTGCTCGCCAAACAGGCCTTCAGCTTTACCAGCCGACCGCTGCGTTTACCCCGGGAGCAGTGGCGCTTATGCCGGAGAGGTGGAGCTGGGGCGCGGCAGAGGCGAGCTGGGATCCCCAATAGGAGCGGGGGCAAAGTTTTCCCGTCTTGTTGTTTCATTCATCCCCAAAACAAACACATGCGCGAACCAGGTAAGCGTCTTTACGACAATATGCGCTAGAGCTCATGGGAAATGTAGGCTTCATTCTGGCAAAACACTACCGCTTTTGTCCACAGGGTCGCCAAAATCAACTCAAAATGAAAGTTCCTTGTAGGAGCTTTAATATCTGCTTATTTTTAAAACCAAACAGCATTTTTAAATAATTCACAAGTAGATATGTCTAAGTACTTTTGCCATTTACCATTCAAAATAGTACGAAATGATTTTAAAATGTGGCACTCCCATTCCCTGATCTTACTCCACACTTGTTTGTGGTGTTCAGTGTATGTGCGCACAAATATAAGTCTTCCCCTGTGTGTGTGTGTGTGTGTGTGTGTGTGTGTGTGTGTGTGCGCGCGTGTGTGTGTGTGTTACCTGCATGCTGCCTGTTGTGATTATGATCGCTAATGAACTGCAACAATCAATACTGACACAGCAAACCCATAGACTGCACAAATACACTCACAGTACAGCACAGTTATTTGAGTTAACTACACACTTTCACTTCAGTTAAACAGCCTCACACATACCTCCAGGAGCTCATCCAGCTGGCACTGACAAATAATCACCTGTCACCCTACATTACAGTAGTTGTTAGACTTCTGCTTTTTTTTTTCCACTGTGTAATTTTGTTCTTTTCATTAGTGTAGTTCAGTGTTGCTATTATTATTATACTATCATCATTGTGGATATCTGCTGTACTGTAGTTTGACTTAAACGAGGACTGATTTTTACACGCCAATATAAGAAAAAAAGTGCCAGGGTCTTTTAAGGTCTTTTGTGGCTCACCTGAGTCAATGATGGCTGGGTTTGAAGACAACAAGTTTGAAAATGAAAAACATCTGAAGCTTACCAGACCCCTTAACCCACTAATCATCTCTGGTTGAGGCGGGTCCATGTCATTGGTTCAACATCCCATTAGTCGATGTCGAACCAATGGGCTGTCAAACCAATGGGCAGTTCCCGGTTGAGGCTAGCTGCTCTAGGCTACTTTTGCCCCTGTTCACATTTCACACCTGGATCTCAGTTGCTGATGGAGTTGCATTGTGGGTAATGTAGTAATCAGGTTTTGGCAATAAAGAAAAAAGCATGTACAGAAGGCATAGCAACAGATGTCTCCAGTTGACTCTCTCAGCTCCGCTAAATTCGTGCTACGTTTATGCTCTTATGTCTGTTTTGCAAGGCTTAGTGGTGTTTTTTGTGGTTAGTGTTTGATGGTGGTGGCGTGTGGCTAAGAGTATCTCATCAGGATGAAGAAATGAACTCACCAGTCTTTTAACTGTCCTCCTGCAGACTTGTGCTTAGTAGCAAGATTGAGGTTTTCAAATTAAACATCAGTAAACATCGAGGAAAGGATGGAGAGGATGGGCACTAGCATGTACAAGCATTGGAAAACAGGACAACCCTCATGTCTTCATCAGTTTCCAACAACATATCAGGAACTGTATTATCCTTTGTTTCACCAAAACTTGGCTGGATCCTGAAAGGATTTTTTTTCACTCTCGGTTGATATATTTAAACTTTTCAAATACAGGGCAGATGAAGAGGCATCATGTTTGGCAAAAGTTTTGCTTGCCCCTGACAAAAGTGTAATTGGTTTAGGTCATTCTTTTTGTATTGTGCTTGAAACAAATTAGTAGTGCGATGGTAATTATCAGGATGGTGGAGTCCAGAGTTTTCTATGATATGGTTTAGTGGCATCTTTCTGGAAAGGAAGCTGTGGTCTTATTTTAATGGACTGAGACTTTTTGCTTCAGAAGATTTTGCTAGAGTTTTAGTAGATCCATGCTACTCTCTGTCTTCATTATGGGGTCATGCACTCATTTGATGGAGGTCAGCTGACAGCCCATATCCTGCTCAGCATGGTGGAGCTTGTCCTTGGATCAGGGGCATATGGAGATACTTTACATAATGAACAATGGAGGAAGCACACCAGAAAGAACACAAAGCAGGTGCTGACATACAGGCAGGCAAGCAATATCCACAAGAGAGGGAAAGAAGAGAAGGTTTTCATTAGGGTAAAACAACCACACACAGATGAGTAAATACTGAAAAATGAAATACAAATAGAATTTTATTAGGATTAATTTCACCTGCAGCACATACTGGCGGGGGAATAGAAACCATAGGTGAACAGGTTAGAACATCCAGCTCAAAACCTGCTACTAATACTCAACACATATCTCATCGACAATATCAATTTATCACTTTGGGTGAGATGAGTATGTCCAAGTTTCATGTCCATTCAGGAGCTTTGTGAAAAATTAATAGAACTTCTACACACAGAATCCTAACCCATTGCTAATCCAGTGAAGGCACCTAATTAGACACTACTTTAACCCCCAACCCCCCAACTTTTTTGAATACAATCAAAAAGAAGTAAGGGATTTCAGTATTACCTTTTGCTCCCATCTTCATTCAGGTGTCTACACACATCATAAGACAACTGGTCTGTATAGGAGAGAAAAAACATGCATACACACACCATATCAATACAGACCCATCGGAGCAGATTTTTTCATATTTTCTGGTGTTTCTATTTTCTGTAGTGAATGAATGAATGAATGAAATTTTTATTTTCATGTCTGGCTGCCCCAAGGCAGCCCATCCCTTATGGGATTATTCAGACACATTTTAAAACAAAACATTTTCCAGTGCCATCACGCAAACATAAAATAGTAAACATGACATATACGCAAGCTGCAAATAAAGATCAATAAAAAATAAAAATAAAAAAATAAAAAAATAAAAAATAAAAATAAATAAGACAAAATAAAATAAAAAGGACAGTCTTCAGAGCCACGAGCTATCTGTGTGCATAAGTTGCTTGCTTTCTTCTGTTTATGGATATAATTGGATATTGCAAATATATGATTATCAAATAACCATTTAATTATTTGGTTATCCTGAGACAGACCTACATGTGTTGATACTTTGTCAAAAAGTGTTTCTCTTAGGTCATCGTAGAATGGACAGTACAGCAGAAAGTGAGTTTCATTCTCAACTTCACCGAGCTCACAGTAGTGACATAATCTTTGATCTTCCTCAATTCTAGTGTAGCGTCCTGTCTCAATATGTAGCAGTAATATTCCAAAACTGAGCACACAGAGATCTTTGGCTCTTAGATAAATCACACATAACATATCTTTCACAATCATACATTTCTTTAAACAAACAAAATGTGCGTAATTTTGGTTTATGATTAATTTCATAGTCGTAGTAGTAGTAGTAGTAGTAGTAATGTGATCAGTGTTTGTTTTCTCTGTTGTTTACTGACCAGCAGGTGACAGTGATTTGAGTTGATTGCTGACTCCACAAGAAAGGCCTGGTTCTCTTTCACACTTCCCTGAGGAACACCTAGTAGATCCAAACATTGCCTTAAGAAAGAGAAACAAATTATTTGTTTGGAGCCTAGTGAGCAGACCTCTTTTGTGCCCTGTAGAAGAAAGTGCTGTCCAACAGTCTAATGTACAAAAGTTGTTCTTTTTCATAGTGTGTGATAAAGTAAAAAAGTAAATAAAAAGTAAAGCAAGAAAAACAACAAAGTCAGGCTCAAGACACAGCAGCTATCCTTGGCGCCCTCTAAAGCTGGGTTCAGACAAGAGGTCTGCCGCCTGCCCTCAGGCAAACAGTTAGTTCTAAGAGGTTTACATTGCACATACCAATATAAATGTTTAAACTTTTAAAATATGGACACTTTACACATGGTTAGATTGTTTAGATTCTCCACCATTCAGTAGCTTAGTTCATTTTACAGAAACCATAAGCACCAAAGTGTCATTCATTCAGATTTACCAGCATAGTAAACACAAGAGAGTCAAGGGGAAAAAAAAAGTGGTGATTCCCTGCCTTTGAAGCTGTCATATAAACATGTGCCCGTTCCTTGATCATTTCTATTCCTTTAGTCTGTGAGGCACAGATATAAATAATCAAAAGGGTTTTTCATAAAATTAATTCAAATTGTGAATATTGTCATGCTCAATATCCATCTCTGCCTCCAGCTCATTGGTGCTGCAGTTCAATGTTTTTCTTCATTTTACTGTCACTCTTGTAATCTCATCCTATCTTAACCTAATCATCACTCAACACTTAAACATTTCTCTCTTGATCACAGGTCTGTCACTGGACAGCAGGTATTACACATAATGATTAACAGACCCGCGACCAGCGGTAATACAATGTAACCTGGACCAGACTGACCACAATAAAATGAGGACTTCCAGTTCAGGCTAAAGGAGTTTTTAAATTCTAACAGATTTGGAATCAGGTTGCGTTACACACATAAGAAGACACTTCACAGATCCTCTCCCGAATCTAAAACATACATACACAACAAAATTTGAAAATAATGACACATCACACACTACAGGATATTATTAAGATTATCATGCCAGAGGGAGCCACCAGGCCCCCAGGAACACTGTTCAACCTTGCAGGCAGTTTTTCCCAGTGGCAACTCAAAAATCTCCTGCTGCTTAAAAACCTTTTTTTCCCATAAACCACCATTATAAAATAGGCATCTGTAAAACTGTTGACAGGACACTTTGAACTGCAAACAAGGTCAATTATGACTCTTTCTATTAGGGGTGTCCCTGACTAAGAACTTTCATAGTCAAATCTGATAGATTTTTCCTTTAGCCGACTAATCATCGAATCATGTTGTTTTCCCCCTCATTGATTAATGAGCTCATTTGCGTCAGCTTCCGCTCCAGAGAAAAGAGCTAAAACACCCAAATGAACAAATTTAATTCTTCAGTTGGCATGATAAGATGATAATAATAAAAGGGTTATCATTTTATCTTTATCTTTATTCCTTTCACTTCATCAAGGTATGATGCTCTAGATGAGCGCAGACGTGCTGCCCAGCCGGGGACAGCCCTCCATTCCGAAACACCGCTGTTCCGAACCACTGATTTTCATGTCCATATCGAGTTTCCTACATCAAAAACTGCCGCCCGCTCTCTGGCCGCACTCACACAATTCTGAAATTTGTTGTACTACAAAACCTTGAAATGAACGTTCACCTCATTGTTTTTTATTGAAAATATGTCACTGTCTTCATTTATTATGTGTAATTTCGCTAGCAGCAAACACATTTAAAAGGAGATGCTTGTCAAGTCTTTTTACGCACGCTGTCCGTGGTGCTGAAATCCCTACTCCTGGCCGCACTGGTCAGACAGACTAGTGATAATAAATAATTAAAAAATCAGAGTCTATCAAGAAAACAATCAGTGGTGAAATTTGTTTCAAGACACTTCAGGTAAACGAATAATCCTTCAAAAAGGTTTGATTTGAGAGCACATACCTCCTCCAAATTGTTAGTTTATGCGCTCCGCCACTGTAAATCACCGTAGGCCTTGATGCTGCTCTGATGGTCCTGCAGCGCACTCACTCACCTCAGCTTATTTGGATCGGAGCAACTGGGTGATTTATTCATGCATAGTAATGATTATGCCTACTGATTAAACGCACGCATCATTTTCAGCTTTTTATTAACAGAAATTAGGCTGATGTTTGTATCAAAATAGGCTAAATATCATGAATTACTAGAAAACAAATACATTCTATGTCAAATCAAGATGTTGAGAAGCAGTGAGCATCCCCATATAGTCAGAATGGTACGGTCTTGTTTCATAACCACGTTTTGCGATGATTCGACCGTGAGACTGGCAGTCGAATCAGACTTCTCCGAATCGAATCACCGAATCATCGACTATTCAGGGTCACCCCTACTTTCTATTAAGAAAGATTAGAGATAAATAGGATTATCTGTGATATCATCCCAGTGTGAAGTCGATGAGCTGAGCAGGATTTCACAGACGGGGCCACATAGAGAAACATTTCTGCACATATTCAGCGGGCTGCATACTGCAGATGTAAATGGGAAAGATAGAAATTTTGTTTGGGAGTATGCACCAGGTGAGCAACTCCATTGGAATGTCATAGGTGCCATCTTTCGGATCTGATATCTAGCTTTTGTTATAAATCTATGGGAGCCATTCACATGATCTCTCTCTTGTTGTTTTGTTCACATCTGCTTCCTCATGAAATCACAAGACTGGTGTGGTGTGACAACTTTCGGTAGTGTTAACAATGCCTTGCAGTGAGAAAAACAAAAGCAGAAGGCTAAACAAGTCTGAATGAAAAGGTGGTGTGCTGGTTTTCTTATCTGTTATCAATAGTATGCCAACTAACTTTAGCCTCAAGGGCTAGAATGTCTTCCGTCGCTTGGCAATGCTGCTTGTTGCTTGCTTGTTGCTCGAAATTGTTGGGTTGGCCCAGATGAGTCTGCGAGCAGTTTATGATTGGATCTGTAAACCTCTCACACTACCAGATTATCTGGGCAGAACACAGACCAAGGTCCCAGACCAGATTTCTCCTCCAGTTGTCGGGAGGGGCAATTCATGGACAATTGGCCCAGAACTCCTGTATTCAAGCCTGATTTGCTCTACTAATGACCAGCATCACATAGTTATGATAGATGGAGTATATCACTGTTGGTAGTTCTCTCCATCCTCAATTTTTCTACCCTCAAACCCTCTACCTCTCTCTCTCTCACACACACACACACACACACACACACACGCACACACACACTCTGTCTTGATGATGAGTGATGGAGTAGACCAGTGCTGGTAACACTCTCCTGCTCTGTCACTCATTAGTATCCCCTCCCTACTTTGTATCTCGATTTCTTTCACGTTATGATAGATGGGTCAGGGCAGAGCGCCTGCCTGCTAATCAATCTGCCTGTCAATAAAACCTGAAGCTGCTCTCAGCTGCGAGGCGAATACACGGCTGCCTGTGTGTGTGACAGTGTGTGTGATGGGGATAGAAACACAGAGACTGAGTGCATTAATGTGTAAAACCTTGAAAGGTGCACAGCTGAGCACCACTCCCCGTAGTTAGTGTCGCTATGCATGTGAAACTTTGCACACTAATTTTCCACTATTAAATTCTGAATATTGGGAATTTGATGTGATTGTATCTGAATGTTGCATTTTTCTGAATAAGACATGTCAGTATTATTACTGTTTTAAAGGCGTGTTTTGGGGATGTATACAGCATATTTGGAATATGAGCGTCAATTGGGCAGTTTACAACATACAGCCATTTGCCTGTTTATGGTCAGCTCTGTGTGTTTTTATGGCAGCACTGTACACAAACCAACAAGCCAACAATTTGCAAGGCTGATGCACACCTAAAAAGAGACCCACAAGGAGAAATACGCCCACATTTAAACATGATGAAAACCTTGGTTATCAACAGGTTTCTGGAATTTTGCACAATTGCAACACAGACTTTTTTAAGAAAGTGGTTGAAGGAATTAAAAAGAAAGGAAAGGTTGGAAAAGTCCAACAAGGCCACTGCTAGTAGGAAACTTAGAAAAAAAATAAAAATAAATTTTGATGCATTACAAACAAAATGGCACAAGCAGTTCCACTTTTCCATATTTTGATGCTATAATTGATGCTTCGCTAAGTCCCGCCCCTGGACACAGACAGGCCAAATATATTAGTATTAATGATATTCGTTACCTGGAGTGTTACGTGGCAGCAGCAAGGACCCAAGTGCGGACAGACAGAGAAACAGTTTGAGTCCAAAAAGGTTTATTTTCGCTCTCTGAGTGAGGGGCTGAGTCCGGAGGGGAGAATGGGAAAGGTGAAGGGGTATGGGTCCAGAGTGTCTGAGGAGGGGGCAGGCTGAGTGGAGAGTAGGCTGGAGCGTCCGAGGTGAGGGCAGGTGGAGCAGAGCGGACCAGAGAGCAGAGCAGGCTGGTTGGATACTGGAAACACAGGAAAACAGGATTCAGACAAAGTTTGAAGTCAGGGATTAAACTAGAGGCTAGAGTCGAGCTGTATACTGACTTAACAGTGGCTACGATCTGGCAGCGTGGAAGTGGCAGGGCTGAGTACAAGTAGGCAGTTGATTGCAGAATGAGATGCAGTTGGTGGTGCTCTGCTCAGTCTCCGGCACACCTGTAACCACTCTGCTCACCACACCCACACACACACACACACACACACACACACACACTCAAGCAGCAGATGTAACAGTACCCCCCCTCCTACGGGCGCCACCTGGCACCCGACCGGGCCTGCCAGGGTGAAGGGCGTGGAACTCCCGAACGAGGGCAGGGTCCAGGATGAGTCGACGAGGGACCCAGGAGCGCTCCTTAGGTCCATAGCCCTCCCAATCCACCAGGTATTGCAGACCCCGTCCCCTGCGTCGAACGTCCAACAGCCGCCGGACCGTGTAGGCAGGGTGGTCTTCAATCAACCGAGGAGGAGGAGGAGCTGCTATGGGGGGACAAAGAGGACTCGAACGGACAGGCTTGATTTGGGAGACATGAAAGGTAGGATGAACACAGAGGGATGCAGGGAGCTTTAACCGGACTGCAGAAGGGTTAATAACACTGTCAATCACAAACGGTCCAATGAAACGTGGGGTTAGTTTCCGAGACTCCGCCCTCAAAGGGATGTCCCGAGAAGACAGCCATACCTCTTGCCCAGGGGTGTAAGCAGGAGCCACAGCACGGTGACGATCGGCACAGGTCCGGGCCCTATTGGAGGCACGCAGAAGCACTGCCCTAGCCCTCCTCCATGTGCGGCGGCAGTGGCGCAGATGGTCCTGAACTCAGGGCACGGCCACGTCCTCTTCCTGATTTGGAAACAGGGGGGGTTGGTAACCACATTCAAATGGTGACATACCCAAAGAGGCGTTGGTGAGGGAGTTATGGGCGTACTCCACCCATGGCAGCTCAGAACTCCACCGGGAAGGATTCGCCGAAACCACACAGCGTAGAGCTGCCTCCAGTTCCTGGTTTGCTCGCTCGGTCTGGCCGTTGGTCTGTGGATGAAACCCAGAGGACAGACTAACAGAACACCCAAGAGCAGAGCAGAAAGCTTTCCATACTTGTGAAATGAACTGGGGACCTCTGTCTGACACAACATCAATGGGAATTCCATGTAAACGAAAAACATTAGAGACCAGAAGGTCTGCCGTCTCCCTAGAGGATGGGAGCTTGGGTAGGGGTATGAAATGAGCAGACTTAGAAAATCTGTCAATAATAGTCAAGATGACTGTGTTACCATTAGAGGGGGGCAGGCCGGTGACAAAATCCAAGGCGATGTGTGACCAAGGACGACTGGGTACAGGCAGGGGGCGGAGCAGGCCCGAGGTGGGTTGTGTAGATGTCTTGCTCCTGGCACAGACCGAGCAAGCAGTGACGAAGTCCCTGGTGTCCCTGTCCATGGTCGGCCACCAGAAGTGCTGACGGAGGAAGGCCAAGGTACGACCCACCCCAGGGTGACAGGTGAGTCTGGTTGAATGGGCCCACTGGAGGACTTCAGAGCGGACAGAATCTGGGACAAAAAGAGAGTTAGGGGGACCATTCCCTGGATCAGGTTGAGTTTGCTGGGCCAGGCGGACACGTGACTCAATGTCCCAGGTCACGGAAGCAACGATGCAGGATGGGGGCAGGATGGGATCCGATTCAGGCGGTGAGTCAGCCGTGAACTGACGGGACAGGGCATCCGGCTTGGTGTTTCTGGAGCCAGGACGATAAGTCAGAGTGAAATTGAACCTTCCAAAAAACAGGGCCCACCTGGCTTGTCGGGAGTTTAGCCGCTTAGCCGTCTGAATGTAGGCTAGATTCTTATGGTCTGTCCACACAATGAATGGTAGTTTGGCTCCCTCCAACCAATGACGCCATTCCTCAAGTGCCAGTTTTACAGCCAGGAGTTCTCTGTTGCCGACATCATAGTTTCTCTCTGTGGAAGACAGCTTGTGGGAGTAGAAAGCACAAGGATGCAGTTTATGGTCAGTGGGAGATCGCTGAGAAAGAATGGCTCCTACCCCAGTCTCAGAAGCATCCACCTCCACAACAAACTGAAGCTCAGGATCAACTTGGGTGAGAACAGGGGCTGAGGTAAAGCGGCACTTGAGTTCCTGGAAAGCAGTCTCAGCCTCAGCAGTCCAGTGGAACGGATGGGAGGTGGAGGTCAGAGCAGTGAGGGGAGCTGCCAGGCGACTATAGTTCTTTAAGAAACGCCGGTAGAAATTGGCAAACCCCAAAAACCGCTGTAACTGCTTCCGGGTTGTGGGTGCAGGCCACTCCAAAACTGCCTTGACCTTAGCTGGATCCATCTTCACCTGCCCCTGTGTGATGACATAGCCCAAAAAAGACACGGTGGAAGCATGGAATTCACATTTAACAGACTTGACAAATAATTTGTTCTCCAAAAGGCGTTGGAGTACCTGACGGACGTGCCGCTGGTGAGTGTCTAGGTCAGGCGAGAAGATGAGAATGTCATCCAGATAAACAAAGATGAACCATCCGATCATGTCCCTGAGCACGTCGTTGATGAAAGCTTGAAAAACAGCTGGAGCATTCGTCAGCCCAAAAGGCATAACCAAATATTCAAAATGGCCAAGGGGTGTGTTAAAGGCCGTCTTCCACTCATCCCCCTCCCTGACACGGATGAGATGGTATGTGTTACGCAGGTCCAGCTTGGTGAAGATCTTGGCTCCATGAAGAGGGGGAAAAGCGGAATCGATTAATGGCAGAGGATATGTATTCTTGATAGTAATGTTGTTTAACCCCCGGAAATCAATACAAGGTCGGAGAGTACTGTTTTTCTTCCCCACAAAGAAAAACCCAGCACCCACCGGAGAGGATGAAGGCCTGATGATGCCTGCAGCCAAGGAGTCCCGGATGTAAACCTCCATAGCCTCCCGTTCAGGACGAGAGAGGTTGTACAGGCGGCTGCTGGGATGCGGTGCTCCAGGCTGCAGGTTAATGGCGCAGTCATATGGCCGATGGGGTGGTAACGACAGTGCATGATGTTTACTGAACACAGGGGCCAAGTCATGATAAACTGAGGGTACGGAAGTCAGATCAGGTGGTCCAGGGACAGACAGAGGCAAATACGAGGCAGGTGCAGGAGCAGAATGCAAACAGTTAGCATGTCAGAAATTGCTCCAGGAGATTACCTTTCCAGCAGACCAGTCAATTTGAGGGTTGTGTAGTTTCAACCAGGGATGACCGAGGACCAGAGGAGAGCTAGGGCAGTCAATGATATGAAAACTAATCATCTCCTGATGATTACCCGAGACTCTGAGGAGGATGGGCACAGTTCTGTTAGTCACACAAGCAAGTAATTTTCCATTGAGAGCGCTGGCATTGATAGGTGAATCTAGCGGTACAGTGTCTAATGCCAACTGAGCAACGATATTACTGTCCAAAAAACTCTCATCAGCCCATGAATCAATGAGAGCATTAAGGGGTAATGACTGGTTCTGCCACCAGAGGGAGGCATTGAGCTGGGGTCTGGAAGGAGACTGACAGATTGTCTGACTCAGCAGCATCTCCCCCACTACTGCTGAGCCAGCCCTTTTCCCGGACGGAGAGGACAGGTGAGGAGAAAATGGCCGGACTGACCACAATACAGGCAACTTTTAGCAGTAATCCGGCGCTGCCTCTCCTCTGGTGAGAGTTTGGCTCAACCCAGTTGCATGGGCTCGGGATCTGGAAGACACTGAGGGACAGAGGCAGTTGGAGGAGACAAACGAGGTAAGGTAGAAGGTGTAATGGGAGGAGCTACCTTACCTGTTTTCTCCCTCCGACGCTCACGGATGCGGTTGTCGATACGGATGGCCAAAGCGATGACATCATCCACTCCCTCGGGCTCCGGGTGAGACACCAACTCGTCTTTGATGTTTTCATTTAGACCGTTCTGAAAGGCCCCCTGGAGCGCTTCCTTGTTCCAGCCGCTCTCAGCGGCGAGATAGCTAAACTGGATGGCGAACTCCGCAACGGAGCAGGTGCCCTGACGGATGGATAAGAGTCTTTTGGTGGCGTCCCTCCCGCGCACAGGATGATCAAAAATCTTCTTCATTTCTGAAGTGAAATCGGAGTAGGAGGAAACGAGTGGAAACTGCTTCTCCCATACCGCCGTAGCCCAGCTGCATGCAGAACCCTGGAGACAGTCCATCAGGTAAGCCACTTTGGCTCGGTCAGAAGCATAGGAACTAGGCTGTTGATCAAAAACAACCGCACACTGCATCAAAAAGTCTCTGCAAGTCCCTAGGCTGCCATCATAGGATTCGGGAGGGGGCACATGGGGTTCACGGGTCGGAGGTGGGTTGCCGCCGGCTGGCGGTGGAGGACTGGGAGGAGGGTTCTGGACTGAGAGTTGCATCTGAAGATTTACCAAAGTCTGTGAAATCTCGGTTACTCGAGCCGTGAGCGCTTGCAAAACCTCACTATGTTGTTCCACGAGAGTGCCCTGTCCAGTGAGTGCATGGCGGAGGGCATCAGAGCCTTGGTCCGCTGGGTCCATCGTGGCCAGATCGTACTGTTACGTGGCGGCAGCAAGGACCCAAGTGCGGACAGACAGAGAAACAGTTTGAGTCCAAAAAGGTTTATTTTCGCTCTCTGGGTGAGGGGCTGAGTCCGGAGGGGAGAATGGGAAAGGTGAAGGGGTATGGGCCCAGAGTGTCTGAGGAGGGGGCAGGCTGAGTGGAGAGTAGGCTGGAGCGTCCGAGGTGAGGGCAGGTGGAGCAGAGCGGACCAGAGAGCAGAGCAGGCTGGTTGGATACTGGAAACACAGGAAAACAGGATTCAGACAAAGTTTGAAGTCAGGGATTAAACTAGAGGCTAGAGTCGAGCTGTATACTGACTTAACAGTGGCTACGATCTGGCAGCGTGGAAGTGGCAGGGCTGAGTACAAGTAGGCAGTTGATTGCAGAATGAGATGCAGCTGGTGGTGCTCTGCTCAGTCTCTGGCACACCTGTAACCACTCTGCTCACCACACCCACACACACACACACACTCAAGCAGCAGATGTAACATGGAGAGGTTGGAAAAAGATATATGTGTCTTCCCTGTTCCAAAACCAAAATCAGACCCTGAAAAGTGTAGGGTTAGCTAGCTAGCTACTGAAGACATAGCCTACTGAATGTATACACATGCTGCTTTTGCTTTTTAATGATTATAACAGTGAAAAAAAGACCAACCCTGCTGTACAGGAACCAGTGAAGGGAAGCAGGGAAACTTTGCTGATTTTCAGCCAGCTCCATGTCATGGCATTGTGCATTGTTTGATTTCCCCCGGAGATCCCTGCCCATCCAGTGGCGAAGGTCCGAAGGTTTGGTCAAAGCCAAACACCGTTTATCTGCACACACTGCGATGCCACACAGCTGGGTCAATACTGGCAAAGTTTCCCTTTATATTCATTGTCTTCTGTGGCGATCATCAAATATGTGCTAGAACGTGTTCAACTTTTGTTGAGAATCAGCTACTTATCACAGGTCACTGACGCGACCAGAGATATTGGATAAAGCAGATACCCCACCGTAGGCTTATCCAATGTTAAGAAAACAGTTACTCTTCCTGTCTCCTAAGTGGGCGTGGTTAGCTCTCCCTCCAATCAGAGCCTGTTCTCCCTCTCTCATTCATTCCCATAGCGTCACAGTGCATTAAACAGTGTGTTACGGCCACTGCCGCCGTATCCCTGCCTCATAGTTTAACTTTGTGTATAGTTGTGTGTTCCATGCTGAGCAGGCTGCGTGATCCCCTGCACCTGATTGGCTCACGCTGAGGAGGTGTGCCTTCCCTCCACTTTCCATCTCCTGGCCGCGTCTCCTTCGTTTGGATTGGTACGGTACCACATCAGCTCCACCAATCCCCAGGCTGCAGCTGAGGAGCAAGGCTATATAAGACTCAGCCAGATTATCAATCGGGGCGGCTGTAGAGCAGCTTGCTTGACATGTCTCCTGAATTTTGTAAATGTTAATGTTGCATTAACTTGAATGTTTGAAGTACATGAGGCACTTGATAGATAGGACTGGGCTAGGGAACATAAGTTTCAATAACTGATTGCACTAACAATACTTTTAGGAATTTCTTCTGTTTAGAGACACTAGGTTAAGGGCTGCTGTTCTAATTGTGTTATGTTTTGAACTAATCAAAAGTTAATTAGCGATTTTGTTTTTGCTTTTGATTTACTTAGTCTCCTTATTAGTACTTTAGTTTTGGTTCTATTTGTTTCTTTAATTTGAGCAGCATCCATCAGCCCTTTTCCTTTAGCTTTGCCTTACAATTTCTGTTTTCCAAACCTTGTTTAATAAATAATTTTACTTTTACCAATTACAACTGGTTTATGTTGTTTCCCTTTTCCCACCACGAGCTAGGGGTCGTAATACAGTGGAAGCTCAGCGTCCAAAGACTTCAATGGGGAAGCATAGAGTGGGTTGTTCCACTGCAGCGAAACTAGACAGTCATTGGATAAATGCTCGGTTTTGTCCTGCCCATCAGACGCTCAGCGTCTCAGGGGGTCTATGGGGCAGTGGGCTGGCCTCGGCCGGCCTGGACACTGGGCTTCTGCATGATGATTGGATGATCTGTCTGAGGCTGAATGCCTTTTTGATTGACAGCGAAATGAGCGAATCAGCGATCTTGAAATATAAACCACCACCGGAGCGTTTTTCAAGTTTCATTCCATTGTTCTGAGTTGCTCTGGAGACTTTTCCAATCCTCTTAGTGATTTTTTCTTTGTTAAAAATGACTAGCGACAAATCTAGCATCTTTTTCTGGTGTTATTGGAGACTGTATTCGTGTTTGGAGACTCTGACTTCTGTCACTCTGCAGTTACTGTCCCCAACGAGCAGCGGGTGCTGCTGTCAGCCCCTCAACCGTCCCAAAGCACTCACAGGCGGTCACACTAGCCTCGTGCAGCAGCCCCAGCTAGCGAGTGAGCTAGCAAGCTGCACATAATGGCAGACAATTTGAATATTGACGATCGGATTTTGGCGAAGCCATTTGATAGTCTTCCTTACGAGGAGAAACTTAGAGTTAAACAGCAGGGCAGATCAACACCTCAGATTGATTTGGTGCAAAGGGTGGGGAAAAGTAACAGGTCTTTTCACCCATCTGAAAATCTTTGAGGTGTGTTTTGCTGTGGTTCTATGGCATGAGTGTGGTTGAAAAACAGCTTCAATTAAATGCTCCTTTTATAAGTTACTGCCTCGCTACAATATGACAGCTTTTATGATGAACTTTTATTATGAACTTAAAGTGAGCTTCCCCTGTTTGAAAGACCAGCAGCCGCCACTGAGGCACAGTTATCAGAGTATGCATGGCTGTACGTCAACACGAGTATTAGTAGTAAACAGCTTAGTGGGAGTTTGTTTTCTTTTATAATAAGGGCAATAATCTGAATATTTTGTGCATGTACACATAGTGTTAGATTGGAGGATTTTCCACCTAATTAGGCTACTTTTTATTTAGGACTTTATCACTCCTATTGCTTAGAAGTGTAATCTGTATGCCTAATTATGCTGATAAAACAGAAGACCGAAGGTAACAGAACAAATATTATACATGCTACAGTGATAGTAGTGGCAGACCACTCACTATTCACAGTTATTATTGAAATACTAGGTCTTCAGTTTAGCAGAGAGATAAACTACAGCAGGCGTCTCATTTCTAACTGACAGACATGGATTTTGTTGGTGGAAATGACAACTGTCGCTGGCAGATCAACAGAACATCAGACTTTTCGAATCTAGTACTGACTGTCTTTAATGAGAACGTTCTTCAAAGGCTGAACATTTTTTCAAATTTGTCCAAGTGAGAAAGTACCTTCAAAGCTGGCAACGCTGGATTGTTTACTACAAGAATATCTGTGTAGCCTAGTTTCAGAAAAGCTGTGGAGAAATATGCACTATGAGGACTCACAATGATTTAGTAAACATCCGTGTACTGATGTTGCTTGATCAAAGGTGGTGCTGTTCAAAAGAAGAGGAGCTTTGGGCTTTTACACCACCATCTTTGTGTGACACCTAAAGTTACTTTGCTTAATATGGTTTTGGAAGAATGATAAATGGTAACACATTCTTAGGACTTGATGTTTTTTTATTCCCCAACAAACAGGATTTGATGTTGCAATCCTGTGTTCCTTAATCCAAGGTAAGAAATCAAATAGAAGCTCAATTTAGATGGCAGAAGATTGATGAGCTTCCCCACAGTTTGTGACTACACAGTACACAAGGCGATGCTGCCATAAATCTACTGGACCTTCAAGAAGGCAGCATCATTCAACCGCCACCTAAATGTTACTGGAATATGTGAATAACTGGGGTTGTCAAGCGGGACCCTCCCATCGCAGAGGTTGGATGGATTAGGCCTATAACACCTCCAGGAGGCTCAAGGACCTTCAGGACAAACTGCATCACTAACAGACCTCCAAACACAATCATTAGTATTGTAGATGTATTAGGCTTATCCCTTGTGACAGCATTGCTTTTCTAAAACCCCAACTGATTTTAACAGCAATGGACTTGAGAGAAGACTGTCACTTGATGGTGGCTTCAAACATTCTCAACATCTCGCATCAACACTTTAAGGCTTGTGTGACAGGTCAGAAATCGCACTGTCAGCAAGCCAGTGTATTAACCCTCTAATGACCTAATATTCTGGTGACAAAGTCAGCGCAATCATGGTCCCATTGCTGCAGCACAGTGTAGCTGGGTTGGACAGGTTGAAAAGCCTGGTTGCGGTGGTCATGACCTCACTTTTATTTATTTATAACTGAACAATTGGTGGTGCCGACGCCTCTAGGAATCTTGATTACAATTGTAGCACCTGCTACACTTAAATGGAATACATTAGCCGGCAGATCTCGATTCTGAGTCCTTTTTTTTTTAAAAATTAATTTTATTTATTTTTTTCTTGGTATTTTTCATGCTTTTCATTCAGCATGACAACGATATATGAAAGGAGAGGCCATGCAGCAAAGGGCCCCAGGCTAGAATCGAACTTGAACCGCTGCAGTAAGGACTCAGCCTTAATGTTAAGTGCTTTATCAGTGATTCTCAAGTTAAGTCTCAAGTCACTGCGTGTGCAACAATGTGTGTGTTCGGAGTGTGTGTAATTGACAACAGAGTGAAATATTGAATTTCCCCTTGGGGATTAATAAAGTATATAAAAATAAAAAATTTAAAAAAATGTGCGACTCTAGTCAAAGTCGCAGATGGTGGTGCTACAGTATTTACAGTGAATCATTCAGCATAACATTTGCCAACCTTTGTTGTACAGAACAGTTAATGAAGCTAAGCTCCAGAGGTTAACGTTAGCTTAACTAGAGCCCTTTGGACAACAGCTAACAATGATGTACCATCACCAAAGTACAAAACTAGAACAAAATAGGCTAATGAACTCCCAGCAAACAAGGTGACATGATGAACAACGCAGCTAGGAGCTAACGTTAGGCTAACTTTAGCTAACGTTAGCTAGAGATGTTAAAGATAACTTTATATTTCTTTCCAGCAAAGTAACAATATGTTGCCTCAAACACAATGTTGACTTACCTTAGAACAGATGTAGACATCATTGTTAATCTTATTCACATTGAGTTGATGTTGTGGTCTAACGTTGTTGCACAACTTTATCCAAAGGAGACACTTTTCTCGGTTGAGATGTGGTTTAAGGGGTAAAAAATACACCCCATCACCCAGCCTCTCAGGATACCTTGTGTCGGAGTTGCATGTACCCCATGCACACTGTTTGACCATTTTTAAACTTCAAATCTCTGAAAAAGCTCATAAAACCGAACAAAACTGACTTTTTGTAATGCATTTCAATGAACGTCCAGGCAGAGAATGTCCGAGTGTATGGGAATGGCTATACGCACTGTGATTGGCTCATCACGTTTGAGGGCGGGACTTAGCCATAGGTTAATTGTGATTTGGAAGGCACCAACAGTAACAGGGTTTCCATCCAAATGTATCGCAAATTTTGCGCTTCTCATGAAAAATAAAAATGCAAAAGAACACCCATAGAAGAAGAGGGCGCTGTGAGATGACGTCATTGAGAGCGTCTCATGTCCACAACTGATGTAAACAATTAACGGCACATCTGACGAGTTGGAGAGATTCCTTGGGAACTTCTTGGCTATTGTGAGAGCTCTCATCACACTCATATCAGCGTTGTCAGCGTAGCCTACATAATGCTGTGATGTCTGTGTTGGTACACCAGGCAGCGCACATGATGCAGCCGTATTCAACACGCAGTCTATTCAGGTAAGTTGTGAGATAAACTCACCTGACACTGGAGTAATTACCTCTCTCTAAGTTCACACAGGTGTGTGTGTGTGAAGTAGAAGTAGGATTCGGTAGCCTACGTCATTGTTTATTCGCTAAATCTGTTTCCATTGCCAAAAGTCGCATTTTCCTAATATCAATACGCTGACTTTTCCACTCCCTCTAAGCGTAAAAACTTTATTGCGATATTTAGGCCTTTTTCGAATTTCTGGCATTTCCATTCAAGTTTTTTTCCACAATTGTTGAAAATGCGAATAAAAATAGGTGGATGGAAACCCAACTAATGTTGTTCTGTCAACAGGGGTGTTAAATCAGGGAATGCCAATTTGTGTCATTCTGGAAGGCAGTTACAGGCAATGTGTTTTGTTGTTTAATTTGTGTATGTCAGGTTGCTAGCTGGATGTCAAATCTGAATGTATTTTGCCACAATGAGTTACTACATTAGCTGAACAAAGTGTATGTGCAGCTTTATACATATACAGGGGAGGACTGATGTCCACCTTTGAAAATAATACTCTTTTTAAAAATTAAAGAGATGTCTCCTTTTTTCAGGTGAAGTGCTTCGACAGTGAAGCTGTACTTAAAAGAATGTCTCTATTAACAAGTGTAATGTAGTCTATCAGCCTGACATCACCAAATTAAAGATATTCTGACATGTTTCTCTAATGAGATATGATTCTCACGACATGCCACATGCCTCTGTCTCTGTCTGTCATCTGTTTAAATACATGACAGCAATTAGCAAGCATATTAAATATTTCAGAGTAACCATGGAGGAAGGAAGAAATGCTGCAGAGAGATTAACAACGGGTAAAATGTAGAGTAAAACAAGTAGATGAATATGGCAGAATAATTAGAGTGTGTGAGAGGCACCTGGGCGAGGTGTCCTTCCTGGATGAACTTTCACTACAGCTTCATGACCTCCTTTCCTGTAGATTTATGGGAAAGCTGTCCAGCACTCTTTCAGTGCCAACTACAATTCAGTGTGATTTATTGGCATGAATAAATCAGCCTGCTGCATGCATTTTCAAGACAATAAAATAGGAATTCATCTAACAGGAAGAGGCAGGAATAAATAAGGTATAAAACAGATCATTCACGTTTCATTTAGAGGTTTATTCATGGAGTTACTTCCTGTCCAAAAGGGTCCATGGAAGAGAAATCAAGGGTGTTTTCTCAGCAGTTTTACCACCACTTTGAAATCCATGAGTGACTGTGAGGTCATGACCAAACATCTGCCTGCTTCCAGTTGATGTGACACTTAATCAACACAAGAAAGGATATCACAGTAATTCAAAACGACATGATATGACATTGAATTTGGGAACTCTTCACGGTTAAAAGTACATTATTTATCATGATTACATTTGGAATTCAACAGAATACATGTGCACTGCTGTGACTGGTCCTTTCAACTGCAGATTGAACTAAGAAGACATGCAGATCAGTGATGAAACGAAAGATATGTAACATTGAATCATTGCAGGGAACAGCTGCAGTAGCATGACCTGGCCTGTCTAAGACTGACTCAAGTCAGCAGATGGTGTTTCCTGTGACTGAGTCTGTCAAATCATCACCATGTGACTTGTTTTAACAGCAAATCAGCTAATTTTAAAGTCAGCTGGTATTCCATTGGAGCACACGTGAAGGGCTCAAAGTCTCAAACCTATTGTTTTTTGGTTTTTTAATGTTTTTAGCCTTTTCATCACCACTAGAGATACAACCATAGCAAGTATATCACTATCAATATCCTTATTCATATTTTAAGATGCTACAAATTATATACAACCAAGAAAAAAAAGGCCTGAAGAGCCAGAAGTAAGAACAGAAGTACTGAGAGTCATTGCTATTCTGCAGACTGTTCTCATGCAATGGTCATACATATACCTTGGAAACATAATGCACAACAATGCATATATACCACTTATTCCTGTGCCAGCAATTTGTGTATAATGTAATAATGTAATCAGAAAGGCTGTGACAAATTTGTTGATAGAGCTTAAAAAAAAAACGTCAATTAGAGTAAGGAGGAAGGTTGGAATGGTGCATGCAAACAAAAACAGGACTTTCATCCTGGAGGCAGATGTTTAGGACTGCATCAAACCTACAGTCAACTTTCAGTTATTTTAAGGTGTTACTTTTCCTAAAGCTAACCTACGTAACTTTATTTTCCTAATAACTTATGTCACTTAACATTTAGTAGACCTACGTAAAGTGATGACACCCTTTGTGCGGATGTAATTTGGTAGATATCATATGAACCGTTGTATGATGCATGTATAGATACGATACACCAATGCAGACCATCATACTGCAAATGGTTGCAAGTTTCAACTCGTCTTGTCACAAATCTTTGGTATGAACTGGGCTTAATAGCACAGAAATGACAATGATTGTACCTTAATTTTTGCATTAATTAACATATTGTTCTTGCATTAAGGCATACATGACAAATTGTTCATTTGTGTACATAACTGATCATGAAGTATTACATGAATAAATTCATGCATTAATATGCTTGCTGATTGGATTACATCCTGTTAATGGGTTTCAGAATGCACATTTTGGCAGGATGTCACCACCCTGCAGCCATATCAGACATATGCTTGATATTTTTAATGAGACACTTTGCCATGCTGTGTCACTCTGGCCAGTAAAATTTCACCATCATCTGTCACAAGTATCCAAAATCTGGACATGCCCGCTGCTTGAGTGTTGCTGTATCCCTCGCTCTCTTACTTATCTTAACCAAATCATGGTCCCACTTTGCCTCCTGATGTGTAGGGTGTTGTTGAAGGACAGAGAGAGAAAAATCATGAAACCAAAACCTGCAACATGAACTCATCTTCCAGTGGGCCTCCTTTTCTGGCATCATGGAGACACTTACTGTATATCACAAAATGTGTCTCCCACAAAACATTTCCCAGTGGGTGTTTAGAAGCCTTCCATCAATCAACATGAATTATCAATATTACCATAAACTGACAGAAACACAGGACTGGATTTGATAACAGGTATGATTAAAAAGCTGCAGTTCTGAACAAATAGTCAAACATGGCTACAGCTAACATCTCTATAGGCACTAATAATAAAATACACAATGTGAAACACTAGTGACCTCCTAAGTGTTTTTGGAACATACTGAAGGGAAAACAGCGCTGCCAAATTCTGCTGACTGCTAATTAAAAAAGAAAAGAAAACTACTTTAGGTGGCCCATTTTAGCAGGTGTGGCCCAAACAATGGCACATAAGGTTTAGACAGTGAGCCTCCAAGGAGTTCCAATCCTAAAACACAGTTCCTGCTACTGAGGTTCATAATGGATATACTGTACAGTAACAGCAGAGGCAGGGCGGTAGAAATTGGATAAAGCAACAATAGAGAGAGGCCAAAGGTTACAGCACAGGAATAAAATGCTTTGCATGTACGTGTGTATGTTTAGGGCCTGAGGGGGACTCCTGATGCCGATGAAGTATTTCATCTAAAAGGTACATTTTTCACCTGTATCCCATATGGATTAGGCTGTGTGTGTGTGTGTGTGTGTGCTTGTATTTCTACCTCTCTTTGCCTCTCTGATTTTGCACGTTGCTACAAAAATACATGAAGCAGACAAATTTAAAAAAAATCTTAATACATGAACGAACCTAACATGCAAAATCATTTTATTTTTGTTCACTTTAACTGAACTGAATTAAATTGTACACTTTGTATATTTTTAAATCAAATTAATTTTGTATATGTCACCTGAGGACAAGTGTGACAATATAGCATTAAACTACAATCACTAAATAGCCTACAATCCATTTGGGGCTTCTCCGTATACTGCACTTTTCAATGCTACTGTGAGTTTCCTATCAAATGCAACATATTAAAGGTCCCGTGTGTAGGATTTAGTGGCATCCAGCAGTGAAGTTGCAGAACTGAAAGTCTGATAAATCTGTAATTTAGACATACATATGTATGTTTAAATATCTGGCCTATTTCACTAAATACTAAAATAAAAACTAAATAAATACTAAATTTCAACTAATTTTGCCTATTAATGTTTAAGGTCATCTTTAAAATATAAAAAACATGATTTTAATTTATCCCAAGTTAGAGTTTACTTTTATTGCTGTTTACTTATCTCTAAAGGTAAAACATGAAGAGAGAGAGAGAGAGAGCAAGAGACAATATAAGAGAAGAGGAAAAGATGACTGGTAAAAACAAGCACAGCAGGGGAGGAAAAATGAGCGACCTGAGTGAAAGAGAGAGAAAGCAGGAGAGAGCCATAGAGAGTCAAATTAAAGGGATTAGACAGCTCATTCCCCCTTAATTCCCTAATCACCTCCTCCCACACTGGATTGGGTTGCCACAGCAATGTTTACATGACCCCATATCCTGCTGAAGCCAAAACAGGCATGGCCCACATTATGCTAAATCCCCCGTTTACCTGGTATAATCCCTCACAGACAATACCATGCAGCCTGCTGCCTGAAAGTTAGGGTCGACAGCCTGACAGGGTTGTATGCCATTAACTGATGGAGAGGAAGGCCATGACCCCAGCTGATGAAGGAGCTGGAAAAAATTAACTGAGTTGGCACTGGTCTGAGTGGGTTCGACACGGGTCATCTGATTGTCCTTGCTGCCAAACAGGTGTACCAGACACCAACATGGGTTTGCTTTGATGTGAAAGGTGAACACAGCCACTATAATAACTTGAAAGGGACAGTTCTCCTCCAAGTAAAAAAAATCTTCTCACCTGTAGTTCTATTTATTAATCTAGATTGTTTTGGTGTAAGTTGCCGAGTGTTGGAGATATTGGCCCTCTATCGAATATAATGGAACTAGATAGCAGCTTGGGATGTTCAAAGTGCCAAATAATAAATTTGAAAAACTCAACAACAATGTCTCTTTCCAGAAATCATGACTCAGTTACTCAGTCCACACACCTTATTGTGAGCAGCTTCATGGAGGAACACAGAAGGAAGCGGACATCTACTGCTAGCTCACCTAGCCCCACTGAGCTAGCCAATGTTACACTCAGTCAAAGAGGACACCATTAATGTTTACATCTCACACTATCATGACCACAAGCCTCTTGTCCCTTTGTGGATACACCCTTCTTTTGTGGTTATACAGTTGGCAGTTGTATTTTGGTTCAAGTCAAGAAAAAGGCTAACCCTAATGCTGGCCTTACATCAAATGACTTTTCCCTCAGTTGATGCGTGCTCCCCTGATCTTGATCATTTTGGTAAAACTCAAGCCAACACACCAAACAGGAAGCAGCAGTTGCAAGTTGAGATGACAAAATGTTTAGTTTTAATACAAATATGGTTTATCTTTATGGAATATATTGATGCCAAATTGACACGATTACTGTCAAATATGACACCTATTCTCGTGTTTATAGAATTAGTGGGTTTTTTTGTGGACACACTTGCAGAATTGTTAATATGTCTTACTTCTTAAATGGAGTTTAGCGCAATACTTTCAACCAAGAGCAGTGTAGGAAATAATCTCAGAGGGAATGTGGTTGTAGTCTTGCAGATTTTGAACCTGCTTGCAAACTGAAATTGTGTTTTGATGTGAGAATGTGCCAGATTTAAGTCTTTTCAGAGTCTTCTATTGTATGGTAGACATAAGACAGCTTGGAGTTTTATGACCTCCTTACACCAAACAATCGAGATCAAGGGAGGCGTCACGACTCTGACAAAACTCTCGTGATTTTATTCCAACATTGGAAATTGTCAATAACAGTAAAATCAGCATTAGATGTTAAATTGCTTTTAAATACATTGTTTGAGCTATTGTGTGACCACAGAGCTGCAAAAAAGTAATGCGCAGATCTGGAATGATGGAAAATCTTTAAAGTTTAAGAGGCAGGAGTCGACCCAGTTCAGATCCCCACAGGCTGAAACTTTGTAGTAAAAAACCCAGACTGCAGGGTCAGACAGACTAAAGTTGTAGGGAACAGATGAAAGTAACAAGCCCCCACATGACAAGAGTTGTACATTTTGAAGAGTCTGGATTGCAGGGTGAGATTGGAAATGGACTCAGCTGACATGAGAAGTACGATGTCTAAATGAGCCTGGTGCCAGCAAGGGGTGCTCTTTCAACTCTGCAGAGTTGCCATGATTCAAAGACTTTAAGAACCTGCAGGGTTTATGATAGTAGGTTGATCTGAGTGGTGAGATCTGTCACCTCTAGGTGCCTCCTAAAGGCTGGGACAGAGTCCCAGCACTGTTTCTTTGCATTTTGTCTCCTGCTCCAAGTAAAATTAAATCCTATTAAGGAGAAAAACCAAGGGTTTAAGTATCCGGCAACACAGTATGGCTAAAGGAGGACTGTAGAAGTGAATATTTCAATTCATATCCAATCAGAATACTGCAACAATACTTGAGTGGTTAAAACTTTAAAGCTGCAACCAAAGCAACTCCACATTTTAGCATCATCGAATAACAGCAGGTGATCACTGTGGCTTTTATCTTCTCTGAAGTTCCTCAATACCCAGAAAATATGCAGCAAAACACATCACTGATTTTTTTTCTAAATGCCACCAGATAACAACACTTTTTATGGACCTGGAAAGTCCCTGTATGGCAAGGAGAGGGGCGATCGATGAGTCCAACAACACTGGATTTATATCAGGATCCTGGTGTTTGCTTCCCATATGAATGAAGAGCCAAACCATGATGTATTTTTCTAAACCTAACCATGCACTTTTGTTCCACAAGGAAATAAAAGTAAATTCGCAATGTTTTACCAACACTGTAACTGTATTCTGAAAAAGACTGTATGCCTCTAACAAACAGAAACTGTACATTTTCTTTGAAAATGGAAGTGTATTTTAAAAAAACAAGATGCATGTGACAGGCGTAAATTAACAAGATGTTCCAGAATGTCAACAACAGACACCCAGGATACCTGTATGTCGACGTAAAGTGCACTGACCAAGCCGCGATATGTGACAAGTTGGGAGTGAGAATGTGTTGTACATGTAATAATTTAAACCATGTCCCACCAACTAACAACTTTCCAGTGGGATTAAAACAGGGACAGGAATTTCCTTTAAGTCTATTTCTGCTCTGCCTCTGAGTGTTTGATTCACATTTCTTTTGTCTTTCAATACCCAAAAGTACAAGATCTGTTAGCACAGACAGTACTTTTAATACACACACAACACACGCATGTAGGCGCTATTACTAAATTGCACTGCAGTGTATGTGAAATGAGATGAAAGGAGATGTGAGAGAGGATGTAAGCAGAACAGGAGACATATAATGCATTATAGCCTTGAGGGGCCATTTACAATTCAATCAGTGAAGACATCAGAGGTTATGTACAACATGTGATATTTATTAAAAGACATAAGACAGCAGTTTTGACATTGTCCCTGCCCTGTGGAAATAATTTAGAGGATCAGTCCCTGAAAATAAAATGTTTAGCAGGGCCTTGTTGGAGTGGTGGTGGAGGGGGCGGAGCAACGAACACACTGAAATGGCAGCAAGCAGACAGGTCAGGTAGAAGCTCACAAAGATAACATAAACATGTAATAAAGTGAAAGCCAGTGTCTCACAGAGGAGAAAGGAAGGTGTTCAGAGAGATGTATATGCATTTTGCTTGATTTTATTCCATATGTACAGATAACACCATAAGGATGTGTTTTAAGCATGCATTATACATTTTCCATAGGTGGGGCCAGAGGGGGAGCCAGGGGTGGCACAGGGCCATCTTTGAATGTGATTGGCCACCTCTGATGTGCCCTTACAGAGTAAGAAAGTGAAGTTGCTTGTTGGAAAGTCAATCAAAAGGACCATAAAGTGAGGCAAAAGGACCACAAAATCATACAAAACGAGCCCAGTCGCCAGAAGAAAATGTGGGCATCATACATTTCTGCCAAGTCTAGATTAACAAAAAAACAAAAATGTGTGTGTGTGCTGTACCCAGAAATCACAGCATTTCCAGCTGTGATTGTGCCACCAAAAACATGTATTTTAAGCCACAGCAAAAAATAAAATAATACAGGACAGTGTGAAATAGGGAGACAGAGAGAGTGGGGGGACCACATGCAGCAAAGGGTTGCAAGCCGGAGTCAAACTCACGACCTCTGCAGCGAGGCATCACCTCACCTAAATTTCATTAAATTTAAATCTGCGCCCCTGTGCCTGACTTGCCATCAAATTCAGCCAAACAGACAAGAGATCTCACTCTATTAGTGAAAAAAACATACACTCAGATAGTGCTGCACGATTAATCTAATTGCAATCGCGATGTCAGGCTGTGTGATTACATAACCGCATAAAAGGCTGCGATTTGCAATTTAATGTAGGCTAAATAAATGTTAACGTGTGTGCCTGTGAACGTGACTGCCTCTCCTGTAGTGTGTGGAGTTTGTTGACATCACGCCCACAAGCTGTCCTGGTGCATGCAGCCGGCGTGCAGCAGTGACCAACACAAACGCTGAAGAAGAGCATGAGCACGACCATGAACAGCCTGAGTTGGTGGCGAAAAAAACGTCTGTTACATGGCAATACTTTGGATTCAGGTACGGCGACGTTGAACAGAAAGACGTGCTGTGTAAGTGTAAAAGTTAAAGTCACCACGTCCCGCAGCAACACGACCAATCTATATCAGCACTTAAGACAGCACAGCACAGGGAAAAGTAGGAAGAGTGCATGCGAGAGAAAGCCGAGCGGTGTAATGTTGAAGACAAAGAGACAACTGAAAGCTGCCAGAGCCTCATAAACAACATCCAAGCGCAGTGAAGCAAACGTTTGTAAGTGTCACAGGGGAATCATGGACTCCATAACAAATGAAAAATTGAGCAATTTTGCTCGGGTTCGGCCCACTTGACATGCTGCTGTGTTGTGCTGTGGGGTGCTGGAATTTGTCATTTATGTGACAACGCCTGAACGCAACACAGGCTCGCTCCGCTGTGTGTACAGTTCCGTGCTGCACTGCTGTGTGAGCAGCGTGTTTGACTGTGCTCAGTCTGTTGATGGTCATTGACACACTGTCTGTCCATAACAATAACTGTCAGGTCAGTGTCCCCCTAATATAATGTAGGGGAAACATTGAATCAACCGAGAAGACTCATGATAACATTTATTTATTATATTTTATTGTAATTATATTGTAATCGCAATCACTCATTTATGGCCAAAACCAAAACAGGGAGAGGATAGCACTTTTGTTTCCCCCAGCATCTATCGGTAGCTATTCCCAGTTACCAAAGAGTATCAGTGTAAGTTCTTTCCAGGTACTATCCCTAATAAAAGAAATGGCAGACTGGCTGCTAGGCTGTGAGAAAAAAAAAAACGTAAAGAGATCTGGTTGTCTTTGCGACAGTGGGTGATAAGAGACTTATAAGTTCACAGTGAGGTCAGTGTTTCCAGGAAAAGACATTGCTGTGGCCTTCACAGTTTGGGCTGATGTCCCTAGCTAATGTCATTGACAGAGAATAAGCGATAACCCTTAAGATATGTAGAGAAAAAAAATGTATATTTTCTGTCGCACTGTGTGGGAAGAGGCTCCATGTTTTAGCTCTGGCTAAGGAAATAATGTGTTCGAATAACACTGGAGTAAAACTAACTGGCTCTAAAGACACAACAGTCAGAGCTAAAGCACCGAAGATCACAACAACATGAATGACAACAGGATGCATGTTCAGCTGCAGAGTAATTAACAAATTTCAGCAGGAACAGTAGGTGAGGCAGGTTAATCTAAAGTACAGAGAACAGAACTCAGTGGAAGGATTATGGAACATAGATAGATACTTTATCAAACAAGCACTATATTTCTTCAGTGCCCTATTTGTTCCGAAATAAAGCAATGCTCATATCTTCTGTATATAAACTGAGCTTTATAGCTACATGAAAGAAAGTAAGACAGAAAGAGTCATTACCATTCACTACTACAGACCTGTGACCTGGACTAGGTTCACAATTTTTCTCTCTCAATAGTCAGGTGCTTGCTGTGATCGTTCCTCCTGTTCCTACTGGCCATTATGATGACACTGACTTATGAGCCCTCAGTGGAAGTGATGCACAACAAAATCCACAGTCCTCGTTCTGTGCAAAAAAATAATATTTTATCAGGCTTCAGCATGGCCAGAATCTGCCACTTTTATGCTCACACTGTATGGATCAGTTGTCCATCTCTGTTTCAACCCTCTGTGTCCAGCTGAGTTTCACAAATCTATTTGGCAACCAGCACACCTACATGTAATATGAAAAGATACGCACCTGTATTTCTACATTTCCCACACAATGATCAGCCAGTAACTCATGCGTAACCCATGTAATTTGAAAGGCTATGATTACGTGACCAATGCAGTGCATAACTTTACATTAAGGATGTAATGTCATTCATGGGGTGCTAATCCATAGGATGGCATACAAAGTGCTGTGTGTGTACTTTGTAGCATGTCATACAAACAGCTGTATAAGGATACATTTCCCAGAGGCCAATTTATGGCCTCTATTTCAAATGTCTTCCAAACAGCTCAGCAATATGTACCAAAGAGAAGAAAAGAAGAAGTAGCACAAACAGCCTTCGTCAGGGTTATCCTCAACAAGTTGTTGACTTTGGCTGTCTGTTTCTGGGTTGACTATTTATAATTTCCTAATTTGAATTGAATATGAATTAGTAAGATAATATAGGGTTCCTAAAGTTAGCTAGATTTTGCTTCTGTAGTACCAAATCATGAAAAATCCTGTCTTAGACTCTTTCTAACTTAAGACTTTAGATAAGAAGTTTCTGTATGGGTCAGTTTACCTTCAGTTGAAGAACCTTCACTACCTACAAAGCAGTTAGTTGAAAATGTTTCATTGTGGTACATCTGGGTGGAAAAAACTTTATTTTTTCCCTAGGACAAAATGTCATGAAGTTCCAGATCAGCCAGCTGACAGCAGATAAACCAGGTAAGAAAACTGAAAACACACAAACACACAGTCTGTGATACTAATACAGTCTGTGATACAGCATCTGACTTTACATTGTTTGTATTCAGAAAACTTAACATTAGCTTCACCTTAATCACCTGTTATTACTACTAGAGATGAGCAAGTACAACATTATCTGTATCTGTGTCTGTATCTGTACTCGCAGTGGGCGAAGTTTATGCCAAAAGTGGGTGGGGTTTAAACTGAAAGTGGGTTTGACTTAATCTGAAGTCATTATTATAATCCTGAAATTTATATGGATTGATCAGAAGTTGCAATATGTATTACCTATGAGAAAAGTATTTACACAACAGCCTCAGAATTGAGCTTCAGTTCATATTTAATCACAATAGATTAATCACAGCTACCCAAATAAGGATATTTCTTCATCATGAGTATACGTATTAAGTACATTATCTGTGTTGGATGCTCGTTCCATCCCTGTATTCGGCTCAACCCTAATAACTACAACCTCCCAATTCTGCTTATATGGTAATTAGTCAGTAATAAAAATCTTGTATACAATATAACACTTATTTGCACTGTGACTATAATATATCATACTTTTTATATAATATATGTAGTTAACAATACACATATACTATACTACTAAAATTTATATGCAGGATATTTTTTTACTAAGTGACTTGTGATGTTTCTCCTCCAGCATCTACATCTGCTATTTAATATTATGGACATATTTGATGAAACTGTCATTACATCCACACAGTAGTATATGAGACAGAGAATTTGTGGGAAAAAAATCATGATCCTCCTTCTCATAGTGCTTCTAATGGCATTTGCAAGAATCCACTCCAGCTGAACAAAAGCAACCAATCAGGGCTGAGGAGTCTTTAAAACAGCTGTCAATCATGTCAATCACTGCTCAGTTCAACTGTCGAACTAGGCAAACTAGTATTGCTTATTTCTCACCTCAGTTGTTTTCAGAAACATATTTTTGTGCACTGTTCAGCTGTAACATAAAGTTTGCTCAGGCTGGTGGGCAGTGTTTGATACTTTGGTTGACCATGGCGGTCACAAACCTTCTCATTTTACAGCTAAAAAGCGCACTAAAGTATGTTTCTGGAAATACTGAGGTGAGAAATAGGCAATGCAGTAACAGAATGATGATAACATGATTGACAGCTGCACTGGAGACTCCTCAGCTCTGATTGCTTGTTTTTGTTCAGCTACTGTGGATTCTTGCAAATGCCATAAGAAGCAGTAGGAGGAGGCAGAGGAACATGATTTTTTTTTTTCCCCACAGATTATCTGTCTCAGGTACTACTGTGTGGATATAGTATCAGTTTAAGCAAATATGACAAAAACTTATTTTTATAAAAGTTACTAACTTCAGCTTTAAGATCCAGGCTTGTGATCTGACTTGGCTTTGAAAAGTAAATACCAATACCTATCAAACAACTTGTTGGCAGAGTATTTCTCATTGCACACTTAGTGTAGAAATGTATGCAGTAAAGGCAGTGTCAAATGTACACACACAGTCGTCTTTCATAAACACCCAGAGAACATCCTCATAACTGAGAGATTTCATGTGGCAGGGAAAGATAGAGGAAAGTGTGATCAGAATAAAGATGATGTTATGTTGCTAGAAAGAGGGAGCAAAGCAGACGCCGAGAGAGGAAAGTGAAAGAGCAAGTGGTGTGATGAGAATATTAATTGCACAACACTGTGGGTACCTTAAAGTCCATTACTGCTGGAGAGCTGTCATAAAACTATTAATGAGAGAGCGTGATGGAGAGAGAGGCTGAGAAAAGGAGAAAAACTGCAGGTTGGGAGCAGAGAAAGGAAGGGGTCATGTTCCTGATTTGCAGTGGTAATATGATCTGGAGGCGGGCGTCAAGGAGAGAATTAAACCACAATTAAAACCAGATTAACAAAGAGCCAGACTGCCAAAACAGAAAGAGGAAGACGGCAGGGAGGAATTTAAGCAGGTGAGGAATTTAAAAGAGGACAAAAACCAATAAGCTACAGAGGAGAAGAAATGTCAGATGGGGGGGAACTCATCGAGTAAGACTAAATAAGCCGTGTTTGGGAAAGGAAAGCCAGACACCCAGAGAAACACAAATAAAGCCTCACTCAGATGGAGCAGAGTAATGTATGGCACCTAAATGCTAATTGGAGTGAATGTGCCTGCTGTTTAATGCTAATACGTTTGCGGTGCGAGCTAATGTTTGCTAATTACAAGGTGGTGGGGAAATGCTTGTTCCAAAGACAGATACAGCAACACAAGCTGGTTAAATAATGTTTATTGGATCTGGACAAAATCCATACAGTGTCTCAGGGTGCAATAGAAAATGTGGAGATTAAATGTCGATACGACGCCATCAGAATCCTGAATCACTGTTTATTGACCTGCAGATATACCTGGTGTCCTATCTGTGATCCCCCATCTGGCAGCATTAGGTATATTGACCTCCTCAGGTTCCACACACACATAATGACTGGTGTTCAGACTGAAAATATAGCCAAACACACAACAATGTATTTCAATGCACAAGTGGACACAAAAATTGGATAGAGTGTAGACAACCACATTTGTTTAAATGGGAGAACATCTGTCCCTACACACAAGTTTCAGACAAGACGTGGCTGAAACTTGTCCAGTACACTGGATGTCTTTTAGTTTTTCCGGATTGTGCAAGTCAGTGGTGGCTCAGCCCTGCCATCCACAATGGCTCATAGAATTCATTATGACTGAAAAATGCTTTTGCAGGCTGCAAGCAGGTGAACGTGCACACGCTAAGAGATGTTTGAAACAGGATTCCGATCTTCAATTCAATCTTTTTCAATCTTTTTCTGATGTTGCATTGTAAAATTTCAAAATCATCTATTATCTACCGAATGCTTATCACATTAACATCATGCAGATGAGGATAAAAGAAACAACAACACTTATATTCTGTTCCTTACTTAGAGCAGGAATCCACTGTCTGCTAGCTTACTGTCACTGTACCCTGGACAACATGGGGAAGTGCAAATTCAATGAAAATCTGCAATCAGATTTTGCGGCATGGCTGAAACCAGTACAAGGCGTTGCATACAGGTTAAGTGTATTTTATCCAAAAAGTTTTTCAAACTCAGCATGATGGGAATCAAAGCAGTGGAATCCCACATGCAGAGTGAGGAACAAAAAATTGCTGAGACAACCTACCAACAAATGGTAGGTATTTCTCAGTTCTATCCTACCCTTGTTTCCATCACACCTAGACAGTATTTTTTCAACCTTTGCAGTAGCTCAACTAAAAGTATTGTTTTATGTTACACTAAAGATTTGGGGAAAAGTGACCCTAACGACTGGGTCATGCTGCCTGCATGAGCAGTGCGTCATGGCTACGTCACTGAACGGCTGCGCGTGTGGTGCTCACACAGACAGTGTTGCTGCTGCAGAGCTGCCTGCTGCTATAACTAGTGTATTTCCACATTTAAAAGTTCTATTTCTTTTTGTCAAAAAATGAAGGGATTCTATCCGCAATAACGTTGTCATATGGCTTTTATTTTGAAACAAACTGGAAAGGTTGAGTTAAAAACCAATGTTTATATATTTTTATGTCTGTGGTAGAGAGAGACATTAAAACTGTAGGAAAAGTTGGTAACGTCAATATGATCACCAAATTTCATAGTAAATTTTTGATGAAACCACGCACCACATGCTGAAAAAATAGGGGAGGCTGTTATTCTCTGGATGTTTCGTGACTGAGCAGCGCTGCTCAGGCCGGCAGTGTGGCTGCTCTAACCTGTAAACATAGCTGCAAAAAAAGAATATAGCGCACATGTGCTGCTCATGCAGGCAGTGTGGCTTGGGCATTACCTGAAATAACTGTCAGTTTTTGGTTTATCATTATTATTAGTAGCAGTAGTAACAGTAGTAGTAGTATCAGCGTTAGGCAGTTTTAGTTACTATAAAATTGGTCTTAAATTTCATTCCAACTGACATTAAAAAAAATTTTAAATCTCATTTGCCTCAAAATGTAGGAACCCTGTGGGGAAGAAAGAAATCTACTAATAGCTTGACCTACTGCGTGACCTTTTAAACTCTAAGGAAACTAAATTAATGAATAAAAATGATGGAGGACACTAGCAAGCAAAGCTATGCAGATTGGGTAATCACAGCACTGAGAAACAGTGTGTTGTAGTATCTCAGGCTCTGAATTAAACTATGGGTTGTATTAAATTAAGTGAAATAGATTACATGTTAGTTTGAATTTGTAAGAACTTTACTTTTTTAAAAGAGTTTTGTGCGCTCTCTGGATTCATACATTTGTTCATTTAGAGTTAGAGAATAAGATAACAGGAATTTTCTCAATAGTAAGCTATTCCTGAAACAAAGAGTCAACTTAAAGGGGGCATGTCTGCCCTCAAAAGCATTTCTGGTGTGCTACAATGACCAGATGTTTCGGACTGTACAGGATTGTCCTGGTTTTATGTTGGGTGTCCTGAGTCCCAACAAACATCTGTAAAACATTAAAATGTCCCAGTTTTCAACATCTACTACCAAACTGTTTATATCTAGACAGCCAAGCAAAAGCAGAGGCTACAAGCAGGGCTAACACTGATAGCCATCTGAAGAGGACCGCTTTGGAGGCGAACTTTGCCTTTTATCTGGTTAAAACACAATCAGTCAATCCATGTACTTTACAGCTGGTCTTATGTGTCAAAGTGTTATGTTGAGTTTTCAAATAAACTATGTTATGGTGGATTTTTGGAAACAAAACATACATTTCATCTGTTGAGGTGCTTTTTATGATGTTGAAAAGTGCACTTGGAAATAACTATCCCCCATTGTGATGACATAGGCTATGGTGTACACATGTGTGTGTGCATGACCTTTTGGTACACTTACAGTTAGTGTCATGTTTTGGGGATTTGAAAAATTGGTCACCTTATGCTATACATTAATATTTGGTGTGTTTCACATGAACTCTAATTAAGTTAATTACACTGTGCTATTTTTAAAGTGGATGAGAGGAACTGATAATTGGTGTTTGGTAATGTATTGATCTCACTCCAGCCTCTTTTCCTACCACCCTGCAACAGTGTTGCACTTTTGCTGCCGGTCAAAATGGTCACATGGTGTAGTCTATACATGGATGGATTACTGAACAGGCCTACAGGCACAGGCACATGGGCCAAGAGTGTCATTGCCCCCTTTTGGCCTTTACCTGCAAAATGTCACTCAAATTAATACACATAGACCAGGGCAAGACTCAAAATTACCACAAAGAGATCTAAGAGAACTGCCAAGAGACACAAATGTACCACATAAAGGGACAAAACAACTATGAAGAGAATAAAAGTTACCCCAAAAGAGACACAAAGTAACTACAAGGAGACACAAAATTACTGTACTGTACATATGCACATATCTGTGCCCAGGAACCCATGTTCTCATAATCAGCCCGTGAGGCAATATAACCATGCTTATACTCAGAATAGAAGAAGCTGACGAGACCTCTGCTTGTCCAACTGACAGTTTCATCTAGGGATGCACCGAATATTTGGTAACCGAATATATTCGGCTGAATATTGCAAAAAAAACACACATTCGGTATTCGGTGGAATAAGTTAAAAGCAAGGTCGAATAATAGCGGCGTTTTGATAACGCAATCAAACGGCGTGCCGTGACGGGCGGAATAAAATGATGGTAGTGTGGCGATCCGCCCGTCACCGCACTCGCATTTGCGACTAAAAATAGTTTTGAGCGAGCAAAATAAATCATTCAGCACGCTGTGCAAGCAGCCTACATATTTCAACCAGCAGCAGAAACGAAAGGCGAATCCCACCGATTGTGGGTTGAACGGGGGTCACAGACACAGACAGTAACGTTAATGTATTCCTGTCAAATACGGCGGCCATCGGCTTACCGGGCGACGGAGAAGTCGGTTCCAATAATATCCTCTTCTTGGTGTCATGACTGCCCAGAAGTACCTGAACAGCCGAGCCAGCCGAACACAGGTATGTGACGTGTCAGAGGAGAAACGAGCCGTTCACGGCCCACAAACCTCACCGCACTTTAGGGACTGTTCTTTACTTATGAAGGGGAGGAGGGTGGCTGGTTGATTCTTATTTTATTGATTTATTTTATTTTGATCCCCCCTATGTTCATCACTTATTGATGCTGTTTTTGAAGTATGAATAAGTCAATAAGTAATTTATTCCATTGAAATATCATTGATGTATTATAGAAAAGTGATTTATCTTTTCAAAAATGACAAAAGGCACATCTGCCTCATTTTCGCTGTGGTATTGTGATACTACTCAGAACCATGATGTTTTCATTGGTATCGCACAGTGGGTCCCAATTTTGATACCGTGACAACACTAATCTGGAGGGGGTTCATCTGCAAAAACTAATGAACAACTAAACAATGATATTCGGTATTCGGTACTCGGTATTCGGCCAAGCATTTAATAATATTCAGCTTCGGCTTCGGCCACAAATTTTCATTTCGGTGCATCCCTAGTTTCATCAGATCAACGGCCCCTTCTAAGATGTAATCTCCAACTGTCATACATTCCTCATTCTTCACTGCCACCCTACCTTTAACATCAGTGATATTATATGAATGGCTAAAAGGAGAAACTGTCCAGAAATCTCTGATGATGGTGTGCTGGTAGGATTTTTTTCTGTACACACATTGTTCCATTAAAATGCAGCTTCAGTTCACGAAGACAGAGGAACTTGTGAGGTTTGGTGAAAAAGACTGTTACAGTGTGCTAAAAATAAGTCTTTGTTGTGCAGTCAAAGTCACGCACATACCAGACATCTCTCCTTTTTGTATGCCATGGCAAGGAAAAAAAAGAAGTAAGAAAACAATGGATATAATCTTATGAATATTTAATCTGCCAGTGGAAAGAGGGATAAAAATTATTTAGTTTGCAGTCTGGGCACTCCAGTGGTGTGTGTTAGTTTCTTTTATGGCTCCGCTCTATGAGGAGAGGTATAGAGGTTTATATGGGCAGTGCAGGGTTTTATATCGCACAAAGGAAGGATGAAAACAACATAGCCATAACCACCAGCCCAATCTTCACAGTCACTTCCAAAGTTTGTCTATTTATGCGATGTGTGCCTGCTTTATGCTTTACAATGGAAAGGACACAAGAGAAAGAGTGCAGTCACATAAAACTGAAATGATTTCAATTTAGCAGAGGATCATGCACTTGAAATGCCTTTTAACTAGCGTCACTGCTGCAGCACTTATACCAATTGCCTGCTAAGTGCTTCAAAAGGGTAGGTGGGTACAGGGTCTAATGTGACCACTGGAGTATTTTAAAACCCTTCCTCACCTGCCACACTTTTATCCTTCATCTGCACTGGTATCAATGCTTTCAGTCAGTTATTAGCAGCCCAGAAAGGAAACGTTGGGCATTGTGCGTTTCTGCAAACCACGGACACATTATATTTGTACGTTTCATACACATCCTATCAATGTTTCTAAAGAAATGTACGAAGGTGGAGAGGATGGTGGATGGTGAGTCACCTAGGCGAGGAGCCTGCTGCACTACAGACCAATGTTAAAGTCCAACAAACAATATCTGTTGTGTCTTAGCAAGCCATTGCTGTGTTTCCAGTGCATTTTTAGTCACTAAATGTGGGGGTTATTTTTAGTGATCCATTGCTGTGTTTTAATAGGGGATATTGCAAAAAAAAGCAGTTGTTTTTACCAAGGAATTGCTGCATTTATGCAGGATGCAGGATAGAGCCATCATTACATCTTCTGCTACCATAGTGCCACAAAATGCTTTTTTTGGTTGTTGTTTTTTTAACCACGCCATTGCTGTCAGCATAGATTTATGAAGAGTTTTTTTGTTTGTTTGTTTGTTTTTTACCAAGCTGTTTTCTCCAGGCCTTTGCTGGCTTTCCTGCCGGGATATTGCCACAAAAAATTGCTATTTTCTACAGCCATCACTGCATTTACTGCCAGGACAGTGCCACAAAAAGGAGTTTTTTACCAAACCATTTCCATGTTTCCTGCCAGGATAGTACCATGAAAATCTTTTGCTTGCATACTGCCATGAAAAGTGGTCGCTTTTTACCCAGCCACCTCTGCATTTCCCACCATGCTTGCGCCACGAAAAGAGATTGTTTTTCTCCTGCAAGACTGCAGCATTTCCAGCAGGGATAGTGCCACCAACAGCGGGTAAAACATGACCTTTTCCAAACCATAATCAAGTCATTTTGAGCCTAAACCTAACCACACATTACCCACAGGGTGTTGAAACGTAAAGACAAGTTTCAGCATATCCACTATATAGTAACATAGCATATCCATAGCTTGCAGAAACCTACAATGCTTACCAACATTTATTCTGGCCCCATTGGGTTGTTATAAGTTGCACATTCCTGCTTGTCTGTTTTCACAGAAGTTTTGCACACTCACAGTGTCTGTTGTTTCTTTTGTGGCACAACACAAGGTATACTTACAATCAATTCTGCCTCTGTCCAACTGGGTGTAATAATACAGGATAGTAAATGGCATGGTGCAGGTTATGGGTTAGAACATTTTTTTTTTTATGATTTTTGATATTAATCAACCCGTCAGTACCTGCTTTAGGCCTTTTATTTCACAGAAAAACCCATTTCAGGGCTTTTTTTCATTGCTTTTCTCTTTTTTTTTTAACCTCATTTTGAGCAGATTTCACCTCTCACCTTAAGTATCAGTCTAATAAAAAATACTTGCTCTATTGTCAAATGGCAGGCCTTCTGGGCTTGTTAGGATCCCAGTTGGAAGCCCATTATTTTTGGCAAATAAACCTCCACAGGCTTCCCCTCGACACCTCGGCTCTTTGCCGGCCTTACATTTTTCTCTCTGCTTTTCTTTTCTTGTTTCTACCTCGTAACAGAGCTAATGTGCAAGGTGCAGGCATTTGACCTGAGGACAATCTGTTTCCTGTTCATCTCTTTTCTATATCTCTGTGTGAACGTGTGTGTGTGTGCTTTTGTTTGTGCTTGAGCCTTGAGTGTGGTGCACTGAATAATTGAATGGCTCTAAAGCACTTTGTACCATTGTTTTGAAAAGTGCCGTTTGAATAAAGTTATTATGAAACTCTCTCCTTTTCTCTCTGTATCTCACAGGTATTAACACATGTATGAGGAGTGTGATTATGATGCGACTGTCAGTTGGGTTGATGTCAATAATGATGATGTTGATAATGCAATCCTCAGTGCGGCGCTAATAGTTCCATATTCAGACCTCAGAGCATATTTTCCTTGAAGCTCTTTTTGTTTTATTTTTATTGGTGAATCCAAAGAGGAGACCAGTGGTTGACACTGGTGTCTCTTCTGGTGTATAATTGGATCCAGTGTGAACTTGTCAATTTGGCTCCCAACATAAAGCGGAGGTCACACCACAAAGTGACAGACAAAAAAGAAAAGAATGTATTTTCTGCTAACAAGCTTGTAGCTGTAATAATAATAAAACAACAATTCAAGAGTTCACAACCGCGTTAGAACACACATAAGAGGCTACATCATAGTACAATGCAATTATAAAACTATTTTCCATTTCTGCCCTTTGCCTTACAAATAAACAAAATGAATAAAGGGACACTCAAATAACAGAAATAATAGGTTTTATTTAACTTGGTAAACTGCAACAAGCCTTGACACCACACACACACACACACACACACACACACACACACGCATGAAGAAAGAGATAACTGACACACAGAACGAAAAAGCCAAACAAATAATGATATTGTAATATTGCAAACATAGGCTTATAGATTTCTGTTATAATGAAAATGCAGAATTGCAAATACTCTCCAGCTCTTGTGTGTGGTTGGTGATGGCAACTCATATCTCCTCTCAGCAGAATGAATCAAAATTATGTAATATCAAAGTTATGCTGAGTGAGTAAATGTGTGGGTAAAATCAGCCCAGCTCATGATAAACCTGTCCAAATCCTGTCCACCTACCCAAGCCCATTTCACCTGGCACAATGCAACCCCAAACCACCCAGCTGGGTGGAAAACTGGCAAAACATAGTTCAACATATCCTTATACAATGGTTTGTATGATATCTTACAAAAATGCACTTACAACAGTTCATATATCTAATGAATAAGTGCCCCACAAATTACATTATGTTCTTATTGTAAAGTTAGATAGGCTGGGTTTAGATAAGTAAAATTACATAGGTTGAGTTTAGGCAAGTAAAGTTAGGGAGGTTAGATTTAGGCAAGTAAAGCAACGTAGGTTGGGTTTAGGCAAGTTAAGTTACTTTGGTTATGCCTAGGCAAGTTACACAGGTTGGTTTTAGGCAGGTAAAGTTTCTTTGGTTATGTTTAGGCATGTAAAGTTACTTTGGTTAGGTTTAGGCAAGTAAAGTAACATAGGTTGGTAAAGGGCAAGTAACGTTAGGAAGGTTGGGATTAGGCAAGTAAAGTTATGTAGACTGGGTTAGGCAAGTGCAGTTACGTAGGTTAGGGTTAGGCAAATAAAATTAGGTAGGTTGGGATTAGGCACGTAATGTCATGAAGGTTGGGTACATAAATTGGGTTTCGGCAAGTAAAGTTTCGTAGGTTGGGTTTAGGCAAGTGAAGATAGGTAAATTGGGATTAGACAAATAAAGTTACATTGGCTGGAATTAGGGAAGTAAAGTAACGTAGGTTGGGTTTAGGCAAGTTAAGATAGGTAAATTGGGATTAGACAAATAAAGTTACATTGGCTGGAATTAGGGAAGTAAAGTAACGTAGGTTGGGTTTAGGCAAGTTAAGTTACTTTGGTTATGCTTGGGCAACTAAAGTTATATACACTGGGTTTAGGCAAGTACAGTTACGTAGGTTAGGGTTAGGCAAATAAAATTAGGTAGGTTGGGATTAGGCACGTAATGTCATGAAGGTTGGGTACATAAATTGGGTTTCGGCAAGTAAAGTTTTGTAGGTTGGGTTTAGGCAAGTGAAGATAGGTAAATTGGGATTAGACAAATAAAGTTACATTGGCTGGAATTAGGGAAGTAAAGTAACGTAGGTTGGGTTTAGGCAAGTTAAGATAGGTAAATTGGGATTAGACAAATAAAGTTACATTGGCTGGAATTAGGGAAGTAAAGTAACGTAGGTTGGGTTTAGGCAGGTAAAGTTACTTTGGTTATGTTTAGGCAACTAAAGTTATATACACTGGGTTTAGGCAAGTACAGTTACGTAGGTTAGGTTTAGGCAAATAAAATTAGGTAGGTTGGGATTAGGCAAATAAAGTTAGAAGGGTTGGGTTTAGGCAAGTAAAATTAGGTAGGTTGGGATTAGGCAAATAAAGTTAGAAGGGTTGGGTTCAGGCAAGCAGAGTTACATAGGTTAGGTTTCGGCATGTAAAGTTAGGTAAATTGGGATTAGACAAGTAAAGTTACATAGGCTGGAATTAGGTAAATCAAGTTAGGAAGGTTGGGTTTAGGCAAGTAAAGTTAGGTAGACTGGATTTAGGCAAGTACAGTTATGTAGGTTTGGTTTAGACCAGCAAAGTTACGTAGGTTGGGTTCAGGAAAAAACAACAAGGGTTAGGAAATGATGTACCAAAAAAAAACTAAGTTCATTTGATGTCACACAGTTCTAAACACTATTCCCCTGAAGAAAAGTCCTGTGCTGTTTCATTACACATTACTGCCTTATTACAGATGATCTTTCTTTTTACTGTTTACTTCTTTTATCCTGTCAGCTCATTGGTCACTTGATCGCAGCCTTCCTTGATTCTGTGGGACATGTACGACTACTGGCTCATGATTACATGGATTATATATGAACTGTGGTGCATCACTTTCCGTAGGTATACATATGAACAGTGAATGAGGACAGCCTGCTTAGTTAGAACCCAAATTTACAACTTTATCAGTCGGCCTGCATCATAGTTTAGTACAGTACAACAGTAACCATGGTCACTTTGAACATTGTTTATTTAATAGATAATAAAATTGTACATTTTAATGATACCACCAAACTGGTGGTCAATATATCCCCACCCAGTTTTTATGTCAGGAGTCCTCATGCCTAAATAATATTGATAATTTAACAAAATTTAAAAAAAAAAAAAATTAAAAGTGATTATTGTGAAGGGGGTTGCTTGTAGTGACAAATCAACAGAATTATCATCCAATTCAGGTGTTTTCCTCTCCATTTGAGTGTCTTTCAGCTCATTGTTTTGGTTTTTACAGCATCGTCATTGTAAATTGTGTACCTGCAAGGAGTTAATACCTTCCGCAAGTGGACAAAGAAATCAATTTATTCAGGTTAAAACCACACAGATTAATGGGCTATATGAGGATTGGTCTTGTGAAAAAAAACACCATTCAAGTTTTAGAGGCTTGTCACCCACATAGTTTATATGCTGGTGAAATGTGTTCAGCTGTTTTCAGAGTACTTTCATCATCCAGATTGGGTCTCTTTTGCATCCTTTCCAGTCAGACGCTCTGGTCTGTATCCTTAGCAAATTATGCAAATAAAAATGTGATGTGTGGTCATGTGTTTTGACAGAGGGGACAACTTTGCCTGGCTGGGAAAATGAAAGTAAAAGTTCAGCCTGTGCTGGAGAGATGGTGTACACATTGCAGACTCAAAGACAGAGTTTTATTTATGCTGGAACAGATTAATGCAGTTTGTACAATAGGTAAGATGAATATTAATTTGTCTTTAATTCAGGTTAGGTACTCTGTTCAGGCAAAACAATGTAACCTTTATTGAGGTGACAGCATTGATACAATCAAATTCTTTTTCAGAAATGAATGTGCAAGGGCCATGTTTAGAGTCCTACTATTTAAGCTATTTTTTCTTTCTGATAGGTGGAGTTCTGAGGGTAATAAATAGTTTCATTTTGCATTACTACTTCTATCTTTAGCAACATTAATCATCTTTTTGTATTTACATCAGTTCACTGGAAGAATGCCCAAATGATCAAATACTCCAGTGTTTCTGGTCTGTACATTTCTATTTCTTACACTTTCATATTGGTGCCCTCAAATGATCCCCCCCAATCTGAAAAGCTACAGCGCAGGGATTCTTAATTGTTTTCATTTCACAAGCCACCAAACAGAGGCACATTAAACCGCAGACCTCCATTTGATCAGATTTAGTCACAGTGACGCATTCGGAACAAATTTGTTGTTGATTTAGCTTTGAATTTTATAATTGCCTCCCGCGAGACAAGGGGTGAGAGTGAAACGTCTGATTTAGAACAGCCATTCTTCTGCAATCTATAAGTGAGATAATTTCAAGTAAATTTCATTACAGTGAAATTAAACCATTCTTCACCTTGCTGTGAACTACCCTCAGGTATGGGAACATGATTCAAACAACAGACAAATTAGCTGTACCACCTACCTTAACTTAACCAGGCACCCTCTCTGTTCAATATCATAAAAAAAAACCCAACAACTCAGAGCTCAATTCTCTCCTAAATCAGATGATGGAGAAGTGGCAATTAAAGCTGTGGTAGAGAAAATCTGGTGTTATATAATCTTTTTTCTCATCAAAACTATATCTGTTATTGTTCAAGAAAAAAGCTCTCTTAGCAGTAACAAAAAACACAATGTTGGACATAAAGGCAGGAGACTCATGTTTATCTCCCATTTCAAACAGACTATGTTCTTGTTTTTAAAGTGTGACCACGGTCAGTCCCTAACCTTGTGTCCATTATTCTAACCACGACAGTGAAGGTCTCTTCCCAACCTTAACAGTGAAGTCATTTTAACCCAAACCATATTTTTTTCTCTATCAGATGTTAACTATATATTTATCCCCTTATTTCATGCTAAATATGCAGAATAAAAAAATATATTTTTATATCGAAGTATTTTTTTTGTTTACCAGTTTCTTTCTCTATTTGTTTCTTGCAGATTAAAAATACCTTAAATGATTCATCTTGAGCTTGGGGCATTAACATAAATGTATCCAATCAAATGTACTTTGCCCATCATATAGGAAATGGGAATGTGTTGTCATCAGCAGCAGGTCGGCCATTTTAAATGGATACCGACTGTCGCCTGTACACTGCTGCCACCTATTTAGCTAACTAGTCTTAATCTCCTTAACTTTTTGTAATTCAGTTAAACCTTATTTCAACATGGTCGGTAAACACTGTTCACACAAGTGTGTTGCACAGTGAGAAGCTATATAGAATGTAGGCTGTTCTCACACATTTTTAAAGTGTATTTTCCTACAAAACGCAATGCAATCGGCCATCGGTGGCTTAGTGGTTGGAGCAAGCAACCCAGGTGCCTCAAACTACAATTTCCTATCCACTGAAGGCAAAAATGCCCAAAAATAAATCATAAAAAAAAAAAGCAAGGCACCCAAATCTGTACATATCCCACGTATTTTGAAAGACTGTGATCACGTGACCAATGAGCTGACAGTAGTAAACAAGGGAAAGGTCCCAAGCACTTGAAAGGAGGCAGGTTGGGGTGGTGGATGGGTCACAAAAGCCAAACTTTTACTGGGACTTTCCCCTGGAGTTGCGTGTTTAAATCCATCCTTGTGAAATTTGAGTCATTTTAAGGTACTGTACATACTCTCCGTGTTTCTTTTCCTAAAACTAACCACACTAACTTTTATTGCCTAAATCTAATCACAGTTACTTAAACTACGTAAAGTATTTAACTATACATTAAGAGCGTAACGTCATTCTTGTGGCACAAATTCGTAGGATATCATATTAACTGTTGTGCATGCATTTGTCGTGGGATAACACTGGAACTGTTCTTTGAGAATACATTGTAGAATGATAGTCAATCAATTAAATCAATTTTATTTATAAAGCCCAATATCACAAATCACAATTTGCCTCACAGGGCTTTACAGCATACGACATCCCTCTGTCCTTATGACCCTCACAGCGGATAAGGAAAAACTCCCCAAAAAAACCCTTCAACAGGGAAAAAAACGGTAGAAACCTCAGGAAGAGCAACTGAGGAGGGATCCCTCTTCCAGGACGGACAGACGTGCAATAGATGTCATACAGAACAGATCAACATAATAAATTAACAGAGAGACAGAGACAGAGAGAGAAGCAGGACAGATGGTAATGACAGTAGTTTACAACATTAATGAAAGTAATAATTAGGGTGCCAAGCCCGAGGGGCCAAGGGAACGCATATGCAAGCAGAGGCGTTTCCTAGGGCCAGCGGTGCTAGGAACCCTATTGTTTTTGTAAAGATTTTTATTTTTATTCTTCCGTAGGTAAAAGTGGTGCTGCAGGCTAAACCGTGCAAGGGAGGGCGGTGCAATTTGGAGGGGTGGTCCAGACCCCTGCACGTACCTCAGACGCAAAAAACTATGTATATCTGCCTGCAAGGGGCGCTATAACCTAGGCCAATGTGTTTTTGCCTATAGCTCTCACACCGTATGTCGCACATTCAAAAATCTTGTATCCCCAGCTTCCCTGAATAGAGCAGAATCACTTTGCCATAGGCCACGCCCACTTGGGCCTAGGAAGTTTTTTCGCAAAACTGCGAAAACTGGAAAACCTACTTTCTCGAACTTCTCCTTGGGATTTTGTCCAATCTGCGTGAAACTTGACATATACACTCTTCTACTGGACCTGATCTAAAGTTATCAAAAGAATTCAGAAGAATTTTATTCTGTCAAAAAATGCGCAAATTATTAACAAACAAACTTCTATAGCTAGCTATAAAAATGCAAACTGTTGGATATCTCGGTCAGACTAAATGCTATTAACACCAAATTTGAGATCATTGGTTGGCATAAGACTGTGAGGGTATGAGCTGAATTTGGCGAATTTTGGCAACTAGGGGGCGCTACAAATATGGTAAGTTTATATCTCTTGAATGGCTGCACTGATTTCTACGAAATTCAGTTGGTATGATGTAGGGCCAATTCTGAGGTCATATCTTGAAGGTGTTCATGACTGGTCAATGTGGGCGTGGCTTATTACAAGATAAACAACAAACAATAATTTCAGCCAAACTATTATACTGAGGGCTTTGAAATTTTAAGGGTACATATAGAATAGGACACAGATCTTCCGTACCAAAAATTGCATATGTACTCCACTAGGTGGCGCTATAACAGATGCAAACACGTTTTTGCCTGCAACTTACACATTTTAAATGACACTTTCACAAACATTATATCAATGTGTTCCCTGGATAGAGCTTGGTTTTCTGACACAGGCCCCGCCCACTTCTGCTGCACATTCTCTTTGCTAATTCGCCACATGTCCAAAACCTACTTTTTCGAACTCCTCCTACATTTTAAGTGCCACCTGCCTGAAACTTTGCACATAGAATCTCCAGATGTGTCTGATGAAAAGTTATCAAAAGAATTTTGGCACTCCAAAAAATGCGCTTGTTACAACCAAAAAATCTTTTTTGCTAGCTAAAAAACACACATTGTTTCATATTTCGCTCAAAGTAGATGCTTTCAACATCAAACTTAAGTCACTCGTTCCCGAGGTCATCCAGAGGCTTTGTGCCAAATTCGTCGCAAATCGGTCTATGGGTGGCGCTATAACGGATGCAAAGGCAGTTTTGCCTGTAACTTTCACATTTTAAATGACACATTCATAAACATGTGCTCGCCCAGAGCCCGTCGTCCTTCGGGGACAACTTCCATGGGCTCCGCGGGATGCGGGGACTGAGATGCACGGGGGGGCTTGGCCCCCGTTCATAACTGCTTGCAGTTCTAGTATTATAATTATAATTCTGGCTGTTGTGGTACAATATGTTGAAAGTATATATTAATATCTGATAGTGTACATATGTGACAATAATCATATGTGTATAATAATAATTATTAATAATAAGTATGACTAATGATAACAGCAGCAGCAGGAGGCATCTGGCAGGACCACGGCAGCAGCACAACCACACATGTCACACTATCCAGGCACCGCTGCAATATAAGTTAACCTGAGAGACAGTGGAGCACAAAGGCTCCGGAGAAGAAGCCGAGTTAGTGACATGCAGTATAGCTGAGTTAGCAAGATGCAGTAATAGGACACGAGAGAGAGAGAGAAGGAGAGAAGGTGCCCGGTGTATTATAGGGGGTCAGCCTAACTAGGGGCTGGTACAAGGCAAGCCCGAGCCAGCCCTAACTATAAGTTTTATCAAAGAGGAAAGTCTTAAGTCTAGTCTTAAATGTGGAGACGGTGTCTGCCTCCCGGACCATAACAGGAAGATGATTCCACAGGAGAGGAGCCTGATAGCTGAAGGCTCTGGCTCCTGATCTACTTTTGGAGACTTAAGGGACCACGAGTAACCCTGCGTTCTCAGAGCGCAGTGTTCTGGTGGGATAATATGGTACTATGAGCTCTCTAAGATATGACGGAGCTTGACCATTTAGAGCTTTATAAGTTAACAGTAGGATTTTAAATTCAATTCTGGATTTTACAGGGAGCCAGTGCAGCAAAGCTAAAACAGGAGAAATATGATCTCGTTTCTTAGTTCCTGTTAGTACACATGCCGCTGCATTCTGAATTAGCTGGAGAGTTTTTAAGGACTTACTAGAGCTACCTGATAATAGAGAGTTACAGTAATCCAGCCTTGAGGTAACAAAAGTGTGGATCAATGTTTCTGCATTTTTTTGGGTCAGGATAGGCCTAATTTTCGCAATATTACGCAGATGAAAAAATGCTGTCCGTCAGGTTTGTTTTAGATGAGAATTAAAAGACAAATCTTGATCAAATATTACTCCGAGGTTTCTTACGGTAGTGCTAGAGGCCAGAGCAATGCCATCTAGAGAAACTATGTCATCAGATAAAGAGTCTCTGAGTTGTTTGGGGCCAAGAACAATAACTTCAGTTTTGTCTGAATTTAACATAAGGAAATTGGTGCTCATCCAGGTTTTTATGTCTTTAAGGCAGTTATGAAGTTTAGTTAATTGATTACTTTCTTCTGGCTTCATCGATAAATACAACTGTGTATCATCCGCGTAACAATGGAAATTTACAGAGTGACTTCTAATGATGTTACCTAAAGGAAGCATATATAGAGTAAATAGGATTGGTCCAAGCACAGAACCTTGCGGAACTCCAAAACAGACTTTAGTACGTAAGGATGATTCATCATGAACGTGAACAAACTGAAAACAATCAGATAAATTTAAACCAGCTTAGTGCAGAACCTTTTAGGCCAATTAAATGTTCCAGTCTCTGTATCTGAATTTGATGGTCAATAGTGTCAAACGCTGCACTAAGATCTAATAAAACAAGTACAGAGACAAGTCCTTTGTCTGAAGCAATTAGAAGATCATTTGTAATTTTAACTAGTGCTGTCTCATTGCTATGATGCACTCTAAATCCTGACTGAAATTCCTCAAATAAATTATTATCATGGAGAAAATCACACAGCTGGTCTGCGACTACTTTCTCAAGGATCTTTGACATAAAGGGAAGATTAAATATTGGTCTATAATTGGCTAACACCTCTGGATCCAGGGTGGGCTTTTTTAGTAGAGGTTTAATTACAGCTATCTTAAAAGACTGTGGTACATAGCCTGTTAATAAGGATATATTGATCATATCTAATATATGAGTGTTAACTAAAGGTAAGACTTCCTTAAGTAGCCTAGTTGGGATGGGGTCTAAGAGACACGTTGATGATTTAGATGAAGAAATCACTGCAGTCAATTCTTGAAGAGAAATCTGGGAGAAGCAATCTAAATATATATTAGGTCTTACATCTGTGTTTGAGGTTGAATAGGTACTATCTGAGGACAGGAGGTCATGAATTTTGCCTCTAATAGTTAGAATTTTGTTGTTAAAAAGCTCATAAAATCATTACTGCTAAGGGCTAAGGGAATACAAGGCTCAATAGAGCTCTGACTCTCAGTCAGCCTGGCTACAGTGCTGAAAAGAAACCTGGGGTTGTTCTTATTTTCTTCTGTTAATGCTGAGTAATAGTTTGCTCTGGCATTGCAGAGGCCCCTCTTATACATTTTGAGACTGTCTGCCCAGATTAAATGAGATTCTTCCAGTTTGGTTGATCGCCAATTCCTTTCAAATTTTTTTTATACTGATTGTCATGAATGGAAAGCTGTCAAGGTCCTTTGACCAATCTATGTCTCCTACTTCATAAGAATCAATTTGATTAATTAACTTTAATGTATAACATATTGCTCCCTTCCCTTTATCGAGAGCTTCTCTTATATGGACTTTGAGAGATTCTGGTTTCTATCTTTGAGAGAGAGTACCTCATGTTCACATATTGAACTTTCTAAGGCCATGGAAATAACATACTAAAATGTTTTGGTTAGGTGGTGTTCCCCTTTAAAATTTCCACCAGTGCTCTTTGCTTGCAACACACTCCAGCCACAGGCTCTTTCAGCAGAGATGATTAAATTTCAGGTTAAATCCTTCTTTGATTTAGTGTTATTATTCATCTCTTACAAATTAATAAAATCACCCAGCTCCCATTCTTTTTCACTGAGGTTTGCCTGAGTTCACCTCCAGAGTCCCTGTTCGACACCAAATATGGTCACAGTGTTCAACAGTATTGTACAGACCAAGTGAGACAAATTCACCATTCACTTTCCGTAACGTGTCTATCAACAAGTTTTCTGAATATAGGAATTTATGAAGCCACACCCTTGTCTTGTATTTTCCCTGGAGATCAAGGTCATCTGGAGCAAAGAGACCATTTCTTTTACTGTTATCCCAGTCTTTCATACAGTGTGTCATCTAATGTGCATCACTTCTTGGTATTAACTGTCTTCTGGTCAGCTTTATGTTCAAATGTCTAGATTGCTTCAAATGTGCTCAAGGATGGTGGATCAGCTGTTTACAATAGAGTATCATCCATATCATATCGGAAATGGCACTGCATATACAAAGGAGTGTTTAATGATATCGTCTCGTGGCAGTATATGGAGCATCTATGGTATAAAAGATGCCTCTGCAGTGAAAAAATGACTACAAAGTAAGCAAAGCTTCTTAAATTGAAACAAAGTGAGAAGGACACACACTGAGCAGGCTGTCAATTATTCAGCTCAAGGTTAACCGGAGTAGCAGCGGTTCATATTATGGAGACCGTCCTCTGTTTCTCTGTATTAGTTCATGCAGCACAAGGCAAACTGACAGAAATATTCTGCTTACAGTCCTGTTTGCCAGTTTGTGTGTGTGTGTGTGTGTGTGTGTGTGTGTGTGTGTGTGTGTGCCTGCATTAACTTAGTGTAAATGCCAACAGCATCAGTCAAACTGAAGGTCAGACTTTAACTATGACCTTTAGACCCTAATCAACCTCCCTGGCTGTTTCCGTAACTGTATTCCTCCTTACTTCTTTTTCTCATCTTGTCTTAATCTGTCTGTTATGTCTTTATATGCTCGGTCTTTGTGGGTAGGTAACAAAATCAACATACTGGCACCTCTGAATCTCACCAGTTAACATGTCTTATTTCTTTTGTGTGTTTCCTGTGCTGGACTAATTGTATGCTGGTACCACTAGCTTCTTAAAGTCTCTGCTAGTTTTCATATCTTATTGATCATAAAGCCTTGTTTTCTTTACCCCCAGAGAGCGAGGTTTTCCTCCTATTTGAAGTCTTTTTGCTGTTAGGCTAACTGGTGACTGCCTGTAACAAGCGGTAGGCTATTGTCCTTTTGACCTAACTCTTGGCAAGAAATCAAATAAGTGTACTTTTCAAAATGTGAAACTATTCCTTTAGCATGAACTCCACACATATCAGTTTGCAAATTGTCTTACAGCTTTGTAAAATGACTCTGATTTCCTGTCTTCATCCGAATCCTTCCTCCCTTCTCATTGATTCACACTGTTTGGTCCAACACTAACAGGTCCAGATGGACACATGGATAGCTGATATGGATGAGAGAAGAGAAGGTATTCCTCCCAGACAGATTGGTCTCTGTGGTCAAGTGTTTCCTGGAAGAAGACATAACAAAGAGTGGACAGAATCCCGGCAATCCCACTTTACACAAACCCTTCATCGATCCGACTAACCAGCAGTTTAGGTTTCCACCTTTCTTTGCATGTCTCCCTACATTTCTCTCTCCATACTTCTGTTGCGTCTTCAGTTGTGTCTGTCTCTACTCTTTCTTGAGTGCTCAATTAAGTTTAACTGAACTTGTGTAGAGATTTATTCTTTTGCACACTGAATAGTGTAATATACTACACTTTGAAACAAAGAAAATTAGCTCTACACATTATTCTGTCTCTCATAAGAGGAGGAGGACTTACAATGCTGAGTTAGGATGCTGCTGAAACTTGATGGCATAAAGTGTCCCCTCTAAAGGTGAGTTTTCCATACTTTAACAAAAGTATAAAGGATGTGTCCCTGCATTTATGGGGGACTGCTGACTGCTATTTATTGATGCCTTCTCATTGTGGCTTTTTATTGTCCTTCAGATGTCCCATCTGTCTCATCTCACACACTGCTGTGGTTTTCTGAAGTGAAGCAAAGGCACTGACACAAATTCTAAAGGTGAGACAGAACTCTATATCATTTCAACATTAATTCATAAAATGAAACATATAGTTGTGAGTTATTATTCTCGAAGGTTTAATGGAACTAAATCCCATTTTTAGACCACTTTTGATCAACCTTTTTTTCAGCAATAACCATTCAAACTACATTACCTAATTACCTCTTAGTATATTAGTTTTAGTTGTCAGTGGCAGGGTCCGCCACTGCAGCGATGGATTCAAATTGGCTTCCCGCACAGTGGATTCACAGCAAACAATAATCTTTAGGATTATAACCTTTAAGGTATCATAAAACTCAAATTAAAAGCCTAGTCCCAATTAAATGCTCAGTCCCTTTTACTAGCCCAGTGTGGCTACACATTTTGACAATAAATGACTGTCTCAATTGGACGGCTGTTCTGGTTGCCAAGCAGTTATTTTTACAATAGTTCATTGGATTAATAAAACAGGTTGCTGGCTACCCACTGGAGCTAACGTTAGATAGCTGCTTAGATCGCACATACAAATATAAATGTTTAAACTTTTGTCAGTATGGAGATGCTACACATAGTTAGCTCAGTTAGATAATCATTCAGTTCATTTTACTCAAACCATGAGCACCAGAGAAGACTGTAATTCATTCAGATTTAATGGCATGACAAAAAAAGGTGACTCCCTCCCTGTGAAGCTGTCATAAAGTCAGAACATGTGTCCATTGCTTGCTTACCCTGTAAGTTATTCATATTCCTTTAGTCTGTAAGGGTCCACTGATCAAAAGAATCAAAAGCGTTTTAAAAAAAAAAAATCAGTCCAGGTTGTGAGTATTATTTTAACAGGATAAAGTGGTGTTGGGTCAGTATGCTGGGTGCCGTAATCCTCAAATGCTGTGAAAAGAGTGTCATAACACCCTCTCTCTCTGATGCGCTGTCTGTCTGAGCCAGATTAAATGAATCATATGTAACTGATATGTTATTCCAAGTAATATTCTTACTGGTTTAAATAAATAATTTCATTGTAATTCCCATTTTTGCTGAGCAATAATTTAATGTTAAAGGGATTAAAGGCCTGTCCCATATAGATCCCTGTCCCAAATATAAGCCTGTTGACTTTAGTGATGTAAGCAAATAATACAATAATGAAGTTTTACAATAATGTTTGCTAATGGCAACATACGTGGTTGCTGGTGTTGACACAACAAAAAAAAACACCCTGCATTTCACCAGTTGAATGCTTTTATTGTGAAGCAGCAGCAGTAGTAAATGTTACTAAAACGATGATGCTGTGTTTGCAGAGTGAACGGCAAAACATGAGGCTGAATTGAGATAAACGTACAAACTGTAACATTAGATCAGACACATGAACAAAAAAAAGAATAGTATTAAAACATCATGTGATGTCCTGAAAGTGTTAAGGAATATTATTTTCTTGCCTGTTAATTACCCATTAAGTTTTAGACTTGTGTAGTTCACCATCTCATACTCATATTTACAAAATACAGGTATGCTTTCTATGTTCTCCTTTTCTACAATGTGAGTAACAGGTAATTGCTGTTGGACTGTTATGTAATAGATGATTGCAGAAGGAGAGAGAAAGAGAAGGAGCAGGCAGTGACAGAAACAGAGGTAGAGATGATGAGGGGAAAAGAAATGAGGCGAGAGAGAAGTGTGGGAGAGAAGATGAGAGAACAAAAAAACTTATTCCTCTGTGCTGTATACAGTTCTCCCAAAAGATTCCCTGTATTAAAATGAAGACTCCCTGAATTAGAAAATAGACAAATCATATCCAGACCCGGGGAACACAGCCTGACAGAAACACAATGGGATTATGCAGACGAAAAACAAAGAAAGAAATAATTATGTAACAGACAAAATGTCATATATTCACAATCTGACCTTTTCTCATAAAAACAAGCAGGAACTAAAATAGAACAGATCTGCTGCAGCTTGGCTGAAACCTGGCTCTGTGTATTGTCAGTGGTAAGTGAAGTATGCAAGACTTACCAGGAGCAAAGACATGCTCTCACCTCTTGGGTATACAGTAAAAATCATGTAACAGCCAACACAAATTGGTCACACTCTGCTGTTCTTATACTGCTGATGCCAACAGGTAAGAATGTTGTATCGCCTAACCTAGCATTAATAAATCCCCATGGCTCATGTCATTAGTTAGATTTGGGGTCATCAGTGTTAATGCCGTCCCTCTCACTGCTTCTCAGGCACTTTCAACACTTTATGTTATGCCTATGTCTCTTTTTCTCCTCATTGACCCAGTGACCCAACCCATCAGCTAACATCTATGAAACCATACTGGGTGTACAAATAGCATAGCCCTACATTAAAGGTTCGTACAATGGCCATGTCTTCGATGATGATGTTCCAGAAGAAAACACACATGCTAATATTCTAATGCACCAGCTAATCAAAGAACTCACTTCACAGTCAGACAGGACACAGCAGGCTCTGTTATGATGACTGAGCTGTTTGTTCTGGCAAAGTGGCATTCCTGTCTGGTGAACAGAGGATTTTCTGTCCCCCGTGTCAGCTTGTTTGCTAGTTTGGTGACTCACAGTAAAGGTGACTGTGTCTAATTGGGAGGTGAGGTGCAGTATGGGCTCAGTCACAGATGTGGTGTTGTTTATGGGGATTTGTTTTTGCATCACCTTACATCACCAACAACATAAAAATGTCATGAGAATAGACTGAACCCTGTTGGTGTTAGTTTGGCTAATGAAGTTCTAGATTTTTCTTATTTTTTTTTTTTGATAAATTGAGTTTTTTTTGTGTGTGTAACATGAAAAAAGAGGGGAAATGACAGCATTTGCCACATCACATAGCATAAACTAAAAAATGAATGAACACTCAGTGTGTATTTCTTTATATTTCTTATAATGTCCCCATCCTGCTCACTCAATCTGTCTCTCTCTCTCTCTTGACTGTCTTTGGTGTTACAATATTATCAATACTATCAAAATAAATCATTAAATGAACAGTGTGTTAGATCCAGCAAGATTTAGTATGCATCCAGCATTAAGGATTATAGATTGCAACCAGCTGAAACTTCTCCTGATTAGGTTTAGTCAAGCGGGAGAGAAAGCTTCTCTTGCACCCATTTGGCATTTTTTTGTAACCTGTTTTTTAGGACCCTAATGGTGTCTAGTTAAGAATTTTTCTTGTTGCCAAGGTCAACTCATGGCCCATGGGGTTCGTTTGGTGACCATCTTGGATTGATGTCCACGCTAATGATGGAAAACGCTGATTTTCATAACTCTTGAACCAGACAACATACAAAGACAAATGAACCCACTTCTTCATATAACTTGGACACCAAGAATCAAATAGAAAGGTCATTGATGTGGTACAACCACTCTGTTGGTTTAAAGAAAAACAGAAACAGAAAATGACACATTTTAGGCTCTTAACAATATAAATTCTGCTATTTTGTTTTGTAGTTGTTTCCTGCAATAGCCAATCAATCCCAAGGTTATTAAATGGAGGTCTATGACACCAAGATGAGTCAGTTTCAAGTTGGTGAGGAAGATGTCAAACCAGCCCAGGTACCTGATGAAGTGTGAATAATGCTGTTGAGTGTTAAGTGTGGCTTATGTTAAATAAGCTTTAATGTTTTACAATCTTAGTTATATTTAATGTAACAACTTTGATCAATACAATTACCCTGAGTAGTTCTGACTATGTGGACCTTGTCTTGGTTACCTTATACCGGGATTCCAGTCATCTGCAGAGGTCTCTTCTCCCTAAAACAAAAGGACTTAAACCAGTTAAAAACACTGAATAAAGCAGTTTCACGTAAAAAAAAAAAAAAATTGTTGATTTTCTAATGCTGCTCGTTGCAGAGGGGTTTCTAACCGTGACTGCAGTTGAATTATCATATCTAGAGCCAGTGTTTGGTTTGTCCATTGTAGAAACATGGCGGTGCAACATGGTAGTCTCCGTAGACGATGACCCACTTTAAAACATTCATATTTTACTGGACAAGTGAAAAGTTTGACCTGCTGATGACGCAGCATAGAAGTTCAAGGGATCAGGATTCATCCTCTGTGCACCATGAATGTCTGTACAAATGTCACGACAATCCATGTTTTAGCTTTGACTGAAAGAAAATGTTAAAAGTTTTAGCAGAATGTGTGTGTTTTGGATATATGCAGACTGTCAGTGTTTACTCAAAGATTTGTTACAAGAGCATTTGAGGCAGATGCTGATTGGTCCAGGCAATGAACCACACCATCAAGTGATGTAACAAACAGCAATACCAATACCAATACCAATACCAGTGTTGTCATTGGTATTGATGTAACAAACAGCAATACCAATGACAACACTGGTTCCCAGTCACCAGTCGCATTTAGTTTTCTGTGCCTTCTCTCTCTCTCTCTCTCTCTCTCTCTCTCTCTCTCTCTCTCTCTCTCTCTCTCTCGCTCTCTCTCTCTCTCTCACACACTCACACACACACACACTCATGCTACGCCTTTCTACTATGTGTCTCTTACTGCTCTCTAATTTTAACTTTGTTGATAAGGGAGGATGGGGGGCAGGCTAAATTTTATACTTCCTGCAATTATAATCAAATAATCATATTTCCATGTGTATTTTTTAATAATCTGGCTAAAAAATGCCCTCCAATGAATGATTAGAGAAACATAAAATCAAACTTTGACTAAGGAAATCAATTTCCCAGTCATGCCCAATTTATGAAATTGAAAAACTTTTAACAAACCCCAGTATGCAGAAATAATTTTGAAAAATGACAGTGTTCCTTTTTCCCCTGCCAAAATTTAGCATAAATTTGAAGGGTTATTTGGCCCCCTTCCTGACAAAACAGTCCTTGAGTTTAAGATGATACCCGTGTCTTTACTGTAGTTTTAAAACTGAGTCCACTACAGCAGGTTTTATTTGCTAAAAGTACTCATACCTGCTGCTTTTTTTTGGGGGGCAGAATTTTGACCACTGTCGCTCTTCTCTTTTCATTTTCTTGTTCTATATGTAACCTGACTTTTCCTTTAGGAGCCCCTGATTTTTGGTGAAGCATTCTGACTTAGCTCATCAGGCTTGAGCTGGGGTCATCTTTACCCTTTGACCCCCCCCCCAACAGTGGGCCTGGGTGTAGTGACAAGTACATCGCGTAGATTAATTGTTCTTTGCACCTGGTAGGTAACTTTGTGGCCTTCCATGACATTTATGATATCTGAGTCATAACTCTGGTGTCTGGTCTATTGAACGACCCACAAACTAATAAAGGACATGCAGGCCTTCTCTGCTCTGGCCTCACCCTGGAGGTTAAAGGTGTGTTTTGAAAGCAGTTTTCTCCTCTCCCTCCAACCCTGCAACACTTGTCTGCTTGTGTATTTACAGCTCCACCTCTGCAAGAAAGAAAGACAGCATATAAGTGTATTCCCCAAAATACTGTACCATTTCTTGTCCAATTGGTGAATTGAATACGGAATTCTTGCTTTAACCAAATACACCTCATCAGGAAACCTCCTATAAGAAACAAACAAAGTGTATTGGTAATAGATACCTCAGATTGAGCTTCCACTTGGTTAATCTTGCCAGATTCTTTAACAGCCTTCAACACAGGACCAGCCAGATGAAAGAATTCAAGTACTCCTTGTTATTGTCAAACATTCAGAATGACTTAGTCACTGCTGTGTCAGTCTGTGCGTATGAAGGTATTGTAATTCTGTCCCTTCTCTGCAATCTCATCTCATGAATACACAGCTGGCATAGAAAGGACACACTGATAATGCCCTCCATCCATTATGCATGTGTTTGTGAGTCTGCATCCACGACTGTGTGGTTTATGTGTGTGTTTAGTATACATATTTAAACACATACAGGTCGGTGGTGTATTTTTCATGGTAATGACTCTATTCCCTGCCTGTCAGACATTTAATGTCTTAATAGACAGATTCCCTTTGGAAAAATAACTAACTTTAATGGTTTCTTTTTTTTTAAACTTTACACAATCTAGCAGCAAGCTCCACTGCTCAGCTGCACGGTCATCGCTTGGCATTTGTTATTCTGTATGAGTAGCACATTTTCATAATGTTGGGAATCCCACGGAAATGCCTCAAGATAAAATTAGGCATCCAGAATCCCATGAATACTGAAGCTTGAATTTCACTAGTATTCCTGATTTCCTAATATGGTTGCATTATTTCTTTGTCTATGCATATTATATAGGCTTTGCTTACAGCAGACATTTGATTTGTCGGTAGGAACAGGTCTACAGCAGCAATATCAACATGCTAACATGTTCACAATGCTTAAATGTTATGGAAGCCCCTTTCTACCAATGTGATAATAAAAAAAAGTCTTTTAAGTAATTATAATGAGAAACGTTCTCAAAGTAATGACTTAGTATCTCAAAATAATGTCAAACTGTAAAGATGAGTTAGTATTGTTTCTCATTATTTTGAGACACTAAGTCATTATTTTGAAAAAGTTCTTCATTATTTTGAGAAAAGAAGTCATTGTTTTTAGATACTAAGTTATTGTTTTGAGATACTAAGTTATTATTTTGAGATACTGAGTTATTATTTTGAGACAGTTTCTCACTATTTTCAGAAATTAGGTCATTATTTCGCAAAAGTTTCTCATTATTTTAAGAAACTAAGTCATTATTTTGAGATTCTCAGTCACTATTTTGACATGCTAAGTCATTATTTTGAGATACTAAGACATTATTTTGAGATGTTAAGTCACTATTTTGAGATACTAAGTCATTATTTTGAGATACTAAGACATTATTTTGAGATGCTAAGTCACTATTTTGAGATACTAAGTCATTATTTTGAGATTCTCAGTCAGTATTTTGACATGCTAAGTCATTATTTTGAGATACTAAGACATTATTTTGAGATACTAAGACATTATTTTGAGATGCTAAGTCACTATTTTGAGATACTAAGTTATTATTTTGAGATGCTAAGTCACTATTTTGAGATATTAAGTCATTATTTTGAGATTCTCAGTCACTATTTTGACATGCTAAGTCATTATTTTGAGATACTGAGACATTATTTTGAGATGCTAAGTCACTATTTTGAGATACTAAGTCATTATTTTGAGATGCTAAGTCACTATTTTGAGATATTAAGTCATTATTTTGAGATTCTCAGTCACTATTTTGACATGCTAAGTCATTATTTAGAGATACTAAGTCATTATTTTGACATACTAAGTATTTTTTTTTAGAAAGTTTTCGTATTTTGAGATACTTAATCGTTATTTGACATGCTGAGATATTTTGATCAAGTGTTTAATTATTTTGAGATGCTAAGTCATTATTTTTAGATTCTTAAATTTTTGAGACAGGCTGTTGTCATTTTGAGATATTAAGTTGTTATTTTGAGATACTCCGTAACTTGAGAAAGTTTCTAAATTTTGAGATGCTAAGTTATAATTTTTGAAAGTCCCTGCTTGTCAGTTACATTGGCAAAAATGGGGTTCCATTACATGTACATGTTTACCAGGTATAATGTTTACCATGTTCACCATCATATTATAGTTAGCAGGCGGTCTGTAGCCAAGTAGCATCAAACAAAAAGTACAACCGAGATTGAAGTCACACTTTAGGGTACCAAAGTCTTGCCTAACCTATTCTAAACCTAACCCTAACCCTGTTCCATCTGGTAGTGCGAGATATTTCCCTCTGTAAGTGAATACATTGACCAGCTGACCAGCATTAGATGAAAAACCAAGCCATCACCAATGTCCCTGGAATTTATCCTTTGGAGATCATGCATGTCTGTACCAAATTTCATGGCCATCCATAGTTGTCAAGATATTTCAGGCTGGACCAAAGTGGACTGACCAAGAGACTGACATTCTCACTCCCTAAAGACACAGTGCAAGTGTGGCTAAAAACACATGATGGCTCCATTCCATTCAGCTGTCCAAGTAAACCGTGAAAATAGAGTAAAATAAAAACTTTCCTAAAAAAGGCCTGTGAGGGTGAGGATTTCTGTTTTCAGTAGCTGTCAGAGAGGCCAGAATGTCTTTATATCATGTGAAACATCTGTGGTACATGACAAAATATCAGAATCAGACACAGGTTTAATTTTTTGGGATTCATTTCATTTTAGCATACCTGTAAAAATGACATTAGAAGAAATTGCATGTCTCACTGTTACACACACATCAGCATTTTCTCAATCTGCATTTTCACTTTCCATCCTGTCCTTGCCTTTTCCTCCTCCCCTCCCTCAGCTTCTTTTCCTCCTCTCTCCCTTTCTCTCTCTGTCCATGCCTCTCTTGCTCCCTCCTCTTTCTTTTCTTATTTCATTCTTTAGTAGGCTTCCCTCTTGATTTATGACTAGTAGCCATGCTCATATGCTCATGTTGTCTTGAGGCGGAGAGAAAGGATAGTATTTCATCTGAGGACTTGGAGGTTACACACACACACACACACACACACACACACACACACACACACACACACACACTAATCTGATACATCTGCATCTTGCACCAAGTAATCAATCAGATTTCAGAAACAAAAATCTTTTAAAGGTTGACTGTAAATAAATACAACAAGCATATAAAGTAACACATACGCATGCATACATTTTCCAGTTTCCACAAGCATAGGCACTAACTTAAATATTTACACATACACACATGCCAACATACTGTATATAATGTACCATACGTTCACAACCCTACACATCTGCACTGTGTTTCCTCTGAACACAAATTATTACCCACCAATTACTTCCAATTTTTCATTTTATAGTCGCCCCTTCCCTCTGATATATATTCCACCTTACTTGACACTTTTGTAGAGATAGCATTATGCCTGTGTGAGAAAACATAGCAGATACCCACTCAGTGATCTTGCATGCAAGAACTACTGTAGCGCCCTGCATCTTTGACATACAACCAGTGATTCTCCCACTTTTACTCATTTCCTATTTTCTTTGAGCATAGCTGATTTTCCTTCCACCGAAATGAATTATTCTTTATTATGCATGCATGTGTGCACTGCAGGTGTGCTGTGAGCCTGCAGAGCACTTTGACTGATTTGACATTTAAATGGCAGATTTAAAAAAATAAATAAATAAAAAAGAATTAAACAACCACTCTAAAAATAACAAAGTGCTGGGAAATCCACGATCCTGAGACATTATCTGCCAACCAAAATGTGTCCCTTGTGGGTTGAGCTCATCATGAAGTTAGGCTTCTTACAAACAGCAACCCATGTTAAGCTTCCTGCTGCAATGCATATGCTGTGCGTGTTATGTTGGAAAATGTCAACAGGATTTGAACAGTATGACAGCATTGTAGGATAGCAACATTATAACCATTACCCTGCTGAAAATATCATTAGTGTGCTCCCCGATGCTTTTGTTTTCACTGTGTGTCACCAAACGTCAGGTGCTTGACTGATTGCTGGTTGGAGGTGCAGCTATTGGTGTACAACAGGGGAAAGAACACAGCCTTGACCTGATGGTCCGAGAGTCAGAGACATGTTTACCCAGCTTCATGTGCTGCTTCCTGTTAGACTGTGAGTCTGTAATGTGAAGGAATTTTGGTGTGTTACAGCCTTCAACCTTGGTCAGTAATGCAAATGGGTGACAGTTATGCTAAAGGTAACAGTCAGGTCAGCAGAAGGCCTACAAGACGCCTTGAGGTCAGGCTACTTGACCTTTGTTGAGAACGCATTCCATCTATCGTCTCCCAGTTGCAGCAGAGGGAGTACAGCTGCCTGGATAAGGGTGCCTAGCTGGCTCTGTTGCTATAGCTCCAAAGGTTAAGGGGAAGGTAGATTGCCCTGGGCTCCAGAATCAACAGACAAGAGTCTCTTTTCAGATATGTGCATTTTGTAAGAAACAGTCGAGGTGATTTAGGGTGAGCCAGGTGAGCGAGCTTGTTGTTTAAAGTTAGTAACCAATAGAAACTTCACACTGCCTTAGATCAGGACAGAATAACCTTATTTGGGAACGTGAAGTAACCCCTCCTCGATCAAGTCTTCATGTAATACTCTGTGTGATCCATTGACGTCTCTTGAGGTCTACTTCAGCTATTAAATGATCTGGGGCCTAATTTATAAAAGAGTGCTTAGGATTCATGCTAAAAGTTGACGTGCGCCCAAAAGCGGAAAATGGCGTGCACCAAAAAATAATCTGATTTAGAACGCACGATTCTGCCCTCTACACACCCTAGTTCAACCATAAATGGTCATGCAAATCACCTCATGAATGCGATCTGCATATAAATAAGCCAGCATGCGAGTGTTCTCTCGTTGTGAGTCACGGCGACAGGTGTAAGAAACGAACCAAAAACGGAATTTCTCTGAGACTGACAGCCTATTTCCACCAGATGCGTGTCGGTTGCATCTGCGCTCCGGCACGGCAGCGGAGCCGATAGGATTCAATTCTAGTCAATGTGCGTGTTTCCACCGGCTGCGGCTGTGCTGCGTTCCGGCTCCGTCTCAGCTCCGGCACCCCGGAGCCCTCCGCAACAGATACGCAGGACTTCTATTTTTGCCGGACGCTGGAGCACAACGCAGCAATTCAGCACAAAGCAGATCGTGCGGGGCAGGAAGTCATGCACAGAAACACAATAAAACATCCAGTTAATTTTCAAAATAAAATACAGTGTTCATGGCAGATCATATTTCCCTGCACTACACCTAGAAAACTACATAATGGGTAGAGGCAGGCCTGAAGTCAACAGGTCAGAGGTTTTCAGACGTCATTTCACCCCGTTGACACCATGGACGAGGAGATATTAATCATGGCAGTGCACCGAGATGTCTTCCGGCGGAGCTGCACTGCACCGCACAGCAAACACAGCTGGTGGGTATTGACGGACGGTGGAGCACACAGCGGATAACCAGCACTGCCGTTCCACAATGGACACGCATCCAGTGGAAATCCGGTGTGAGCTAGAGACCCTTTAACAGGAGGTGGAGGACTGAAGAAAGATTTTATTTAGCAGGATCACTAATAAAAGAAAGCGAAAAAAGTGGCAACACATCAACGCTGCTGATGCTGTCAGCTGTGTCTGTGAGACTGCATGGGCAGTGACAGAAAACAAAAAAAAAAAGTGGTCTGATCTAAAGGTAGACCAAATATTTCTACTCCTTTACCAACATGTAGTTAATGTGTTGCTTTTAAATTTGATGTTTGACATTGATGTGCGACATAAAGAATCACATTTATTAAAGGTGGAGGCAGAAAGGAGTATGTGCCAGTGCCATCTTGCACAATTACGCACGAGGGTCACCGCAGTATTTCTATGTTTATGGCAATTAGTCTGATCAGACACCCGGTCTGAATTACAGCATGAACCAGTGGTATCCCTGTCCCAAAATACAACGTGTAATTTGAAATACAATTCAAAGATGAAAGTATAACAGGCGAACACGTTTCTTCATGCCGGTTTTGTCATGAACAGCACATGTCTAAGTAGGGCTGATGAAATGAGTGTAATGGTTGTGCTTAATGGCTGTATTTCGAGACATGATAAACGCACTGGAAATATTTAGCTAAATAAATAAATATATTCCATGCAGTCGCGCCATCCTCTCCCCCTCCTGCGCTCACACAGTGGACAATGAGACGTTAGAGGCAGTGCGGATTAAATGCTTATTTAGAAAGAATTTCAATTCAGGATTTGAGTTGGATTTTACGTTTTTATGAAATAATTATCACTCACTCCAAGCGCAAAATAAGGCTGCTGGATTTAATTTCAATGATGACGTGGATCTAAGGTGGATATAACGTGACATTAAATTTGTGTGAAACATCAATAAAAATCTGACTCCACTTCTCCACCTGCGCCGCCACTTCCCAGTGTCTCCAAAATGTACGCACGCATGACTCAGAGATTGCTTACAGGTGCACACATTCTCCCGCCAAGTTTATTTTTATAAATCACAACCTTTGCGTGGGAAGTGGTATACACCACTTTCAAGCCCCGTTTTGTGCGTAAGCAAGCTTTATAAATGAGGCCCCAGCTCTGGAATTTCTACACCATTTCTACCCACCTGCAAGTGGAGTTGTGCCCGTCAAGGTGCTAACTTTGAAACGCGGGGCCATGCTGACTGTGTCGTCTATAGACCTGTTGGCTCTGTAGGCAAACTGTCTGCTGGGGGTCCACGAGTGGGGCAGTGAGGGTTACTGGTTATTATGGCACACCTTTCACAAGGAAATGCCTCTCCAAACAGTCTGTTCTGTATACAAGTGTTGCTTTTACACACGCAGCTCAGTCACAGAGGCATTATTTGAAATGAAAAGGAAAACAGAATCAGGTTGTACATACAAATGCCTCAAAAATGCCGAAAAGATTATAAAAAGAAATTTCTAAGATTAGACTGCAGCAAGCGACCTGACTTAAAGTAGAAAATAAGTTTTTTGTTTTTTTAGCTCTTGATTCACACAATAATGTGTACACAGACTTCCAGACCTCGATTAGAGACTCCAAAGCTAAAAGTAAAACTGCAAGCTAGTCTGATTATTTGATTAAATGTTATGTTTCTCTCAAACGAGAGTGGTTCAGCAGCAGGTTTTAGCTGCCTGTAAGACTTAATTGATTTCTTAACAAGGTGGTGTCAGTTGGGTGGTTGGCAGGCAGCTTGTTAAATGCAGGGCACAGCTGACAGCTTTCTGAGGGTGGAATCATGTCACATAGGAGCAACTGTCAGAACGGCTTGACAGCTCAAAGCAACAAAGTCAAAGTGTTCAATATGGAGCTGTCATGATTTCTTTTGGTGATAATTTTAGCTTGTTCCCACATACGCATTATGGAGAGATATTTGAGTACAAAAGAAAATCAGCAAATAGTTTTGATTACAATTCTATTATGTATTAAATCTGGTTTGAATGAGTCTGTAACACCATGTTGTAGTAAGATAAACCACTTAAAGCTGACATAAACAATGCTCATCTACTTAGAAGCTTGTTTTAACTGTCTTTTACCAAGAAGCTGAGGAAGCAAGATAGAGGATTTGGACACAACTTCATGTGCTTCCAGTGTGCATGGAAAAGGAAAAGGGGCCTGTTGGAGGGAGGTCAAAACTTCAGCGACACTTTTAGTATGAAGAACAACTTTATTGCGAGGCCATCTCATTTCGGCTTGTGGCATTAATCAGAGTCCCTGATGAAGGCTGGGGGCTGGGGGCTGGGATTGCCTGCACATGGGTCTCACCTCGAACATTACAGGCAAACATGGGGGTGGCTGAGCCCAAAGGTTGGTGACTAGAAGTGCAGTGCTGACAATGGCAACAGTGCTGACAGAGCTAACAGTATTACCCCTGGGAGGGGGAATGAAGGGTGGGGGTTAAGCTTCTGCACTGACAGTGCTAACATTGCTAACAATAGGAACAGTGCTGACACAGTGTTAACGGTGATTAGCACACGTTCATCGGAGTGACCTGGAGGGAAACTGGAGAGTGGGCGATACATGTATGCGCACCTTTCTCCTCTGCACAGCTGACAAGGCAAGTGTGCTCTGCAGAGTGGCAGCGATTTGCTAGCCAGTGGGAACATGAACACAGGAGGGGCAGGGGAGGACTCACATGCACAAACATGCACACGCAGCCAACCCGGCTACAAAAACAAAGGACAGAGAAGCTCGAATTACAACACACACAGAGGTAGCATGACTTCATACTTAGGACACCATTATTCCACTATAGGCCTATTGTTACATAGCAAATAGTGGTTTGCTGCTGTGTTAATGTTCTAAATGTCCTATTTTACACCTTTGATATTGCAAGATATGACATTTGGCCTTGGCAAAGGTCTGTGCACTCCAAGTGCCCTTCTAGTTAAACAGCATGTTTACCTGATCTTAGGTAAGCTGCAAATGTCAGCATGCCTCAACTAACTACAGTATCATTACACCGGCTCATTTGACCAGTGTTTTACGATGTGGCTGTTGCACCGTACTGATCTGTCTTGCCTGTCCGTGTGCTATCATTGTCTCTTTTCGCTCCCAGCCATTATCAGTTACAAATTTCTTTTTTAAATGTGAAAAATATAGACATGTAGCATGAAAGCGTCTGAAAAGCAACAGTTGCATGAGTCTCAAGGTCAATGCAGAGTTGGCAGCCCTGTAGACCTCATCCTTGAAATCTTTTCCCTTGTACATGTGAAACATACTGTTGCAAAATATGAACAACAACGTATAAATCTAACCTCTGTGTAGCATTTCCAAGTATGGTTTTCTAGATGAATATCCAAAATTGGGTTATAGTTGATCAAATGTTTGATAGGCAGCTCTGGCTCGGGAGGTAGCGTCAGTCCACTTATTGGAAGACTGGCAGTTTGATCCCCGGCTGTTGCAGTCCTCATGTGAAAGTGTCCTTGAGCAGGATACTGAACTTCAACTTGCTCCTATTTAGTGTGTGAGTGCAGGTGAATGTTTAACTGAGTAGCACATGGCACCTTGTATTATAGCGTTGGTCACTAGTGTAGGGGTGATTAGCTCTTCTGCAATGTGATAATAATGCTACTCCCTATTTAAATGTCCTGGGCTATCTACTCTACTGGTGAGGATACTGACTTTTTGCCCGAAACATGTAGCTGCAGACTTTTATCATTATATAACATATGTAGCCCTAAAGTGCATATTTAAGACCTTTTCGTGTAGTTTGAATACATGTCCTCTGGAATTATTAAAGAAGTCATCAGATGCAGAATCTCATGCACTGTTACATTTCCTATGTAAAGTAATGCACCAACTTTGTACAAATCCTTTGTAATCATGAGCAAGTAATTCATGCATAACCCAGACATTTTCTTCAGGAGACTGGTTTTAGGAACCATCTGAGCTTTGAATGAAATTTAAGTCATTTTAAGGTACGTTGTCAGGATCTTTTTTTCCTAATGTGGCGAGGGAGAGGTAGGTATAAATTGGAATTTTAACACGCGGGAGGATAGAGGATGAGCCAACAACGCCACCTGGGGAGTTTCACCCCAGGAAATACTTAAAGTACCTTGAATAGCGTGTAGAATAATTGCTAAGGCACACAGGTTCGTTACTGAAAGAGGCTGAGACGTGTAATCTGTTAAGGCAGAAATGGTTTTATTGATAAAAATAATCAAAGCAAATGGGAGGGGCTGGGGCTGCTGAAAAGGGAGAAGAATAAGATTAATAAACAACCAAAAATTTAAGTATATAAAAATAGTTTATTACAATTTATACTAAAAAAAAAAAAAAAAGGCCTGATAGAAATTCTAAAAATGACTGATACAATAATTAAAAACTCAGCCCAACATAAACAAAACTAAGGAAAAGAATTGGAGCTGAGGCCACTTGGGAGAGGCAGACTACACAGAGGAGTGCCTCGGGGTGCTACCACTAACCACCACAAGTGGGCACAGCAAACAAACACAGCAATCCTTAAACAAAAAAATGGTGCAGTCTATGGTGTCCCAGTGCAACTACTCACACACAAACGTGAAGGGACCTCACCACGGGTGCCTAGCCTCTCACCAATATGACTCTCTGCTCCTGTAATAAATAAACAGAAACTCACAGAAAGATAATTAAACACAAACAAAAATGCATCCCAGTTGGCTGAACAAATCTGAATTAACTCAAAACTCAACTATGGAAACTCAAGAGATAACATTACAAAATATGCCAGACTAAAAAAAAAAAACAGCTAAATCACAAATCAATTGTACAATAACTAAAGTAATAATTAACAAAAACAAATTAATGGTTAAGGGCAAAACAGGCAAAAAGGCACGTAAAGCCAAAGGGACAAAGCAAACAAAACCAAGTAGGGCAAAGCAGCAGCGATACAAAAAGGGGCAGGAGGACCACCTCAAGGTATCTGATATAGGAATGCAGCAGGGCAGGAGGAAAATCAGCTTGGTACCTGGAGCAAGCAAGCAAACAGCCACAGCAGGAACAGAGCATGAGGCAAGAAAGAGGGGAGAGGGAAAGCTACAGGTGACTTATATTTGCCAGGCCCTGATTAGGAGGTGGAAACATAGGAGGAGTCAGGCCCAAGCTGCATTCACTCCCTCTCCTGCACTAGTCCACCACACTAAACCTAACCTCCATAACTTTTTGCTTGCTGCATAATTTTACGTAAAGTAATTTGTGGGGCACTGATTTGTAGAAAATCATGTAAACCGTTGTATGAGGATACATTAAACACACAGACTTAGTTAGCTTTAATTAGCTAAGTGACTACAGCTGATAAATTCTGAGATGAAAGCAGTCTTTTTTCTGTCTGAAATAAATGATTCATTGCTTCAAAACTTAGTACAAAATTTGAGTGATGCTGTTATCACTGTAAACTGCATAGACACAAAAGGTCTAGGTGCAAGGCTTAGTGCAGGGTCAGCTCCTTTTCAATGGAAAACAAAGAACCCTGCAAATAATGTGAAAATGGCTCAATAATTGTCACAAAGTTGCTTTTATAAAGAGACACTCAGTTGTATTCATGAGTTTGCAGCCACAGCTAATGAGCTGTGTGAATGGGAACACGACATGTGGCAGGAAATATCTACAGCATCATAATATGTGACGATCAAAAGACTTTGAAAATCAAATGCAGACTAGGATAACAACGCAAAGCTCTTGATGTAGTCCTGCTCTGTGAGTGGGAGCTGTAGCTGCTTTATGTATGTAACACTATGTTAACTTTTCCAACAGCACTTCTCTACTTTATTGATCCCTCTCTTTCTCTGCATCATTACATGAGCTGTAGAAGCCAAACACAACGTTAACACACGTGTTTCTGCATACACATATATAGGCAGCACAAGGGTGCATGCAGTCATTAATCAATGGGAGTTGTGAAATCAATGAGGCGTTAAAAAAGAAAAGAGAGGCTGTGGGGTGAAAAACTCTGGGAGTTAGTTTGTGTCTGTTTTCTGCCATCTTAGTCATTCATCTTTGCAGCCCGTGTGCAGGATATTGGCAAGTTTTCTCATAAAACAGGAGATTTCTGTATGATTGATAATCACACATTTCATTAAATATATTTTGCTCCAAGCACATTTCAGACACCTTTCCCTCAAACACCTGAATTTACACCTTTGTGTGTGTGTGTGTGTGTGTGTGTGTGTGTGTGTGTGTGTGCGTGTATGCGTGTGCGTGTGTGTATAGCTCCTTTCACACATGCACTGCAACCTCAACCTAATTTAGACACTACCTGGAGGAGCTCTATGTGGGAACGCAAGCGCTTGAATAAGCTGGAGCGGACATTAAGCAGACTTTACCCTTCCAGCTCCCTGGTACAAAGTCCATGTAATGATTGATTGAGCCCATGTGTGAGTAGAGCAGGTCATTGTCTGGAAATTTCACAGCAAGCGAGTTGGCATGTTGATGATGGCTCTGTCCTGTGGCTGGCGCAAAACTGGATGAATACAAACATCCCAGGGTGAAGAAGAAGAAGAAGAAGAAGAAGAAGAAGAAGAAGAAGAAGAAGAAGAAGCATTTATACAAACAAAACCATGTAACCAGAGAGAGGACAACATTTGGGAGCTTTTGTTAGCAAAGGTCTTTGCACATAAAGTGTACATTTTCTGTATGCATTTTTTTTTCTCCAAACTGTCATCTGATAAAAATTGTTATGCAGAGAAACCTTGCACATTGTGAAGCATTTTATTGCTGTATTGGTTGCAAAAATGTGCAATATGATGTAAAATAAAAGACAAAGTTCCTCCCATGCTACTCTGGACTGTAGTTACCTCCCTGACTGTTGCCACTCCCTGCCCATTTCTGGGCTTTGGCACTGCAGCTACCTGAAGGAGCTGAGCTGTCCTCCTTCTCTGTCTCCACCCTGTCACTCTCACTGTATTCGGTAAACATTCTCCTCTTTGTCATCATCAGTCACCTGAATATCACTATCTCAGTTGTCTGACTCACAGGATGTAGACTGTGGCTATAAGCCTGCCACTGCTGATTTCGGTTGGCATCCACCTTTCTGTCTGCTATCTGTGTGGTACTGTTTCCACACACCCATCATTACTGGAAACAATGACAACAATCTCTGAGCTTACAACCTGCATGCTGAACAAGACAAAGATTTGGATCCTCCAGTAAGGCATGCCTGCTTTGTTCTTCAGGTGAATTGTTGTAAAAATCTACAACGGCTAAAACAACTTGTTAACACACCTTAGAAAAGCCCAGACTCTGTCTCACAGGACTCTCATTCTCAATGTTGATCCATTTTCTGGCACCGCCTGTCAGAGTTTATGTGCCACATCTTTCAACCCCGGCAGCGACATGTGCCAGTGGAAGTGTCTTCACTGATGTACCAATCTGTTCCACTTTAAACGAACTTCTGTGATATCATGATAATAATGTTCTGCTAGTTTCACCTCTAGGGCACCGATTATCAAATTAAGTTTGTTTTTTGTTGAATCACACAGTGACATACAACTGACATACATGCTTTAATGACAGTGCTCCCCATGTGCAAATGTTCCAGCAAAACAAGTTCACCCATCCTGCATCCTGGGCTCAGTGCCATCCAAGGAGACTCAGAAGACTGGTTTAAAGAGACTAAAACAAACCAGAGCACTTTTGTTAGTAGACTATCTGAGTTATGATATATTCACCCTGTTTCTCAATCTGGGTTCCAATGTGTCTCACAGGTTATGCCACATTTTCTTCATTGCTTCTTGGTCAAACTCTATGCTTTTGAAGGACGAAAGAAACAAAGGTCGTAACCGAGATCAATTCGAGGAAGGGCAGGAGACTGGGATGCCACATAAGGAAAACTCTGAAATTTCTGCAACGTACTTTCTGCATCATGTCCAGCCTCCTGCACACTCTATCCTGGCACTAGCCCTCACCTAAACCAAACTGAGTATTTCCAGGAGATGAGAACGCGCCTGAAACGGAAAATCTCCTGTTGCATTCCATTTGTGTGAAAAAGACAACTCTAGACAATGTGCGAACTTTGTGCAGAATTCATATAAGAAAAGAAAATATGGCACTTCCACTGTTGAAACAAAAATATTCCTAAATTAAGACCATTCTGTATATGTAATATGGCTGATGTTCAGTGTGTCTGTGTGTGTTTGTGCACATGCTCAGAGTCTGAATTTTTCACAACAGCACCTCATTATTTCTACATGGTAACTGCTGCTCTGAAGCACAATTATCCCCTAAATGAGAAGGAAATTAATGCTTTTTAAATAGCTAACCACCAACCGGAGACAGAGTATTTGTGTGTGTGTGTGTGTGTGTGTGTGTGTGTGTGTGTGTGTGTGTGTGTGTGTGTGTGTAAAAAACAGAATGTGGTTAGCACATAGCTTTACATTGTTCAATATTTATTCATAGTCATTCAGCAGTGGTGGGTCACAGCAGCAATAACTCTACTGCCACTGACAGAGAAAATGGGAAATTAACAAATTGCCATAATTTATCCAAATGCCCTTCAAAACACAAACAAGCATCAATCCTGTGGAGAGTATTCAAATGCAAAGCAGAAATTATTTTTATCTCTGGAGTTTGCTCCACATCCAAAACATAAACCAATGCCATGACAGGATGTCACATTAAGAAGAACTCTTTCATGCAGGGGGAGCGATTAAAAGTTGCTTTTATCAGTGGACAGGTCTCATATGGCTTGAGGTGGTGCTCAGCATAAGATATTATGTTACATTTAGAAGACTTTCTGTGACTAACTTGGAGTGTTTTTGTGACCTAAAAATGTCAACCCATCCTACTTTAGTATTGGTTTTCTAGAACAAACTGGTTTCTGCTACAGTTATGAAGGAAATCAAATAAACACAAGAGGCTTGTGCTCTAGATAAAGGATCAGCACTCAGTGAATAACCTCCTAAGCCCTATGATAAGCTATTATGGCAAGGCTTAACTATACAGACCAGCGAGCAGTGATAACTAACATGTCTTTGGGGTCATCGGGTGGGAACCTCCTTTCACCAGTGTTTTGTCCCACGACACCTCCATGAGGCTAGACAGTGATCTCTGGCGTCCCAGAGACACTCCCCTAATGCCAGCTCTCACCGCACCAACCCAACAACCTCCTTTACCTTACTTACATATGGCTTTCTCAGCCCAAACAGCACTGCCACCTTCAATAAACCCAGGCTCCGTACATGCGAGCTCCAGGTAGCGACAGTGGCGATACTACCTTTCCTTAGCACAAGAAGTAATAAACCTCATTTAAAAATCCAAATGACATTACATAACTACACATACAATCTTGAAACCAGTGGTGTAATATAAAAAATGTATTACACTTTGTAGTTAAGTATTTTTCAGGACTATCTGTACTTTGCTGGAGCTTATAGATTTCTGTCAACTTTCACTTTTACTCCACCGCATTTCCTCTAACCATTTTCATCACTTTGTTACTGCAAAATAAAATCAGAAGATTTGGTAAATCACTGGTCCTAGCTTGTAAGTTAGATCATAGGCTAATCACATAAGGGCTGGAGCAAACAAGTGCACTCAATGCAAACAGTTGAGTCTTGATTTCCGGTCAAGCCCAGACTGCATGTCAGATTAGATGCTACATGCTAGTGCCTACATCTCATTCAACGATAGAGCCGAATTCATGGTGGAAGAAGGGAAAGGAGTCACACAGCAGAGAGGGCGAGTAATGATTCAAAGAGAAAAAGAATTGTGACAGGTAACTGTGCAGTGGTTGCTGTACTGCAGTGTGTCAGCCCTGGATAGTAAATTTTAATCCTTTAAAATGTGAAGAAGTCCTAATTTTTCTACAAGTGTAATGTAGGCACCATTTTAAGGTGGTGTACCTGTGAAAAAAACAAACAAACTTTATAATCCTCAGAATTCTGACTGCTTGTTTTTTTTTATTACCAACATTCACTTGTACTTTTATTTTCAATACTTAATTACATTTCAAAACTTTATTGTTTTTGATACTTAAGCACAGTAATTATTAGATAGTTTAAGACCTTTAGTCAAGTAATACTCTTGTATAATATCTGTACTTCATTCACCACTGCTTGAAACTGAGGCTTTCTATATAGCATGGCTCAGCATATTCTCATAGAACGATTTAGTACAAAAAATGCATGCACAACAGTTTGTATGATATCCTGCAAATTTGCACCCCACAAATGACATTACGTCCTTAACATACAGTTACATTATTAACATAAAGTTATGGGGGTTATGTTTAGACAGTAAAGGTTACTGTGGTTCCAGTTAGGAAAAGAAACATGGTAAGGACGTACCTTAAAAAGACTCTAAGTTAACACGGATCTGAACACACGACTCCAGGGGAAAGTCCTGGGTCATCGACCACCCCAACCTGCCTCCTTGCAAGCACTCTGGACAGCTTCCTTGTTTACTGCCATCAGCATGTTGGTCACGTGATCATAGCCTTTCAAAATGCATGGGATATGTACAAATTTGGGTGCGCTGCTTTTTGTAGGAAAACATACAAAAAAACAGAACAGCCTGCGTGACTTGCTTCATATATTTCAATCACAATGGTTTTGAAAACAATCTACTGACATTGCCTATTCAATATTTATGTTTTTTAGCATCCTTTAACAAATCAAGTTAACAAACATTATTACCCTTTAGGCCTAAACGTTCACAGGCTACTGCTGCATTACATTTACCTTGGTGGTTGGAAATTGGAGCTGAGAAAACCAAGATAATACCAGCTCAAGCAAAGTTGAGCTTTGTTGGTCATTATTAGCAGTGCCAGTTGATAACAACACATTATGCAGTATTTTGCACTTACAAACACCGTGAAAGTGCAAATAAACAATCTATACCACAACCTTAACTAATACTGATGTGTGGAGCAGCCATCCTCGGTTGGTCGGTTGGTTCTTCGGACTTTAACAGCCAGATATCTGACCTTGTTTCAGTTAAAATTTCCAACCGGGAACATGGAAATTCCTCCTTCCAGTTCAAATGGAATTGGCCCTTAATGTCAAGGCTTGAGCATAGAGGCCAGACCATGAGTGAGTTGAGGCCTCATGTCTGTAATAACAGCAGGAGAGACAGGCCTGAATGCTACATAAATCAGACAGCAGAGATTACTGACAGAAAGCTAAAAAAAAAAAAAAAAAAACTTAAAGGTTAAGTGTGTAAGATTTAGGGGGATATTGTGGTGAGAGTTGCCGATTACAAGCGGCTGAAACTTCTTCAGGTTAGAATTCCCTCAGTGTTTATTGAATAGGAGGTTTTTACCCAAAGCTCAATTATCCACAGATGTCTCTTTCTCTCCAAAACAAACAGACCTGGTGATTTAAACTGGTAAAACCACTGAATAAAGCCGTTTCTAGTTACAAATCAGTGTTTATCCAGCACTGGTTGCTGCAGATGGGCTTCTAACTGCAGTGGCTGAAAACATAAGAATACAAAGACACAAATAGCTCTAACAAGAGCCAGTGTTTGCTAATGAAAGGTAACAAAAACACAATTCTTATTTTTATGTGATTATACGCTAGGAAAATATACTTATTATATTCCATTTCTGTCAATATATCCCCCTATCTCCTCCAAGGTTTATGGATATGGATGAAACCAAAGTTATTATGACTTAAGTACCAATACTGCTGAGCTCGTAGACTTTCACATAGGAGCTTTAGTTTTTTCTGTGCCTGAAAAGTAATTACATCTTAAAAACATTTTCTTTACAAAAGAACAAAAATCCCATTAAACATCGTACAACAACAAACTTATTTTTAAATCTGTATGAGTAATGCTTCACACAAGTCTCTCATTAACAGTTTACCTATTGTTAAGTTCATATAGCACCTTTAATTGTGTTTTCTGGCTGATTTAATCATTGTGGCTAGTCCACTATGTGTAAAAACTGTAGAAGCTGTTGGAAGCAAGACAAATACAAGGAGTTTCTGTAATGGTCCAACTGTATGAAACATTAAGAAACAACACAAGAGAAAACACTTACGTGCATTTGGAAAATGAAACATGCACAAAACTACACAATTATAAACACTTGTACCAAAATGTACATCTGAAGAGAAGCAATTATCTTCAAAGCAACATATCATCACCATCTGTCAGACAGATACATATACCCACATCTCTTTTGATTAAAAGAGATTTCCCGCAGTGCAGATACTGCAGGTGCCTGCTTCCCTGCTGTGTCACGCCTCAATACACAGCATGCACTTTGTGCACGCATGTCTTTATGTATGTTTGAAAAGGGTAAAATGGTTCTTTGCTGTTTTTCTAGCTTAACACTTCAATCAATTTGACTCCAGCTGGAAGCACTGTTACTGTTTGTCTGCATGTCCGTCTGGAGTCCAGAGACTGCTAACGCATTTTGATCTGTAGGTGGTTCCCACATGTGTGTCTGTGAGCGCAGGGAGGGGGGATTCAATTTAGACTTCAACACTTCCTACAAATGAAAATGTGAAAAAGCAGAGCATTGTGTTCCAAAGTCTTACATGTAGTTTTCTGTCTACCACATACAACTCATCCTGCTATTCTTTACATAACTTAACTTCAAAAGGGTATCCTGCTCTAAATTGTTGGTCTCATGACTCAGGCTGGTGTACAAACTTTTTCCCTTTGAAGAGTAATACACCCAAATTTGTACATATCCAATGTAGTTTAATCACATCACATGATCACATGACCAGTATGCTGACAGGAGTACACAAGGAAGTAGTCCCAAGCAGTCTTGTAAGGAGGCAGGTTGGGATGGTGGATGGGTCACAAAAATCTGGACTTTCCCCCAGGACTTTCCCACGGAGACGTGTGTTCAGAACTGTGTGAACTTTGAGGGTTTTGTTGGGTCCGTCCTCACCATGTTTCTTTTCCTAACCCTAACCACAGTACCTTTACTTACCTAAACCTAACCTCCGTAACTTTTCATTAATTATGTAACCGTTTTAAGGATCTAACGTCATTTGTTGGGCACTAATTTGTGAGATATCATATGAACCATTTTATGAGGGTATGTTGCATGATTACCTGGCTAAATAGGCTAATACTTATTTGAGATCCTTCATCAGGTGATGGCTGAGGTTTTCCTTTTTGCCCCTCTGTCCCATCAGACATGGACCATAAGTGATGAAGATGTACTCACAATAAATATAATCAGCCCTTCGTGACATTGACATGGGTTGAGTCACCCACTTTAAGATGATCTTTCTGGTCTGATAAAAGGAGAAATCACGCAGACAAGCATCTCCACTGCATTTTCTATACAACAGGCTGAGACAGATGAGGGTTTCATAAAGGTGGAAATGACATTCACAGTAATGGTGAGCTTGAGGAAAATAAAATATGGGACAACATTAAATTCTGATTAGTCAGTGGAGTTAGAAGCAATTTCAAGGTAGAGTTTGATCTGTTTCTATGATCTGCTTTTATAGCAATGTAATATATTTTACTTATTTACTGGTTTATGCCGGAGCTAGAGCCAAACGTTGTAAACATTCTGGGCTCAGTCCAAACCTTGGGGGGTCTAATGGCACGCTCCCACAGGGAGATTTTTTTTCCCCCCATGGAGGGCAGCTTTATGCACTATTTTTCAAGCCATTTGAGATAAATAGAGTGCCTAAAATTTGAATCATTTGGGAAAAACATGACTGTTGCCAAGAACAACAATCACCCTAAATGTCCTCCACCTGTGATTACCATTCTGAAACCATAACACAACAAATGTTGGGGATGACTAATTTTCACTCTGGCCACCTAAAGAGAGGCAAAAAATGTCTGATGTTGTATTTTAAAGGTATATAACATAGGTAGGAATTTTGCTTAAAAAGCATTGATAATCTTGAATGTCTTTTTGTTACACTATGCAGGAGTAGAGTTCACAGAATGAATGTTGAGTTGACAAATCTGCCACATTTGCTCTAATTGCAAATCAAAGATCCCTGACAGTGCTAAGTAAATGAATCCTTCAGTCCTCTTAAGTGAATATTAGGCCAACTAAAGAACATTTACTCATTTAGATTAGATTTCTTTAAGGAGAAGCAAAGCAGTATAAACAACATTTTCTCAGGTTTTAGTTCAGAAAAAGACCCAAATGCAGGACTTCAGATAGGCAGGCTGAAAAAAAGGCAAGCTTTAATGTGAAAATTTGTTTCCAGACATGAAAAACTTAAAAGTAAAAAAAAAAACTACACAAGAAAAACTAAATTTGGTACAAATCGAAATGACATGCAAAGCACAAGGGACACAAGCAGAAAATGCAACACACTGGGAATTATGCTGGAAAACTCAGAGTTTTTGGTTCTATAAGCGCTGATCACAGTCAGTCAGTCAACCCTGAGCATGTCCACTATGAGATAAACTTGGATGGAGTAAATTTTAAAAAACATCATCAGTGGAGCTGACAGGAATAAATACAGGGGCCGACAACTAAGGATGAAAAATATAAAGATTTTAAAAAAAAATATATATATATCAAAGACAGAGAGTCATGATTATAAGCTCACAATCTGATCCAGCAGTAATATGGTTGGTGGTTTGCACTTGAACAGGCATGGTGGTTAAAATACAGTAGATTTTAAATTCCACACATCTATTTGGATCTTTCTCTTCACTTGCTTTCTCCACAAATATCAGGCTGGACATCTCACCAGCTCATTGCTACTGTTACAGCTGCGGATTCATATACCAGAAAGAAAAAAAACACATCGGTCAGCAGGTCACTACCTTATGCTGATGTTGTTGGACCACAACCTGTGGATGGCTGCTGAGGTTGACACCTCATTAAAAAATGTCTTTCTGTCCAAAGTCTATAAGCTACTTAGCTAGGTAGCTAGCAAACTTGCCCACTGAGGTGATACAACTGAATGAAAGACAACACACAAGACAACAACCCCCATGACGTTAATGCAGACCTATAGATGGCAGTATTTCCACGGTGATAGAACTTTTGTTCCACTGACTTGCTGATCCAGTCAGAGACACTGACGGGGGATGACAGAAAGCTGAAGGTATGTCATAAACCTCAAACATTTGGGGCTTTTAATGAAATATTCAGCTTCTTAGCAAATTACAGTATCCCATACTGATGTTCTTTTTAATCAAATCTAAGTCAGGGGCCGTCTCCTCATTTTGTATCGGGTTAGAATGTCAAGGACTGCTTGCCACTGTAATTAACACCACCCAGCACACTTGGAGCAGCTTCTGCCCCTCACAGAAAAAACAAGCTGTCCTACTAAGGGATCCCTCTTGTCACGTAGTGAAGAAAAGGCATTTCAATTTGCTGTGAAGTTTTAAAGTCCTGGAGCCATCACCTCATGTCACAAGGATTAAGGACCTGGGTTGCTTCTTACAGGTACTTTCTTTAATAACGTCACAGAGCACACACCATCGTACTACAGTAGGTTCTCTCTCTGATGCTGTACGCTTTGGGAAATAAACTGTCCAAACATTTTGCTCAAATATCCCTGAAATTATTGTGGGTTGAAAATAGTCTCTGTGCTGGCAACTAATGTCAACAAATCAGAAGCGCTCGTCTTTTCAAGTCTTGCCCAATGATCATGAAAATCTTAGTTCCATCCCCTCAATGAGCTCACATAAGAATCTTTATGGTCTCTCAGCTATTCATGCATACAGATATAAATACATTGGGAAACCCTTCTCCAAGTAGCAGATATTACACTAGCAATGTGTAGGCATCTCAAACGGACACACAGCCATATCCAGGACACTTCTCAGGGGATGTGTGTACAGTGGCATTTTGTACATTGTCATGTGTTTTCATCTACCTCTTTTTATGGATGTCCTCTGTAAAAAGGATTAGTTCACCAAGGTGCTCATATTGGCATGAGAAGAATTGTCTTTGAGCCAGAGAGAACAACTGCTAAACATATAACTGTAGATATATCCGCAGAGATTGGGAGCAAATTCTGTGTGTGTGTGTGTGTGTGTGTGTGTGTGTGTGTGTGTGTGTGTGTGTGTGTGTGTGTGTGTGTGTGTGTGTGAAGGAAACAAGACAGTGGGTGGAAATATCCAGGATACAAACTGAATTTGTGGATATGGAGCCTGAAGAAATCTGGACGAGAATTCTTCCCTCAAAATGCCTTATTAATATTGACTTAGAACATGTGGTGCAGTTTATAGGGACATCCATCTCTCTCACACACCTTGAAAGAGCCCTGTCCTGCAGGGGTTAGTCCCATCAGGGAGTTCTTTACTGAGCATAAATATTCAAGGGAGGCCCAGGCTCTGATGACATGAAAGGATATTAATGATGTATACAGACACTCCTGCTGGAAACCAGCTCATATTCTGTAGGACTTATGCAGCCATCGGAGGAAAACATTGGTCACAGCTTTATGATATATAAATGATACATACTTTATTTTTTACCAAAGTATACCACCAAATGTATCACCGTGCAGAGGGAAGCATGCCTATACTCATGGACAAGAGGCTCGTGACAGCGCGAGATTATCATCATGACGCCCTCCTCAGCTGAGCTGTAATGTTAGCTAGCTCAGTGGTACTAGGTGAGCTAGCAGTAGATGCACACCTCCTTCTGCACAATAATGGGGGTGGTGTAGTTTGCTAGAAAAAAAAGACACTACTCACAACAAGGTTTGTGGAATATCTTGACTAACCAGGTCATGATTATTGGAAAGAGACACTGCTGTTGAGTTTTTCAAACGTATAATTTTGTCACTTTGAGCACTACAAGCCGAGTGCCATCTAGTTCCATTGTGTTGGAGAGAAGCCAGACATCTAAATGGCCAATATCTCCAACACTCAGTAACCCACACCTAAACAATCTAGGTTGAGAAACAGCACTAAAGGTAAGAGGAAGAAACATGTGTTTTTGCTTCAGGGGTGAAGTGCCCCTTTAAGATGTGTTGCTGCTTGACCAACATCACCATCTCTTTGCAGACATGAAGAAGTTATACTTTAAAATGCTTTTCTTAGAGCTTCTTCAGAGCGATGTAGTAACAGAATGCCCCTGATAGTTTTAGGATTAAACAAGACTCAGCTACAGTGAGAACCGAGTAAAACATTGGGCTGCAGCTAATGAGAACAGAGGCTAGTTTCATTATCTCTCCATTATCTGGTCATTGTGTGTGTGTGTGTGTGTGTGTGTGTGTGTGTGTGTGTGTGTGTGTGTGTGTGTGTGTATCTGTATAACAGTATCTGATTCTCCCTGGGTGATGCCTGCAGAGTGGAGGAATTGATGTGAAGATAATTGGTATTTCTGCACAAACAGCTTGGCCTCTTGTTTGTATTACATAATGTGGCACCTGTGGCTAGTTTTTGTACAAGTGTGTTAGCCCTCTAGGAGAGAAACATAAAGGATGAACGTGTGTGCACTTGAGCATGTGTGTGTCATGCTTTTGCTAAATCAATTTCCCTCACATATATCAGTATGTGATGTTTGTACTTTTGCGCAATTGTACTGGCAGTGTTTGTGGAAGTGACACACACGATCCTCAGATTACTTTTGGATTGAAAACTTTGTCCACTGTCACACTGGCTGAAGGGCTGAATAAATGATTTTTACCAATGGAGGGAAAATGGCTCTCTGCAGGACAGCTGATTGGCCCCCTGCTGAACAGAGGCCCTTAAAGTTCTACCATCAAATCACATCAACACTTTCACATCAGAATCAATCAAATAGCAGCAGCATCGAGTCTACTGAAACAAAAATAACACTATAAAGTTAGACGGTCATCTACACCAATTTATACTCTATTCCACTGCAACACAGACTAGAAACTTTTAAATCAGATAGACATGTAGACTTTTCAACATGAAATTACCCATGTATAAGTGCGCCTACTATACTTGTCCTAACCACATGTAGGACAAAACTTAAGTCCCTTCTTCCCTGAGTAGAGCAAAATATCATCACTGAGACCGGAAACTTCAAATAAAGTTTATGGCTAATTGGTTAGTTTACTGCAGTTTAAATGTTCAGATATCATGAGACTGTTGTTCTTTATTAAAGAGCTTTTTTTCTCAGCAAATATAGTGGTGTTTTTATTAATTTGTGTCCTTGAAAGCTAAAATGAGAAGACGTTCTTTTAATGATCCACAAAGGAAAATTAAATTTCTTTTACACTGTTGTATTATTTTACACATTACACACAGAGAGAGAGACCTGAAACACACATACATGCACAAACAGGATCTATACACATGCATTAATAGAGATGTGAGAGGGGGGCTGTCCATGGACTGGCACCCTGAGCAGTTGGTGGTTTCAGTGTCTTGTGCAAGGGCACCCTGGCAGTGCCCAGTAGGCAAAGTGGCACCTCTCCAGCTACCACTTCTGTGGTTCTTAAAATAGTCCCCACAGACTGAGTTCCTGCTGCCCCACAAAAACCTTAACTTTGTAAAAGATGTGCTGCAACTAACTATTTATTGGCATTGTTTAGAATTGCATTGTAATCCACACAAGAACTAGGGCCCAAACCACAGACCGTATAAAAATAATGGTAGCCACTGGTTTATGGACTCAGCATTTCAGCCACAGCCATCTTGGATTTTGGAGCCAAAAGTGACCAAATTTAAATGAGAGGGTGGTGCTGTGGAGGAGGGAGGATCTGATTTGCAGACTGTAGTGACAGTTTGCAAACAGCCTGTCACTCAAGCAGTCTTACTTGTGTGTAACTTTAAGTCTTGATGAAATGTAATCGAGTGAGTTATATAAATGAATTCAGCCCCATACAGTTGTCATGAATGTTGAAATGAGCTAAAAAGATCAAAACCGTTTTTATGTACCAGGCTGTAAACATGTTTTGTTCGGCTGTAAAGTATGACATTTTTACATGGGGTCTGTGGGGATTAGAGGGTGACACGGGAGTGGATTTTCAGTCCTGTCCCATCCCACTCCCACAAAAATAACCCCATCCCGTCCCAATCCCACAAGAATGACTCCTGTCCCGTCCCACTCTTGTGTTGTGTTTCAGTTACAGTAAAAAAAAAAAAAAAAAAAAAAAACCACGAGAATCACATGACCCGTGGGACTCCCGAAAAAATGTCAGCCTCTAGTGGGGATTGACTCAGTTTTAGAGTCAGCCTCAAGTGGCCAGTAGAGGAACTGCAGTTTTTGGCACTTGCCACGCTGATTTCATTTTCCAGTTCCAGAGGTAGCTGCTTGGCCTGAATCCCCAAAAGTCCTAAACTTTGACCACATGCTATCACCCCTATAGGTGTTTTGAGCTCCTCTTGCTGATTAGACTCTGCTGAGGTTGGAGTGGGTTAAAAAAAAGGCTTTTTTTTAGAGCAGACGTATTGACTTGTCATAGAAGGAAAAAACCCAGCTGACACAAATTTCATTAAGAACTGTTCAGTTCCATCGAGTGTCCCGATAAGCCAGGTCAGTGAACCAGCATGAACATATTTATGTATTTTAAAGCAGGCAGGCCCAGCAATCAGGTTTGTGCAGCTGATTCCTATAGAGCAGGAAACTGATATGGTGGCATGACAGGGCAGTGGTTTCATTTCAGCATTTGGGGAGATACGAATAAAGCAGGGAGTTTGTGGGTCGTCCGCCTTGTGTCTTTTCTTCACCAATCTATGGTGTAATTGTCTTTAATTTCCTTTAATCTTTAATTTTGTCAAGAAAAAAGTCCTCCGCTACTTTGCATTAATATTGAGGTTTGGGGGGGCAAATGCATGTTCTACATGTCCCCTGCAATCCCCCCACAAAAAAAAAAAAAAACAATGATCTATGTGATAATCACACATATAGTGTTTTAATACGCTTCTTTATCATGTAGAAGAATTTAATTAAAACAATTATTAGAGGCTGAGTACAACACAAATAGACTGATTGACTGATAACATTCTATTATTTTTATTATACGGGGTCCAATCTAACAGGATCTGAGTGTCTTTCTGACTTCCTGTACAGACTGAGTTGGAGGAGCTGTCCGTCTTGAGCCTAATTACACCTGCACTTTCATGCCATGACATAACAAAATGGCTGCTGTGAAAAAGGTCAAGAGCCAATTAGAATGATTTGTCGTGCCCTAACAGGTGCAACAAACCTAGCAGGAGAGTCAGGGAGATGTCAGTCAAACACGGTCTGTACACACCTAAACTAGCCTCTGTAAAAGTGAAGATGGGCCAAAACCTGTTTTATTAGGAGGAGCTCACCATTCTGCAATACATTTGCCATTCCATAAGAACACACACACACACAAGATAATAATACTTTCACAATATCATGTATCGTCTGTGTAGCGGTAATAGTGAGGCAATTTTATTTATATAGCACATTTCAAGATGATGAGGTAACATAAACATGACATAACAATTTAGTATGTGAAGGAGTAAAATCCTGGGAAAAAAACATCAGTACAATAAAACGCAGAAACCCCTGCCCTATCACAAGGGATGGGCATTTTAAGTCATTTCATATTTGAGTATACAAGTACTCACGAAAAAAAAATCTAGTGTAAGAATAGGAATGTAAATTGGAAGACAGAGCAGAGAAGACAGTGCAATTTGAAATTCATTTATTGCACTTTCAATTAACCTATTAAACCATAAATTTGAAGCTAACATTCAAGAAACCACCAAACTTTAGGTTGCTGCTGTTACATAGGTTAGACACAGTGCTGAAGGACTGTCTCCGAGCCATTCTACTCTCTGTTCATTTCAATGTCTACCCCGTTAGCACAAGCTAAGACAGCAGCAACAGCTAACATACCACACTGAGTCATTAAATGCTACCAACAAACTCACAGAAATACAGAAACAGCTCAACTTTAGCCATGTGATGCAATCAGTTAGCCTTGTCATTGTGTGCGTGTGTGCGTGCGTGCGTGCGTGCGTGCGTGTGTATGACTGAACATTCACCAACTGTCTCCAATGTCTTGAATTATCCAAGTGTGTTAGTCGAGCTACAGATAGTCCAATTTCAGTCTGACTAAGCTGTTTACATGCATTTAAAAGTCCGGTTTCAGTCGGAATAAGCCAATATTTCGATTTTCTCAAGCTCCATGTAAACACTCTGAGTGATGCAAGGTGTGAATACATTTTCCTGTCTCTGACTTTGAGGACCGACTACAAGCAGGCTAAGTTCTCCCCAGCCATGTCCTCTAGCTCTCCCTGAGGGATCCCAAGGTGTTCCCAGATGTTATATATAATTCCTCCAACATGTTCTGAGTCTGCAACAATATGTTCTCAGTTGGACGTGCCCGCAGGGAGGCATCATCATCAGATGGCCAAACCACCTCAGCTGGCTCCTTTCAACACCAAGATTCTTCAGTAATGCCTGAGCTTAATAAGAGAACAACTCTGTATTACAACACTCAGGACAAGATACAGTGTGTATATGTCCATGTCCATATGTTTTACTGCTTGGATTTCACACTTAAAGCATCACCTGTTCAGTTACCCCTCTTTGATATGCAATATAAGTGTCTGTCTTGTTATAGCTTGTGTTTTTTATGTATCCATATTATGTTCAATCACTTGTTTAGGGAAGGATAAATGTTGTTCAGTCCTTTTAGACATGGCGGTGATGATGAGCCCCAATAACAAACACAACTCGACATATCAATCCCAGCTGGTTGCAGTACACAACAGAAAACTTCACAGTCTGTGCAGAAAATATATGTTTGCTGCTGTTTTAATGTAGCTTTCCTGTCTAGACTTCCTTGCTACAGACTGTTGTGACACCGTCTTTGATGAGAAGATGAGCACAGTGATGCGCTGCACTCTAAACTGGTGCCAATTACGTCTGCCACCAGGAATTGGGTGGAAAATAAAAGGAGAAATAAAAAAAGAAACTTACTGGAAGAAAAAGAACTCACGTATTACAAAAGTGATGACAGAGAGATGACATGACACATAGTGTGGGAAAAAAAAATCTCTTTTTAATTACCCTTCTGTGGTTACAGCACCTACTGTATTCATTTCAGTTAACCCAATACAGAACAGTCATTACAATGCATCATCTCTGCATTTAAACCAAATTAATTTCCTGATTGGTTTGTGGAGTATATTTTGCCTGGTATATAGTGGTATTAATTTGTCAAGCAATATCTTGGGCCTTTTATCTAATCGGTCTCCACAAAGGCCTTGGTGTAAAGCTCAATTGAGAAGACACATATAGAGAGCGTTGTTGGAATCACAGAGCAAACTCACAAAGGCTTCTTGTTAAATAATGGCAAGAACTGAGTGAAATTTGTGCAAAAGAGACCCTACTTGCTCGTATACTGCCACAGGTGGGTAGTAACCAGTTATATTTACCCATTATGTGTACTTTTTAGAGAAATATCAGTTCATTTACTTTGCTAAGCACTCACGACGATACTTTTATTATCTTGTGCATTTTTTTATATTATTTCAAGAGGCAGTTTGGTCTGCTGGCACTTTGTTATCTGCACAGAAGTACAAAACCCAAAACCAGTGAAGTTGGCACGTTGTGTAAATTGTAAATAAAAACAGAATACAATGATTTGCAAATCCTTTTCAACCTATATTCAATTGAATACACTGCAAAGACAAGTTACTTAATGTTTGAACAGGTAAACTTTGTAATTTTTTGCAAATATTAGCTCATTTGGAATTTGATGCCTGCAACATGTTTCAAAAAAGCTGGCACAAGTGGCAAAAAAGACTGAGAAAGTTGAGGAATGCTCATCAAACATTTATTTGGAACATCCCACAGGTGAATGGGCTAATTGGGAACAGGTGGGTGCCATGATTGGGTATAAAAGCAGCTTCCCTGAAATGCTCAGTCATTCACAAACAAGGATGGGGCGAGGGTCACCACTTAGTGAACAAATGCGTGAGCTGATTGTCAAACAGTTTAAGAACAACATTCCTCAACGAGCTATTGCAAGAAATTTAGGGATTTCATCATCTACGGTCCGTAATATCGTCAAAAGGTTCAGAGAATCTGGAGAAATCACTGCACGTAAGCGACAAGGCTGAAAACCAACATTGAATGCCCGTGACCTTCGATCCCTCAGGCGGTACTGCATCAAAAACCGACATCAGTGTGTAAAGGACATCACCACATGGGCTCAGGAACACTTCAGAAAACCACTGTCAGTAACTACAGTTCGTCGCTACATCTGCAAGTGCAAGTTAAAACTCTACAATGCAAAGCGAAAGCCATTTATCAACAGCACCCAGAAACGCCGCCGGCTTCGCTGGGCCCGAGCTCATCTATGTAGCCAAGTGGAAATAAGAGTTCACACTAAAGCCACTAGATGGCACTGTGCCCCAGACTGTGAGGTGTTCTATAGGAGATCGCGTGAGAGAGTGAGAATCGCGGACCAGAAACAGGAAGTGATGAGCAGCGTCCGCTTGGAGAGAGAGACTCACCTGTTCACCAGAAGGGATATTGGTTGTTTCTCGAGTGGGTAAATATGTTTAAAATGTTACTTTCTGTATGAAACGCTTGACAGATGATCACTTTTGAGATCGTATAGAAGTGTAACATGTAATGTTTACCGCAAATAGCGACGTAGTCATTCGGATGTTTACAGATTTTGAGTACATGTGCTCGGTCGCGGAGTAAGTAATTAAGATGTCAACAAGGTTAATACATGCTGAAAGTATTGTTAATTCAGTTTACAGAGTTACATTTTGTTATTGTTCATGCTGGAAAACTTTCACTAGTTGTGCATTTTTACTGAAAATGATGTTTATTTTCGTATGCAGAGCTGCATGAGTTTGACGGCCTGTTGCCACATGATGTGTATCTGAGTTAGTACAGAGATAAAGTGTTGTAAGTATATTAATGGACTGTATGATTTCATTTCATATTAATGTACTAGTGTTTCATATTCTGTGGAAATAACTGTATGCGAATTTTGTTTATTTCTTTTATTTTGTTTAGCAGAAGAGCTACCACTACAGTTGTTCATGCATTCTCATGTATTTTCGTGTATTTACATAAAGTTGTTCATGAGTTGTTAATGCACTGGCATTAGTGCACTTTGAGTCAGAAACGTTGTTTACCGAGATAGGTGAAATCCTTTGAGTTTTGAAGAGTAAGATATTACTTGAAGTGAGGCTCTTCATGCCTGAAGATGTCCATTTTTGTTTGTGAATCAAATCTTTGTTAAACCTAAACCAAATTTAACTCTCCAAGATAATTTAATACTACTCTCTTTTTTTTTAAAAGAGTATTCGGAGAAATAAAGATCCCGTAAATTAGTCTGTGTCTTGGGTTATTTTAAATTTGACCAGGCTACATCTAAGATGGACTGATGCAAAGTGGAAAAGTGTTCTGTGGTCTGACGAGTCCACATTTCAAATTGTTTTTGGAAACTGTGGACGTCGTGTCCTTCGGACCAAAGAGGAAAAGAACCATCTGGACTGTTATAGGCGCAAAGTTCAAAAGCCAGCATCTGTGATGGTATGGGGGTGTATTAGTGCCCAAGGCATGGGCAACTTACACATATGTGAAGGCACCATTAATGCTGAAAGGTACATACAGGTTTTGGAGCAACATATGTTGCCATCCAAGCAATGTCTTTTTCATGGATGCCCCTGCTTATTTCAGCAAGACAATGCCAAGCCACATTCTGCACGTGTTACAACAGCATGGCTCCATAGTAAAAGAGTGCGGGTACTAGACTGGCCTGCCTGTAGTCCAGACCTGTCTCCCATTGAAAATGTGTGGTGCATTATGAAGCGTAAAATACGACAACGGAGACCCCGGACTGTTGAACAACTTAAGCTGTACATCAAGCAAGAATGGGAAAGAGTTCCACCTGAAAAGCTTCAAAAATTGGTCTCCTCAGTTCCCAAACGTTTACTGAGTGTCATTAAAAGGAAAGGTGATGTAACACAGTGGTAAAAAGGCCCCTGTGCCAACTTTTTTGCAATGTGTTGCTGCCTTTAAATTCTAAGTTAATGATTATTTGCAAAAAAAAAAAAAGTTTCTCAGTTTGAACATTAAACATCTTGTCTTTGCAGTGTATTCAATTGAATATGAGTTGAAAAGGATTTGCAAATCATTGTATTCTGTTTTTATCTACGATTTACATAACGTGCCAACTTCACTGGTTTTGGGTTTTGTAGTATTAGAAAGGAACAGACATGAAATTGTTTGCCTTGGTCATTTCACTAGTACAAAAGAAAATGGTAAACGAGTGTGTGGTAGAGCAAGCAGGAAAGACAGTGATCAGAACGGAGCAGAGTTTGAGTTTAGCAGTTAAGTAATCAAGAGTGAACATACAGTAAAGTTTACAGTTTGTGCACTAATAAATACAGCTACAGCTAATTGAGACCAGCGGAAGTTCTCAGTGTCTTGTGCACCAACTGCCAAGTCAAACAACGGGGGTTTGTTTCGGAGTGAGTACTAGCTCTGACCCAGGAGTCTCCGCTTTGCTTTCTGGCCATAGAGACAGAGCGCAACGCGTCGAAATCTGAAAGCCACGCCCCCAAAGGGGAAACGAGGCCCGCTTTCCCCTCACACTGTGCCCCTCCGTTTCCAGTCTGTTGAGTTTTCTCAAAGTCCAAATGCCGAAAAGTTGCTGTGTGGTGGGCTGCACGGCCAATAAGGCTAAAAACCAAGAGCTTAGTTTTTATCACCTGCCGAGCAGAAAAATGGAACCATGTAGAAGACAAAAGTGGATACAGGCACTAAAACATGAGGCTTCAACGGGGAAGAAATTGTGGGATCCTGACACTTGGTATGCCTATGTGTGCAGCAAACACTTTGTCAAACCCTCCAAATGTATTTTTTAGAATAACGGTTAACTGTATTTATGTAAGCTAAAGCATTGACAGTATGAATGCAACTTCTGTTAAAATTGTGCCCAGCGCTCCGCAATTCAAGCAGCCTATACCAGCAGTCTGCTCTAGCACTTCTATCAATCTACCAGCATGTAGAGGCATGTCTCAAAACAACAACGTGTGCCGGTAGTAGAAGCAGGCTCACGGCAAGCTGACAAGCAAGGTAAGGAGAAGGGACACTGAGGTAGACCGGCAATATTAAGTTTATCAATATACTGTTGCCTCTCTGGAAGGCATAGCGTGCTAAAATAATCCTTTGCCATCTTACTATTAACTAATTATTAGCTAGCTATAGCTAATAATTTTAGCTAGCTATCTAGCTAGCAATTCAGTCGTGCAGACTCAAAGGCGTGGCTGCAGAGGCAGAATGAGCGAATGAACAAAGAAGCGGAGAGAAAAGCGGGCCTTGTTTCCCCTTTGAGGGCGTGGCTTTCAGATTATGATGCGTTGCGCCCTGTCTCTATGGTCTGGAACCAGTAACGGGAAAAGCTAACATTAACGTTGGCTTAATTGCTTTCTTCTGAGGCAGCTAAAGTTGGCCTATATTATGTTTCAACAAACAACAGCAATTAAAGGCAACAAAAAACAGGTAAATAATTGTTACGTTAAATTTTAAAAGTAACAGATTGCTTAATTGAAAACGTAAAGTTACTACTCCACTGTTCATTTGGTCATTCATGCAAAACCTCACCTCAGTGAGTTTGAGTCAAATACCATTGCTTCATCAGTGATTTTGGCATCAGAGACTGACACAAAGAGGTACCTTTCATGGTTGAATTAGGTGTTTGAAGAAAGATATTGGCATCTCCAAGTATCTCAAATGCTGGTGTGTTGGAAAATATCACTTGAGCCTTTCAACAGAAAATCCTGCATGCTGCTCTTGTTAGCTTCACAATTTGTTAGTAGCACTAACATTTTGGTCCTCCTGGACCTTCGTCAAGAGTGTTCACACTGACTGAAACGTTAGCGTTACTAATAAGTTGTGATGGTGCGAATGTAACGAGCATTAACTGATGCAGTGTTTGTGAACATCCAAAACAAATGCAGGAGGGTACCGAACACATCATATTTTGCCATGTTTGTCCACTGACAAAGCGGTACTATTATTATTGTTATTACGAGTTGGGATGAGAGCATGTTGGACTTGCTGCAAATCAATTTGTTTATAAGAGAGTTAGCTCAATACAACAGTTGCAATGGTTAGTAACGGTACATAGAAATGGCCGCCGCTCTGACCATGCTGTTACATTGATTTGAATGGGATTGTCTGTTCTACTGTCTTTATTTTTCTATGGTTATCCAATTGCAGTCATGCTCCTCCATGGCTTTGTTCACAGCAGAATGGCTTCAGCTACTGTGGGAGATCCTTGGCTCCACTTCTTTTTTGGTTTTCAAAGAGCGCAACAGCTCATGTTAACAGACCACAGAGCAGAGCGCAGCGAGCTCCAGTTGTGAACGCTGGTCTGATGTCAATACATCAGAGAACCATGCTGACTCTGAACTGACAGAGAGCAGGAAGTGTGTCTGCTGTGTTAATGCTAATAAGTGTAAGACTGTGCAGTATATCAGGCATGTTCATGCAGCCTGTCGAAGAGAGACAGAAAAGTAGAGAGCTGATTCTGCACGAGAAATAAAAACACTGCGACTACTTTTTATTTTATATGGATATGACTGGTAAAACTTTTCAACAACAGATGGTCCTCCTCAAGCTGAAGTTGCAAAGTGAACACACCTGCATTTAATGGGCACATCATGATGAAGTGTCACGCCATTATCTACTAATTAGCCTAAACGAGTCACCTGATATTAGACATTTTCTGTAAGATTAGAGACCGGCCACCTCTGTAATGTTGCTGGCTTCATGTGATTGGAGAGACCTGGATGTGGTGGGCTCTCACCTGCTCTGTGGGTGTCTGTGATGGGAATTTGGACTTGACATCTCTACTGGAATAATCAGAGTAGTTATTAAGCCTCTAATGCAGTCAAGTTTCATTTTAGTACATGACGTTTTAGTACGTCACATTTTCTTAAAAAGCCAAACATAATCAAATTATTTTACTTCTTCAATTAATGGTCAATGCATAGTGTTGTACAGTATTACTTTTAATGTTTGTAATATCATTTTCATAGTGTAAGAGGGGGACTCTGCAAACACTTTCTATGAAGATAAATTAGCTCCAGCAGAGCAGGAGCTAAAGGGTAGTTTGGGAGTCCAGCTGGCACATACTGTGAACTTCTTGATGATCATTATGCCCACACAGTTAAAGTATGAAATCAAAATGTTACTTCTCATCTGAGGCACCTTTGCAGGGCAGCTCATTCCAAGTTGTATCTCTGCAGACCAGTGACTTTGAAAGGGCGGGGAAACTATCAATAACTTTTTTATCAATCAGAGGCTTACAGTCCTCTGTCAGTCAAAAACTAATTTCATCAATAATACCACACCTGAACCAGTAGTCATCCAGTTTATAATTCAGCAAATCATGCTCCATCCATTTCCGTTCTTCTGCAGACATTATTGCTTTATGCGTCATTCATAAATACAATAAATAACAATCATAATTTGATCCTTGCATGGGAAAAAACTCCCCAGACTCCCTTTAAAATCATGTAGAGTTGTTGAGTCATTGGAAATTTAGTAGTACATGAGGCAGATAATCTGTGAAAAATCATGTTCCTTTGGCTTTTCCTTGCAAGAATCCACAGCACATGAATGAAAACAATCAATTAATCTGTTATTGTTTGCCACATAGATTTATACAAAGTACAACTCTTTCAACTTGTGCACTGTAATTTACTCCTTTTTTGTGTCTTCTTATATAGTTGGCTGCTGCTTTTCAATCAATCATATTTCAGAATGGTTCTGGTATTCTTTGGTCTCAGGGTGTGAAAGGATTTAACTGTCCACATATCCCAACCCCACCAAGACAGCTGCACAGCTGCTTCTTCCAAACGTGGGCAGCACCACTCTGCAGATGCCTATGAATGGCGTATTGCACTTATCTACAGCAGGAACAGGACAGCACCTCACATTCCCACCGTCATACCATACCATTGCTTCAGCTTCAAAGATCACAGCTCCTCCGGGTTAAAGACAAACCACTGCAACTGGTTTCCACACATGGCACTTGTATATTATGAGTTATTGTGTATTATGAGTTGGCTACACATCATCATGGAGGATCTCATTCCAGCCAATGACCCAGCAAGATCCCTGCAGGGATCTGCCACGGACCTGCCTGGGCCACTTCACGGAGGAATAGGAAATTCTGGGTGGCTGGATCTATATTTATGCTATTTTTTCCAGGACCAAAATCTTATCTTACTATATAATGACGAAAACTCTGTCTGTGTGTCTGTTCCATGTTTTTCTCCTCACTGACTTGGTCAATCCATGTGAAATTTGGCACAGTGGTAGAGGGTCATGGAAGGATGCGAATGAAGCAATATTACATCAGTTGGCCAAAGGGGGGCGCTATAGCAACCGATTGAAATTGTAAGCTTTGAATGGGCATATCTCATGCCCCGCATGTCGTAGAGACATGAAACTTTGCACAGAGATGCCTCTCCTCATGAGAAACAAATTTGTGTCAAGAACCCATAACTTGCGGTTGTATAGATTTTCCTCCATTTTGAATTTTTTTTAAAACACTTAAAATTGATCTTTTCCTAGGAAGTTTGACCAATCTGCATGAAACTTGGTGAACATAATCTAGGGACCAATATCTAAAGTTCCCTCTTGGCAAAAGTTGGAAAACTTACTAAAACTGAGCTTCTATAAGGCAATGAATATTGCGGGGGGCGTGGCTCATCACATAAAGGTGTATAACATCTCAAGGGTTTCACCAATCACCACGCAACTTTGTAGGCATATGACCACACATAATCTGAGGAGACCCCTCCATTATTGACCCCATCAAACAAAATGGGGGTGCTAGAGAGCTAATTTCTTATCTAGGCCTAACCGCAATATCGATTTTTACCAAACCTGGTAGATATGTAGAACAGGACGCCTCAAGGTGACTGGAGAAATTTAACTCTAATTGGCAACTGGGTGGCGCTATAACAACAGAAAAATGCTTACAAATGGCTAAAAAGCGACCGATCGCTGTGGCTCCCCCTGTGGCCAAATGTTGGGTTTTTTCTCATTTTTGGTATGACTAAGTCATGGTATGGTATGCTGAACTCAATGGGTATGGACTAATATAAGTTAAAGATACATACTGCGGATGGGGTTCACTGTTAGAACTCCTGATCTTATATATTATAATCTGTCGTTATGTTTCTTGTCAGTTTTACCTTTACCAATTAAGTGTAGATTTGTCGAGCACAAGTGCTCTTTTGCAGGAACGATCTGTTCTACAGACGCACAGTTACACACTTGCAAACACTGAGAAAGCAGGACAGGAGTGCCACTCAGAAGTTTCCAGCATATTAATAATGTTGTAATTGGCTTTGAACAAAAGCATCTGCCAAATGAATGTAATGTGTTGCAAGTTTTAAACAACCATCAGTGATTCAGAGCATGTCTTCAATCTTCCTCTGTTGTGACCTTCGAGTCTGCAGGTTATCATTCAAACAAAACAGCAGCTGATTTCACTGATTAGTTCCTCTTCTCTGACTGAAGGTGCGCTAATCAGTGAAATCTGCTGTCGTGAACACCAGCTGACAAGATTTGTGAAACAAGCTTAAACTTGGAAATATTATATGCGTGTTGTGTACACACGGTAAATGACTAACATATCCCTACAGTGCAAATGGGATTATGTGACAGTGGCATGAATTGCACACATCTTATATTGATTACAGGACAAAGTCAGGGGACATTTTAGTTGAGGCATGTTAAATTTCTATTCAAGGTTCAGGTTGAGGTCAAGTGAGGATTAGGGGAGCAGAGGCTTTGTACAGAAGTCCCTGAGAGGCAAATTAGAAAAAAATCAGGTTATCTTGTTTCTAAGTCTGAAATAAATTGGGGGGAGGTGGTGGGGGGGGGGTAAGAGATAAAAAAGAGATAAAAATTCAAACTTATCAGTGTAACTGATTAATACAAAAAGCATTTTGCTAGATATATTTATGTGCATACAGCAGATAAGCAAAAGGATACACATTTTAGGCTTGTTGATTGGACTGAAAAATGCAGACCCTCGGGTCATACTGACACATGATTGAAAACTATGCCCTTAAAATATTCAATTTGCCATTTCCAGTTTTGCTGCCTTTTGAACAGGTTTGATTTCCTATAGGCATTGACTCAGAGTATCCTCCCAGAACATGTCACACATACACAATCAAAAGTCTTACCTACAAGCTGCTGGTGTCACACTGAAGAACATCTTTATGTTACGCCATGCCCTCACATAGCTGCTGTGTTGGAATGTACATTTACTCAAGTAATGTACCTCAGTACAAATCCCAACATCACTTCCAATGAAGAGTCCAGCTCCAAAAATAAGAAATCAATATATGGCAGCAGATGTTAACACGATGGGCCGCCACAAAACTCTCTTGCATACTTATTGCTAGTGATGGCAGAATGAAGCCTTATGAAGCATTTTTTTTATTTTCTGAGCCCACAAGATGGCGCTCTTGGTTTAAAGAGAGATGCTAAAAGAATGGAAATCTGGTGTGTTTTAAACCTTTTGTTGAACAAATTGCACCATCTAGTGGGCTCAGGAAATAAAGGAAATGATTCATGAGGCTTCATTCCGCCATCACTACTTATTGCTAGTATGGCATTAGTTAAGCTATGGCATGTCAAGGGCGACATGCGTAGATTAAACTACTCAACAGGAGTTAGAATTAGTGCAACCATAAATATCCACAGCAGTAAAATGCAAAACACATTAATGCAGTAGTAATAATAATCCAATAACATCATATAATAGTAAAACACTGACAGGGTACATTTACTGCATATGACTACTTTTACTTTTGATACTGCAACAACCTTTGCTTAAGTAAGGATCTGAATACGTCTTCCACCAATGCATAGCTGCCGCAGTGAGTGTTGATTTAAACCCTGTGTGTGCTGCACTTCACATTACTGATTCAAGTCTCTCTGTGTGTCCGCACATACAAAATAAACACACATTATTTCAACGAGCAGTTGTTGTGATAAGTGTTCTGCTAACGATCTCTCTCTGTGCAAAGGTATGTGTGTGTGTGTGGGGAGGGTCACTCTGAATCTAGAGAAGGCACCATGAAGGAGAGACACGGACTCAGAAGAAGAGAAAGAGAGAATTGTGTTAATATGACCATCATCTCATCATTGCATGTGTGTGTGTGAGTGTGTGTGTGTGTGTGTGTGTGTGTGTGTGTGTGTGTGTGTGTGTGTGTGTGTCCTACATCTCATCAGAGCACTGATAGCTTTCTGATCCCCCCATTTCCTCCTGCCACAGTCTCCCCCACACACACTACACAGGACGTATTGGCCATAACAATGCAAGACTGATTCATTCCCCAGTTCTAATCACACATTCATTCTCTACGGATATCATCAGGCTTAGATGGAGAAAGAGAGGGGGGAGATCAGGAAAGAAGATAAGGAAAGGAGCAACATACCAATGGTATGCACCACACATAAATTCCATCCATTGGACTGAAATAGAAAATATTACAAATATTCAGACATGTAATCCCTTGTTAAGGCTCTTTGTGTTATGATGCTATCCTAATCGTTTGTTGTCGCAGCACTTGCCTCTCCCTCATTACCACCGCTGAGGTGCCCTTGAGCAGCTGCTCCTGGAGAACTACTTAGTTGCTAACAGATTAGACTGTGGTTGTACTAGACAACTTCCAGATGTCAACATGTGGTCACTGAACTCTAAGACTGTGCATGCATACACTTCATCAGTAGTTCTATCCATACACATTCTCATGCACTAGAAGAAATTAATAAAGTCTGATTCTGTGTGTAGAAATGAGAACTTCGGGGCGCTGGTGGCTTAGTGGTAGAGCAGGCGCCCCATGTACAAGGCTGTTGCCGCAGCGGCCCGGGTTCGACTCCAGCCTGTGGCCCTTTGCTGCATGTCACTCCCTCTCTCTCTCTCTCCCCCTTTCACGCTTATCTGTCCTATCCATTAAAGGCTAAAAAAAGCCCCAAAAAATATCTAAAAAAAAAAAAAAAAGAAATGAGAACTTGCGAAGAACTCTGCAGTCGCAACAAATGAGACCACTGCTCTCCTGCTCCTTTTGGCCCTATGTTTTTGTAATGTTTAATTGAAAATGTTGGATTAGGGAGGCAAAATAAACAAAACTAGAATAAATGCATATTATGAATAGCAGAGTGACAGAAACACAGAGAGAGCTAGAGGAGAACAAAACTAAGGCCCCTATTATCATGGTCCTGCAATAACCAGCACAAGCAACACATTCTCACTCTGACTGCGTCACATATTGATGTTTGGTCATGGACTGAAGGTACTCTGGGTGCGTTGGTTGTTGAAGTTGTGGGACACTGTGTCAAGTTCTGTCTGTTACATGCATTGTCTTCTTTCAAGATACACTTCCTTTTTTTACAGGAAATTTAACATTTACATACAGTCTCTTTCAAAATAAACACACTACCCACCAGGTTTCCCCCTGACGCCACCGGGCACCTTTAAACTATAATGGCAACCAGCCACATATCATGCCGACTCTAAAGGAAGCCTTTTTTTCGGTGGTTTCTGACACCACAAGTCACTGCCCAAGCACCGGATGTCAATGACTTCTGCGTGAGACCAGGCTCAATGTACTGTCTGCATACAGTGTCTTTCAAAACAAAGTCACTGTGCATTTACTTTTTATTTTTAACAAAGGTTGCTCCCCTGACAGCGCCAGGCACTATTACACAATAACGGCATCCGTCTGTGTATCATGCCAATGTGAAAGGATAGCTTTTTTTCTTGGTGTCCAATGCTGACAGTCACTGCCCAAACGTCAGCATTCGACGATCTCGTAAGGCGACTGAGTTGGCTGAAGCAGTGATGTGACGCAGAATGCACAGTGCACAACAGGTTCATTCAAATGAGGCAATGCAAAGCAAGATGTTGCGTCTCAAACTTTTGTTTCTGGTGCAACCTTGATCTGTATTTGATGTAACCATTTACAATGTAAAATACAGTAGAGTGAAACAGTGTCAGACTGATGTGATCATAATAAATAAGCTGCCTTTATTTGTTTCTATTATCATTGTACTAATTATCTGTATTGAACAAAAAAAAAACCACACCATCTGCTGGTGGCTGCAGATTTGTGGTGCTGCGTCTTCACAATGTGAAGCTCTGCAACATCCAGATTTCCTGAAGAAGCTGATTGTTTATCTGTTGTTGCTCAGCTAAAGAGGGCCCTTAGTGTCTGCATCATTACTTGTACTGAGGCACAGTGGTACTTTGAGATTAATGCTAATGTAAACATGTTTAAACGTTAACAATGACTATACTAATATGCGGATGTAAAGCAGATATAATGTTTTTCCACGTTCACCATCCTAGTTTAGTGCTTATCAGGCAAATGTTTGTGAATTAGAACTGATGTCATTAGTTTTGCAATACATAAACCAATGTACTGGACAAATTCAAATGTTAAACGTCCTGTGTGGAGGATTTGGGGGGATATATTGGCAGAAATGGAATATAATATAACAGGTATGTTTTATTTAGTGTATAATTACCTGTAAATAAGAATTGTTGTGTTTTAGTTACCTTAGAATGACCCGTTTATGTCTACATACAGTAGGGAGAGGATCCACATCTATGGACATCACCATGTTGCACCACCAAGGAGACCTCTGCAGACAATTTGACTCCTGGTAAAAACTTCTGAATGTCCTAATCAGAAATAAGGCGAGCACACATAAACGGCCATCTGCAACGTGCTGAGCAGCATAGGAGAAACACTATACTTATTCAGTGGTTTTAGTGGTTTTAATCACCTGGTCCATTTAGAGAGGAAGAGACCTCTGCGGATAACTTGGCCCAAAGTAAAACCTCCTGAACAACGAACAGGAAAGAAATTGTGATCAGAAGAAACTTCACAGTCCAACCAACAGTTGTTGAGATATTTCCGTCTGGCCCAAAGTAGAGGACTGATGAGTCAACATTGTCATCCCTTGAGCCAATAGAATATTAGCACTGATGCTTTTAGCAGTTTACAGTACTGGACACGTGACCTAAGTAAACAACATGCTTTACCTGTCAGACAATATGTTACACTGTGTGAGTTAACTATACTTGTGATTCTATGGCGCCATGTAGAGCTGCGAGTAATGCAGAGAGCTGATTTGGGTGTTCAGTTGTCCAAAACAGGATTATAAACTTTGACAGTTTGCAGCCAGGGTGACAGTCATGCCCACCGTGCATTAGAAAATACAGTCTTATGCCGTTAGCTATGTTAATTTAATTCCACTTATCAGAACACTGTTGTGCTCTTTTCAGTTTTGCCATAATTGGAGTCAGAGTGGGAGAAAAAATGAGTGGTTTTATTTCCTGCAGAAATCTGCAGTTATGTAGTGGCTTTGTGTGTGTGTGTGTGTGTGTGTGTGTGTGTGTGTGTGTGTGTGTGTGTGTGTGCATGTGCGCTTACAGAGTCAGGACTATTGATTTTAGAAGTTAGTCAAAAGAAAGAAACAAGATTGAGTTTGGTGGCCTGAAGCTTTGGTAATGAGGCAAGTCTGGGTAGTAAGATAACCAAATCTGTTGTCCAAACACACACACATAAATGACCACACACACTCAATGTGAGTATTACATGGAGAGGGAGACCAAAGTCTGTGCATGAATAATAAAGGCTAAAACACACCACCACCACCAAACAGCTGCCTGTATTATTTTCTATGTACAAACCCAAACTGGTCCCCCCACTTGCTTCCTGCCTCTCGACTCCCATGACAACTTGACTCCTCTCCTCACCACCTACTGTCGCCGTCTCTCTTGTGTGTCAAAGAATGGATAAGGGGAGACAAGTTGTTAATGTCCGAGCTAAATGACCCGGAAAGTGGCCCTTCAGATGAGAAATCACGTTTAATTAGTGAATGTCAACACTTGATTTTAAGCTAAAACACTCACAGATGAAGTGAGAAAGGGATTTTATACAGTTTTGGTCATATTGTGAAATAATGATGAATCAGACCACAACAAAGGTGCAAAGTATCCATAGAGGGCATTCAAGTAGTCATCAAAACCACATACGAAACATAAAATACTTGAGTGCTGCAGTACATTGTATTGAAACATAATAGGACACTTAACCTTTTAGAATAGACACATTATTATTAGAAAATATCTACACTCCCACAGAATATTACTGCAGCACTAATGCATTTGAACAGGCTCATGCAGCAGAACCCATATGCTTCCAATTTAGGGAAAATGGCTGAAATGTAAGCCCTGTGAGAGCACGGAAAGTCTCTGAAACTTAATTTACTATCTGCAGAAAAAAATGCTTAACTTAATTTGTCCCCCCATGTTTCATAATTATAATTAGCTTCCAGAATAATTGTTATCATTTAGCAAATCACTGGAAGAGAAATACCATCGTTCTGCCTGTTTTGTAGGAAAACATTACATGAAATGGTAAAGGTTATGTGCGGGGACCCTGAACAGGCTGAGCAGTTTAGAAAATGGATGTGTGCTAAAGGTTACTAAGTGCTGGGGAATAATATTATATACAATACAACGTTAATATTATCAGTGCCCTAGAGAGAGAGAGAAGATGGGAGTCATTAAGAAGAAGAGAAATTGGCATTTTCAGCTCTGTGTGTCTCTGTATCTTTGTGTGGGTAATATTGACTGACGGCACATTGATTTACTTAAGTGCAATACATCATGCAGCTAAAATCAATCATTGACACGATGGGTGATCCCATACACGCCATATTGAACATCATACACATGTTGGCCCAGTGTGCTGCACTGATTCAGGCAGGAGCCTGTGGAGTTAAGTGGTTTTGACAAAGTGTTTACTTGTTGACACAGTGGGGTGTGCTCAAGTTTGTGAGGCTGACATTCACAATAGTTTCATTGCTAAATGGGGGCTGTTACTGAAAGCGGTGAGCTGTTATATAAGCTTTGTCTGGCTTTTTACAACCGCCTCACACACACACAAACCTTCACACACATACCTTTTTCAAACGCACACATAGACAGACTCTGAGACAACAGGCCCCAGGGCACAAACATGTAAAAAAGCCCCCCACCTCTCCAAAATACTGGAGAAACAAGACACCAAGGACGAAAGAGACACAGTGCGCCAGCATGGCCATTTGCAGTCAGTTTGTGTCTCTTTGCAGTTGTTTTGTGTCTCTTTTGGTTGTCCTGCACCCCTTTATGGACATTTTGTGGTTATTATGTTCTGTCTTTGTGGTTGTTTGAAGTTGCTTTTCAAACACTTTTTTTATCATGTTTGTTTTGTTTCTTTTTCCCTGTCTTTGTAAGTGTTTTGTCACCTGTTTTTGGTCACTTTGTGTCTCTTTTGGAGAATTGTATGCCTCTTCATTGTTGCTTTGTGTGTATTAGTTCTTTGTTTTCATATTTTTGTAGCTATTTTGTGCTTCTTTTCAGTTGGTTTGCATCTCTTTGTAGTCATTTTGTGTCCGTTGTAGTCGTTTTGTGACTCTTTGTAGTCAGTTTGCATCTCTTAGCAGTTGTTTTGTGTCTCTTAATAGTTTTTTTGTTTCTTTTTGGAGTTTGATTGCATCTTTTTGTAGCTGCCCTGTGTCTTTTGTAGTCAGTTTGCATCTCTTCATAGTTGTTTTGTGTTTCTTTAAAATTGTTGTCTCTTGAAAGTCGGTTTGCATGTCCTTGTAGTTGTTTTGTGTCACTTTGTAATCGTTTTGAGTCTGTTGTAGTCATTTTGTGTCTCTTTGTAGTCAGTTTGTGTCTCTTCCTAGTTGCTTTATTATTTTTTGTAGTCTGCTTGCAGCTCTTTTAGTCGTTTTGTGTCTGTTTGTAGTTTTTTGTCTCTTTTGGAGATGGATTGGATTTCTTTTGTAGTTGCTTTATGCCTTTTTGTAGTCAGTTTGCATGTCTTTGTATTCATGTTGTGTCTCTTTGTAGCTGCATTGAGTCTCTGTGTGGCCATTTGACTTCCCAGCAAGATGTGTTTAGAGTTACTTCAGAGGCTCTGGCTCTTTACAAATGCAGATGATTTAAATACAATATAAATGTTTTGTTTCTCAGTTTAGATTCAACACTGCATTCATTTTATCACATTTTATTTTATAGGCAGCTATGCTGTAGCTTATACCAGAATTATGAGATCATTTCTCAAATGCAGGAAGCACAAAGGTGAATGTTAAGGTAGAGCGAAGTGCTAGCTACAGAAATAAATTGAAACACTGAGAGGAGATTTGTTTGAGTCAGAGAGTGAGAGGCAGAAAATTATGTTGATGATAGCAGTCATCTTCTCCGGTGAATTACTGGGTGGGAGACACTAGTGTGGAATGATGGTCAATTTTTTTTAAGAATCGCCACTCTCTTTACTTCTAAGTGGTAAATAGTGTGTATGACCTGGACTGGATGAAACGAGGCACAATGGGTACCAAGTCAAAATAACCGTAAAACTCTGAGTGTGGATACGACCACTACAAAGCTGCCTTTGAACCTTATGATGAAATGTATATTCACCAAAAAGTCATACAAATTGAAAAACCTTGCTCCTTTTTTTCCATAAGGTATGCCGGCATGAGTGTTTCAAGTCAAATTCACCAACCACTCTGGTCAAAACTTGTCATAAATCACTCATTTCAACTGGATGATTGCCACCTGTTCGTGAGTTTGTGATAGTGGATCATTACTATAATCAATGCCAACAATACATTTTAAAAAGCTAGCTGGAAGAACCCAACTCAAGAAAATGAAAAACTAGTATTTTTCCCCTACATTTTAATGAAAAAAAGTAACATTTTATCTTAAGGTCAAAGAAGTGTGTTTTTCCTATTGAGGCAGAATCTTCACAGTAGCTCAGCAACAGGTGTTTGAACCATGCGCATGTGAGCCAAAGAAAGTGACAAAACATCTACAAGTTATTTAGAATAAAAAATATTCAGGGGTTGTTGTGAGCAAGATTCAGGAAAAAATCCTATTCAGAATGCATATAAAGTCAGAGTCAAGAGGGCCATTTTGGTATCATTATAAGAGTGATCAATTTGACAGCCTATATATATTTCATTTTGTCTGTGTATCATTATTGCATGTGTTGCACTGGCTGTCAAGACACTGAGTCAGCCGGAGCATCAGCCACCCCAAGGGGATGTTTCCAGGAAGCACTTTAGAACAAGAGAGGTCCATTTGGTACACAGTTCAAATTACTTTTCACTTTATTATGTGATGCGCAGACACTGAGTCAGCTAAAACAGCAGGGGATGCCAGGAGAAACTTTCATTAGCTGCTGTCACTTTTTAAGTAACAGTTTGTTATGATGTATTTCTGGTGTTATTATGTGATTTTGACTTGTATCATTTTCTGTATCTATTTTCTTGTCGTGTTTATCACACACTGAGTCAGCCAAAACACTAGAAATGCCAGAGGGGCCTTTTCAGAAAGTTATTTTAAAAGTAGGAGCAGTCAGTGTAGCATGCAGCTTGTACTCCATTTTACTGACAGTGTCTATATCATTAAAGTATCTGTTTTTAGTGAGAATGGTTTGGGAGGCACTGAGTCAGCTACAGCATCTGTGACACCTGGGGAAGCCTCGTAGAAAAAGAGCGGTCTGTACAATTATGAAAAAGAAATGAAGCCGGGGATTATTGTACCAGCTGCCAGCTGGATGTTACAAAGTTGAATATTAGCCCTGCTCTGGACTGAGCTACATTCATCCTCAGTATTAATAATTATGTTCTAAACCTTACAAATGTAAAACTTGGCACAGCTAATTCCAGTGTGATGATGTGCATTCACAATGATACATTCATTTACAATTAGGCAGTGGTGGCTGGCTGCAGTGGCAGTCAAAGAAGTGAAAGATCAATGACACTAATTTAAAAACATAAAATAAGTTTTTCAGGAAGGCACACAGCCAATAAAATGTAATGAACTTGCCAGATATCACTTTGGTATTCAGTTAAAGCAGTTAATTGATTTTTAACCAGCTTTTTATTATAAAAGTGTGAGTAGTATGTGTAAATGAACTGTGGTAAATGTCTCTCCAATGCCCAGATTTCCCTGCTCATCTCCCAGCTCAAATCTGCACCGAAACGCCTGATCCAGCAGATTTTCACTGGTTCTTGGGTTGTTGCTTGAACTACAGATTGTACTTTCTGCATTTTCATTTGCCTGCCACCACCAACTCTGATCAAATAGTAAAACTAAGCAGCGCTGATCAAATATAAACCAATATTCTGTTATTGCGTCGCCTAGTTCTTACCTGAAATGTTTTCAGAAACATATTTTTTAAGATTGTTTGTTACCAGCTGGCCACTATAGTTTTTCCTGTGTCAAAACGGACAAGCTCACTCACCAGCGGGAGAGTTTATTGTGCAGGTGCGGCGCAGTTTTCTATCTTTTGACCAAAAGCGAATGCCACAACACCTTTATTCTGTTTTCTCTGGTAATATAGCACCAATTTAGCGCATTTATGTCTTTCTACTGCACCGACAGCCCAGCCCATCTTTCCCACAAAGAAATATTATGTTTTCTGAGTCCCATTCAAAAAACATATTTAAGTATGTTATACTAGTGCTAGTATTTTGTTCAACATGGTTTTCTAAATAAATGCCTCCGTCCCACACATCGCTGCTTTCTGCTTTCTCCAGCACTGCTTGAGTCACGTTGACTGGTGCAAGAGATGGAGACTCATCAAGATGGCTAGCGTTAGCATTAGAGGAAGATTTAGCTATGAATGTTTGAGCCTTAGTGAGACCCAAATTCTGATGAGGAGACTGTTGTGCACAAAAAAAATACTAACTAGCAGATATTTTAGAATGATAAGTGTGGTAAGCATCTTTTATTTGTTTATGTTGCTTGTTAGCTAGTATGCTAACTGGCAGTAGCTAACACACCATTATGAAACATACAATAATATCTGCTACTATGTGGTTTTTGCTAGATAGTGGAAAGAAGCTCCAGGGTCAAGTTAACATCCAAAGTTGTGCAATCTATCATGTTTGCTAATGCTAACTCTGCTCTCTGTACTAACAGTCCTACAGCGTACGTGTGAATGTCATGAATCGTTTGATTTTAGGGAAATGCACAGACATCTCCCCCTTAAGTAGGGGGAGTAGTCAGTGTAGTCAAGGTCAGACATTTTAGAGGACATCGACATAAACTGAGTGTAGGGGATCTTTAAGCACTCAGCAACAATGGTGGACCACAACTAAAATGTACTTTCTTCAATAATGTTTTCAGCTTCCTCAAATCCTGCCAATGGTGTCCTTCAGACAGAGCATAAAGGGATTGTCAGAGGGGGTACAACTGCATCATATTTTTGTGGAAAATGTGTGCTTACACTTATATTTCATGACCTATAAACACACAGAGACAAGCAGTGCAGGTTTCTAATCAGCTATTTACAAGTACGCATATGCTTGACAAAGACTAATGAGAACATATTAGAGTGGCTGGATGAGAGGAGATATAATTGCACATAGCAATACATCCTCGCTTTAAAAAAAAAAAAAAAAAAAACAAGTCAGAAAACAGGTTTTCTGTCATTTACACAGTTAAAATAATTAAGCCATTCTTCCAAAATAAGGTCAGGGCATGTAAATGCCATCTCCTATTACCTGATTTGTCTGAGTGATGTGGTTTCTTCAGCACATGTCAACAAACTGAATAAGAAATACGGGAGAGATTGGAGAAAAATAAGCAACTGGAGTTCCTGGTGAGATATGTCAGACATAAGCACTCTCTACACATGTCTGAGTTTGTGTTGCCACTTATCTACAGCCAAAAAATACATTTTGCAATAAAATTTGCTCCATGTTTGATCTAAACACACCATAAGAGCTCCTGTTATTTGTAGAATATCACCCTCTCTAAGCAGACTCACGGTCAGTGAAGATCAAAATCAGGACTATGGACAGCGATACCCAGCTGATATATAGCTAGTATATGAAAAATCAGATCAAAGTCCTGAGACTGGAGGTGGATGATGTAAAACTGAAGCTACTGAGCTACACTATCAAAGCACACGCATTACTATGTGTTGCTCTACTTGTTATCAACTCCAGATACAAACCTACAGCAGAGCGCTCAAAAAGTCTGTAAACACATTATGAGGATGTGGATGCAAAAGATGAATGTTGACATCCACACACATACCTTTGTATTGTTTATGGTTTCATACATCTAAACTAACTTGCACCTTGAATCTGTCAGGGTCGTTACTGCATAAACACACAAGGCCATCCTATTAGAGAGAAATATCTCAGATACCTGTGGTGAGTGAGAGATTTAAGAGCAAAGGCAGAAAAGGACTGTGAGAGATGAGACTGACAGCAGCCGTGTGTTGAGTTGCTGACAGTAACCTTCAGTTTAATCACTCACTCTGTTTCTTCAACAACAGTGCTGATTACCTAGCCTCACTGAGACATTACCCTGCAATCAAAGCATCGCCGCCCCATGATCTCACCAATCAGCTTTCATCCATTTCTGAATTATGCAAATTCACTTTCTCATTAAGTGGCCGACATCAACAAATTACTATCTGTTAACTATTCAGCTGCTGTAGGTGAGAGAATGTTACTTGAAGCCTTACTCCACACCTCTGACCCAATGTAGACTTCAAAGGTGGCTTTGAAATGTAATTTGCTCTGTCATGGATATTGATTCACTGCAGTTACAATGGCGACCCACTTTCACAGTATACAAGTATCATAACATCCACAGAAACTTCTCAAATGGCTACTTTCTGCTGGCCATCTGTATGCTCCGTCTTTTCAAACACATGCATATTTGCCAGATGGCTAAAAATGCTTCTGTTTTAATCCTCACCTCAAAAGCAGTCTATCCGAGCTCACTCGTTGGCTTGCCTGACAAACTCATGTCCTGTCTTTGTAAGAAATGCAGTGTCAGACTAGCCAAGTGAGCTGTGACAGTGTTTCTATACCATAGCTCTGTCATTTTTTTCCCTTTATTATGGGTGTAAGTCTGACAGAGCTGACTTTGAGTAACCAAAGTTAGATGTTGCAGAACTGTCATGTGGCTGCTGTTGTCTTGAGTCCGACACATCTGTGTCACACTTAAATCTCAGATGTATTTGTCATTCAGCATTGGGCTCTCATGTGGTTTATGTGTTGATGGCTGTATCTAGCCTGTGAGACAGACAGACTAAACAAATGAAAGCCCATTGAGGCAAACTTCCAACCCAACTGCCAGAATAAATGGCATTGGCATTTTACATTTCTGCAGAACACAGATATTTTAAATTTGTGCATTTTGTATGGAGTAAATAAGTTCAAACTTTCCATTTCTTTACATTTCAATTTTTAATTTCATGTTGTAACAATGCTGTGTTCAATGTGTGGTAAGGTTTAGGCACAAAACCAATTCGTTGGGGTTGGTAAATATCATGCGTTGACCTAAAATACTGGAATGGCTAGAAATGTTGCAATGACAATGAGCTCACTGTACTCCAATGGCCTCCACAGTCACCAGATCTCAATCCAATAGAGCACCTTTGGGATGTGGTGGAATGGGAGATTCACATCATGGATGTGCAGCCAACAAATCTGCAAATCATGCCAATATGGACCACAGTCTCTGAAGAATGTTTCCAGCACCTTGTTGAATCTATGCCACTAAGTATTAAGGCAGTTCTGAAGGCAAAAGGCATCCAACCTGGTACTAGCAAGGTGTATCTAATAAAGTGGCCGGTAACTTGAACTATGTCAAGAAATTAATAAATGTTGATATGATACATATGAAACATCCAAATGTAACATATCAGTGGTTTGCAGAAATGCACAATGCAAAGATTTTTTTCTGGCGACTGGGCTGAAACTTCAGGTTCCTCACTAACACCCAAAAGGAGCACTGGAATTCTTCATCCAGTACTTTACCAGTCATAGGTTCATATTGATGAACAGGTCCCGACTCGTACTCTCATCATACACAGTGCAACCTATGAAACCCAGAGGAACCAAAAACCCTTCTTTGCATGACATTGTGGATCAAGTTTTGAGAGCGGAACTTTAGAACATACCCTTTTCCCATGATCCTTGAATGCTGCAGTAAAATAAAGTAAATTAAATGATTAAATAGTCATTACTAACCAAACTTCTTAACTTTTTGTAATCAGGTCATGGCAACCACAGACTATATAACCATCCTGGGGATCCCTAGGGTTAAAAAAGTATTCTTTCATAAACTTAAGTGTCTGGCTACTGGAAAAATTGCCCTGTTGGTGACATTAAATAAAAGATCAGGGATCACTAAAGATATAAGGATTATCCTTTCTGGATCATTCAATTCTGAGAACCTGGGCACACTACATCTGCTGATAAAGGCAGTGAGATGCAGTTGGAGTACAAGGAGTTACCTACCATCATTGGCAACCTCTGCAACATGATTCAAAAAAAAGAGTAGGGCCTGGTACCATCGAACTAAGATGTGAAAAAGGAGGAGTTTCATTGTAGAATCCTGAAACTTCAAAGACAATTTCACAGCAGGATTTAGGATGCAATATAGTCTGGGGGCCCTGATGGCAGTATTATTAGCAAAGAAGGTGCACTGCTACACAACTAACTGACAAAATCTGCAACAATGAGTCACAGACCTTCTTCACGTAGAAAATGCCAAATTTTCTTAGGCAGACCCTTAGACGGTTAAACTCTCGATTTGTTTTCTTGGTCAGTACTTACGGGGAAGTAACCGAAAGGACAGAGGAGACAGAAGGAGAGGAGGGAACAACATTGTTAGTACAGGATGCGCGACTTTGTCCAGCGGCCAAAACGACACCCTGATTAACAGTTAACCTTTAACACTAAAGCAAAGTCAAACAGCAAAATATCGTGTGATTCTGTGAGCCAGGCTCGATGCCAGACAGCTCTGAAAACACCCAGGTTCCATTTAAACTCTGAGCCAGGTTGAGGCAGAAAGGTCACAGCACACACACAGACAGACGCACAGTCATGTACACACGCCCTCGCAGAGTGTCACACATACAACTGTGTAACATTGTGGGCAAAACGGTTGGAAGAGTGAGAGAGAAGTAATTGTGGTGCTTTCTTAGAAAACTGGATTTAAAAAGGTCAGGTAGACAAAGTCACGCTGTGTGTGCTCTTTGTGTGTGTGCTTCAATAGCGTTTAAGTAAGAAAGTAAAGTAAAAAAGCACGACTGCACACTATCTCAATTGTTGTATCCTGACTATATCATATCAAGGTCTGAAACTTTATATATACTGGCTTCAGTTTTGATTTTTGTGGAAGCTTATATGCCAGCCAGAGTTCTCTTCCAGGCATCCAAAGCTGTAGTAAAGTGCTGGCAAACACACTGGTGATGATGTGATTTTATTATTTTTCATAACCAGATGGAGACACAGCTGGCTCCTGGACACAACAGCCTTATTAAACACATTTTATTACTCTTGCTTCACAAATTATGAAACATCTCATTAGCTAAAATATCATTGCTTGGGTTGTAATATCACGCATAGGACATATTCTGGCACACATACGTCTGCAGTACTGCCATTGTTCTCATGCCATAGCACACACAAGACATATACTGAGGTATAGTAAAGTGTCAGCTGGCTTACAATGGCACATAAAACTCACATTTTAACCAATGAGAAAAGAAAAAATCAAAGAAGTTAACTGGTAGTTTACTATAATGGAGGAAACACATTTTCCTAACAACAATGACAGTGTCAGTCCTCCCATGCACACAAACTCATTTCACAGACACATGAACATCCAAGAGAGCTCATTAATTAAAGGTTCAGTATGTGACATTCACAGCATTATTACATCAGTAAAACACTATTTGCAGTGTAAAGATACATTGGAGTAATGGTATCCTGAGCAGAGAATGAGAAACACACTCCCTGTGTGACGTGTGTTGTAATCAAACGGCTCTCTGTTGTTTGTTGTGGTAGGCTGGTACGACCAGGCCTGCCTGTCTGCATGGAGTGTATCCCACTGGCGAGCTCATTGCCGCCGCTTTGCATTGCATTCATACAGCTGTTATCATGAATATGTGGACGTTGTCGTCCCCGAGGCATAGCACCTACCCTCTGGATCCCCCCTAGGTAACACCGTAACGTCCAGGTAACTTATACACTGAATTTTGCATAGAGCCCATTTATAGTAAATAGACACACTGTAGTGCTGAATGACTACTTGTTTTTATATCAAAATTAAAGATTTGACAGTGTACAACTTTCACATCACAAGAGCTAGTTTATATAATTAACAGTATAACAATTTGGGCAACTGAAAGTTTAAGTCAGAAACTGTCAAATTCAGAACGATGCCCACTAGTGACACTTAACTGTAGCTAATTAATGTCAATACCATGAGTTGGCATGAACAAAATGAAAAGCCTTGGTTGGACTATTACCAAGCGGCTGAAGATGGTTTTGTCAAAGACGAAAGGGCACTCTATTTAAATTTAATGTCTAAAAAAATATCATCAATGTCATTTTGTTGTTCGCCTACCTGCAGGTAGCTGGTAACTCAGTAATTGTCGGAATCATCCAGTTTGACTTTCAAACGCATTATGCCATCGTCTTAAGCTTATCACCTTTAAAGCCTGGTCCGGGTGGTCCTGGTCAAGCTAACAGTAGCAATGTAGCTACAGTGCAGATGTCATCATCAGGGGCATCAGTTAGATATTAAAACACTGTCAGATGTAACCATAGATGTTTAATAAAAATGGACAACCTGACAGCTCCCCAAAAGTGAAGCCAAAACATCTCATACGCCCCCTGGTGGCTGGCTGCAGTACATGCCAGGTTCAGGTTCAGGCTTTCTTTGTCACATACATAGAATCCATGTAGTGAAATGTAAACAGTCGGCTCCATGATGTATGAACACACAACAACTCTGACACAAACAACCAACAACAACAGTACAAACCTTGCCCCCTTCATGTTAGTGGATGGGCCAAACTGAAAACTCAAAGTATATGTCAAATAAATTTTTCCCAAAGATGGTTTCTGTCATTTGAAGTTTAGTTTGATTTATTTAGTTTATACAGGACAATATGCACTTACATTACTCATTCAGAAGAATAAAAGATGTGTGCACCAGATTTAGCAGAGAAGCTAATTTATAGTACTTATCACACTGCTGTTTGTTAAAGTCTCTGTTTTTCTGCTGGCTTCGTTATTAATTAGTAATTTGATAGTATAAAAAGGGGGTTTGATGTCATGATCGACAGCTATGTGTGCCAGTCAGTGAGCTTGCGATCAATGGCGCTGCTCCCGATTGGTCGGAGAGATGTATGGGTGGGAACTGGATACCCTGGAGATCACCACTGCACAGAATCTGGCTCCAAATTACGTCACCAGCACAAAATGGCAGCAGCCATACCCAGGTTATATATATATATATATATATATATATATATATATACAGTCTACGGATGTGGTGACTTTCCAACTTCTTGTCATTTTCATCATAAGCAACCAATTATGCAGTTGAAATTAATCAATTCAGCCCCATCTTTGAATGTCATGATTACTGTTAAATATTATTAAAGGACCAGTCTGTGCAATTTAGTGACATCTAGCGTTGAGGTTGCAGATTGCAACAACTTGAAAACCTACAGTGGCCTTCACGTTAAGTAAAATCAGAAAAGGTCCTCTCTAAAGCCAGTGTTTGGGTTGTCCATCCTAGTCTACATTAAACTAATTACATGGCAGAGCAACTTGGCAGGCTCTGTGAAAGAGGGCCTGTTAATGTAGAAACATGGCAAATTTGTGATTATGCTTTTGTACTGATTGTCAGAAGTGTTGAACCTTTGTAATTTTTGCAGTGGAGAAGGAGAAATTTCATAATTATGAGGGGTAGAGGTGATAATCGGCCCGCAGCTCCCATGAGACATCAGTACAGCCTGTAACAGTGCCGCAGCTTGTCTCTCCTACCTGGTTGTTAATTGGAGTTAATTACATTCATCTGGCATCAGAGGAATGAGCCAGTCTCTGATTAATATGCCACACTAAAATTTCAATAGTCCTGGAAGGCCTAGAGTCAACTGTGCACATTTGAAATTGTTCGCATGTTACTATATTGTGAAAAATGATGATTTGATGATTTGATTATTAATTACTTCCAAGTGAAATACTTTAAGACATTGAGGAAAAAGCATGTTGTGCACTTAATAACTTCAACAGTACGTTTCACTGTACGGTGGCTTGATGGTAAAAATGCAATGTCTTTTACAACTAATGGAAAGTTGAAGATAAATCTTCATGAAACTCTTGAGTTAAATAACTCATCTCTGCAGAGTTCATTAAAACTGTGAAAGTTGCATATATTCAAAAAATCATAAAGAGACTTTGAGATTAGCTTTAAAGTCACATTAGACAGGTGCATGTGAAATATAATCAGGTGATGTTGAGCTAAGTGTCATCTTAATGCGAGTGGTGGAGGAGGAGGTGATGGTGGATTCAGCTCTCTTTCAGCTCCCTACTTTCTCACTGCTGATTAGGAGACACCTTTATATTTCACACTTAATATGTATTTCATCACTTCTTAATTTCCCCGCAGTGAACTTCTTCAACTCCAGAATAGTCATTTAGGAGATCTGCAGCATCTGCATGAGTAGGGGGACATGCTCTCCGCTGTAGGCTGACAAACTCATGCTTTCTATAAAGGACAATAATCTTTTCCATTCCTCTCATGTTTCCTTTCTTCTCTGTCTCTCCCTCTAACTTTCTTTCTTGTGCTTGATTTCTCTTTGTTTGACAAGTGAGCACTCGAAAGTGACACTGACGTTTCAGTTCAGTGAGATCGGCAGTTTAAAATGCACACACACTCAGGCGCACTGAAGTTCTCCTGGCCACTGACCATTTCAGACCAGTGACTTAGGTTTGGTTTGACTGAGAGGTGTGACTGAGAAAATCCCTGGTGGGACTGCTATAGCAAGTGACTGAGGCACAAGAGAGAGATGGAGGTCAGGGTTGGCAGAAACAAAAAGAAATGGAGCAAGAGTGAGATGGGAAAAAGTGCAGTCCGGTCATTTTCTGGTGTTTACAGAACTTTGACATCCCTCCCAGTTACTATCAATCTTACATGTACATGTTGCACATTAAAAAACTGGTTCAGTGGCAGGGTAAGAAGCAATATGGGTGTCACTTGCCGTCATGATGAATGGCTAAAAGGAGTGTTTCATTTCAATGTACCCTCTCACAAGAATTCATATAATATCCTATGAAAATGCACAATGAATGGTTCACATGACATCTAACAAATTATTGCTCCATGAATGATGTTGCGTACTTACTAAATGTAAAGTTGTGGTGAAACGACCGAATGACATGAGGTTAATTCACAGCCTTTAGCGGGTATTTTATTGTAAACACAGCTTACAACTTCACACACTGCAACAATGAGACCCCAGAACAGTTCACCAAACATTTTTATACTCCTCCTTAGACAGACATCCTACCTTACTTTCCGTGTGTGTGTGTGTGTGTGTGTGTGTGTGTGTGTGTGAGTGTGTGTCAATCCATCAATCAATTTTATTTATAAAGCCCAATATCACAAATCACAATTTGCCTCACAGGGCTTTACAGCATACGACATCCCTCTGTCCTTATGACCCTCGCAGCGGATAAGGAAAAACTCCCCAAAAAAACCCTTTAATGGGGAAAAAAACAGTAGAAACCTCTGAGAAGGGATTCCTTTTCCAGGACGGACAGACGTGCAATAGATGTCGTACAGAACAGATCAGCATAACAAATTAACAGTAATCCACATGACACAATGAGACACAGAGAGGGAGAAAGAGAGCGAGAGAGAGAGAGAGAGAGAGAGAGAGAGATGCAGGTAATGACAGTAGCTTACAACAACATTATTGAAAGTAATAATATTATAGTTATAGTTCTGGCTACTGTGGTACAACATGTTGAAAGTATGTATTAATATCTGGCAGTATACATGTGTGACAATAATCATATGTGTATAATAACAGTAGAAGTATGACTAATGACTAATGATGGCAGCAGCAGCAGGAGGCATCTGGCAGGACCACGACAGCAGCACAACCACACACGTCACGCTGTCCAGGCACCGCTGCGATATGAGTTAATCTGAGAGACAGTGGAGCACAAAGGCTCCGGAGAAGAAGCTGAGTTAGTGACATCCAGAATGGCCGAGTTAGCAAGATGCAGTAATAGGATATGAGAGAGAGAGAGAGAGAGAGAGAAGGAGAGAAGGTGCCCAGTGTATTATATGTATTATTATGTGTGTGAATCTTATTATCTTGCCCCACTGAAGGTTGTTCAATCTAAGTACATATTCTGCTTCTGCTCTGACCTTAACAGTCTCTCATTCACTCACGTAAGTTAGGTTTAAGGAAGTTATGTAGGTTCAGTTAAGGCAAGTAAAGTCATGTAGGTTAGGTTTAGGCAAGTAAAATTATGTAGGTTAGAGTTTAGGAAAAGAAACATGGTGAAAACTTACCTTAAAATAACTCACAGTTCACTTGGTTTGACATATTTTCAAACACCAGCCTCCTGGGACAAAGTCCTGTGTTGTGTGACCCATCCACCACCCCAACCTGTCACACTTTCAGTCTTTTGGTCCCTCCATCTTCGCTCCCGTCAGCACGTTGGTCACGTGATCGTAGCTTTCTGTTTACATGAGATTAACAAAATATTGGCTCATGATCACATGAGTTATATACTTATTGTGGTGCATTACTTCTCATAAGTAAATGTGCAAACGATGCATGAGAACAGCCTGTTCAATTAACAGTAGTCAACAGTAGTTTCCATCCAAATGTAGTGCAACATTTAACCAAATTCCGTATAAAGAAAAATCTATTTAAAATATGTTTCCTGCAGTATTACCATTAAGGGAATATAAGAAGTTGGTTCACCAAGATAAACAACTGGTGATGCTTACTCCTTAGTCAGTGCCAATAAACCATTGTTCTTATTGATACACAAACTTTTCCAACTCAGTCATGCATAAAAACTTTTTTGCAATATTTTTAATAATAATATTTAATGTGCAAATTGAAAATGTGCTGATTCAGTAGTTACAGCAAGTCAATTTGTATTCTGTAGTGCTGGGGGAAAATGCTGGAAGTACAGCAGAGAAAAGAAGTATCCAACACTGGGACTTAAATTAAAGGGCTGAAAGTAACACAGTTCTCAAGAACAGGGTTAACTGTTTTTCTTTTTCCCAAACAAAAAACTTGTCATTGGAATATTTTAAATTATGGTACAATCACATTAAAAATCTAGATGTAAGGCCTTCAAAATTCCATATGAATGAGACCAGGTGCACTAAAATCTCCTGCTCAGTAGCAACCTGGCATCCATACACAAAAATGCTAAGTGCACTGCTGGATACATCAACAGCTGCTGGTTTTACACACCCATCTGCATCAGCACAACCACAAACATTTAGCAGGAGCCTCAGACACTGCTGACAGAACACAAAGATAGGAAAGCAGACAGATATATGCAATGTACAAATGAACCTACAGTTAATGTGCCAAGGCTGGAAACACGAGAGAAATGATGTTTCCCTCTACACTGTGCCCATCAAGTATATTACGGTAGTTTAATGGGTTGCCTTGAGTGAGGATTCCGGTACAACTGAAAAAAAGGCAATGACTGTCACATTTTCTTTTGTGAAATTAGAATTATTTCAACATGCTCCACAGGAGAACTATTTTGAATTTATGTCACAGAGTCGGTTCAGGTGGCACATGGTGGAACAGACACTTATGGTCAATGATGACGGGCCAGTTTTAGGCAGTGAACGGTTTATAAAAGGTTCTGCAGTAAAGGTGTGTGTGCATGCAGATGTGTGTGTATGTATGTGTGTCTCACAGCTCAGCAACGATCCACTTTATCAACCATGTTAAATTAGACAGGACATTCAATCACTTCATACACACACATCACAACATGGTGTTGAAAGACCAGCTGTTTTCACGGCAACAGATTTTTCTGTTGTATGAGGTGACATGCAGGTACACACACACAAACACACACGCACACACAATGAAAGTCTGGTTTATGACATACTAATCTAGGTCAGTGACTGACTAACTAACCAGCTGACTCACTGCTGCCAGTGTGTGTGTGTGTGTGTGTGTGTGTGTGTGTGTGTGAGACAGGGTGATACAGTGACCTAGTTTATCAACCATGCTGAATTAACTGTAGGTTCACACTCTTTTTCTCACCTCTTCACACACGTGCGCGCACACACACACACACACACACACACAGAGCAATAAGGTGTTTATAGAGACCATCTGTTGCCTTTTCCCAAAGTGACAGATTTGAAGAGGTGGGAAGACACACACACACACACACGCGCACACACACACACACATGTATACAGAATGAAGTGACTAACTGATTTAAAAGATAATCAGCAACTGATTTTTTTGTTTACTAGTTGACTGGTTGAATGATTCAGAATCTATGTGACTGAATCTATCGAGTGACTGACTGAGTGTCGTGCGTACGGAATATGTTTTGTGTCGATGTATGACAGCAAGGCGTTTGTCAGTCAACTGCTTTACGTATAAATCACTTAATTGGCTGCATCTTAACAATAGAAGACAATTTCACTGGGTTTTGTTAATCTTTAATTGTATTCACTCTAACTGTCCCTCCTATTTTAGTCAGCTTCTTGTTCCATTTAGTTCCTCTTATCCACTCAGACATACGCAATACCCATTCTTTTTTGTGCCCAGGATTCTTAAAGAAATTGGTCGCAGGTCTTTCCAATATAAAGCTCCATCGGACTGGAATAATCTTTCTCCTCATTTGAGATCCATTACCTCCTTCCACAGCTTTAGGTCATCTTTATTTTCTTTTGTTAGAACAACCTGCTCCTGTTTCTAATTTGAGTATAATTTATGTACAACATTCAGTTCATTGTATTCAATTTTTTCTGCATATCATTTGAGGACTGGGGTGTGGGTGGGAGAGGGTGAGCAAGCATCTGTTTTTGTAAAATTGTAGTTTGCTTTGTATTTGTTTGTTTTTTCTGGTACTGTCTGTTCTGTATTATTGTTTTGTTGTAAGTGTATGTGTTACTTGTGTACTCAGGACCCCCTCAAAAATGAGATGCTACATCTCAAGGGGCTACCCCTCAATAAATTCAAATTCAAATTCAGTGGAGGTCACACAACAAATACAATTTCACTTTGACTTAATTTTGAAACACCATGCTTGTGGAAAATGACATGCATCCACACTACAATTTACTGATCACCTATATATGTCATGTATACAGCCCATGTGGAATATGTGCCTCAAGTTTTTACCGCAGTTTGCAATGCACACAAATCAACAGCCAACACTTCGCAAGGTTGGGGTAAAGATGCATACCCAACCTTTTCAAGAAGGAGGTCGAGGACAGAAAGAGGGAGGCTGTGTTTGCACGCTATTCAGGTTCAGGCTTTTCCACTTTGCCATATTTTGACATGGTAAACAATATATTAGGGCATGTTATTCGGTGTCTGTGTAACCCAGTAGAAAACAGTTACTATTGTTGTTCCCCTTAAAATATTATTTTTTATTTAATTAACCCTCTTTAGTTATTATTCTGTCAGTAATATTAATTTCGCACACTCTCAATTCTTATTTGTTGTATTATATAGATGGTTCGTGAGAGAAAGTAGCCCCACCCTCTTCTGGCGAGAGTTACAGTGCGGAGGGAGAATGCAGAGTAGTGCGGAGTCAGAGCAGCGATACGAGCAGAGGGAAATCACGGAAGAGAAAGTCAATAAGAAGTCACGAAAACAGCGGTTCTTAACTCACTTATCAACACAGGACAACCCGTGAAAGTGTACCTACCTGCAGCAGAGAGGTGGTCGAGGATCTGTGGGTTATTATTTTCGGCAGAGACTTGGTGAGTCGCTCGAGCTAACTAGCGCTAGCACATGCTAACTGTAGTAGCCACATCGTGATTCAGCTCGTGAGATGGCAGAAAACTTGTTGATACATGAACGTGACCTGCCGCTACTGTATACTGTGTGTTTTAAGAGTTAAAACTGCATATTTTGCTCTGATAATCTGATGAAACAAATGAGGTGTGCTATTTATTTTCCTGTGTATTCACTTTGAGATGCACTGTTAGGGTGTGTGTCTTGTTAAATGCTGCTAAACATGTTCATATATCACAGAGGCAGAAACTCTGAAGCCCTGAGTTGATATTCTGATGTGTGTTAAAGGTGCATTTTGCTAAATTTCAGTTCATAATCCAATGTTGTGAATTTAATGTGTGAAATGGTTAAAAAGGGATTAAAATGAACCATATTTCATGTGGGAAAATGAGTTAAAATTATCATAATTCATGGTAAAGGAGCTAAAATGATCATAATTCATGGTTAAATAGCTAAAATAATTCATGTTGATCAAAAATGATTAAAAATGTGTGAAATACTCACCTTAAGAAAAAAAAGAAAGAACTGTACAACATTAAAAAAAAAAAAAAATCATTTAATCACTATTGTGTTCCAGTAGTGTGTTGAGATTTATGTATTGAATATGGCCATAAGAGAAGTTTGATGATTCTGTGTAGTGATAGCCCTGTCTTTATACAGGCTAGGTTTTTGAGACCCTATAGAAACCTTTAGAGGTGGATCTGGATTCTCCTGGTTGAGGGAGATGGCGAGCCAGTGAAGATTTTCCTTGCCAACGGAGTAGGGAACCAGCACCTGAGCCGGAAGAGGACATCCAACCCCTTCTTCACCTTAACTGATAGTGTCTGTGGTAGGACCACCACACACACACCTGACGTGTGACCCCTGACTCTTTGAACTTTCCCTTGACTTGACATACACACAAAGCGCGCTGACTAACAACGACAAAACATTAAAGGAACATTCAAGGAACAATTAAAGGAACATTCAAGGAACCATTAAAGGAACGTTACTGTTCCAATGGGACACTTTTATTTGGGTTTGTACTGAAAAAGAAAACTGTGAACCACTGAGTGATCAGATGCCATTGCACTGAATTTTGTTTATTCTATTTTATTTTATTTTCCATACTGTTAATATAGTTGACTGCTTCCAACATACCGTGTGGCTCCATTTAGTCATTGTGTCTGTCAATTCCTCTTTAAACCCTCCTCCACGAACCTAGTCTCTGGTCCAAACTCTGAAGTAACTGGCGGGTTACATCTGCAAGGCAGCGTGTAAATGGTAATATTCATGTTAATAATATTCACTTTGTATAAGTGTTGTCTATTTTTGTACAAGGGCAAAAACCAGAATATTTTTTTAAAGCTCTGTTTTCTTTGTCTCCACTCAAGCATGTTGCTGATATGTTCAGATTCATGCACTCTGGAGGCTGCCGTTTCGAGAAAGGCATTATCTTAGCATTGATGGAACACATAACTACAAAAACAAAGTATTTTAAGAGCAAGCTTTGCCAGGTTTGTGCCGAGCCTCTCTCTCACACACACAGTCCTCTGATACTAAAGACTCCAGGCAGCCTCCCATCTAAACGATGCTGCCGACTGACCCCACCAGCAGGAGGCCTGGACACTGCCTGTTAGAGACACATGACTGAGGACCAGTGTTTGATTGTCATGGTACTCAAGGATAAAACGTCTGAGGACAAGTTAAATACGTTGCTTTGTGTGTGTGTTTGTTTGTGTGTGAGGCAGGAGTGGAGTCTAAGAAGGATGTTGAGAGGTCACAGATTAAAGCATCATGTCAACAAAACTCCATGGCAACCATCTGAGCAAAGATATGGTCCTTAATTCTGATGGGTAGGATGAGACAGTAAAGAAAAGCGAGAGTGCAATAGGACTGAAGTCAGTGAAAGAAAAGGCAGGTAGGAAGTATATTAATTCAAAGTGAGGGAAGATGGATGACAGTGAGAAATAGGGAGCTTAAACGATAAACAGTAGTTCTTGTCATCACACTTCACAGACTGCGTCTGCTGCAACACTACACTAACTTTGATGATACTTTCCATTTTCACACCCAGTCAAACACTTTCCAAAATCTTTATTTATAACTGCACTCGGGCGCAGACGTGCTGAAAAACACTCATCTACGTGTCATTAATCAAGAGCTGAGCTGTAAAATCTTATTCTGTTTGAAACTAATGAAAACATGAGCCAGTTGGCTGGGATAATCCCATTTGTTTCCAAAGCAAAGTCATTTGTTTTGGGAATTTTCTTGAACATTATTTTCTTCATATCTTCTCTTTTTTTTTTATCTGTCATGTGTTTGAAAGGCGCTGCCTGCTCTTGGTTGCACTTGTTTCATGTTTCTTTGTTTCATTGTCAGCAGGATGAGTTATTTCCTCTCTCCACCTCCATTTCTTCTCTTTTCTTCCCCCTTCCCCCCTTTATTCTACAAAAAGGGAGTTAATCAGTATGCAAAAAGGGACCCAAAAAGGTAAATTGAAATGTCATTTTGTATTCATCAGCACAGAGGGTGTTGTGTCTGCATGTGTTATTGTGTATATCTGTGTATGTCTTCTCTGTGCACGTTCGTAGTGTGTTTGTGTTTTGTTTTCATGTGTGTGTTACTGTATCTCCTTTTCAAGACAAATGAGTGTTGACAGCATAAGCTTCTATATGAGGCCTTTAGAGGATTTTCTTATTTTCTGATGCAGATTTGCACATTACAGAACCCTTGTCTGCAAGAAATTCAGTTCTCAGGAAATGAACACATGTAAAAAAAAACATATGTACATATGTTTCAGTCAAATGAAATTACAGAATACAGGGATCAGTCTCTCCCTTATTTAACGTTTGCCTGTATCAAGACACCCCGTGGTTTATTACAGAGTTAACCAACACATTGCTTTAGTATTAAACTGGAGTGTCTACCAACCAATGTTTCTGGTAAACACCTGAGTGGCTGCATACATCAGTCACAAGTCACTGCTCACAGAAAATCAAATCCTCCTCCCAAGAAACAGACACTGACAGAAGGCTAATGAGAAGACCGAATGTCACACTTAAAAGTCAGAACTTGGCAGTCAGCTGAAAAGTGACATTTTCTCTGGAAGTATTGTATATACATATACACATCAATGTCAAGACTGACAAAAGATGCCAGAAAAATGTTGCTTTAATCACCTGCACCTCTGTCTTTCTCTCTCACATGTAAAGATTTACATGCATCAAAACACAGATATACACACACCGGACAAATGGTGAGGATGACTCTCAGCAGAGAGTGCGGTTTGACAGTCAGCCACTTTTACTCAAGGTGAGGCTTTCAATCTCAGCAGAGAGACAGGGAATGTGTGGAGTTATGACAAGGTTTTGAGGTCAAGGTGTGAAATCACAGAGTGGAGAGCACTGAACAAAACCACAAAGGAAAGGAGAGAGATGGAGGATGAAGGGAAAAGAGAAAAATGCAGAATGGCAAATCTACATGTTAGACAAGAACCCTGTCTGGCCTTGACTTCATTTACCATGTGGCTGCTATATTCATCACTGTTTTCAGTCTGGGCCTTTCTTGTACTTATTCTTCTTAAGTACCTGTAAGTGCACAGGGGCTAAGGTACAGGCATTATGAACTGTGTTGGAAGTTTATTATTGATAATGTGAGGACATTCTGTCTATTGGTATATCAACTATAAATTAGCATTCAGGCTCACTGTTTTTACTTTCTACATACACTCACTAGACATGCGGCTGGCGGATATTTTGCATTGCCAACTGTGAAATCTAATTCGGGTAAAAGAGCTGTTGTGTACAGAGGCATGTATGAGTGCAACTTGTTTCCCAGGGACATCACACAAACAAACAGCAAAAGAATATTCAAACTGTTAGTCTGTTAGTATATATGTATATACGCCATACGCCAAACCGCGAGCCGTTCAGCACCGCGGACAGTCAGACTAATGGGATGTCGAACCAATGACATGGACCCGGGGTGAGCATGTACACCATTATCTTTAGCTGTTCAATCAGCTGGTTTAAGACGGAAGTGGGTGGATTTTAAATTGAAAGAGGATGTGTCCTGACCTGAAGTTGTCATTTTAAATTCATATGGGTTAGTTAGAAGTTGCTGTATCAATATTTATTTAACTGTGTACAGGACAATCTCAGAATTAGGCTTGAGATTATGTTTGATCACAAGACAAAGAAACTGAACACGGCTATCAAGATGAGGATTTTCCTTCATCACAAATGCAGATATTGAGAAATTTCACTTATAAAATACTCGTACTCGTAAAAAGTACATAATCTGTGCTGGATCATCATTTCATCTGAGTATTTAGCTCAATCCTACCTACTTTGTTTTCATATTAGTTTTGCTGAAAAACTGTTCAAAATGTACCTTTGACCACATATAATTTGAAGCAGTTCCACTGTACATTACTGTAATAGTAGGTATTTTCATGAGGTTTGTTGACAAAAACAAAAATATACAGTATTTCCAGATGCATCCTTTAAATGTCTTTCTCAAACTCCCCAGGCTGTTGTTGGTTTTTATTAATTCATCTAACCGCTTCATCCTCTTGAGGGTCGTGGGGGGGCTGGAGCCTATCCCAGCTGACATCGGGCGAGAGGCAGGGTACACCCTGGACAGGTCGCCAGACTATCGCAGGGCTGACATATAGAGACAGACAATCATTCACACTCACATTCACACCTACGGACAATTTAGAGTTACCAATTAACCTAGTCCCCAATCTGCATGTCTTTGGACTGTGGGAGGAAGCTGGAGTACCCGGAGAGAACCCACGCTGACACAGGGAGAACATGCAAACTCCGCACAGAGGGGCTCCCACACCCGGGATCGAACCGGCAACCCTCTTGCTGTGAGGCGAGAGTGCTAACCACCACACCACCGTGCCGCCCGATTTTTATTAATTGTCATATGAAATGAAAATCAACTGGCAGATCCTTGAAACTTGTTTGACTTGTGCAATCCATCACAGTGAAGATCAAGACCTTGTTTAATGTTGTTTCATGCAGTCTACCGCAAGCACAGATTGATGAAAAGCCTAATGCATTACCTCACACTGATTTAGCTACACACTACAGCAAGAAAATAATAACACCTGCATCAGCCAGTATACGTTTCTCTCTGTTCAGCTGCTCCTGGACTGAAGCGCTGCTGAGTGTAACCTTTTCCCAACCTGTGTTCTGCACACACGTACCTATAGTATACACACTCTCGACCTCTTATTTTCTCTTTCACAGACATTAAAACGTACAGTATAATCCAGTCAAATATAATATCATGTCCACACACACCACATACACACACGTTGCAACAGTGTCTCACACCTTAAAGGTCAGCAGGTCAGTGTAACCACTGAGAGGATAATGAGAAATCAACACTGAAACAAATCATCACTGCTACCAACCTGCTAGTGTGTGTGTGTGTGTGTGTGTGTGTGTGTGTGTGTGTGTGTGTGTGTGTGTGACCTTGAGTTGCTCAGCAGGATCTCACACTGGATAAAGTAGCAGCACTGCATCTGTACAGCATTTGGGTTGCTGTTGGCTCTCATCATGGAATCTATGGTGAATAGTGGTTTAAGAATGAGGTATTTTATCATTTAAATGGCATTGCATGAGGTACAATACATTTCTGGATTTCATAGCCAAGAAATATTTTACAGAAAGTATGTCAATTTGTCAAAAACCCACTAAGATGTGATGAGACTGTAGAAAGGCTTCATTGTCATTTAGTTGAAAACCCTGTCCAATTGTGTTTAACTGCACAATTTCTTTCTGTATTATAAGCACCTCAAGTGAGTGTGCAAAACTTTGTAAGTGCTCAGAAAAATGAAAACTTAAAAATGTTCAATTACATTTTACAAGTGGATGAAGAACAGACACCCAGAAATGTACATCTGAAAAACAAAAATCAAATACTCCCAGCCTCCTACAAGCAGAATAGGCAACTGCCTTCTGGCACTAAATCTCAAAGGCCCTGAAAGCTGCCTACTCTGTATCATATGGTTTGTGCTCATATCCTCCTGAGATCCAAACTTTTGTTTGGTATGCATTTTTAATACCTCTTAGCTATTTGGGATCAGTAGGACCCAATACATATAAAAAACTGAACACTCCAATTAAGTCCCAATGTCCTCAAACGAGGTCTTCCTAATTCACAGTGTCTTAGTGTTGCTCAAATTGGTCAAATCTGTTGCCATATCAAACCACTAACATTATTAATCATAAATAAACATGTTCCAACCATAAAATATGATCAGGTTTTGGACCTTGACTGACTTGGCAGAGATGGCTGCCATCTTGTTTTTACATGGATTAATGTATTGTGCTCTTACTACCACTAGATGGCACATTAAAGCGTCCATGAACGGGGACAACAGGTCTAAGTTAAGTACAGTGAAGTATAAGGTCAAGTAAACCAAAAATATGATGTCATCATATGAGGACGCAGGGTCTCAGGAGGATATTTGTGAAAACATCTTCACTGAAGCAAAACATTAGCGAACAGACTGTGCTTCAAGGGATGTCCTGGTATCATAACTTAACCTTGAGACCCTTTCTTGAAGAGAGTTTCTGTGTCAAAATCTACTTTTAATAATAATATAATAAGAAAACATTTTATTTATTAAGCCCTTTTCATACAAGGGATGAAGCTTAAAGTGCTTTACAATAAAGATGCAACACAAAAGCAAAAAGGACAAGGTTAGAAAATAACAAGACAGTCGATGATAAACAAAATACAAAAGTGAATGTAAAAAGTACAGAGACCCGTAAGAATAATAAAAATTTGAGAATTAATATAAAATAATAATAAAAAGAATAACATTGATTAAAAGTCAGAGTAAATAAATCGGTTTTCAGCTACCATTAAAAAATGTTCACCAAGCCTGTATCTCTTATAGCCTTTGAAAGGATATTCCATAATTTCGAGCATAGTTAACAAAAGCTGCACAACCTATTTCCTTTTGCGTGTAATTGTGTTTGCTTCAAAGCCTGGTAGTGGAAGATCTGAAAGTTTGTGAAGGATTATAAAACAACAGAGAGTCTGCAATGTAAGCTGGTCCTAAATCATTAAAATGTTTAAAAACAAGTAAAAGACCCTTAAAATCTGTTCTAAAAGATACCTGGAGCCAGTGGAGGGCAATATGCTCTCTCTTGCTTGTTTTTAAAACCTCTTTATTTAAGTTTTGTACTTGTTACACCCTCTTTCTGAAAACAGGGGAAAGGAAACAATAACACAACAACTGAAAATTTAAAGGAGTCAGAGTAGAAGCGAAAATGAAAGTGATATATGTTCAACTCAGCAAACTTAACACAAGGTTTTCAAAATGTGGAAGACGGAACATAGTTGTCGCATGTCTGCACATTCTAAAGCAGAGTAGAGTGCTGCAGGAATGAGTTGTAAAAGTTATTAAATGAGTTAGCATTTTAGCTCTCCAATTAACTTTGTTTTGAAGTTAGTGGGTTTTTTGGATGGGAAATTTCAAGCTTTTCAGCAGCCTCTAATATAACATCTTCAGAGTCTAGCAGAAAGGTACAGTTTGTTTCCTCTCCTTTATATTAATATCATCACAGCATGGTGTTACATACCAGACAAGAAACCAACGGGGAAAGAGACAGACAGACAGAAACAAGCAGAGAGACAGACGGGGGTGAGTCTCACTTATCTGATTTAAAGTCGCAATCCTGTCTTTTTTCTTTCATGTAGAAAACTTCAGCAAATGCCTCAACTGTAAGATTGCAATGCCACTTTTGACCACAAACGCAAAGGTTCACGTTTACCAGCCGTCATAACCCAGGGGGCGCTGCTTCACTCATTTGAGAAAAGATATCAAGAGATGACTGTGACAAGAAAATTGAAACAACAACACTGCAGTTTTCAGATAACACTTTACACACAGCGATGTGACCTGAGGCAGGCCGGATTCATGTAGTGCAATCATGCACTCAGGTGATTGACTCATGTGGTAACCTGCATGATCTGTGAAACACCTGTTTTCTTTTTCTCTCTCTGTCATCCCCATTCTAATACACACACACGCATTTTCTCTCCACACTTGGTTATCCAGTCACTGACCTTGTTACAGAATTGTTAATAGAATAATAATTGCTCCCTGGTTTAATCCCAGCATTCCACTGGGATTACTGGTTTCAATTTAGTCTGTCTCTCCAATCTATGGCTTTCTAATTAGGAGATTGTGTGAAATAATAAGATATGGTATAAGCCATTATGTCTTAATTATTTAAATCTCATGTGGGCTAACATTCTGAGACTATGATAACATATACAGTGGCTGTTTGTGTGTTTAATGAGATAAAGGAATCCATAGCACAACCAACAAAATGTTTTAATTAGTATTAAAGGATTAGGCATATCTACTGCCATGTAACTGACACTGTATTAACATGATGGTATTATGTCATAATTATCCACGGCAATGGAAATTTAACTTTGTGTGTCTAACAGTGTAACAACATGCAATTTCAACTATGAGTCTAAGAATATATATATATATACATATATATATATATGTATGTATGTATGTATATATATGCATCATGGCACAGACTCATTTCTCATGGTGGTTTCTCAGATTACCTGACTGTTCACAGGAGAGGAAACTTATCCTACAAAGAGAGGATCTAATGGCTAATTTGGGAGCTGTAACAAAAAAGTAATATAAAGTCAAGTGTGAGGACTTATCTGGACTTTTCCTACAGTGTCTTACTTTGCAGGAAATGAAACATCACTGAGTGGCTGGTAAAACAGCTCCCTGGGGAGCTGAGTACAGTTACTGTGGGATTTAACAGTATGTTTAGCTCATGTGATGTTCCCCTCCGTCTCTTTTTAACACAGAGTCTGTGAACAGAAACATGTTTTGAAATAATACTGAGTGGATGTTTTGTTTAAATCATAATCTTACATGACACATTCCGAATAATTTTGTACAGGTTTTCATAGTTGAGGTATTACTGCCTCTCTCTTTGTGTTTAATTCAAATCTAACATGTGACACCGCCATATGGATGATGATTCACTTTCTACTCACAGCCATCACAGACGAAGTCAATATTGCAATATCTTGCATGCTCACTGTCTGCTGCACATAGGGGCACTCCAGCAGTTGTACACATGAAGTTCAGTTTACTCATTATGGGGAGTAGCCTACTACAACTTGTGAAAACAGTCATATAATATCCTCTGCATCTCTGGAGAGACTTTCTAACGTCTCAGAAAATAACCTAAAATAGGGCTTTGGAATATGTGAGGTGGCTTCAACTTATTTTCCTCTGTTTGTCTGTTTCTTTTCAGATTCTTAACTTTATGTAGGTGCGGGAATAAATTTGTGGAGTAATGGTAGAAGTAAAAATAATATTGTTCTTCGGTGTATTTGGTGGACATGTTGATAGTAAGGCCTCATTTGCACTTACTTATGTGACTGATGTCCATAGATGCATAAATATATGGATGACGCCTCTAGTGTCCAACACAAGGAAGTGCATTTCTTTACGGATGGATAGAAACTACCTGTAGCCATGGGGGGGGGGCTAATTCTGTCTGTGTTTCACCACCCAGTAGTCTGGAATATGTGCTTGGAACATTACCAGGACAAAAAGAGGACGTATATTGCATGGTAACACATAACTGAAGATGTTGTCCTGTGAGGTGCATAGCATGATTTGTGAAATATTTAATTTAAAAGGAGTATGAACGGTTAAAAGTGTCATAATGACAATCTGACAGTATATGATGTATAACCATTTTTTAACAGAGTAACATTTCTCAGATTCACAGTGTGTTAAAACAAGATAAACAAGTTCTTTTTAATCATACAAACTCACCTGACCTTCAACAGGCAGCTGAATTGAAGGAAATGGTCTGTTAGCTAGTTAGCAGCCTGTTAGCTAAGCTAGCTCTCCAAAATCCACTGCAAAAGTAAACATTTTTGAATAAATTCAAGGCAAGTTCCAGACCAAAATATTATGGAGGGGAGGAGTTTTGCAGGCACATCAGATATCACGGATATTCCCATAGGAATGAATGGACTTTACATGCTTTTGTATGTTCTAAGAATGTAAATGGGATGCAGTTTTGTGTGTCATAGTCCATGTGTGATGTTTAAGATTACTGCAATGACTCACTCAGTTATGTCAACTTTACAATACAGTTCAGGTATAAGCATAATGTGTGTCCTGTTGACTGTTGTCGCAAGAGAAACAGTCCAAAACAGTCAGAATGAGTTGTTTTAGTGGAGCGTCCAGGGCCGTCACAACCGGACAGGCAAACTAGGCAATTGCCTAGGGCCCCGTGCTGGAAGGGGCCCCCAGAGACGGCTGACATTGGTCCATATCAATGACAATATGATGGAACCCCTATAGACACTGCAACAACGACAACACGTCGGAATCCCCCCTAATGGGGCCCCCTAGTAGCCGCTGCTTGCGAGTGGCTAAGTAGGGTGACCAGACGTCCCACATTGTGCACGACTGCACAGCATTTCTGTCTCTTTTCACGTGTCATGCAAACTGAGACTATGATTGGTTGCCACCCGCGCTAGCATTGTTGGAGTACCGCAGTACTACGGTACCTCACGGTACCACTACTGTGGGATAAGTTCAAAGTCCAATTGCAAGAGGGTGAGTGTCCATGCGCCGTCCAAAATTGGAGCATGCGCTGGCCACCTGGCACTCAATATGCTGCTGCGGTGGTTTGTATCCAGTGACATTTCAGGTATTAGCTGAGCTATTGAGTATCTTTAAGCAGTGAAAGTTACTATTTATTTCTTTTTACTTGTAGGTTAGATTTGTTTATATATGCTACAGTGATTTGTTTTCCACAGAGCTCTACGGTGTGAGCATTTTACTCGCATTTGCGACTAAAAATAATTTTGCGCAAGCAAAACAAATCATTCAGGAGCACACTGTGCAAGTACAGATTTCAACCAGCAGCAGAAACTAAAGGCAAACCCTGCCGGTTGTGGGTTGAACGGGGGTCACAGACGCCGTATTCCTGTCAAATACGGCGCAAAATAAGGGCTTACCGGTGACAGAGAAGTCTGGCTCCAGGTCCAATAATTTCCTCTTTGTTGATTTCATGACTGCCCAAAAATACCCGAACAGCCGAGCTGTGGCAGCACACAGATATGTGATGTGTCAGAGGAGAAATGAGCCGTTCACATTTCTCTCATTGTGGCAGGTAACAGTCCACAAACCTCACCGCACTTTAGGGACTGTTCTTTACTTGTCAGGGGAGGAGGGTGGCTGGTTGATTTTTATTTTATTTATTTATTTTATTTTGATCCCCCCTATGTTAATCACTTATTGATGCTGTTTTTGAAGTATGAATGAGTCAATAAGTAATTTATTCCATTGAAATATCATTGATGTATTATAGAAAAGTGATTTATCTTTTTATAAATGACAAAAAGCACATCTGCCTCATTTTTGCTGTGGTATCGTGATACTACTCAGAACAGTATTACTTTCACTGGTATTGTACCGTGGGTCCCAATTTTGAGTTCAAGAGACAGAGCCCGGGGCGGCACGGTGGTGTGGTGGTTAGCACTCTCGCCTCACAGCAAGAGGGTTGCCGGTTCGATCCCGGGCGTGGGAGCCCTTCTGTGTGGAGTTTGCATGTTCTCCCCGTGTCAGCGTGGGTTCTCTCCGGGCACTCCGGCTTCCTCCCACAGTCCAAAGACATGCAGATTGGGGACTAGGTTAATTGGAGACTCTAAATTGTCCGTAGGTGTGAATGTGAGCGTGAATGGTTGTTTGTCTCTATGTGTCAGCCCTGCGATAGTCTGGCGACCTGTCCAGGGTGTACCCTGCCTCTCGCCCGATGTAGCTGGGATAGGCTCCAGCCCCCCCGCGACCCTCAAGAGGATGAAGCGGTTAGAAGATGAATGAATGAATGAATGAGACAGAGCCCTCTAGAGGCCGTAGGAGTTATGACTTTTGTCATTTGGGCCCATGGACAATGAGACAATGGGCCCCTGGGAACAGATATGCAAAAGGCCCCACTACCTTTCCTTGATGTTGTTATTGTTTTGCATCTATTTGCATAATTCTGTGGTATTGTGTGTCTTTGTGGTAATTCTGAGTCTTTTTGTAATCATTTTTTTGTCTCTTTGTAGTCATTTTGCATCTCTTTGTAGTCACCTTGTGTCTCTTCGTAATCATTTTATGTCTCTTTGTAGTTATTTGTGTCTCTTTCTAGTCACTTTGTGTCTTTTGCAGTAATTTTGTGTCTCTCTGCAGTTTCTTTGGATCTTTTTGGAGTCTTTCTGAGGTCTTTTCCTTGCTGGTACATGTTGATATGAGAGACATTTGTGCAGGTGAAAGTCAGGTGGGCCCCTGACACTTTGGGCCCCTGGGCCTGTGCCTATTCAGCAATCCCGACTTTACTATGGAAGGAGGAGGTCAGGATGGATGGATGGATGGGTCATTTCCTATTGTCTTCTAACAATGACCAGGATCACTCTATCACCTTCAGGCTAAAATAGACAATATACCTCCTTTAAAGCTGGGGTTTACCCCCTGGTAAATTCTGTGTCATCTTGGGCTAAATAGATTTTCTGACATCTCCTTACACCACGTGATGTGAAAGCAGGACATTAGTTATACGCTGACTATGAGTCTTTGATTCAACAAAAAATCACTAAATAATTACCCAACTAGCTCAATCGTGTTAATTTGTGCAGAACTACTGTAAAACTATCTGTAAAACAAACCTGTAGAGGTAAGACTTTAGACTTGGGCGCTGTCTTATCTGGTGCTTCTTTTAAATAAAGGTAAAAGTAATAATTTGTAACAGCTACCAAGGTACTATTAACGCATAATAGGCTGAGGGTGGAGAACTTCTAACAAAGACTGGACTCACCCTGCAGAGTTACTTAAGTTGCAAACTCTATTCCCCCTGAATCATTTCCAATATCATTCCTCTTCCCTCTGTATCAAAGCCAACAATGGCAGTTTAATTAGTCCCAGAGCTGGCCAACTTTTCCTATCACCATCGGTCTGTATCCTTTCCACTCTCCATCCCTCTCTGTGTCTCTGTCTCTTTCTTCCCGTATCTTCGTCTGTCTCATCTATCCTGTTACAATACAATAAGCCTGTGAACTTGGCAGTCAGATCCACTTTTATGCTGATTTCATCATGCAGTCTCTCATTCTGCTGCCACATATCGCCTCAGAGAGGGAGAACGCGGCTACAGAGAGACCAATGGTGAGCGCAACCTATTCTAGCACTGAGACAAATTAACTGCCATTGTTGGCTTTGATACTGGGGTGAGGGGAAATTATGCTGAAAAGGATTCAGGAGGAATGGAGAGTGAAATGTGAAAAGCTGTTAGCACAGTAGGAGAAAGGAAGAGAGGGAGAAGGATAGACAACTTCTAAGCAAATACAACTACTTATCTGTCTTACTGGAGTTTAATCTACTTTACAGTGCTATTTATTATGATCCAAGTGGTATTTACACCTTCTAGCAAGACATATAAAAGCAGCCGAAGCTTATTTGATGTCAGACTTTGCTCACACTGACATTTGCAAGTTTCAGAAGGTGCATGTCCTTCAACAGTGACATATTTATTCGGTGTATTTCACTATATAGGAAAAGTATTAACTTGACACAACTTTATGTGTCTTATAAAAAATGCACTGATTCAGAATATTTTAAAGCTACAAACCCTCCACCAAACCTCCACGCTTGGATAACGGCACCATTAGTTTGCCATTTGAAATCGATGGGGTGGTGTCAAGGCTCAGTGCAGCAGGTAAACGGTGACTTTCAGATGGAAAACAAGACTTGCCCCCCCCCATGTCAGACTTGCATTCATCATTTATGATTATATCAAAGTAGCTGTACACGACATTTGGAACATTAATATAGCTGCAAACAATTTTATGCTGTGTAAACATTTAGAGTCGTATGTTTACCGCTGATCCTGTCGTCGCGATCAGTGGTGACAAATGGTGCCTCCACAGAAGCATAAGACCCACCTTACGGTTCCCCCCAGGTTAACACTGTTAGATCTGTCAGCATTGTTGACATTGTTGTTAGTGTGGCTGCTGCCATTTTGGCTCAGCCACCTTCATGTTGAGAGCTGTGTGCAGGCAATCAGCCTAGACTCTGGATCATAGATATGCTGTGACAGCTCCTTTAACTCAATCCACGATCTTTCCCTAACCCTATCCAAATGTTTGGTTTGCAAGCAATGGTTGAAGCAAAGTTTACTACGTTTACTATGGCTGGACTCTAAAACAGAATGCACAGTAAACAATCTGGCTGGGAACTAAGAGGCTAAATTCACCCCAAAATCAAAAAAACATATTTTTCCTCTTACCCGTAGTGCTATCTATCAATCCAGATTGTTTTAGTATGAGCTGCCAAGTGTTGGAGATATCAGCCTTAGAGATGCCTGCCTTCTCTTGAATATAATGGAATAAGATGGCACTCAGCTTGTGGTGCTCAAAGTGCCAACAATAATACATTTGAAAAACTCAACAGCAATGTCTCTTTCCAAAGATGATGACTCAGTTGTTCAAGATAATCCACAGACCTTGTTGTGAACAGTTTCATGTAACAGCTTTTTTCTTTCTACCCAACTACACCCACAAACCCTATCACCACTCAGATGGCATGCACCTACTCGTGGAGGAGAGGCTTGTGCTTGTGACAGTGTGAGATGTTTACATCAATGGCGCCCTCCTCAGCTGAGCTGTTATGTTAGCTAGCTCAGTGGTGCTTGCAGTAGATGCACATCCCTTTAAGAATAGCAAGACTATCTTGATAATAGCTTTCGAGCTAGTTAGCTACATCTATTAAAAACAGCAACAGAACAATGACCACAAAAACAACACATGGGTGAGACTGATGCAATTTAGTGACTGGCAAATTAACACCTGCAAAAATGATACACTCCATGAAAGAGACATTTAAACTTTGCTTTATAAATGCCCACTTAGCTGAAAGTAGTGTTGGCATTAAAAAAACTACCCAACAAGCAACTCTATTAGTATTCATTTAAAGGTTTGCGTGGTTTCGCAGTGTGATGCTGGAGGGCAAAGATTATTGAATAACCTTGAGCTCATGGTTTCTGCAAACGTGGAGAAGACATACAGCTTTAAATAACCACCTTTAAGCTTCTCATCCACCTTCTGAAAGAAAATGTGCCACACCAATCACCTCTAAGCCTCGACATCATCCATCAGGCGTTGATGGAAAACTCTATTAGCACTGACAAAGCAACAGTTGGATCATATTGCAGTGGGCAGAAGAATTGGAGCTCTCATATAATGTCCATTAGCAGTAGGGGTGTTCACATGTGTTTTATGGTGCAGATAGGAAATCTATTGCTGTTGGTGGAAGCAAAATCAGGTTTCATAGCACAGTGAAGGTTAGACAGACATGTCTAAATTCCATTGGAAAACATACAGCAATAAAACTCTAAATGACCTTGAGACAGACACCATAATTCAACTGTATTTTTCTCACATTAATTAATCATTGGAAATATGCTATAGTGAACTGTGTCTATCTGTGTATTGTATTGGATGGTAAAGATATGGATAGGTCACACCAGGCAGGGGAAGAAAAAGACTTGCTTTCAGCCCAGGAATGTGTAAATGTGAATGTGTGACCTCACTCTGTCACTTTCCAAGGATACTTGTAATGCTGCTGCCACTGATCCAAAGTAATGTCTTAATGTAAATAATCTACTTGAGAAGTTTTATGGTATTATCTATGTGTTAAAATGTTTACTCTAAACACCTGTAATATCTTAATTCTGTATAAAAATATATGGAATTTTACAATAGATGTCTTTAAAGACTATTTTTCCAAGATGAGTTTCTTCTTTACTCTGAGCCCAAAATTTCAACTTCAGATCTTTCTTTACATACACCAAACTTGAGAGTTTTATTTCAATCTATTTTCTGAAGACCTTACTGATGGCTTTCTTCGTATGTTATTCATAGCCTGATTTATATAAAATGTCATTCCTAGAAGTATGGCTGTTTTAAGGCTATTTTCAGCCTGCTCTTAGTCCCACATTGTCAAATACTGCCACTTCGTCAAAGATTTCGACGCCAAATACCGACATACACCTTTCAAGGTGGCATGATATGCATTGGGTGGCTGCTGTTTCTGATGCCATCAGCGACAACCTAACTCGTCAAATACCATCGTTTTGTCACAACGTTAGTGACTGTGTGACACTGACACACCTAGACACAGGCATCTACTGTAGTATGAAGAGTGAGAAAGTCACTATAGGGGAGGTCCGATGGGAGGTGGATGGAACAAACAAAAAGTTATTTTGATAACAACATAGTGTGCTAGTACATGTAGCATGCTACAGTAATAACAGATATCACGTTACAAGGCATTACATTAGTAAGAACCATACTTTTTTAAGCTAAACAATGACATTTTGCAAAACCTAACCCTGTGTTTTTGTTGCCTAAATATAAGGAAATAGAGTAAAAACAAAGTGTTTGAAAAAAAAAAGTTTTAAAAAAGAGTGTATGTATGTAACAAGCAGAAACTGTACATTTCCTGTGAAAACGGGAGCATAACCCTAACCCTAGCTGACACAGGACCTTACCGAGCACATCATATTTTTGACTTTAGGCTGACTGACAAATTGCTGGTGATTGATGAGTTGGGATGAGAACGCATTTGTATTTCTGATTTATAGAGTGATAAATAAAAGATATCCAGTATTCCCTCTGTAAATATCTTTGACTCTGAATATGCAAATAAAAATGAAACAAGAAGTTTAAACCTGGCTTTATCATATGTTTAGGTTTCTGTTCTGGAAATCTATGCAAATGAGTGTGTATTTAATTAATTAGATAATGCCTCATTTGCATACTTAAACACATAATTTCAGAAAAACTTGTAATACAAAAAAATGTCTAAATGTAAGTAATAAACCGAGGAAGTTTAACGGTGATATTTATTGGTTAAAGGTTTTACCCTACTTACCTGTAGTGTCTCACCTTAAAACAGAGGACTTTGCACTTGATCACTGTCCAGTCTTCAGGATGAGTCACCATTTCATGAAGGGTCACTAATTTGCTCACATATATGACTTCAACATCAATGGAGTGCTTGTGTATATTTGTATGAGGTACCAGAGACTCCAACCACTCAACTCTGTCAGCTCAGTCAATAGCTCTGTTAATAAACCCAGATACTGCTCCACTGCCGGGTCTCATCCCCAAAGTGTGAGCGGGGCTAATGTGCTGAAAATGTTAGTCAAGAAAAACTGACAGATGTTTAAGTAGTCATTAAAGTTTTCGAAGCTCGGTATGGGTCCAAACAAAATGAAAAACTGAAACACGGATATTAAGTCGGCTGCATAGCTTGAGGACAGCAATATGTTAAAAAAAACCTACTAAATGCTTTTTCATTTCTATCTGTTATTTTTTATTCTGTGATCAGCGGCGACTTAAATGTAGACAGAATGCAGAAACACTTGCATGCTGGGCAAGATCCTTTGAGCTGTGAGTTCTTCCCAGTGATAACACATTCTCAGCTACACAAATTCAGTCTCGTAATGGTTTGACAAAGGAGAGGGGCATCACCCATGGGAGCACATGGAGATGCAAAAGAGGAATGATTTTGTTGCTGTAAGGTCAAAAAGGATCCAGTGAGTAGTCTCAAATAAGTCTGGAAGGAAATAACAGCTTTCACCTGCTTTATGTCAGCTGCAAGTGAGGCTGCAGTATCATTCTTTCCCTCGACAGAATAGTGGGCTATTTGGGTTTGTTTTTTTCAAGAGCATTGAGCATTACCTCAATTTCTGCATCACTGCACCCCTCTCATTTCTCTTGCGTCAGTGCCACTCTGGTCCAGATGATGATAGAGGTGAGTGATGACCTTCATTGTGTAACATGGCATTTTCAGAGGTGGTGTCATCATGTTAATTCCAGATAAATACTGTTCCATGAATACAAACTCCATTTAGATGTAAATGGGTTTCATCAACATTTATTCATAGGCTTTTCTGAATGCTGGGCTCCTCTTCATTTTACTCATAGAAACGTGTTATAAACAATTTATGAACATTTAAAAAATGAGACCCAATATCTGTTATGATATACTGTATAACCTTGTTTAAATAGAGCCAGGTTGGAGATTCTGCTACAGCGGCACGGATGAAGGTTTGGTATTTTATTGACTTCCTTCTCAATGACTCTGACTTGGTAGATGTAGGTTATGATAATTATATGGAGATGGTATGGAAATGAAAAATTACCCCTTTTGTTACAGAGCACCTCAGAATGCAACCCCAGCACTTTTACTATATGGAAATGAGCTAAGTGTTTTCTAACTGTGAATATCAGAGAGTAGATTGAATATGAAAATGCCCTCTATCCGACCTTAATTTAACACAGTATTTTCATTTGGCCTTGATTTAGTTGCTGCACCGTTACTTTTTTTTCCTGGAGCCACCTTGGGTGAGATGTGATGACAGTAAATTTGATCCCATGAATGAGCCCAAATGATGCTGTCGTTTTTATGGAAACCCAACATTAGATGACTGATTAGGTCAGTTTGGGTTGAATAAATCTACAGTGAGTACAGTTTTCATCACTGCTGCAATACTACCTGTGATGTGTAGGCTAGAGTGTTGGAGCTGGATCAAGTCTTTTTTCAGTATACTGTGGATTTGGCTTTTTTTATTGGCCTACATATTAGAGTTTGTTCAAATATTTTTCACAATAAGTTTATGGAGCTATATTTGTGTCTTTATTACATGCGAGAAAATAAATGATATGAGAGGGAAAAAAAATGTTTGAGAGAAAAAAATATTTGAGAGAAAAAGTTTTCACAGAGATAGCAAAAAATAATATTTGAGACTAAAAAAAGTTTTGAGAGAAAGTATTTTGTCATAGAATATAAAAAAAATATTTTGAGATTTAAAAAATGATTTCCAAGAAAAAAACTCTCTCAAAAAACTTTTTTTTACTCTCAGATATTATTTTTTTGCTATCAGTGTGAAAACATTTTCTCTCTCAAAAAAAATTTGTTTCTCAAAACATTTTTCTTCTCTCCCTCAAAACCTAAGTCTTTGCTCTCCTGTCAGGATTTTGCTCTCACTGTGAAAATAATGTCATGGGCGGGGCCATGTTCCTGTTGGCCAGTCTCAATTGACAGCTAGGTGTCTTGGGAGTGAATTCAGCTGAATCATTCATCCACCATGGTGGATTCACCGGCATAGATGTGCTGCGTTATTTGGGAGCGGAGAGTCTAATGTTTGGGTAAGATGGTGACACACACAATTCATGGGTAGCTAGCTGAGGAAGTTGGTTATCAAAATCATTCCTACAATGAATCCCTTTTCTCACCTAACTTTATTTTACCGAGATTGTGTTGCAATCTGCACTAGCCAGCTAGTGTTAACTTTACATCTAGCTAGGTTATCCCATTAACGTTACTTTACTGTGGTGCTTTTCTCTTCCAACATTCCATGTGTGGCAGGGTGAGTGCTGCTACACCTCCATCCTTAATTGGCATCAGCTGGGTCTAATTTCCAGTTGTGGCACCTGCGTTATTTGGTCTTCCCCTCACGGGCACGCTCACTTCTACCTGGCGTTTACCTGACGAGGGCTGTGTGTGGCGTGCTCCGGATGGCGTGCTTTGTGTGTGTCGTGCTCCGGTTTCTGTACCCAAACTTGGGACTCATAAGGTAGGCATGGGTGCTGCAATGTTTGTGTACTGTTAAAGCGTATTATGGTGTCACAGCTGCCATGACTCTTCGCTTTACAACGGTGTTGGCCGTTCCTGTTGTGTGCAGCTTCGGAGGGGACTTTGAAAAGCGTGGTGTGTGCTCTTCCTCACTGCAAGATGGTGACTGGGTTTGAGCTGTGCGCTGTGTGTTAACCTCCCTTCGCTCCGGTAAGCTCACTCTGTTTTTTTATTTCTACTTCTGCTAGTTCTGTTAACTTTATGTTAACAGGTTGTCCTGCTCTCTGTCCTGCTGTAGCTGAGGCCACAGCTTGTGGCTTCTTCTCCTCCTCTGCGCACTGTGTGGGGCTGCACGGTGACGTGGGCCATCAGCTGGGCATCCTGAAGGACGGCTATCCACGGCCTCCAGCCCCGGTGCGGCCACTTCGTTTTCCACTGCTGTTCTGCCAGTTTTCCACAGACGGATTAAAGCACACTGTAACGCGGCTGTACATTCATGCAGCTTTAGACCTCTGTGTTATATTTGGAAGTCCGTCTCCTGTCCCCATATTGACCAGTGTACAAATCTGTGTGACCTTCTGTTGTTAAGAGTAGTCTACAGGTTTGGTCCACAGGTGGTGTTGTCGGTTCATTTCCCTCTCCTCTCCATTTGGCCACACATGCATAATGTTATATATGCATATCCGCTCCCAAATAACACAGCACATCTATGCCGGTGAATCCACCATGGTGGATGAATGACTCAGTTGAATTCGACTCCCAAGACGATCCTCAACTCACTGTCAATTCGATTGAGACTGGTCAGTCGGAACATGGCCCCGCCCATGACATTATTTTCACAATGAGAGCAAAATCCTGACACGAGAGCAAAGACTGAGGTTTTGAGAGAGAGAAGAAAAATGTTTTGAGAGAAACCATTTTTTTGAGAGAGAGAGAGAGAGAGAGAGAGAGAGAGAAAATGTTTTCACACTGATAGCAAAAAATAATATTTGAGAGTAAAAAAAAAACGTTTTTGATTCATTATATTATAATGTCATTATATTCTATGACAAAATACTTTCTCTCAAAACTTTTTTTAGTCTCAAATATTATTATTTTTTGCTATCACTGTGAAAACTTTTTCTCTCAAATATTTTTTTTTCTCTCAAACATTTTTTTCCCTCTCATTTCATTTATTTTCTCACATGTAATAAAGATACAAATATAGCTCCATATAAGTTTACCCTAATTTTTCTGAAATTAAACAATATATTTCTTCAATTCACTTGCCGGAGGACAGAATGTTTGCCTTTAAAGGGACAGTTATGCTATTTATCAGTATACATTGTTTTGGTGTGAGTTGGCAAGTGTTGGCGATATCGGCCATAGAGATGTCTGCCTTCTCTCAAGTAGGGCAGCTGTTGCTCAGAGGTAGAGTGAGTCGTCCACCAATTGAAAGATCAGCGACTTGATCCTCAAGCTCCTCCAGTACACGTCAAAGTATCATTGGGCAAGATACTGAACCAAATTTCTCCCGATGGCTGTTCCTTTGGTGTGTGAGTGCATGTGAGTGTACTGAGTAGCAGTTGGCACCATGTATGGTGGCCAGTGTGTGAACGTGTGTGTGAATGTGTGAATGTGACATAATATAAAAGCTCTTTGAGTAGTTGGGAGACTAGAAAGGTGCTATAAAGTGCAGTCCATTTACCATTATAATGGAACTAGATGGTACTCGGCTTGTTGTGTACAAAGCATAAAAGATCACATCTGAAAAATTCAACAGCAATGCTTCTTCCCAGAAATGATAACCTGGTTACTCAAGATAATCCACAGACCTTGTGTTGAGCAGTTTCATGTTTAAACTGTTATCTTTCTACTACACTACATCCTACACTGCACTACACTGAACTACAAGGAAGCACGCATCTACTGCTACCACACCTACCAACACTGAGCTAGCTAACGTCACTGCTCAGCTGAAGAAGAAGCTATTAAATTTACGAGCATGAGCCTCTCTTTCACAAGTAGATCTGCACGTTGATTCGGTTGGCTGTTAGAGTTTGGTGCTTAAGGGTGTGGTCACCCTGTGATTGACAAGTTGCTACCATGGCAATGTCCTTAGATTCTCAGTCAGGTCCACCCTCTGCTACTCCACAGTTCCCCCCTTCTGTCCAAATATGGTCACCTCTGGTTCCAAATCAAGATGGCAGTGGCAAAAATGCCAAACTCGAGCTTCAAAGCAGCAGTCCACAAACCAGTGAGTGACATTGCAGTGGCTACGTCAACTTCTTTTATACCGTCTATGGTCTTAATAAATCATGATGGAAAAGTAGGTGAAGACACACGGAGCTCACTTGGCCATGACACAGTTGTGGCATCTTTGTGCCATGAGATACTAACAGTTTTGTAATGAAAAGAATCCAGAGTGCCTCCCCCAAAATGCAATGGGGGAGGGGACTGTCAATAAATCCTTGCTTATTCTTGCATCATGTACATTATATAAAAGGCCACTGATTAGAATCTGATGAAACTAAAAACCAAACTAAGCCAAATATCAAGGAATGATGTGTGTGATCATTTAATTACAGCCTTCTCCAATTCACACTACAGCTGATTGGCCCCATGATGGGCTGCATTATTAGGAGCTGACATTTGCGCCTTGATTCACTTGGGTAATTAAAATTTTGCATTTGCTTTATTGTATGAGATGAGTGCACTATATAACTGTTTAAGTTAGGCCTTTGGGGAAAACTAAGAATAAAGATGACAGGCAGTTTTGCACCACTTCTAACAGTGTTTTGTGATTACAAAAAAAAAAGGTTGCATTCCCACAAGGTGACCATCAATGCTTCTGTACTCGCCACCATCATGGTGGTAGCAAATTATCAATATATATACATAATTAATTAATTAATTATTCTAAATTAATCATATATGAACTTTTGCTGTGAAAGTATTTCAAAAATTTTGAATTTGAATTTTGGCACGTGTCGTGGTAAAGCTGCTGGATTTTGGACACAACTTTCCCCCTTTCCTCTACCACTGAAACTAGTCTACAGTCCATTGCAATCCATTTTGCAAGGGAGTTTGTTAGCCTGTCACAGGTAGACTTTGAATAAAACTTCATTAGACCGCCTCCAAATAGTCCAGAACGCTGCCACCAGGCTTCTGTCCAGATCTCATAAGTTCACTCACATCACTCCAGTCCTGGCATCCCTGCACTGGCTCCCTGTTAATTTCAGGATCCAGCACAAGATTCTAACCATCACTTACAGAGCCCTCTATGGTCAAGCACCTGCATACTTGACGGATCTGTGTCCTTTCACTGTCCTGTCAGGTCACTGCGGTCCGCTGAAGGCCACCTACTTACTGTCCCTCACACAAGACTAAAGGCGAAAGGTGATAGAGCCTTTAAGGCTGTTGCACCAAAATGGTGGAATGCACTACCTCATGAGCTGAGAGCGGCCTCTTCCGTGGACATTTTTAAAAAGCTGTTAAAAACACATCTGTTTAGGCATGCGTTCCATTAATTGTCCATTGTATCATCTCTGTATTTTGCTGCACTTTACTTTTTATTTGTTTTTGTGTATTTTGCATTGTTTCTGTTATTGTATTTTTTGTATTTTATCTTGTGAAGCACTTTGTGAGTCCCCTCTGTGAGAAGTGCTATATAAATAAATTTACTTACTTACATACTCAGTTTGCGTCTTAATGCCTGGTCAAGTTTGGCTTCACGAGGCTAGCTGCTAGGAGATTGTAGTATTCAGATGGTACCAAAATTCCCTACTGCAGAAATTGCTGTGAACATTGCTCCTCTGAACGGTTTCATCTGGGCGTTTTTCAAATGTAAACGCTCCATTCACGGAGCCAAGCAGCATTGTCTTGTCTGTCTCCATCAAGTGACAAAGCCACTTTGGCCTTCAATGATGTGTCGGGTCAAAGGTCACCGCAGAACGCGATTAATCAGCGTTATTATTGTGTTTAACTCATTATCATTATTTTTTTCTGTGATTAATAAATCAAAATCAATGTGTTATTTTTACAGCCCTTTGATATGGACAAAGGTACAGCAAGAACCTGGATGCAGCACGTTGTAGAAAAGTAAGAACAGAGATATGTAACTGTATGCATTAAAAATACATTCTCCTCTTTCCCTTCTAACCTCAGCCAATCAGGGTGAGTCTCAGTGAAATAAATTAGGAGCAGTTTTAGAGCTGCCTCCTCCTCCACAAAACTTGGATCAGTGAATCTATTCTTCTGCATGAATAAAATGTGCGTCTCTCCTTGTTAGACTTTTCTTCATCCTTTGTTTCTGGCAGCCTCACTGGCACACTGCATTATCACATATATCAAGTAGGGGTTAATAAAGGAAGACATGCCCACTGTCTGCCTTGTTAAATTTAAACATAACACTTCTAGCACTCCATAAATTAACAACTGCATCACATCAGGCTGTATGAGCAGGAGCTAATGTCTCATCCCCTGCAACCTGACTGGACATTAACAGCCAGTCTGATCTAACAGTTTAAAGTCCGATGGCCTTCACGGTGGGTGGTGTAGCTCTTACTGATAATGGACCTGTTCAAGTCCCAGCAAACGTTGAAGAGAAAAAAGACAGAAAGAAAGAGAAAGGTTTCAAAAAGAGAAAAGAAAAATATGTGCAATACATTTAGGAGGTATTTTGTGATCTTATGAATTTAACTAGGAATTTCTTGCAACTTTAATAATACAATAACATAGCTTGAAGGAGACTGTGTGCAGAAATGTAGCTTAAAATGCTGCTAGTGCTATAGTTTGCTTCATTGGGCTAATGTCACCTCAATCTCTTCAACGTGTTTGGCCTGCATATAATATAATATGTCATCTTTTAGTTTGCAAACCACGTACTGCCCCCTACTCAACAGCTAATACCAGCTCCCACTCGGATGGTTCCTCTAAGCCGGAGAATCCACCAGAGCTCTCGTGCCCTGGCCCAATTACAAGCACTCCCACACTCCTTCCTGAAACAGCCAAGCTCTGCAGCCAGGACAGAGACCACACTACTGTTGGTGTTGATTCAGACCACGGTTTGAACAGAGACACACCATCGTAGCTTGTGCTGAAATGAGGCTTTACCAATTACAAACGTGCACTGGAAAAGAAGCGGGGGTTCAACTAGCATGCATGTAACCACTTCAAGGGAGATGCAACATGTGAAACTGTAGCCTGACTGCTGGGACTGAAGAAGTGAACAGACTGGTACACTAAACTTACAGTGGGGGCAGTATGAAGGGAGAACAATGTTCATAGCAAAATGTGTTTTGTCATTGAAAATTAATCAGTAACTTAAGTTCATATGAAATTAAGGTACGTAATTGACTAAGATTTTACCAATATTAAATTCATGTTGAAATAAAACAAATGTTAACCGTCTGCAGCACACAGTGTTTAAGTCACTGCCAGGATAAAGTCCTAACAAAATCATGAAGCATGAAATGACACTTGGGCCCAATCCCATTTCTTATTTTCCCCCTACTCCTCATTTTGAGTGCCCCTTTGCCCCTCAGAACAGAGTTACAAGCAAGCAGTAACCTCTGAGGCTGAAAAATAAAGCTAGCACCAAAATGCCAAAAACCGCAGTTCCTCTAATGGCCACTTGAGGCTGGCCCCAGAGGTGAGTCAATCCCCATAGACCCCCTTGATAAAAGGCCCAACTTTACAGCAGAAATAAACATGTCTACAGCCTGCTACAAAAAACACTTTTAGTCTCTACAGCTAATTTCAACATTCATGACAACTGTACAGAGGGGTGGATTTTTATATAACGCACCTGTTAACGTTTTATTAAGGTTAAAGGTTACATATAATTCAGGGCAGGCCACTTTGAGTGACAGGCTGTCTGCAGATAGTGTCCACAGCTTGTCAGTCAGATCCATCTCTCGCTCCTCCACAGCTCCAGGTTCTCGCCCAAATATGGTCACTCCTCGCTCCAAAAACCCAAGACAGTGACAGCCAAAATGCCAAAGTTTAGCCTTCAAATGGGAGTCAACAAACCACTGTGTGACATCCCATAAACTAGGTACATTATTTTTATAGTCTATGGTTACAGGGGTTGAAATTTTCCCCTATGAAATAGGACAACCCTTCAAGACCCTGATATGTTATCAGTATCAGCCACATCATCATCATCATCATCATCATCATCACCAGTGGCATTTTCCTAAATTGATGTGACCATACAATGAAAAAATTATATGCCAATAATAGTATTAGCTAGCTAGTTAGCTGCCAAGACATCATCATACTTCTAGCATTTATTTTTTTGTTGCTGTTTAACTTGTTAAAAAGAAACCATAAAACACTGAAAAGACATTAAACTAAGACAATACAATGGCCACTCTAATTTTTAAATCTTTATTATCAACAAAAAAATACATTTGTGGGTTCCTTTTGTCGCTTGTGCAGCCATCTTGCTCATGATTTTTCATAACATTCAGTTTGGAGTGTGCTGCTGAAAGACCTCCACCCTTCACCCTACCCCTCTATCCCAACAAAAATCAGGACACCCTACCGCTAGACGTAAACATGCAAAACAGAGGGATGGGGCTAAGTGGTAGGTGCAAGGGGTTTATTGGGATTGAGCATTTGACTGCAAACCTATACCCGGACAAGACTGCCAGCATCGGGTGATTCTGCAAAACCCTGGATTGCATTCAGTGCCAATGGTGATCTCTGGTCTCCTGCATTTAAGTAAGATGCGCGACATGTTTGTCCACTACCATGACCCTCTACACCCTTGTTTTAGGTGTCACAACATATAAACACAATAACTCTAGCACTGGCAGTAAACGTGACACTGGATGGACATTTTGAGGTGCTGAATCATCCAATAAGGACACACTTCCTAGAGAGCCGGAGATCCTGACATGTCAAGCTGCTGCTCAAGCAACGTCTTGACGTGTCAGTGCAATATAAGACAGTCAGAGATCGTGTGCTGCAGACTGCTGTGACAGTGATTTCACAGAAACGGTGAAGCACAACGAGCCTGATGATGACAAAAAAAAAAGACGACTTCACCTGCTATCACAGTTTTCTCATACCGCAAATTCAGCAAGCTGGAAAACTGGTAATGGAGATTTTCAGGCGGATGCTCTAAAACTTGTTGATTCTCCCTCTGATGAAAGCACCTCTGTCATCTTCCCTTGTTCTTTTGCGGGTATAAAAATAGAAACTGACAGGGCAGGGATGGAGAAAGATTAACGTGACATAAGCACAGATGGAGAGACAGGCAGCAAATAAAAGCTGTTTTCCCCCATGTGAACCATGTATCACAAGGAGAGCGAATGTGGGGAAATAAAGAGACGCTTGCTTATCCCATTATTTGTGAGAATAAGAATGAGAAAAGAAACAGACACAGACTTTTTAGCATTTATTTGTATGACCTGCTGCATTCTTCCTCCCGCTGAGTTTTAAATGAAATCATTTGGTACGAGTCTCTCTTTAATTCACATTTCCAAAACCTCATCATGTACCTGTGATTCACAGCGGCCTCCTTATTATGAGAACAAAACCACTCCAGCAGACTTCAATAGATGTCATTCAGAGTGATTCTCGCTCTCCAACAATTTACATCTTCTTTCTCCTCAATTCCTCTTACAGTCGGGAGCGTCTCTCTCTCTCTCTCTCTCACACACACACACACATTACATTCATTTTCATTACTTAGAGAGCTCTTCAGTGAGTGCGGAGAGAAAACTCTTTAAACAGCTATGGCTTTTCAAGTGTCAATCAGCAGGAATAAGAAGGAGGAGGAGGGATGCAAAGAAAACAGGGAGGATATAGGGTTGCTTTCTGCGTAAAGCACCAGAAATGAAGGAGACTGAGAGGATGAGGAGGATAAAAGACAACTTGATGAAGCCACAAGAGAGAGTATGTGGTATCAATCATCACAAGATGAAAAAAAAGTGGAAGCAGATGATTTAACGTGTTTAACATTCTCTGTCCGTCATTTAAAAGTGTGCTATATGAATGCTTTCCTGTTGTTTAAGTGTTTAGAAGAGAGGAGGGGGAGGAGGAGAGAGGGAGAGATGAAGAGATGGGGGAGGAGAAAAATGGCGGCATTAGAGGGAAAATGGGATTTGTGGCCGCGAGAGAATCTCACCGCAGTATTACCTCATTGGATTGGAAACATGGCAGATGGACGTGGCAAAGGATTTACACACACACACACATTGCAGCACAGACGTACACACACTGGGCTGCCCACATATTTATTATGAGTAATTAATTCAGTTCAGCAGTCCGGGGTATAATTATGTCTGTCATTTTTATACATGTGTAAGCATGTTTCACTCATAGGTCTATAGCCTAGTGCTTAGACAGGTCTCAGAACAGACTAGAAACATTTTATCCAACCCTAAATATAAATGTGTGACAAGCGTACAACAAAGCATTTAAGTTTCTTTGAAATAAGAAACATCAGCAAAAGAGTAGAAACTAAGACCTAAAGCCAGTTTGACCCCAAATATTATTTGATTATGCTCTGTGATCACTTAATTGATTATTATAATATTGCAAAAAAGGTTTTTAAATTTTTGGAAAAGTTGCTGCATTAATGAAAGTCGTATGCGATTACATGCAATAGAAACAGATTCAGCCAATGATGTATAGTGATAACATAGTGTCACTGCATAGGTGGTGGACCAACCGACTGACTGACAGACCAACAATGCATTCCTAGAGCCATGGTACTAGTGTGGCTGAAAAACCCAAGCAACATTGCACTGGTTGTCTTCATTGATGCCCTATACTGAAACCCAGTAGCATTGTAGGTCTAATTGACATAGAAGTGACATCCCAGCACCCTTACAAATTACACTGATTAATCTAATGACAGGGTAAAGACCTGAACTACTCCAGTAGTCTGATTTTGTTTGAAAATGCATCCTGTTACTGATTGGTCTGGTACGATTGGTACATGCTCCATTTGTGGAGCATGATGTGTTTCATGTTGCTTTTTTCCACAGTTTCTCTTTTTCACCGCTCAATACAAGCTGTGTGTGATGGTTTGGTAGTGATGTACATCAGCTCTGCTCAAAATGCTGACACCTTCCAATCATCCAGACAAGAAGCATCAGGCAGAACACTGGAGCCGTGCCCACCACTAGCTGATCGGCCCACTGTCTGACAGCTCCTGAGCTGATCAATCAGCAGACCTTTAAGATCATCAATCATAATCAAACAACTCAATGAAGCGCCCTTTATAATCTGACAGCTCCCACTCCTCTCCACCTGTACACAAGATGGTGCCTGAGCTGTTTCCCAATATCTTATTTTGCTTTCATTTTTATTGAATGATATATCTTTGTTCTTGCATGATGGTTGGGAGGATATACCACATTCAGCTTTGTATCTGTGCAATAAATGTTCCTTTAAATTTTCCAACGAGGGTTAAATCAATTTTCAAAGTCCAATATTCCAGTTCATGTGGAGATATGGCACAAGTGCAAAGAGCTACTTGGTTTATATAGGGCAAATACACCCACTGAACATTAATATTCAGCACCCCATTGCCAGTGGCACATACAGTGTGTCATTGGCATGTACAATTAAACTGCAGAGGTCAATAGGGAGGCAATTAATTCCAAGAAACTTATGGAAATTAACCTTTAAGGAGTCTCTACTTTATCCCTTGCTCATGGAGTAGCAGTGGAATAATGGAAGTTAGTAATGAAGCTGGATTCTCTGGAGAAAATCTGTGTTGAGGGAGGAAATGAGTAATGCTCTTGCTCCTTAAGCAGCTGTTATACGAGTGGTCTATAGCGAGGAAATTAACCTCTGACTTCCTAAGGGAGTAATTCCTGTATGTGATGTAAATGTATTTAACCTTCTTCGGCCATGTGACCGCTGGCTGCAGGGCTCTGGGGAAAAGACTGCTTTGTGGTCTGAGTCAGCTAAGGGTTAAAACAAGGTGCAAAAGTGGGTTTGGGTTCTACATCTATGTAAATGTACATTAATTTTTTAACACAGTTGCCTTAATGTAAGTGTACTGATGCCATTTAACATGTATTTAGATGTAGGGGTCAGTAAGGACATTTTTATGGAGATGTATTTCTTAACCCAGATGTGGAATATGTGATTTTGCTGTTTGTTAACAGCCTCTTGTCATTCAGACATACTGTTGATTGTTGCGTAAACAGTCATCGTGGCTTTACTTAGACGGGACTGTTACAGAGATGCTCGCACAATAATTGGTACATGGTGTGCAAGAGTTAGGGGAAGCACTGCTGGAAAACAGAGGTGAGTTGAAAAATTATGATATCAAGGAAAAGATGGATGGATTTTAAAACTTTTGCCATAGATGCCTCAAAGGAATACTTCACTCCCCAAGTGACCATTTGTAAATCAGTAACTCACCCCATGTTACGTTGAATTCATGAAAAAACTTTATTATTCTTGCATGCCTCCACAGTGAACGAAGAATCCAAAAAACCCAGAAAATTCTTGATGAACTGAAGTAAAGAAGGTCTGTGTTTAACAACAGCAAAACTACATCAAAACATTCATTTAAGAACTCTCATACAGCTTGTGCAGAATCCAAACCAACTCTTTAAAACACCTAAGTCACAAAAAAACACTAGCTAACTAACTGATCTAGGCAGCAGTAAACCTGCAGCTCTTGTAATCAGCAAGGTAAAATTACTGTTGTTGTCAGTGGTTCCTGGCCTCCATGAGAGCTTAATTCATGTCACTGTCAGCTCAGCTCCCCGTCAGAAAGGACTGTCTGTTTGGAAATTACTGAGTATATGACTGAATTAATGAGGATTATACTGCCTGGAGTTGTGTAAGAATTTGTAAATGGATGTTTTGATATAGTTTTGCAGTTGAATTTTGGAATATTTCCAGAAATGCTACGAGGTCTAGCCTACTAAGATTTCCTTTGTAACACATGTATGTCATGAGGGCCATGTCTGAGAGGGACTTTCATGTGAATAATTTCCTACATGCCTGTAAAAGTTAGTTCCAGTCCCATACTGGCTTTAGTCATATACTACTATAGGTAGATTTTTCACTTACAGTGCAGCATCATGTCCCTGTGGTGATAATTACACAGAATATTACTCAGAGATTTACTGTTTATGTTTCAGTTTTATGAACTGATAGCATACAATATTATGCATTGCTTTTTGTTTAAGGCTGGAAATCATTAATATGTATAGATCTGTTGGCTTGAGACAATTTTTTTTTTTTTTTGAATATCTTAGCAATGGCATATGGCAGTTTTCAAATTAATCCAGAGGTTTTACTGCAAAAAGTTTTAGCCAAGTTTTTGGGCCATAATCACACACTACAGATCTATGGTATCTTAACACTGCAGGGACTTCAGGAGGATTTGGCAGCATAAGAAATCCAACACAAAATGAAACTTCCCCTGTCAAAACCGTCCCCAGAATAATTCTGCAGCCCAATCTAATTTTCCAACCACCCAACTTTAGGTCCTGGCCCAGCCTGTGAGAGAATAATCTACAGCATCAATTTATAATTAACTAGAAAGGCCAAAAGATCCATCTGGTTTTCAATTAGACTGTTATCTCCTGAGAATGGCTCTAGCCTGGAAGTCACTGAGGTCAGCGAAATTAATGTCTCCCATGTCTGAACCAATCCCCCGAGAGTATTCATCTTCCGTTTTTCACTAGGTTGGATATGACATCTTTCTTATGTTTAAGTTCTTCCAGTATATGTGTTTTTCTTCTGAAAGTCAATCCTTTGAGTTGGTTGAATTTACAGTGCGTTGAATGCAGGCTTTGTTTGATGCAGTAAAAAAAAATGTAGTTTAATTTAAAAACAGATTTTACAGATTCTATCTTTAAAAACGAAGAAGAAAATGACAAGTGGACAAAAAAAGTTTTGTTTATTATTACGCCACAGATTCATAAGTGAAAATGTAAAAATACTAATATAAAATGAAGAGATTATATCTCAAAGAGATACTATTTGACACCTGCTCAATTCTGTCCTCAATGTGACTGTTAAGGTGGCAGTATACTCCATCCGAACTGCATGTTGGATGGTTGAAAAGCCTTGGGAACAATCTCATACCAAACCTTTTAATTAGGTATTATACCCATCATTGGGTGAAAAGGGTCCTGCTACACTGACTAGTATGTTGAGAATGTTGTTATCAGCATGTAAAACAGCTGTGTTTATTGTTACACCATGTCCTAACTGGATGAGACGCTAACTAGTGTCACCGGCAAAATCAGTCTGGCTGCCCTGCTTTCTATCGGACTGTCCTAACTGCCCGCAAGCAGATGTTGGTAACAACCCAAGTAATCCATACAGGCAAAGAAACCAAAACGAATAAGTTCAAAAATTAAGTTATGCGCACCTTTAGAAATATGTTTACTGAGGAAAAGGGTGACGTGTTCAATACTTACTTTATCCACTGTACATCAGGTAACATTCTTATTTTAAGCCAAACCATGGTGTTTTTTCTAAACTTAACCATGTAGTCTTTGTGCTTAAACCTAACAACAAAAGTGAAAGTAAAACCTAAAAACACTGCTGTTAATGCTAACACACATGCTCTGATAATGGCATTCTGAACATACTTGTTGGTTTATCCTGCTGATAACCATTAATAATACCCACTTGTCCACATAATAACATCTGAAATGGGTGCCAAAATCAGGTCATCATATGTTCGGGCCTCCTTGAGTACACATTACAGCTGTCCAGCCTCTCAATGCACTTTTTATGACTACAAACCAAGCAGCAACCTTCAGAGCTAGAACATAGAAGTGCTAAAAACTTCACTTCCTTGAATGTCCACTTGAGGCTAGCTCCAGAAACCTATAGACACGATGTTGCCCCCCATGTCATTATGGTAGCAGTTGTAGAAGCAAAAATCGGTGCCTGGAAGTGGGCCAGATGGCACCGACCTCGTCTCCTACTTCTCCTGCAGATCGTCCTCTGATGTTGATTTAGTGCCTTAGGTTCAGTTGGCAAACACTCAGAGAAACACTGGAGTCGAGTAGAATCAGGTGCAATCGAGTTTAATGTGTTCACAAGCAACAACACATACAACTCATTGAGTCAGGCTCCGGAGCACGACTGAAGACTGGCTTTCAGTACACTCTCTTTTATGCTGGTGGGATTCGGCAGAATCTCCACCTCTTTTCGTTAATCCTTCCCACTTAGACCCAAATCTATTGGTGGCGAGCTTTTTTCCTTTGTCCAGTCCTGAACAGGCCTGTTTCTAATGGTGTAATCACTTTCACTTTAGGCCTGGAATTTCCCAAATTCTCCACCATTAGGTTTGGGCCTGCTTTCACTTTATTTTTTAAAAACATATAAACTTTAGGGACTTTCTTTATACAGTCCCTTGTGCTCTCATGCAATGTGAGCTTAGAGTGTGTGTCATGCAATACAAACATTAAAGAGTATGTGTGTGTTATTATTAAACATTACATGGTTATCATTGAACAATACATGGTGTGGTGTATGTGTGCTCTTCAATGTGAATGCATAACCCTGTGCTATGAATACATAAACTTGTATAGCCTTATTTTATCACGCATAGATGCATAACAAACAGTTTTATAGGAACTGGTAACATAAAACATGGTTATATGAACTTCACTCTTAATCAACTTATGCAGTTTAACACTTTTATCTGATTAAAGATTAAATCTTACACTACACAGTGTATGTCCCCACGTCTGCAAAGGCTGAGTCTGCTTGTGACATTCTCCACTCTGTTACAAGTAGGCTGCAAACACAGCACCCTCAGGCCCTCCTTCTGATCTCTGGGGACTTCAACCACACCTGTCCATCCACCACCCTGCCCACCTTCACCCAGTATGTTTCCTGCCACACCAGAGACAATAAAACACTGGATTTATTTTATGCCAACACCAAGGAGGCATACCACTCATCCCCCCTGCCCCCCCTGGGAAAAGCTGATCACAACCTGGTTCATCTTCTGCCTGTCTACAGACCTCTGGTGCAGAGGGAACCAGCAACCACCCGCACTGTGAAAAGATGGTCTGAGGAGACCGAGGAGGCCCTGAAAGACTGCTTCAAGGCCACTATGTGGGACTCAGTGATTCCCATGGAGAGGACATTGACAGACTGACATCATGCATTACGGACTACATAAACTTCTGTGTGGAAAACACCGTACCCACCAGGACTGTACGCTGCTTCTCCAACACCAAACCCTGGATTACTCCAGAGTTAAAAGCTCTCCTGAAGGAGAAGCGGAGAGCTTTTAACTCTGGAAATAAGGAGGAGCTGAAGGCCGTGCAGAAGGAGCTACGGAGAAACATCAAGCGTGGAAAGGAAGGATATAAAAAGAAGATGGAGGAACAGCTGTGGCAGAGCAATGTTAGTGGAGTCTGGAGAGGTCTGAAAACCATCTCAGGACACAAACAACCGGACTCCCAGGCCAGGGGCGACCAGCAGTGGGTAAATGATCTGAATCTGTTCTTCAATAGATTTGATCAGTCTGCCCCTCCCCTGGCCCAGACACCATGGCTGCAACCCCCCTCATCTTCCCCTTCCCCTTCCCCCCACCCCCCAGCACACAGCCCCCCTGCTCCAGCTTGTCCTTCACTACCTATCAGGTGAGAGATCAGCTGAAGAAGATAAAGACGAGGAAGGCTGCGGGTCCAGACGGCCTCAGCTCCAGGCTCCTGAAGTCCTGTGCAGACCAACTGTGCGGGATAGTTGAAACCATCTTCAACCTGAGCCTGAGGCTGGGGAGAGTACCACAGCTGTGGAAGACATCCTGCGTGGTACCTGTGCCCAAGACTCCGCACCCCAAGGCCTTCAGCAGCTTCAGACCGGTGGCATTAACATCACACCTCATGAAGACTCTGGAGCGCCTGGTCCTGTCTCGTCTCCGCCCCGCAGTAGGCCCTTCAATGGACCCGCTGCAGTTTGCCTACCAGCCTGGCATTGGGGTGGACGACACCATCATCTTCCTTCTGCATAGAGCTCTTTCCCACCTGGAGAAGCCTGGAAGCTCTGCGAGAATCATGTTCTTTGATTTCTCCAGCACTTTCAACACCATACAGCCTGCACTTCTGAGGGACAAACTGGAACACATAGGGGTGGCTAATCACCTCACATCCTGGATCCTGGACTACCTCACGGACCGGCCGCAGTATGTCAGGATCCAGGACTGTGTATCGGACTTGGTTGTCTGCAGTACGGGGGCCCCGGAGGGGATGGTGCTGGCACCGTTCCTCTTCACCCTCTACACTGCAGACTTTTCATACCACACCCCCACCTGTCATCTGCAGAAGTTCTCTGACGACTCTGCCATAGTCGGCCTCATCACAGATGGGGACGACAGGGAGTACAGAGAACTGAACCAGGACTTTGTGGACTGGTGCCTGAGAAACCACCTTCAGATCAACGCGGGGAAAACCAAAGAGCTGATGGTGGATTTCCGCAGGCGCAGACTCCTCCCCCCAACACCGGTGAACATCCAGGGAAAGGACATTGAAATGGTGACATCTTATAAGTACCTGGGTGTTCATCTTAACAATAAACTGGACTGGACTAATCACATAACAGCACTGTACTAGAAAGGCCAAAGCAGACTTTACCTGCTGAGGCGGCTCAGGTCTTTTGGAGTGCAGGGGGTGCTCCTGAAGACCTTCTTTGACACTGTGGTGGCATCAGCCATCTTTTACGGAGTGGTCTGCTGGGGCAGCAGCGTCTCAGCTGCAGACAGGAAGAGACTGGACAAGCTGATCAAGAGGGCCAGCTCTGTCCTGGGATGCTCTCTGGACTCTGTGCAGGTGGTGGGAGAAAGGAGGATGACAGCCAAGCTGTCATCTCTGAGGACTAATGACTCCCATCCTCTGCAGGAGGAGATAAAGCTCTGGAGAGCTCCTTCAGCGATAGACTGATTCACCCAAAGTGTGTGAAGGAACGCTATTGCAGGTCCTTCCTGCTTGCTGCTGTCAGGCTACATAACCAGTACTGCTCACAGTAGACTGCACCATGGACACTTTATTGACACTATGGACACTTTATGGACACCACAGCTGTCTGCTGTTTTGCACATACAATCACTTGCACTAGATGTGCTCCCTTCATCCACTGGTTATTTTCATTCACTGCTGCTCATTATTATCCGCTTCCTATTATAATTATCATTATTATTATTATTATTATTGTTGTTGTTGTTGTTGTTGTTGCTATTGTTATTTATCGCCGTCTCTTGTATTTTTGTACTTATTTGCATGCCTAGTTATTTAAGTTTTTTAAGTTTAAATTTGAAATCTTTAATCTGACTCTTTCCCCTTGACTGCTGTAACACTGGCATTTCTCAATTATGGGATCAATAAGGGTGTATCTTATCTTATCTTATCTTATCTTATCTTATCTTATCTTATCTGTCCATACACATAGACACCCATGTTAAAATGCCCAACTTTACAGCAGAAAACATGTTTACAGTCTGTCAAAAGACAGTTGTGGATGCTGTAGCTAATTTCAACATTTATAACAACTGTAAGGTGAATTTTTATATAACTCACCCATTTACATTTTATTAAGGCTAAAGTTATGCATGATTAGGGACAGGCCTGCTTTGAGTGATAGGCTGTGAAGTGTCCTTGGCTTGTCAGCCACCCCCTCCTCTTCCACAGCTTCAGCCTCTTGCCCAAATATGGTCACTCTTGGCTCCAAAATCAAGATGGAGATGACCAAAATGCTGAACTCAAGGTTTTAGAATGGGAGTCCACAGACCAACAGTTAACCTCATGGTGTCTCTGTCCATTATTTTATACACCTAATGCTACAAACACTGTCTGACCTCACACACACACACACACACACCACAAATAAATTCATCAGTGCAAACATGACAAGAGCCATCCCATTTTGAGTAAGAAAAGGATTTTACAAGGAAGTGTGATGTGTACATTTCTGTGCCACATGCGATTAGCATGCAGCTGATTTTACAGACTTGTTACTTAGAACAAACACATCTATATTTATTGAGTTTGCAGCTAAATAAAGGCATTTGAGAGGTTAATTCTGTGCAGGTTATTTTAGCAGTCATCCCCTGCCCCTCAGCTTCCAAAGGTATAAATTTAAAAAAGAAAATCATGATTATTTCTGTAGTTGTTTACTTTTGGGGGAAATAAATGCTTAATTTATTTGAGCAGGTTTCAAAAGCAGTTAGTCTGAGGCAAATCCCTCGGCTTGTTTAACAAACAACTATGATTACTGCACTCAAGTTGGTGTCCAAAGTCCACATCTGATTAATTATTTCAATGTAAACATATTTACTGCTGTACTCTTGGCAATTTCTTGTCCCAAATGAATCAAATCCAAGCGATGATATAAAGTTTTATATAAAGGAAAATGGATTGGAGGTGAAATCAATGCCATGTGGCTGTCTGTCCTCCTGGCTGCCAGTGTTTCATAATTAACTGTCAGCCCATTGGCTAGTTGGATGGTTATATCAATTCTGATTGGCTTTTATCCCCATGGGACTGCTTTAACAGCTCCTCCTGAATGTCTCTCCCTCTCTGTCTTTGTCTTTGCTTTAACAGCTCCTCCTGAATGTCTCTCCCTCTCTGTCTTTGTCATCCAATTGGCCTGTCTCGCCTCAACGCTGCAGGCTGATTGGTCATTTTGGCAGGCAGCTGTCTTTGATGTTAAGGAAAGTCTTTGTAGCCTCTGGTGACTGTGTGTGTGTGTGTGTGCGTGCAATATTACAAACTGCGACCAGGCCCAACAACAGAGCGTGCCCTCGTCCCTGCTCTACCTCACACACACACACATCATACACACACAAAACGCATCATTCAGTTTAACTCCAGGCCAATGACAGGCAGTGGCAGATGACAGCAAGCAACACACACACTCACTAACACACAGAAAAAGACACAATAACACGTCTAGGCTCATTTCTGAGCTCGCTCACAGGATGAAAAATGTGTATTATTTTACCCAGATAACACACACACAAAGGTCCATTTCCATTCTTCATATCAGCGTCTGAATCATCCCTGAGCCTCCTAATATGGTGGAGTTAACCCCGGACATAGTTCAACTGCCTGTGACAATTTCATTGGGCAAACCAAGACAAACTGATGTACAATTGTGTATGTACATACACATAGATTGAATTGAAAACCAATTGTTTGTATTCAATGATAAGTATTGCAGCTGCTGCTAACTGCACCACACAAGTGTAAAGTTGCCACATGAACATTAACACTTATTACCTTACGTTTTTTTCTGACATGATACTCTCTACCCTAAAAGTGTTCATGTAGTGAGTTGAACTCTGCCTTGTGTTGTACAATGGACAATGTCAACGTCCCGGGACTGTTTTTCAGCATCAGTATAACTAACTGCTTTATTCCCTGAGAAACAAAGTATTAACATCATCTCTCTTGCATTCATCTCTATAAATACATTTCTGCATCTGTATGCAGAATCTGCACACAACAAGATTTTGGTTTCCATTTCGAATTTAAGTAGTATTAACCAATCATATTTGAGCAGCAGGTAAACAGTCTGCATGGAGAGGCAGAAAACATTGACCGAAACACAATCTCGTAACCCATCAGTTATTGTCTTATGTCAATTTAGATTTATACTAGCTTTTCTTTTTATTTACCTGCATTTATATGCACATATCTGTTTATACAGGTTAGCCAAATGTGTGCACACAGAAGAGAAAGTCTTGGCCTGGATATCCGCTTGCAACTCCAGATGTCCTGAAATATTGGCCATTGCCATGGATGTATAGAGAGAGCTGGATACAGTGTTGGACCCGGAGCCCCGTTCATTCCTATAAAATTTATTGAATGGCACATGAAGCCAATGTGACTTCCCGTGGATAAAATTACCCTGGTCCTCATGTCGCTGGGCCCAAAAAGCAAGTGCACTACAGACTTTTGATGGTGAAGCAGCTAACCTCCTTAGCCCTATATGAACTTGAATGGGGGAACCATGCAACTGTTTTTGGACCAAAATATTAAATTCTCAGTGAAAACATGTCATTTCACTGGGGTTATAATGGTCATGAAAAGATATCCACTGATTTACATAAATCTCTTTTATAATGTAGGTCTTCTTGGGTCCAATGGCATCATGTGACAAAGGTTGTAATTCCACAGGTTGGCCACTATGTAAAATTGGTTTCAATGTTCCTGGGGGCTTGGTTGTTGCCCCCAGAGGCTTCTCATTGTCAGCCCAATGACCGATGGGTTCCAAGATTGCTCTTGCATAGATGCTCTCCACGCTTGTGTAACTACAGAGTCCCTAAATACTCCACACTAACCAACAGCACACTCTAGCAGCCTTGTGTGTGTTCTGCAGCCTTGCCACACACATGCCTTGACGCACGCTATCCAAATTAGCAGATTTATGCATGAAAATAAATACAATGTTCAATACCTTCACCTTACACTTGTTTTAACCTGCAATATCTGATTTTTGCCCATTTAACACTTCACTTACATATTTTCACCTTTTAAGTTGATGTGACGAACCTGTTAGCAAACAGTTTGTTATTTACACAGCCAATAGATGACAAGTTAAAAAAGAAAACATTCTATTTTGTAGTAAAATCTAGAAAATCTACACAAAAATGTATTTACACACAGAAATACATTTACAACCTGTTTGAAAATTAGAGAGGTAACAACCTGTGCCCTTCAAAGTAAAAGTTACTGCCTAATCCACATGGGCTTTAATACCCCATTCATAATTCAGCACAAGAACACACGAACACACTGGCTGCTTCATTAAAACAAATCTAAACCTTTAACCAAATTTAGATTAATATCTTTGAACTAAAAAAACCTTACTGCTTACTAATGGGCTACTGTAATCTGCACACGCAACAAAACACAACATCCAATAAAGAGAATTTATTACCGACTAAATGGGTGAAAAATAAATCAATCAATAGGTACATAAACTATTTAATGGTAAGGTATAAACTGCTAATCCATGAGGACAGCAAGACGACCTTGAGGTTTTCATTTTAGAGCAGCTAGGGAAGTATACCGGGATCTCTCCCGATCTTATCCATTCCTAGCAAGACTCACAAGGTCAGGTGCACAGGAGCTTCCTCCACTACCATGGAACGGGGGTTAAACCAGCTGCACAGCACTTCTGGGAAAGTGATGTTGACCCAAATAACAATGTAGCATAACTCCCCTGCTCCCTCTGCTGTTGTTGAAATATATGATCCTGGAGAGCACAAGGGAAAGCCAGCAGATGTGTAGCATTACAGAGGCTAAGGGTGGCGCAGTGAGAGAAGAATTTATGATGGCAGCACATTATAGCATTCCTTCAGTGCTGGCTGGGGACCTCAGCATGGCCCCTCTCATTTGGTGAGGTTAAGTCCTGCCTCCACTAAGGAAATATGAGTTTGTTATTCTTGTCATAGGTCATGAATTATATCTTCTTGTTTTCCGTTTCATAAGGGTTACCTATCTTAAAGGCCCCATTGAGAAGTATAATCATCTGTAAAGATGTTCTTATGTGGGGTGGGTCTGGATTCAACTTCAAATATTTTTCTATAAAGACTTGTTCACTGTAATAAAGGTGCTCTCCCCTGATTTTGAACATCAAAGTCTAAGTTGACTAATCATGAGGAATACTAATCAGACTTGGGGAGAGCTGTAACATAAATCAGTCATTTGAAAGAGATGGATAAGAGCTGGTGATCCAATCCAGCATTGATCGAGATGTAAAGTGATAGTTTACCAACAAGGTCTTTGTAAATAAACAACTGTCAGTTTTTATTATACTTCTCTGCAAGAGAGGGCCAACCAGCCTTATTATACAGCAAACCAGAAGCCTGTGTTATATACTGGGGATATGGATTTGAATAACATGGGCATGTACTAGTCATGGAATGTCTAAAAGCTGCTATGAGCTTGACCCATACTGGGAACCAAAAGTCAGAATATTTTAACCTCTCTCATTGATTTTGGCATGAGTGAAAGGTGGCAGGTGAAAGTAAATGGAAGTTCTCACTGGTTCTACTACCCCAACCTTCTCATTCACGTGTTCAATTTTTTTGATTCCTGTAGTATGGTGCAGAAAGAAATCAGAAACACTTGACATCATGTATAGCAAATGAATATGTAAATGGTGCCACAGAATCATTTGTAAAAGTTGACAAAAGCTTTAAAATATAAAGTGTAAAATTTTGTTTTAAATTAGAAGAAAATCACAATTAAATTTGTCAACAACAGCCGAACAGATTATAAGTCTCTGTCTTTGAATTTTCAGAAAGCAAAAGCGCTTTTTCTCCAAACTACGTGTTGTAGTATAGCTAATTGGAGACCACTGATGTGTGAAGTGATTTTGGGGACACTACACTTTGTATGAGTGAAGTTGCTGAAGATTTTTCCCAATAAAAATTCACCAGAATTATACAAAAACCTTTATTTTTTCCAAACTAAGTGTTGTGGTATAACAGTCAGGAGACCACTGAAATGTGCATGCATAGCAGTACTTAATATTTTAGTGGTACAGAGCAAAGGACCATACTAGCCTACTTTCACCTCTAGAATTTCACCATTGTTTTTTTTAATGTGTCTCTCATCAGGTCCCATAACTTATGAAGGCACACAACTACATCCCTCACTGGTGTGCCCCTTTAATGTAAAGATACTGTCCATCACTATGACACATTATAGAAATTGTACATCATACAATTTGTACTCCATACTGTAGAACTACTTCACCCAAAATTTAGCGATACATTCACCTTGATTCCCTCAGTACCATTCTGTTGTAAGATATGATTAACTACAGTAGCACAGGTGTCGTTACCTACATGATGTTCTCCTCGCTCTACAGCCCCCTCTTCCTCTGAGATGTACCTGCTGCAGCTCTTCATGCTTCATGTTACTCCATTGTCCCAAATTATTAACTCAACAATAGCTCTTAAGTCATACTGTGTGGTGTGTGAATACAGTTGCTTGTTAGTATTTGCACTTTGACAATAGTGTGTTCATTGAGTTGCTGCTAGATTATCACGTTTAACACTAGTGATTTCTCAATAAGCTGACGATGCAACCTGAGATGGATGGACAAGGAAGAAACGAGAATTATGTCAGCATTGCGTGCTAATATAATGTATGTGGAATCATTGCATAAATGTGTGTGTGTGTGTGTGTGTGTCTGTTATACACTACAAATATACACACTTATCACATTATGCACATTATGTGTGATCAAAAAGTTCAAAGTCATGTGTGACTTTGTCTGGTGAGTGCAAAAGAGAGAAACACACAGCAAGTGAGAAGTGTGTGTGTGTGTGTGTGTGTGTGTGTGTGTGTGTGTGTGTGTGTGTGTGTGTGTGTGTGTGTGTGTGTGAGTTTGCAGAGCTCAAAATGTCAACAGCATGGCATGAGGGCACAGACACTGAAAGCTGTTTCTCTAATGCCAGAGAGATGATGCCAAGCCACAGGCTGAGCGTGCTGGTGAGTGTGTGCGTGTGTGTGTTTGTGTCAGAGGTAGAGCAGCTGTTTGAAAGGTCAGAATATCCACAGTGGGAGCAGCTACAAAGACGGGGGGCAGATGAATGGATGAGGGGAGGAGGAATGACGCGGAGCATTTAGAGAGAGGGAGAGACGGATACTAAGATCAGTCAGTGCACAGGAGACACTAAAATTGGTGAGTTAATGACGATGCAGCTTTTCTTAGTGTTTTTATCCCTTTAACTCATTTAAACAAAAACGCATCTCAAATTCTTTCTTTTTTTTTTTAAGAACTTTCAGTGTGCCCCTGTTAATCCAGTCTCAGTTTGGCATGTGTTAAACCTCCATTGCTCTTTTTACAGACATCCACTGAAAGTGATTTTTAGCTACTTCTAGATTTTATGTTTTGTCTTGATGTGATTTATGTGGATTAGATTTACACCTGTCTTTAAACATTTATGCCCCTAACTTACTGAAATGCAGAGCTACCTGCCAAATATTGATTACAAAGGGATTCCGAGTTGCAAGCAATGATTGTATATAAAAAAAAAATGGACGACATGACAGCTCCCCAAAAGTGAAGCCAAAATATCTTGATAGCCCCCTGGTGGCTGGCTGCAGTATAGGCTAAAGATCCCGCCCCCTTTATGTTAGCAGCTGGGACATGAGCCAAATCAAAAACTCAATAAGAAGGCTTTTGTCATTTTATGTAGTTCCCATCATGGTGACGTACAGTACAGGCCAAAAGTTTGGACACACCTTCTCATTCAATGCGTTTTCTTTATTTTCATGACTATTTACATTGTAGATTCTCACTGAAGGCATCAAAACTATGAATGAACACATGTGGAGTTATGTACTTAACAAAAAAAGGTGAAATAACTGAAAACATGCTTTATATTCTAGTTTCTTCAAAATAGCCACCATTTGCTCTGATTACTGCTTTGCACACTCTTGGCATTCTCTCCATGAGCTTCAAGAGGTAGTCACCTGAAATGGTTTCCACTTCACAGGTGTGCCTTATCAGGGTTAATTAGTGGAATTTCTTGCTTTATCAATGGGGTTGGGACCATCAGTTGTGTTGTGCAGAAGTCAGGTTAATACACGGCCGACAGCCCTATTGGACAACTGTTAAAATTCATATTATGGCAAGAACCAATCAGCTAACTAAAGAAAAACGAGTGGCCATCATTACTTTAAGAAATGAAGGTCAGTCAGTCCGGAAAATTGCAAAAACTTTAAATGTGTCCCCAAGTGGAGTCGCAAAAACCATCAAGCGCTACAACGAAACTGGCACACATGAGGACCGACCCAGGAAAGGAAGACCAAGAGTCACCTCTGCTTCTGAGGATAAGTTCATCCGAGTCACCAGCCTCAGAAATCGCAAGTTAACAGCAGCTCAGATCAGAGACCAGATGAATGCCACACAGAGTTCTAGCAGCAGACCCATCTCTAGAACAACTGTTAAGAGGAGACTGCACGAATCAGGCCTTCATGGTCAAATAGCTGCTAGGAAACCACTGCTAAGGAGAGGCAACAAGCAGAAGAGATTTGTTTGGGCCAAGAAACACAAGGAATGGACATTAGACCAGTGGAAATCTGTGCTTTGGTCTGATGAGTCCAAATTTGAGATCTTTGGTTCCAACCGCCGTGTCTTTGTGAGACGCAGAAAAGGTGCACGGATGGATTCCACATGCCTGGTTCCCACTGTGAAGCATGGAGGAGGAGGTGTGATGGTGTGGGGGTGTTTTGCTGGTGACACTGTTGGGGATTTATTCAAAATTGAAGGCACACTGAACCAGCATGGCTACTACAGCATCCTGCAGCGATCCTCCCATCCGGTTTGCGTTTAGTTGGACGATCATTTATTTTTCAACAGGACAATGACCCCAAACACACCTCCAGGCTGTGTAAGGGCTATTTGACCAAGAAGGAGAGTGATGGAGTGCTGCGGCAGATGACCTGGCCTCCACAGTCACCGGACCTGAACCCAATCGAGATGGTTTGGGGTGAGCTGGACCGCAGAGTGAAGGCAAAGGGGCCAACAAGTGCTAAACACCTCTGGGAACTCCTTCAAGACTGTTGGAAAACCATTTCAGGTGACTACCTCTTGAAGCTCATGGAGAGAATGCCAAGAGTGTGCAAAGCAGTAATCAGAGCAAAGGGTGGCTATTTTGAAGAAAGAATATAAAACATGTTTTCAGTTATTTCACCTTTTTTTGTTAAGTACATAACTCCACATGTGTTCATTCATAGTTTTGATGCCTTCAGTGAGAATCTACAATGTAAATAGTCATGAAAATAAAGAAAACGCATTGAATGAGAAGGTGTGTCCAAACTTTTGGCCTGTATTGTATGTTTAAGTGTTTGTTTTTCTGATAATGTGATTAGTTATTTGATGCGAGGATGGCATTGCTTGCATTGGGTCGGATGGATATATGGGCAGGAACCCAATATCACCGCATCAATCGCTACTGCACAGACTCTGGCTTTAAATGATGTCATCAGCATAAGATGGCAATAGCTGTGTACAGTGGGAAGAAGTGGAGACACGTTATCAGCCTTTACATAGGCTATAGTCACTGGTTGGGTGCAAAAAGCTGTTTATATTTATATATATATTACAGATATTATAGATGTTTACATATCTATATGTTGCTTGCGTGAAGACTTTTTATATGTCCTGGTTTGGTTGATGGTGTTGTTTAAAAGACCCTATGTAGGTTAATGCCTGAAATTCATATTTTTGTTAGCTGTACACAGTTTGATGACCAAAGATGTCCTTTAAAGTAGTAGTTTGGCATTTTAGGAAAAATGCTTTTTCACTTTGTTGGCAAGAGTAAGTTGCAAAGATGTTCTCATGTTTGTACAGTTAATTTGGAGCTACACTCAGCAGCTGATTAGCTTGGCCTTGCATAAAAGCTGGAAACAGGAAGAAACAGCTAGTTTGGCTCTTTTGAGCTGTACAGGTGCTAGCAGCCAGGCTAGTTTTTTCCCCCATCTCTGCTCATTATGCTATGCTAAGCTACCCAACTGCTGGTGGTAGGTTCAAATTAAGCTCACAGATATGAGAATGGTGTCAATCTTCTCATCTAACTCTTGTCAAAAAAGGGACTAATGATCGTCCTGCTGTCTCAACCAGGACTCTCTGGAAGGAGAGATCTTGTATCTGTATATTGTATAGGACCTTCTTGCCTAAATAACGGCTAGATTAAAAACAAAAAAGTGTATTTTCTTATAACTATTGCCATAATATAAACATGGTGTCACCCACTTATCATCTTCTTAAAACAAGTGAAACCCTCACAGACACATACAATGTTTAATTTGATCTTAGTCTCAAAATAAAACATCCCCATCTGGTTTGCTGTCTGGTTTGGCCTCCACACTTCTTGGACCTGATCTTCTTAGTATGGATTTCATCCATCTTTCTTTTTTTCTTTTTTTTTCAAAAGCAAAGGTACTGAAATCTTGGGCAATGTTGCAGAACTTCCTTCCAAGTATTGCAAGTAGCTTCGTAACCCCCTGGCTCCCTGCAAAAACCTCTTGAGTTTCCTCAGTCACGCCATATTCTCAGGCTGCCGACATTCCACACCAACTCAGGTGTCGTCTGCCCTTTCTTAATCCCTCACAGGGGGGATTTCCTCTTTACACAGCCAAAATCAAATGCACCAAAATGTGTGAATCCCGTGAAATCAAAGGGGGTTGTCAGCATTCATTTTTACTTAAAATGCAGTGTGTAGTGGTGGATACGTGTGTGTCTGTTGTTTTTGGGGATGGTGTGCGTTGGGAAGTGTGTGTGAGTTTTACATGCTATTATAGTTACGTGGTTACGTAGTTACGTTTGGTTAAGTAGGCACTTAAAAAATATTTTCTTTAAAGTGAAATGTAGAGGTTGCTGGTTCTAATCTTAGTACTTTTTGCCTCCTCATGGGAGGAAGCTGCCTCTCTCTTGGGTGAACTAGACAATTTTCAGGTGTGAATCTGTGTCAAGTGAGGCCCTGAGCAGGTGTATTTCGCTCACCTATCATGGGTAACGTAAGGTGAGACACTGTAATTCCTTCCTGACCCCCACAGCTGAGGTAAACCCCTGACTAATGCCACCCTCAGTCCAGCAAAGCAGCGTGTCTGCCTGCTCATACACGAGCATATTCAGACTTTGTGTGTTTTCCTGTGTGTGCACAGCTAAACTCTAATCCCTAATGTCCTCTTCCATTATGTTAACAGCAGGTGCTCTTAATTATATTTTCGATGATTACAGGCCCATTTGTAAACCTCTGTCTTGCTCAGACGTATTAGAGGGAAAAAAATTAATGAGTAATGAGATTACATGAGCAGCTCCACTGTGGTCTCATGACATAATAAACATGGTTCAGTACAAAAAAAAATCATCATTTACCCGCAGAGGCTGGTGAATATTATAATCTGTGCGCTGTTTTCATTTTAACCAACACCTAGAGATTTGGTAGAATTACAAACAATCCTTACTATCAATAGGTTAGTAAGCATCCTCACTGCATGTGGCAATTTCCCTGACACTATAATCCTTAACCAAATTGGCTATTTCACAGTGTTCAGTTCATTTTCTTATTTGCACCTGCTTTTCCCACTGTGGCATGTCAGAATGTGTCTGTGAAAAAGGCCTATGGTAAATGCATTATACAAACATTGCTTCTAGCCTTAACTGCTCTGTTCACCCATGGTAAACCCACACAGGTTTTTATTATCACAGCATTGCTAGTATTGTTTCTACTTTGTGTGTATCTTAATGGTTAAATATGGTCCCAGTAACACCTACTGTAGCAGGAAATACCACAGAAGCCACCTTGGGTTTCATTGGACTATAGATTTGACTGATCACGTTGGATATTGTCGCCGTCATAGCATCACAACTGTGCAAGATGTTGTCACAAACCTTTACCAGAGTGTAGCTGCGATCACAATGAAGGCTGAGATGGGTGTGGTCCAATCAAGGGCACCAGAGGTAGGGAGGGGGCCACTGCCCCTCCTCTTAACACCCCATCCCACATTTGTTTTAAGTCACGGTCTATCACAGCTAGAGCGATCACATCTCTGAAAGGTCTCTGGTTATTATCTTGACTGATTAGACCTCTCCTAAAGTCATAGCTCCCCATTGATGATTACTTGATTATTTGATCAACACAAAAGTAATTGGCAACTATTTTGATCATCAGTTCACGCTAGAGCAGCACACTGGTGCAGTGGTTTACATTGTTGCTTCACAAAAAGGAGGTTCTGTGTTCACACCCACTGACTGCTTGGGTTTGTCTGCGTGGAGTTTTCTCCAGGTTCTCTGGCGTATGCCCACAGTCCAAAGACACACAATAATTGGTCACTCTAAATTGCCCGTAGGCATGAAAGTGAGTCTCACAACCTGTCCAGGGTGTATCCAACCTCTCGCCCAATGTCAGCTAAGATTTGAGGCTCTCACAACCCTGAAAAATATAAGCAGTTACAGAAAATGAATGCAGCGTTTAAGTAATTTTTCAAGCAAAAAATGCCAAAAAATATATTTCCAGACTCAAAAATGTGAAGATTTGCTGCCTTCCTTGGTTTTACATCATACTACATTTAATATTTTGGGGTTTGGATATGTTGCTTGTACTAATCAAGACAGTTGATGAAGTCATTTTAGGCTCAAGGATATTGTAACAAGCTTTTCTCACTGTTTTCTAATGTTTTGTCGACTAAATGATTATCTGGATTACTGGGTCATTGGTAATAAAGGTTCTGTATTGGGGGTTTTTAACAGTGGAACTGGAAGAAATATTTATGTTCCTCTCTGATATCTGAGTGTTGTGATGTTTTCTTTAGCTGTATTCCTATATTGTGAATTAATTAATAATTTAGAATGTTTTCTCCTTTGTCTATTGATTCTTCTTTACTTTTTACAGAAAGTTTCACTTGTAATCCTCTCCTGGCTGTATTAACTAAAACTGTATCACCTACCATGATGACAGTGTCATGTGTAATGTTACATTCCTGTTTATTATGCAGTAAACTTTCAAAGAATCCTGCAGATGAACTAGCATCCAATGGCTCCACCTAACTTAATCTGAGATTGGAGTTATCTTTCCTGTCTAATGGCATTCCTCTATGCATTTATGGCTGTCACTTTGTTTAGGTATATCATCTTTGGAACATTAATTAAGAAGATTACTTCACTATTCAGCATATATCTAACTGAACCCATTCCTGTCTCACTACCTAAAAACTGAAACTCTGTGCTTGTCTACTCTCACATCTCTTGTAAATCTCTTGTCAATAGCCATAAACTAATAGCACTCCCACATCCACATCTCCCTTATAGTGTGCAACACTAATTCTATTGTGTCTCCTACTCACACACACACACACACTCACACACCCCTCGACATTATCAGGAGAGGAGTCATACTGCATATACAAACATTCACTAACCCACACAGCCCTTAACATCTTCAGCAGATATTCAAACTAAATTTCAGGACTTGTTACAGATCTATAAAACCCCTCAACAAATATTATGTTTGACACCTGCAAGTGCTGACAACAACACACACACATATACCAAACATCTTGGGGGATCTCAACCACACACACATAATGGGAGACGGAGAGAGAAACTAAAACAAAGGAGGGCAAAATGTCAATATGTACTGGCAGACCAACAAAACTAAGAGACTACATCAGCAGTCCTACATTATACTCCCACCCATAGTTTTGTTTTGTCACACTGGATTACAATGCAGCCAAGAGAGTAAATAGTCTTACAGGCCCATAGCTATTTCTTTAATGTACTTTACTCTGTACGTCAGCTTGTTTTGTAAGATTTTATGGTCCGTACTTAAAGTTCTGTTCGGCTGAGGCTCATCTACAGTTTAAGTAGTTTTTGCAGCTTGTGATGTAGGAATCTAAACTGTGTCAGAAAGTTTATAGAAAGTTTTTTTGCGGACATACCTGCTCAATCGGCATCAGGTTATTTCCTGCAGCCGTGGTCTCACCAGGTGCGCTGGTGATTGCATGCTTCACAATGGTGACATATGCATTTCCAAAAAATAGCCAAATATGAGTTCTCAGTTGAAAGCTCCAGGTTTATCAACTCAGTATTGTTTAGCTTAAGTTTTACTTGGCGTAGTGTAACAGTTGTACTTGTAGAGTGACCCTTTACTGTTTTTATAATGGCTTTTTAACAACCAAATGTGTATGTTTTTTGGCAACCTCTGTCAGTTTTTCCACTGGGGATAGAGCCACTAAAAGTAATTGGTTTTTACCTAAATATCATTGCATTGCTAGCTGGGATTGTGCCATGAGTACTGGGTATTTTAAGCCAAAACATGATCTTTTCCCTAACCGTAACCAAGTAGTTTTCGCCGAAATCTAACCTAGCCAAACCACAAGTTCACCACAGTCTTGTTGAGACATGAAGAAACATAAAGTTTCAGTGTATCCACTACATAATAACATACAAATGTAACATATCAGTTGTTTGCACAAACACAATACCAACAACATTGGCCATCTTGACCTTCCTGCTCATGATAGATTTCATTAAGACTGAATTCTGACATACAGGCTCTTCATTGTCCTGTATGAGAGAGGAGATGGGGTTGACTTCTTATTCAAGAAACATATTCATGTTTATATAACTTAACATAATCCAGGCAGCAGAGAAGCTGCTTTGCTGCAGTGAGTGCAAGGACACAATAAAGTAAAGGTTACTGACAATAAAGTGTTTAGCTAGACTTATTTTTTATAAGCTTGTACATTGTGTAAATTGGTATGTGATTATGTAACTAATGTGTTAATTAGTGTGTGACATTTCAGGACTCCGATACAGAGATACATGTTATTAAGTGAGCATTGAAAGGGGCTGGAAGGCAGATATCTTAGCTTTGGGAACAGCCAGGCTACCTGTTTTCCCACGTTTCTTATTTTTATGCTAAGCTAACCCTGCTTCATAGTTAATGCTGCCTTCAAATGGAACGTGAGAGCTCAAAGTTACGACACGAGAACCTGTATACACAATATGCTTAGCGTACAAGTGGTCAAGTCGTGAGAACACTCCGGCTGGGCAGCAGCAACATGGATGCTACTGTCTGCATCTAGAATTCACAGAGGTTAATGGTTTTCCAAGCTAGGGAGCAGGTCATGTAATGCAGGAAATGCAAAGGCGTAGGAAAAAAAGATGAGGCCATTGAGAATAGCATCACTTTCAGCAGACATATTAAAATTATGGAGAACAAATCTATATGACTAAAATTACAATATATTAACTTACCATTCACCAAAAAAAAAATAATGTCCATGGCCTGCGCTATTTCTTGAAACATGAATAAATCACAACTCATGAACTCGGAGCTTTCAGAAAAATTAAACTTTCTCATCTAACTCTCACCTAAAAAGCAAATAGGTGCATATCCTAAAGTGTCAAACTATTCTTTTAAGTTATGAGTGATAATCAAGAAGCAGTCAGAAATACCATGGGTGATAAAATGTTGGTGAGTGGAGGACAACTTGAAGTGTGTGATGTAGAAAAATAACAGTAAAACTCAAAATGTCAAGGTGTCCCTTTAGGGGAATATTATTTTACGATCATTTGAACGTCTCATTAATCACATGGCATGTGGCTATCAGCAGCCAGTGAGGAATGCTAACCAATGTAAACCAGCATAGAAACTTTTTTATTCCACAACTTGACAAATGCTCGTTGAAGAAATCAAGCAGAGTGAAATGCAAAATGTCAATTGTCCCTCTCAGGAAAAAGCTGCTCTCGACTCATTTGATGAACCCATAACTCACATGGTGACATTCTGTGGAGCTGTACAGTTCATCTATATCCTTTCTGGCATTTACAGTCAATCTGGTGACATTTAGGATTTTAGGTTTCCAAAAAATCTTTGCAAGTATGTGATGCCTCTTTTGTTAAACTTGTACCGAATTTTTTTGAGGGTGACTCCAGCACATTACAAACACCAATTCTCATGCTCTGCTCTTCCCCTGTGTCACAGCAAAGTGACTTGTCAAGATCATAGGCACAATTAGAAGTCCAGCTATCAGATATAGAATAAAAGGGTGGTGACGAACACTGAGGATAGATACCAGTTTACTTAAGCTGGGTTTATTAAAGCAATGTTTAAGACAGACTGAAGGGAAAGTAAACATGGCGTAATCAATATATCTTCCCATACAAAGGCCTTGTTAAGTTTCTGAGTCATACTACTCCCTGCTATCTCCTGTCATAATCATAACGCTTCTGAAAAGGTCATGATATTTTAAATAATTACCTTATACATCAGCATTGAAAATGATCATGTGTCGTTAACCATCATCATCAATCATGTCATGTTTATTACGCTGATGCACACTTCATTCTTATTCCTATTCAAGACCATCCTAGAAATCAGCATTGAGCACACAGTCTCTCTACATCTTTGACTTCCTGTAATGAGCAGCTGAAAACTGCAGTTGATGAAATTGTATATTGCTACCATGTAACTAGCAAATGATCAGGCTTGATACAGGATTCTCACTCATGCCACCCTGTAATTTTAGGCCTTCTGTCCACTTCTTTTCTTTCAAGTGTCTCATATCAAGATGACGTCTGATTTCATTTACATTTAACCACGTGTGTCTCCATTAGCTACATTGGAAATCTGATTTGAGATGAGAACCTATCTTGGTCTTCAGAGTCCAGAGTTTGATGGTAACGCACCTGAGGCTGTTTGCTGATTGCCAAAAACACCAGAAAAAGACAAAATCTTATCCCAAAGCAGTTTATTTACAGCCTAGCCTAGAGTGTAGCTAGGTAGCAAATAATGCATGCATATTTATATACGCAGGGATGACTTGCCTGAATGGATCAACACCCTCACAGCTCCCTCACCCACACGGATCATTCATTACCAGCCGCAACGGTTTGAAATGTTTTGAAATCGCTGCTCGTTTCTAGGATAATTTATACAATGTCAAATGCCACAGGCTTGTGCTAATAACGTTAGCATGTTGTATTTGTTTGGAAAACGTGTTTAGTATGACATTTGTTTTATCAGTGAACCTTGCGAGTTGTAATGGAGCCAACTTATGTATCGTTACCTTTGTTAAACGCTGCTGTTGTCCCTGGTTTTATATGAAAAGAGGAAAAGATCGCTAGCAATGTAAAATGCCATAGGCTTGTGCTAATAACGTTAGCATGTTATATTCCTTTGGATTCACAGAAAAGTTTTTTTCTGTGACTGCTGTGAGTTATAATGAAGCCAATTTATGTACCTGTGTTTGAAACTGTCACTGTAGCCCCTTTTACACTGCCAGATTTTACACGAATGTTCGGCTGTTTTGCCGGCAAGCTGCGAGCGTTTAGACACAGAGCCGGATTGGCGAGTTGAACCAAGGTGCCAATTTTCTGCCTCGTAGGGTAGTCATATTGGCGGAATCCTTTTAGTTTAAAAAGACCGAGGCGGCCTTCCACAATGGGAGGGGCTGTTGAAGACTTGTGGGAGGAGCAGTTGATGACACCGCATGTGCGTGCCACTGGCAGTGGATAAACAGGAAACAGCTGATAGCAGGAATTCGCGAGCAGCTAGTAGCAAGAGGGAAACGCAAACCTGACAGACACTGTAAAGGTGAACAACAGAGGAGACAAGGAATTGCAGGCCCTCCTTGCCCTCGCAAACGCAGACGCCATTAACCGTCAGATGACAGGAACGGATGCTGAGCTACATGTTTTTTTTACTTGCTTACACCCCCCGTTGCCCCGAAAAAGGCGCATTCTGTCTAAACAAAAGTAGGCAGGCGGCAATTTACCGCACTCCCTGATTTTGGGGGCTTATGAAGCAATGTTTAATGTGTGTTTTGAATCAACTAAACTTTACAGCACTTCACAAAAACCTCCGCCACCGATTAGTGTTGTGGAGATGTAACTGCAGAGTGACACAGATACAGAGACAGACGCACAAGGATAAATGCTCACAGCGACGTAGACAACGTGCGTAGGCATAGGGTCTGCTGCATGAGTATAAATCCTGCTTAAGAATCCTGGCTACAATGACAGGGCACTATCTGAAGTTGAAAACAAAATTAAAAAAGTTCCTGATCCCAAAGTTCAGTTGAGTACAGTCAAGGACTATGTTTATGTCCCAAATCCAATAAAAGAGTAACCACACTGAGGCTTCTGCCATCCAGTGGCAGCTACATTCACTGCTCAACAATGCTTTTCCTCTTTAGCTGCCTTTACATTACCATGTCTTGATGCCCAATTCTGATTTGTTGCCTATATCCAATTTTTCCTGACTGCTGTTTACATGTTCTATTCACCTTATTTTTCACGGAGACACGGAGGCAAAACAGAACGCAGCCAGCTTCCGTTTTTTTTCCAGTCCAGCACTCTTGACCACTGTGAAAATGTCCCACGGTATTTGCTACAGTGACATTACTGCTAGGGTGACCATATTTTGATTTCCAAAAAAGAGGACAATCGGCCAGCCACGACATAGCCTACTTAAATGATACTCGCAGTTTACTCAAAGATGCCTCAAATTTTAATATATTTAAAATTGATATGTATGGATAGAAAATTCAGTTATATTACAAAATAATATCTCTCAAAGACAGAAATTCAGATAGGCCCCAATAGGGGACACATACACACACTAGAGTGTGGCGATCCGAGCCCGACGATACCCGACAGGTCGGGCGGGTTTGGTCAAAAATGTAGCTATAAATTGTATTCGGGCTCGGGTCGCTTTCAGTGAAAATGTAGTGTAAAAATAAATAAAATCTTATTGTCTGTCCTGTTTATGGCTTGGGCACTGTTATTTACATGACAACACCTGAACATAACACACACAGACGCACATTGGCTGTTTGTTTCTACCTCTCTCCTCGCAGGAAGTCTCGGACCTCCAGCCGCCCGCCTCCGCCTTGATTAAACACTGAAAATAAAATAAAAGAGGGAGACAGGTTTTTCCTATTTTATCTTATTTTGTTTTATTTCTCCCTCTCCTCTCACTGGAAGCGTCAGACCTCCCGCCTCCCGCTCCCATCTCACACACGGAGGTCTCCCTCTCCGCAGCTGAGCACACCCGGCGCACGCCCGGCCTGTTAAATAGCCTGCAACCACTGTGTGACACAAACTCAGTGCTTTGGTCATTAAATAATGTCGGGCTCGGTTCGGGTTCGGACAGAAATATGCTGCCCCTGCCGCACTCTAACACACACACACACACACACACACACACAAACACACGGAAAACCGGACATTATCATCAGTTTATAAAAACCCCCCGGATGCCCCAGACAGGACGTGAAAAGTGGACATGTCTGGGCAAAAGAGGACGTTTAGTCGGCCTAATTACTGCGCGCATGGAAATGTTTACATTACTGAAAGCAATTTTAAGGACTACTTTAAATATTTGAAGTTAATCGTTAAAGTTAGGGTCTAGAGGATTTTCCAGTTGCTGTTTGTAAACACACATTCAAATTTGGCCCCTCCTATCAGGCTCAACTCTCCCGGGTGTACGGAGCCCGGAGGTACAGAAAAAGGCTTCACAGAAGAGGTTCAGGCAAGGCTCGTGCTGGTGCACGCTCGGACACGCTCGGGCACGGCACCTGCGGTCTCTCATTGGCTGGGTAAATCTCCGTCCAGAAGCGGTCCGAGCTCACAAAAACATCAAAATACAGTTAAAGGGCAGGAGCTCTGCAAAGAGTCACCACCACACATGAGTAGAAGCCCATAGGTGATGATTAAGCAGGATTTCATTTGTATATGTCTATATTTTGTTTTGTTTGAAAATCCCCCAGATCCTACCTTTAAAGAATAAATCACCTGGAAAGCTGGCACTGCTCCACATAATTTAAAAGGTAACTTAGCCTGCACAGAGTGGTGGAGACGGGTGTGGCTGGATGATAGATAGGTACATGCTGATGTGAGTGCTATCAGAGCGGATCCGCACATCACTATGGCTTAATAATCAACTCAGTCAATAAAAACAACCCATCCCGTTAGGAGTGTATGTCACTGACAGAAAAAAAGAAAGAAAGAAAAAAAAGATAGAAAAGCAGCGTACACCTCACAAATTTATTTCTCACAGTTGCGCACACGTTTGGCTGGGAGGAAGCACTGTGTGTCTGTGTGTCGAGGGTGCGGGCCGCAGCTTCAGCTGCTCGGGTAGAGAGGCTGTGTAGCCCGGTGTGTTTTTTCGCTGACTCGGTTCTGCAGGTTCTCTGCTGATACACTGGAGACGGGGATCAAGTAGTTTGTCTCACTCGGGATAGATTGATTTTTGATTAACGTGTGATTTATTTGTCTTTCCTTCCTATCCCTCGCTCATGAGCACGTCATCAAAATGCGCTGTCGTCACATTATTCATGACGTACAACATGGATTGCCAGGAAATATCCAATCTGTCTGTTTAGATTACAGACCTATTGGCAGAAATCTGATTCATATCCGATATATTTCCACATATGAAGGAGGCCTGAATCTGATCTGACAATATCTGATATCATGCGTTTTTTTCCTGTTTGCACGTTCATGTTACAGATCTGATCTGTGCCACTTGAGAGGAAAAAATTGGAATTGGGTCACTTGAACCATGTAGTGTAAATTAGGCTTTTGTTGTCCTTCTCCCCTGCCTCAATGTAGCCTTTGATGAATTTTGCATTAGTGAACAAGATCCTTAATTCTGATGTTGAAATATTACATATTGAACCTTTAAGTAGCCCGAGGATGCTGCAGCTGAATCCACTTCGCCTCTGATTTGCGGATCATAGTAAGCAAGTGTGAATAATCTTTTACACCAAGGACTGCTGGGCCCTGCAGTGTGCTTTCCCAACACATCAGAGAGCTCTGAATGCTCAGACGACATCAGACTGACAAGTGTTACCAGGGCGTCTGACTTGATGTTTCATGTCAGATTTGAGACAGAGCGGTTCAAAGGTGCTGCATCAAAATGCAGCAGTCACCTCAGGTGGAGAGCCTTTCACCATTTACAGTGGCCGTAAATGCCAGTGAAATGCCACCAAACACAGAATGTTAAATGTATTTGTCTGTGTGTGTGTGTTTGTGTGTGTGTGTGTGTGTGTGTGTGTGTGTGTGTGAATGTTTACAGACTTGTATTGAAGCATTTGTGGATTGTCTGGTGCTAATCTCTCTGTGCTGATTTGTTTCTTGCCTGATCCATCGATAAAGTCTCACTGATTGCAATGCTAATTCACATCTCTCTCTCTCTCTCTCTCTCTCACACACACACACACACATACACACATACACACACACAGATTCTTCTGTAGATTGATCTCACAGATAAAAACCAGCTTGATCACCTGATTAAACTCTTACCGCCGATACACACACACACAATCATCTGCATCACATTGACGTACAGAGACAATAGGTGTCTTGTGGTTGCTACGGCAACAGACAGGTGATAATTCATATATGAAGGTTATCGCCTTTCCTCTCTCCCTCTTCTCATTCATTTTTATTCCCTTTCATCTCTCTATAATCTTTTTTAATGTCCAATTCTTTCCTTTTTATCATCTCACTTTTTCTTCTGGTCACCTTCTTTTCTCCCCTCTCCTTTCCTCTTCTTCTTATTCCACCTCCTCCCCAGTCCAGACCTTGTGGCAAAGTTATTGGGAAGGAGAGGCATCAAATTTTTTTACATGGGTACAATACATCAGTACTTTGAGCTGAGAGATCTAGGCCTACTCCATATATTGGCTGTGGCTGACAGTGGTAATTTCAAACGGTACCAGCTGTGTTGACCAAACAATTTGTTTCCCTGAAAGATCATTATAAGCATAATGAGTAGTATGGAGCAATTTCAAACTAAGCAGGAGTTGCTGATTGTGCTGCCAATTCAACATATTCTCAGCTCAACTCAAATACCACCACTTTGTTAGTGAACATACACATACGGTCTACACATACCTTCCTGCATCTGTTTTGGACGTTCATGAATGGCGTGTCAGTTTATCCTTGTGACATGCATTATGTCTTTTCAAAATGCAAATGTACAGTTTCTGCTTGTTACATGCATACATTCTTTTTCAAAATAAACTAACAATGTAGATAAAACACTTTGGTTTTTAGGTTGATTTCCTGAGGTTTACAAAACTCCATTGTAAGGTTACGGCAACAAAAGTATGTAGCCTACTTAGGTTTAAGTAGGCTAAGTTGGCCTAAAATTCACAGGAACAGAACAGCAGATCCCCAGATGAAAGTGGGTTTCGTCTATCAATCAATCAGTCAATCAATCAATAAATTTTATTTATAAAGCCCAATATCACAAATCACAATTTGCCTCACAGGGCTTTACAGCATACAACATCCCTCTGTCCTTATGACCCTCACAGCGGATAAGGAAAAACTCCCCCAAAAAAACCCTTTAACGGGGAAAAAAAATGGTAGAAACCTCAGGAAGAGCAACTGAGGAGGGATCCCTCTTCCAGGATGGACAGACGTGCAATAGATGTCGTACAGAACAGATCAGCATAATAAATTAACAGTAGTCCGTATGACACAATGAGACAGAGAAAGAGAGAGAGACAGAGACAGAGAGAGAGAGAGAGAGATGCAGGTAATGACAGTAGCTTACAACAACATTAATGAAAGTAATAATATTATAGTTATAGTTCTGGCTACTGTGGTACAATATGTTGAAAGTATATATTAATATCTGGCAGTATACATGCGTGACAATAATCATGTGTATAATAACAGTAGAAGTATGACTAATGACTAATGATGGCAGCAGCAGCAGCTGGAGGCATCTGGCGGGACCACGGCAGCAGCACAACCACACACGTCACGCTGTCCAGGCACCGCTGTGATATGAGTTAATCTGAGAGACAGTGGAGCACAAAGGCTCCGGAGAAGAAGCCGAGTTAGTGACATCCAGAATGGCCGAGTTAGCAAGATGCAGTAATAGAATACGAGAGAGAGAGAGAGAGAGAGAGAGAGAAGGAGAGAAGGTGCCCAGTGTATTATAGGGGGGTCCTCCGGCAGACTAGGCTTAAGTCAGCCTAACTAGGGGCTGGTACAAGACAAGCCTGAGCCAGCCCTAACTATAAGCTTTATCAAAGAGGAAAGTCTTAAGTCTAGTCTTAAATGTGGAGACGGTGTCTGCCTCCCGGACCGTAACAGGAAGATGATTCCACATGTCTGCCCCAGCCCAACATGTTCTCATCCAAACTCATCAAATATTGCTACTTGATTAGTGGACTTTCGCCTGTACATATGATGTGCTAGGTATCCTACTGTGACTGTTAAGTTTAGGGAACAAAAGTACGTGGTTAGATTTAGAAAAAAAACATCATGTTTTTGCTCAACATTCACGAGGGAAGTGAACCACGAGCTCCAGAGTGAAAGTCCATGGTTTGTTGGACCCATCCTCCTCCATTCCAGCTCCGTATATACAATATTACTACGCTGTAAAACTGACACTGTCCGGCAATGTTATAAACTGACTGTATTATATAGCCACGAGAGGTGCCTTTTTGTGTTCGTACTCAACACTGAAATCACTGACAACACGGCAGTACTTGACGATTTGGGAATATGAACAGGCTGTCCAGCCAGACCTTTTCTCTTTTTCCCCTGTCTTCATCACCTCCCTTCCTCCTTATTCCTTATTCACTGCTGTCCTCTTTGCCTTTTACCTTCTCCTTTTACCCTACTTGTGCCCTTTGCTCACCTCCTTGTTTACTTTCTCCCTGCCTTTCTTCATGCTTTCTCATTCCTTTTTCTCCCATCTTCTTTTGCTCCTCCCTTTCTCATTTTTTCATCTTCTACTTCTCACTTGTCTCTCCTCACCCTGTTTTGTCCCCTTGTTTTTCAACTCATCTTCTCCTCTCCTTCTGTCTCCTTCATGTCTTCTCTCCTTCTGCTTTCTCTCCTCCTTCCTCCCCCTATAATTATCATCATCCTCTCCCTGCTCCTTATCCTATTATTTCTTCCCTCCCCTCCTCTCCTCTCCTCTCCTCTCCTCTCCTCCTCCTTTCCGTATATCTGCAATAACCCAGTTTAGTCTTGTTTTCCCATTCCAAATACTGTCACCTTGCATTACCTCAAAGGTTTTACTGGGCATCCCTGTGGGTTATTTATGTGCACTCGTCTCTATATATGCTTGCTCTTTCCTCCTGCCACCACACTCTCAAATAGCAGCAAAGGGCTCATGCATTAATATTCAGGCCCTCTAGGCATTTGGTGCTGGAGATATTTGGAAGAATATTGTTTTTTAAATTTATTTTCTATCTGTATTTATTTATTCTTTAGGTGATAGGATTGAACAGAAATTCATTCAGTGGTAATATTTATGCCCCAAGGCATTTTTAAGAGTTGTTTTCAGATATTGGTGGGATATTGTGGTCTTTTTTCTTCGTTTGGGACGATGCTCATCTGGCATCCTGCCCTCTGGTCCTTGTATAATCAAATAACAGTAGAGATAGTGAATATAGCCTGTCTTGTAGGCAGTCGCTATTGCTTCACTTCCAAATAGCCTTTCCAGCCTGGTGTTTATGTCTGCTTTATATTATACTAAACTTGTGTTGTTTATTTCACTGGCGTTATCATACAGCTGTGTGGTCCTGTAGGGTTAGAAAAATATATCAGCTTGATATTTTTCAGACACAGATACTACCCATTCAGTGTCACCCACATCTGATATAACAAAAGTTTGTAATGATTCACATGCAGTATTTGATAGCAACAGTCTGAGAAGACAAATGATCCAATGTGGAGTGGGAGTGAATGACTCAAGAAGTCTGGAAAACCTACAATGAAAGCTGACTCTGTGATTACACAGGATGCTTTTTTAGCGTCCTGACATTTTCTAATTTTTCTGAAAGGATTTCAAATAATTTTGTGTGCTGTTTTGTGGTCGTGTCATCTGGCCTTCACCTTACAGTTTCAGAGGCTTTCCACCCTGACATGAGTTTTATATAGCTGAGTTATCTGACCAGTAACCTCTTGTTAATATATTATCACAAAATCTGTCAAAATATAGTTTTTATCTGACAGGGAAGACCTCTAAACTTTATGTTTGTGCATTGTATTTGTAAGGTTCAAGTTCAAAGTTGTTTTAAATGCCAAATGCTTAAAGAGTTGCTTCACTGCTGGAAAGGTGGTCTTTTCATAAAACTGAGCTGTCTATGCAACAGAAAGACACAAATACTTTTGAAATTGGTGCAACAGTACTGAGGAGAATGGCTGTGGTATTAGCTTTCGCTCAAGAGGTCGAAAACCTTCAGAAATTGACGTTTTAGGAGTTGGGCAGTAAAGTGTGGTCGGACAACAATATGGCGGCCAGCTGGTTACAAACAATCTCATGTTATAGTTAAACACAAGCTAAAATATCTTTCTAAAAATATTTTGGGTGAGCAATTATAGGCAACACAGTAACAGAATCTTGGTTCATAATGAAGTGCTGTAAAGTTTAGTTGATTCACAACACACCCAAAACACACATTAAATGGTTACAGTTTCAAACACAAGTACACAAATCTGCTTCATTATAACTTGCAGGAGTCACAAACAAAGCACTTGTCTTTTCCTGGACACATTTTCCCCACAAATACAACATGCTAATGTTATTAGCACAAGCCGGCAGTTAGCATTGTATACATTAGCCTAACGGCTAACAGAGATTTACTCCACTCATATGAAGCCTAAGACAACAGCAACATTTAACAAAGGTAATGTTACAAAATTAGATTCCATTACAACTCACAAGGTTCACCGACAAAACAGCCTTACACTAAACACATTTTTCAAACAAGTAGCATGCTAATGTTATTAGCACAAGCCTATGGCATTTTACATTGTATAAATTAGCCTAGCAACTAGCAGAGATTTCCTCTACTCATATGAAGCCAGGATCATACACAGGACTTAAAATGCTATTTTGTGGGGGCTTTAATGTCTTCACCTTCTTGTGTCTTATCTGTGAAAAAATAGTAAGTAATAGTTCAGCCTATACAAATAAAAGTAAATGTGTAGAAAGATTTCTGGGGAGGTGCACGTCAGGCTACACCGTAGGTACGTTGTCGATTTAACGCAGAAATATAAATCCTGCTTTAGATTTACCGTTTGATCACAGTTTGGTCTCATTTTAAGAGAGAGAGAGTGGGGCAGCTCTCTTCTTCACTCTGCTTCTATACTTTTTGTGTCCGCAGTGACAGGCATACAAAAATGTGAAAGTACAATCTGTAGTTCGAGCAACGGCCCTAGAGCCAGCAAAAATCTGCCAGATGGCGTGTTTTGAGCTGGGACATGAGCAGTGAGAGCGCGGTGTTGGTAAGATGGAGGAAAGTTTACCACAGTTCATTTACACATACTATCCACGTTGTAATGATACAAAGCTGGTTAAAAATCAGCCAAGTATTCCTTTAAAATGCTTAGTTCTGGTAAACTGAGCTAACAGCGAGTGTACACCTCAGACTCAGAAGCTGCTGTTCATAGTGAATAGGACTGACCCTGCACGCTGAGCTACAGAGATTTAAAAGGAGCCCAGGGAACATTGACAAAAACACTTCTTAAAGGTTAACTTCCATATGTTTTCAACCCCTATTTTCCAATTTTTCTTTGTCTCAGTGACTAATGGCAGACTGCCGCAGTCTTTTCATGCTATTCCTCTGGGAGGCTTGGGTATCCTTTATTTTCATTATTTATCACTGTAATCCATTCCATTGTTGTTCATAAACATATTGATTTTAGCATTGTGCTTTATATCTGTCTATGTCAGAATTAACAGATCTCCAAAAAGATCTAAAAGTCGCAGCATCATCATTGCTAACAAACACAACACAGAAGCCACCGGTTACATTTGAATAGCATTTTTTTTCAACAGGGTCACTTTTTTGGATGAACAGTTCACTTTTATGAAACCTGTCAGCCAGAATGAGGAGCAAATAATGCTGTTACACTTAAGATCACGCCCTGCATCACTCATGGCTGTGGTTTGGTTTGGAGATTTGAGTGCTCTGTTGCCCTTGTAACACTGATATGTCACTGTGTGTGTACTGATATATTTGCTGGGGCTTTTGTTTGATCTTTCAGCTTTTTTTTTTTTTTTTGTGGCTTCTTTTGCAACAAACCAGCCGTTTCTTTGGAGACATCTGTTTTGCTCGGCACTAAAACTTCAAACAGTCAAAACATGTTGAGATAATCACTTCTTTTTTGATGCTGATGGGACATATAAAAGACCAAAACACTAAAATCATAAAAAAGTTTGTCTATGGAAGAAATAAAAATGAGAAATGAGTTTCCAAGAGTTTACTGTTTTTGCCAGAGAAGAAAACGGTTTGTAATAAAATTCTGTACTTTCTTCTCGCAGTGTTTCATCAATTTTAATGTTTTCTCTTTGATTGTTCGACATTTATTTATCAAATCTTTTCTTTGTGTGGGGGCTTGGGCGTGTTTGGTAATTCCCTTATCGTTACAAAATTATGGTGTTTTCCTAATGAGGTTTGGCATCTGTGAAGCTTTTTTCTAATACTGGGCTTTGTGATTTTGCTCTGTGGAGAAATTAATATTTCAGAAGTGATTAAATTCATTGATATCTGGCCTTGATATTGATCATTCATCATTCCTCTGTATGTGAGGAAATTAATGAAGTTTTAGAACAAAGTTTCTTCAGTGTCTCGCCCTGACTGTTGTTCTGTTTTTGTGTTGCTCTGCTCGGAAATGTGTGATATTTGATGGCATGGTATATAAAGTAGTGCCCTGTATGATATTGTAAATGAGCAAACAGGGATTCTAAAGGCAGAAGGAAAGACAGAAGAATGATGTTATATCTGTGATAGAGGATGACAAACAAATGAAGACAAAAACTATTTGCGATGCCGTCTTTCCCAAGACGAACATCCAAGTTTTCCCTTTTCAACAAATTTGATCAAAATCAATCATTTACTGCCGTCTGCCCCATTTCACTGCTGAGATCGACCCAAATCCCACTCTGCATTATGCATCCGCCTGTTGTTGCGTTAGGCATCTATTTGTCGTCATCTTCTGGCAGTGGTGGATCTTCCTATGGGCAATATAGGCTGAAAATGCCCCCAACCCCACATACACCCCCTCCCGAAAAATGGAACATAGGGGAAATGGTGAGGTGGAGTGTATGTGGAGAGCATTAGAGTAAGAGAAAATGAAAGGGCAAAAGTCAAAAGAAAAACAGTACAAAAACAGATGACGATTGCGTATATTCACACAAGTTGTTATTCATGTTGATTCGCTCTTGTTATTGCTCTTCTTTTGGGGGATGTGCTAGGTCTGGCACTGTCACCTGGTACCTGAGCTCAACTTTGATTGTCTCTCCAATACTTCCAGCTAGCAGCCACATTCCTCTAGCTGTGGCCCCAGGGGAGTCATAGAGGGGGGACAAGTGGGACTGATTAGCCAAGGCCCCAGTGGGAGGTGGGCCCTTGAGAGGCTTGTGATAAAGGGTTTTGTTTGCAATTTTATAGTTTAGTAATTAGTGCTATAACTAAATTAAAATTGGCTAAATTAATTTGTCAAAAGACTGAATTTTGTGTGAAAAAAAAAGAAATAGTGGAAGTTCTCTAAGGCGCCTCTCACCCCTTAAGGCTGCAAAATGCTTTTAAAATAGTCTGTCTGAGTGAATGACTGCTTACATTGCTGAAGCACCACAGTCTTGTCTTTCCCCGATGAGGGAAATTAGGCTTCAAAAATTAAAAAAGGAAGAAAAGAAAAGGATAGAGAGCAAGTTCACTTTAAAAAAAAAATCAAAGGCTAAGAGACACTTGGATCAATAAGGGTGGGTGGGACCACAAAGACTGCAAATGCATAGGGCCCAGAATTTGGTGCCACACCCCTGGTTGGCACTGATGTTATCTCTGAAGCTGCGGAGAAAAGTCACAGAGGACAAACCCAACATTAAAGTTTCAACAGAGGAGCGAAAATACTTCAAGTGTGATTCAATTTAATGTTGCTCTGTTCACTCTCTTGTAGTCATATTTCATTTAAATCATTCACACACACGCACTGATTCATTGATTATATCATGTCTCCTGCAGTCATGTTTCAGTCAAATGTTCACTCTGTAATAGTGCAGCTGGCCTACTTATGGCCTGATTGAAACCTAATGAAATCTTTTAATGAGCAGTCTCTGTGTGACAGCCTCTGGAGGGCCAGGCTGAACTCACACACCACCGTCAGTGTGTGTCTGTGTGTGTGTAACTGTCAATGAGCATGCTGCATGAATTGAAGTTATTTGTGCAGCTGAGAGCGTAGTGCATAGATGTGAGAGCATGCATATATGTGCCCCTGAGTGTGTGTACAGTATGAGTGTGTTTGTCTGGTTGTATGAGCATCTTTTCTTTTAAAAAGCCTCTTTTCTGTCACCGAGACCTGGAAGGGGATTCCAGGCATTGCCGGGAGAACACAACACACCAGAGACAGGATTAGCTCAACTTCAAGTGAACAACTCCGGAATAATTAAAATGTAATTTTTTTCTCTCTATAAACCCCCGTCTCTTCCTACTCCTCTGCTTTGCATGCAGGTCTGGTCTAAAATGTTTCCTCTCTCCCTCCTCTCCCCTCCCCTCCTCCTCCCGTCTGTCCTGCTTCCCTGCATGTAATTTTAGTTTTTTAAAATGTTTTCTCTGTCTCCTCTTCCCCGTGGAGAGCAAGAGCACATAAGTAAAGAAGCTCTTATCCTCGCACCGACGAGTAGATAAGAATAGGAATTACAGAGGCATTCACTGGAGAGAGGGAGAGAGATGGAGGGGGGAGAAGAAAGAGAGGGATTGAGTGATCCAGACATAGAAGAGGAGGGGGGGAGAAGGTGAGATAGGAAAAGGAGGGGGGGGGGGGCAAGAGGAGAGGGAGAACGACAGAGGAGAAAACACAGAGCTGCACACAAAGAAAGGGACACGCAAGCTGTGCTGCGCCGCTTTGGGCTTGGTTGTGAATTTACTTTTTTTTTTTTCACACAGGATGAAGTTTATGGAACGGTGACTGATAACAGGGAACTTCTTAGAAGGTTCATCCAAGGACCGGGGCACATCCTTTCTCTCTCATGACCTATCTAAGCACAGTATATACCAGATCTGATTAAACATTCCCTTTTGCAATAACAAGAAAATGTCATAGACAGAAATAAAAACAAGGCCAATCATCTCTGAGGTCCCAGTAGTCTCTAATGGTATCGCTGGGTAATGTAATGCCTGCTACGTTATTATTATGTGTCTGTAAATGGGTAGAAAATGGAAATTCACTTCAATTTAATTCAATACATTTATTGTCCCCAAAGGGAAATTTGGTTTCGGCAGAGCGCTTGTGATTTCACATCTTGATGGCAGCTCCTGCACGAGCAGTTCTCCCCTCTGCAACATGTCCTACTGTTAGTAAGCTTTAGTGCAAAGGGAAATATTTTTCACTGAGTGCGGTGTTGTTCTTATCATGAACAATGTCAGATTCAGAGTAACCTAATTGGCTTAGTACATGCACACATACAAGGAATTTGACTTTGTTTCTTCATTTATGCCTTCACGCTGGTGACAACTGTGAATTTGGCACAAACATCCACTTGAACTCAAGGATGAAATGATTAGAATTTGGTGAACTAATCTTGGGTTCCCATCTTGAAACTAGGGATGCCAATAAAGTCGGCACGTCATCAGTATTGGCAGATAAAGGCTTTAAAATGAAATATCAGCACTGGCCTGAAATTAACATTTCTGCTGATATGTCAGGCCGATAAGATGACATTTAAAAATTCTAGACTGTATAAAAAAAGATAGATGACAACAGCTCCCCATAAACAAAGCCAAAGCCGTGACCCCTTACCAGGATAAGTGGTTAAGGAAAATGAATTAATGAATTAATATATTGGTATTGCCATAGGCAACAGGCCAAAATGAGCTATAAAAAGTTGTCATATCGGATTTCGGCCAAAAATCCAAGATTGTGCATCAACATAATTCATAACTGAACGCAGACTTTTGGTTTCACGTGGGGCACAAGCCCCAGTCTCCTGGGTCATGTGATCACAGCCTCCTGGTCAGAGTTGGGTATAACGCATTACAAAATAATGCGTTAGAGTACTTTGATTACTTTTTGCAGTAACAAGTAACCTAACGCGTTAGTTTGCTGTTTGAGTAATCAAATACTTAAGTACATTTTCAAACAAGACATCAGTTACTTCCGTTACTTTTAGAACGCTGGTCCTTCAGCTCCAAAACAGCAACGGCTGTCATTTAGTTCTAATAACGGAGATAACGTTAAACCTATCAGTCTGAAAGAAGCCACGAAGCTTGTGGCTCGTTACGTGGTCGGAGAAATGCTGCCGTTGTCTACGGTGGAGTCTAAATAGGTGGAGTAGGACTCGCTGACAGACATATTTCAGACTCAGGACTTGCATTATGCCTGGTACACGCTACACGCTGGTACTCACCAATTATCCCCGGTCGTCTTTCACGACGTGTGTGATGTCATCAGGTTATTCTTGTCCTATTTTTATGACTTACTATTATTTGAGTCACTGTGTCTGTTCATGTGCCAGCTGACATGTTGTTGTAGTCACCTAAAAAGTGCCAGCAGATGGCAGGAGCTACATTTGAAGTACCGTATGCAAACATTAAAGCTACTGTATCCTCCACAACCAAGTTCCCACAAATGTTTCAGAATAAAAGCCTATTTAGAAAATGGAGGGATTCTCTCAGCCGAGGTTATAAGGGGCTTTTAATTTGAAACAAGTGTTGAGTTTGAAATGACGGTGCGATATCTTAACTTTACAAAGACAACGGGAGCGGATAAAAAGTAAATATATAAACACACAGAGGGATTAATAAATAACGGACCGTCTATAATGTAGTTTGTTTCAAATGAAGCTGGGAGCCTCTGCAGTTGTGGTGAGTAAAAGCCCCGCCGCTATTTGTTAATGTTATTACTTTATGTCCGACCGTGAGGATGTACCATTGTTTGCTAGCTCGATGCTAATGACAGTAACGTTAACTCAGCGGGTTGACAAAGTGCCTCTGCTGTTTCACACCATCATTTCCCCTTTTACTCTGTGTGGTAACATCCCTAGAGGAAATATTAAAAGTGCTGGGGTGTTGTTGCCCTACAGTTGTCTACGGCAGCAGATCGTTGTGTGTTTCTACTGGTCAAAGTGACGGCTGTGATGGGAGAATTGGATCTCAGTGAAGGGCAAGTGGTCCATAACTTTAATTTTGGAGACAAAAAAATGTAGGCTTAGCGCCCTGTGGTCCATTGCCCAATAGGAAATGTAGAATACTCAAAAGTACTTTAAAAGTGCTTGAGTTACTTTTCTCAGGGAGTAACGTTGGAAGTACTTTTAAAGTAATTGAGTTACTTCACTCAGGGAGTAACGCAGTAAAGTAACTGGTTACTTTTTTAAAAAGTAACACAGTAATGTACTTTGATTACTTTTAAAGTAACCCTTACCCAACACTGCTCCTGGTTCACAATCATGTGTTATACAAATTATAGTGCATTACTTTTCTTAGGTATAAGAACGACCAGTGAATGAGAATAGCCTGAATTAGAGCAGTGAATGGTTTGATATTACAGGGTTATTCAAAGTCTATGACTGATTTAACTGTTCATTAGATTAATGGCCTGTTTTCTCTGCAGTGCTGTCTGTCCATTGTAGTCTGTTCCTATCCTGTTTGGTGGCTGATCCAAACCACACAGTTGCACTTACAAAAGAGAACAAAAACATTTTACACAGCTCTATTAGTTATATAACAGGGAATAGTGCACTCAAAGAGCGAACTGGCTCAACATTGTGCTATAATACCTTGTTAATATTTTATACATATGCTGGGGCTGGGCTGACCGTGGCGAGCCAACTGAAGGCTGACCGGTGTATTCTGTTCTTATCCAGACAATGAAGCAGAGCACAGAAATAGAAACAAGCCTCTCATCCATCATCCCTCCACACAACTCAACACAATGAGTCAAGGGGTTGATTAACCAGCCAATTACAGTGGTGTCTGGTTGACAACAGATACACTATGGGATACCATTAGAGATGATTTACAGGGATGATTAAAGTGTTTACTGGATATGCAATTTAAATGTACACCTGCTAGACAGTGCTGTTTTCAGTCTAAACAGCACTGCAATAAAGAATACAAGGGGCTGCGCTGATAAGGGCATGTTGCCACAGTTACCAATGGTATACAGTCCAGGAAGGCCAGTTTAAGTAGTACACAGATCCTTGACTTTGAAAATAATGCACATTTCTTTATAATACTGTTGAAGGGATTTGACCACTCTGGAAACAGCAACAATCGTCCTCTGCTGCATTTCATTGTCATTCATACTACAAAGAAATATACCAGGACTTTGCATTTGCAAGTGTTGAATTGCCCGACGTGGTGCATTGCAGAGTGAAATTGCCACTTATGCCCTTTTTTAGCATTTCTTTTTCTAAAGTCCTCTGTGATGGCATCCACAATGTATCAAGACAGTAGCTTTGACCCTCAAATCAGGTAAGGAAAAAACTGAAATAGGGAGAAAATCGATCCCAACTAACCACTGATAAAGTTTTGTGACTGTATCTTGCATGGTTGTGATGCTATGCCACTGACAAAATCTGTCCACAGATAGACAAATATTTATATAAAGTGTTGTGCACGCTTGCACTTCACAAGAGATCAAATTCAAAATTTTGTCCACAGGTATTTAAATGATGAGGGTGGTACAGTGGTGCAGTGGTTAGCATTGTCACCTCACAGCAAGAGGGTTCCTGGTTCTAGCCCCTGGGTGGTGTAGCCCCTCTTTGCTGAGTTTCTATGTTCTCCCCGTGTCAACGTGGGTTTTCTATGGGTACTCCGATTTCTTCCCACAGTCCAAAGGCATGCAGGTTCGGTTAATTAGTGACTCTAAATTGTCTGTAGGTGTGAATGTGAGCATGATTTAGCTGTCTCTATGTGTCAGCCCTGTGATAGTCTGGCAACCCCACCTCTCGCCGAATGTCAGCTGGGATAGGATCCAGCCCCTCCAAGACTCCTAACAGGATAAGCGATTACAGACAATGAATGAATATTTAAATAAATGATCATCATTCTCTTGCAGATTTTTCCCAAAACTGGTCGGATGCTTTAACTCTATGGGCTCTAGTTTCCCAGTGCAGCGCAGGGTGGCGCAGGGTGGCGAACCCCGTGCAGAGCTAGTTTCGAGCAGCGCGACCCGAGGCGCACTCAGTTTGGTAGTTTGGCAGACTGAGGTGCGCTGAGATGGGTGTGGCAGCGCAGCAGGGGGAGGTGTCGACAGGTCCAGCTTGGCACAGTGAAAGTTTCGTGCCAAACAGCTTCGCCGAAGGCGCGCTAACAGCTCGCCAGCTGAAACCACGTCTACTGTCAGCGCAGGGGGAGCACAGCTGGTGTAAGCCGAAGTTTGGCTGACCAGCGGACAGTGCGCACACGTCACCAAAACCTCACAGGCAGGTTTCCAGAATATCAGGCACATTAACGATGCAATAAATAGCCAAAAAAAACACTTTTCAATGCAACTATATGCAATCAGCACATAAATGTATCTCTATATCAACTGTCCCGTCACATCTGATGTCAGATCAAAGGGGATTGGCACCGTTTGGCACGTTTGGCACGTGTAATGGAAACCCAACCTGATTTGATTAACACAGCTGCAAATTAATGAGTTCACATCCCTCTCAGCCAACCACAAACAGCCACAGCATCAGATAGAGAGCATATATTCAGCATCTGTCATCTTAGAAAAGTCAAAAGAAAAGAAACCGAGTGAGACTGTGAGAGAGGAAGAGAGCGCGTGCACACAAGAGAAACACAACATTGATTTACAATTGTGGTGACCTCCTCCACGGCTACCTTTGCATCATCAGCCCGTGGAGGTCTGCTCGCAGTTCTGTATATTCGGACACTGCGAGCTTGGACCTCCCGGACCAAAACATCAGTTTCCTCCTGGGAGGAGTTTGGCCGTCTGACGCTGCTGCTCTCTTCTGCCATGGCGAATTGAGTAAACTCTCATTACGCCTTCACGCGGCACATTTAAGGGCAAGGAGAGGGGCTCATTTGATTGGTGTGATGTGTGTAAAACCCACTCCACGCCTTCTCTCCTCCCTCTTTCCGACTTGCGCCGGTAGGAGGGACGGAGGTGGGAAAGAGGAGTAGCTGCGCCAGCGAGCACAGTGTGCCAAATTTACGAAATCCGTCTGGCCACACCCAGTTGGCGAAGCGCAGATGCACTGCGCCTCCGCCTCGCCTGGTTTGCAAAACTAGAGCCCTGTATGTTCTGTCAAATCCGATGCTGATGTGGCTGACATTCAGAATTGTTTTTTTCAGACCTGGCGGGCACGATTTGCATATAAATGTAAGATTTCTTCAGTTGGAATCTGCAATGATTTATTCATAAATGTCTTTCAAATATTCACATTAACTGGCTTTAACTGTACCTGTAGCTGTGTTGTCTGTTGGTGTTGTGTCAGCATACCGGGTGCCATAAAACAAGCGTTATAAAATGTTGTGAGAGTGAACAATGCTCATGTTCAGGTCCACAAGTTGTAAACTGATTTCTTCATTTCACCAAAAATAGGAGCATGTCCAGTGAAGGCACCCTTCATGCACAACACTGCATATAACACGTGCCAAAGTACTCAAAATGGCTCCTGTGGTACTCTGTGCAATAGATGTCTCCAGGACCACACTCTACCATGATGACACGCACAGACTCACAAAGTCATTTTTTATCATTTTTGCCCTTTTTGCTCTAATTTTATGTGCAAATTAAAACTAGGCATAAAAAACTGATGGTTGGACTAGAATAAATTGCATTAACACCTGAAACTGTAAAACTAAGTCTCTGATGTTAGTGCTGTTTGATATCATGTAACTACCCCTGGTATTAATATCTCCATGTGTTTCATTTTTTATCTCTGAGCAGCAGGCAAAGCAGATAACACAGGTGAATCTGTATTGCTCATGGGTTCAGTATGCCAGCAGATCTATAGATTGGACCTGTTTCACAATGCTCTGTACTCTATATCTTGGAGATCAGTTGTAGATTACTGACAGTATAATTCCCGGGGCTATCTGAGCTGATCTGCTGTGTTCTACCTTTGGATAAGACAATCCCAGGTCAGAGTCATGGAGCAGGCATGGTAACTGATGCTGCTGCTCAGCAGATTAAATCTATTGTGACCTGGGGCAGCCTGCATGCTAGATAAGACCATATGTCACTGTCTATGGACACCGATGACCTGAACACAGCTGATCTGGTGTCTGCTGGTGAGGGAGAAGAGTTTGTGGAGATATTGTAGGACAAAAGACACAAAGACAGAGTATGCGTCTTTTTCTGTCTTTTCAGTCCCATCGGACAAAAAGCTAGAGCTTAGCACTTCTCACATAATATAGAGCTGAGTTGTACCCAGTCTCCACCACGCTGGTATTAAACTTTAAACATGTGTGTGTGTGGGTGCTACTCATGCTGGCTTTGGCTTTATTCTCCACAGCAATAAAAATAAAGTAGCGTTCTTTGTGGAGTGCCTCAATATTGTATCAGGTATGTAATCATCTATCTCCATTTCTCTGTTCATCTCCCCACTGTCCCACTGTTGATATTGATGTTGTTGATGCTGAGGACAATATTAGAAGCAATATCAACACTTCTCTAAAGAAGACGAATCTCTCCGCAAAATCTCTCAGCACCCTGGATGCCATAACAACTGTACTCTGAAAAGGGATATAAATATGTGTTCTGGTGTGTGTTGCGTTTTACCAGTCAAGAAGAGACCATTTAAGTGTCCCACTCACCATTCCACGTTGTTAAGCCTCATGTTTATATACTGTGGGTGTTCAGGCTGTATGTTTTCAGTAGAAATGGCCCCAGCATTAGGAATCAAACCTGGGATGAATTATGTCATGCTGTGAGCTACAGAGCTGTGTGTGTATTCATGTGGGTTTTCTGTACAGTGTCAAATGCATCAGAATACACACATACTCTCATAATGTAGGTTAATTGTATTTGCTGCCTGCCAGGTTTTATTATGAATAGATTAAATGGGCATAATGAGCTGATTTGATAGCTAAGGGAAAATATTCCTCCCACGCACACACATTTAGATCCACATACAACTATGTGTTAACCTGCATATGAACACATCAAGTGTGTAAACATCAGAGGTCAGTAAGTCTCATTATGTTTGCATGGCTGCATGGAAAAGTACAGTGAGTTGTGGGATGTTTGATGCAGTTACTACACATGATATGTATGCATGTTATATGTACATTATAATGACTGGCTTTACAAATTTCTCCCATACAGTATGTGTCAAATTTTAAGTGCACATGGATACTGGAGCAAACACAAGGAAAAGACAAACTAGCACAATGCAGCAAGGTACATATTCTTCCTGGTGTGCATTCTTTCAAACATTTGAATTTGATTGGCTAGTGCAATGTATTGCCAAGAAAGACTACACTGCAGGGAAGATCAACTTTTTTGCCAGAACCCTCTGCATTGGCAACTCTGCTGCACCAACACAATGAAATGAGGAGGCTGCATTTTTGATGCAATTGTGTTTTTGGTCTGAATGTGACTGCGAGGTCCTGAATATGAGTATTCTCAATCTGCTTTTTACTAGTAACAGTGTCCTTCATTGTAGCTTATTTAGTCATAAACATTCAATGTTAAAGGTTCAGTGTGTGGGATTTAGGGAGATATATTGTGAGAAATGGAATATAATATAACAAGTGTGTTTTCTTTAGTGTATAATCACCTGAAAATGAAAACTGAGAAATGTGTATCTACAAAGGGAGTGGATTCTCTTCTGAGGAGTCTGCAATGTTTCACCACCATGTCTCTACAGAGTCATTCTCGGAACCCATCGGCTGTATTCGGCATCTGACTTCCGGTAGATGGAGATACAGCCTCTGGGGGCAGACCCCCGATTTTCTGGCATTCCGGTTTTGATTTGGGCGGAGGAGGCGAATTTCCATTTCCGACTTCTGTTTACATATAAGTAAATATGCTGAACCATTGCGATGGATTCAGAGTTTGCAGTGACGGCAATTATGTTCCGCCTCGTTAGTTCACCGCACGGAGCGTTTAACCTGGCAACAACTGCAGCCGGCTCAAACGTGATTGGTCAATGTCACGTGGACTACAAACAGCCTACAACCGGAAACCAGGGCTCTCCGCTCTTCTTCCGGAGGCAAGATCTCCAGGGTTTGCCTACAGATCCTACTTTCAGTGAATGTAGAGTCTGTATATAGAGACTACTACAGAGTGGACTGGCACTTGATAGAGAAATTCTTGTTTTTGCATTTGTCCTTGGCCTGTCCTCGAATCCCCATACTTCTCAGTAGCCTGGTTGTTGTGTTTTCATTGGTTTAAATCAACTGTTCCGATTGTTTTGGAGAGGAAGAGACCTTTGCGGATAATTTAACTCTCAGTAAAAAATCTCCTAAAAAATGAACACTGAAGGCATTCTAATCAAGAATTCACAGCACATGGGAGGAGTTTCAGCTGGTTGCAATCTGCAATCCTCACCACTAGATGCCACTAAATCCTACACATTGTTGCTTTAAAGAGATGTATGTAACAGTTGAAGGGACTTTTTATACTTTTTACCCTTTTTATTATTATTATTATTATTAGTGCCATGTTAGACTCACAAGTCAGTCTTTAGACGCTTTGCTTAACTAAAGACTGATGACTTTCTCCCTGATTTTGTGTTTAGATGGGTGGATACAATTTCATTTCTCTACGTTGCAGAACCAATAGTAAATCTGCAGAGCGGTCCTTCGGTGGCTCGCTGAACTCTTGTGCTCATAAACATAGTCCGACTAGAAACACGTGCAGCGGTACAAAATGACTCAAGTTGCTGTAAGTCCTTCATTTCCACAATTTTGTGGACTGAGCACACGTTTGATAAAACGGAGTTAAATCTCTCAGCATCCATTTTCAAGTTCTCTGTGTGTTTGTTGCCTTGCAGATGAGAAAAGGGGGAGCACATATTTCCGGGAGGGCGTGTCCTTTTCAAAAATGAAAGAGGCGTTGCTTTGTTGCCGGCCGTTTTCGCTGGTGTGTTAAACACACTTTAGAAAGGAGTCTCCCCAGACTATCAGAAGGCAGAGATCTCTGATTGTCTGGTGGCGAGACTAGTGCCATGTTTAGTATGGCACCAGATAATGAAACTGTGTGGCCACAGTTATGAAACAAGACCTGTTGTCACAGCAGTAGCCTTAAACACTCATGTGCTACAAAAACCATATTGTCCATTGCATGACTTCTTAAAAAACAAAATAAAAGGATGATCTTCCAGTGCCAATGTGCAAAATGCGCATCTGTATGTGGGAGTGTGTACAAATCTTTATGTGCATGCTGTTTTCCATTAAAAACATACAGTAATATGCCAGTCCTAATGGCTATGTTAACATCTGGTGTGCAGTGAGATGACATGTACATGCTCTCTAATTTAACAAATGTCATTATTAAAGCTCAAATAATTACAGTCCAAGTGATAAATCATTGAAGCCAACAAAAGGTTACACATTTGCATACAGCGAGAAGAGAGATGAAATCTAATTAGTTAATGATGTTTGCTGTGTGAGTTTTATTTATGGAAGCCAGATTTTCACATATGCACATATGTTGGGTTGCATATTGTATCTTAATGTTTCATTTACTTCCTGTTCTTTTGAATACAGAGAGTGTGTCTTTTACACAACCCAAGCACCTCCGGATACACTACATTTTTATATTAGGTAGCAGATTACTTTTCATTTCAAAAATGCTGTAGTGTGGTTAGGTTTAAGCACAAAAATTGCTTGGTTACAATTAGGAAAAGATCATAATTTGGCTTAAAGTACCCAAGTTTGGTGGCTAAAGAGCCGCTGGAAATATAGCGATGTCTCTGTAAAAATTAAACACTTTTGGTGGCACTATTCTGCTGGGACTGCAGCAACCAGGTTACAAATAACACCCACAGTTGCTGGTTAAAAAGCTGCTGGAGACACAGCAATGACTCGCTGTAGAACTGCCAGTTTTGTTGTTTGCTGGTCTCCAACAGTGGTCCGCAGCTTGGCAAGCATCTCGCCCAGGTGACACACCATCCCCTCCACCTCCTGATGACAAAGTCAGCTTATATTACTTTATTAACGTTGATATGATTAACGTACTTGTGGTTTGCAGAAAGTTCAATGCCAACATTTTCCACTGGCGAATGAGTTGGTGTGCATACACTTGCATGAAAGTGAATCGATGCATCATCTGGGTACGTAAAGAGTTATAATAACAACATGACAAGTGAAAAAGCAAAAAGACAAGACCTTTAGACAGTTTAGTTTGGACGATGTATTGCTCCTCCGTCTCTGTGTTACTCATTTAATACTGTGTTGATGCACCGCCCCTCAGCGGTCACAGCACGATTTCCACCAAGCCAAAGACTGGTGTAGTATGTGAAGAGCTCCAGCTCATGAGGACATCTGTGGAAAATTGGTTCCTTCAAAGTCTTTTTTTTTCCCAGTTCAAAAGTATTTATTTTCCATCAATTGTGTTTTTCTTTACATTCTTTTTACATTAGCAGATTCAGTAATCATGACTGGAAAGAAAGATCAAACATAGGTTGACAAATAGATTCTGAAGCTCTTTCTGAAATATCACCTGCAAAAAACACTTAAAGTCACATCAGGGGGCATTCATAATTGATATTGCGTCTGAGATGATAAATTATGTACTTGTAATAATTTGTTAAATTGCTGTGGTTGCAAATAACGTTGTCAGGTGTCTGGACACTGCCTCTGTTGTGAAAATCAATAAAGTATACTTGGTCCGGGTGTTTATTGCTGTCACTTGGAAGATGAAGAACCAGCAGAGTTAAGGAAGGCGGAACAGAGTCACAGAATGAGGAGAAGCCTGAGGCAAGGTTTGAGTTTGTGTCTCACGGGTCTGTTTCCTGTCTCCCTGCTGCCTACTTCCTGTCTGTCCATCACGGTGTGGCTGGGATTGGGTATGACACATGGCCCCCGCGTAGACACCAAGGGTCACAATCACTAAGACTTTTGCGCTTTGTCTCAGAACACATTTAGCGCCTGGAGGCATGCGTGTTATCTATCAAACAGGGGATCAGGGCTGGAACAGCACTTTACTTGTCATCTGTGTGTGCCTTGCGTGCTGTCAGTTGAGTGGGATTTTCTCTGTCTTACTCATGACATTCAAGCATCAATAATGTGCAAAGTTAGTGTGATTTAGTATGGTGAATTTGCTGGAATTCACATAATTAGAGTAGGTCAATTTTGCCTTAAACGTCTTTGCCTTTAAAGCTACAGATGCCACCTTCATTTTTCATCCTCCTCAGGTTTGAGCATCTACTGGACCAGTTGCTCCATCCTGCCTGCTCCTCCTGCTGTGGAGGCCTGGGGTATTTCATTTCCTCCAAGACTGGTTAATGACTCCTACCACATATATTTTAGGAGTAATAACTGGCCAAATAAATTGATGCAGATTGTAAATCTCCACTCAAGAAGCTATTAATCAGTTGTTCTGGAATTAGCCACCATATCACACAGGCTTCATCAGCAGATGTCATGGAACTGTAGATGTTGAAAACTTTCAATTAGTAGGACATTTTATCTATGTCGGTTTCAGAATTGAGCTTGACAATTAATTCTTGACTCCAAATGAAGGTAAAGATCATATATTTGCTGTTAAGGAGTTGATCCATTGAAGTTACTCATCTTGTTTTGACACTGAAGTAATAGCTCCACATTTATTATACTTACTGATGTTCTTGCTAAGAGTTAGGTGATAAGATCCATTCCACTCTTGTGTCTGTGCAGTAAATATAAAGCTACTGCCAGGTTAGTTGGTTAGTATTGGGTTTTGTCAGCATCGTGAGTTTGGTGCTTCAGAAAGTTACTGCACCCAGTCAAGAAATAGTCCCACATATAACCCCCCATAACATCACAGAATTTTGTTTTAACATTACGATGTTTATACAGCTTCAACAAACGAGTCATGTGTTCACAGGAAATGTAGGTTTTAGCAGCTGCTTTAGGTTGAGGCAACAAATCTGCTTGGTTAGGTTTAGTATATCTATTATGTAACTTAACTTAGGTAGGTTGACAAGTATATCTCGTGACATATGTCATGTGAGAAGTATGTTACAAGATGAACATTGAAAAAAAACATTGATTTCTGCTTTTACACAGGACACAAAGAGCAGTCTCCTTGATGAAAGTTCTGTCCTGTGTTTGTTTGACCATTCCTTCACACCAGGTTCAGACTGGTTTACACTGGAGTTTGCTACGTAAAAACCTAGTGTGTCTAATACAGGCACTAAAAGTGTGCCTTGTGCATGAGATGCTGAGGACCACTGACCAAGCTGGCGCATTTGACATCCCGCAGATGAGAACAGGCTGGCTATTCCTACCCATTTCCAGTCTTTATGCTAAGTTAAACTAACCAGATGCTAAGTGGCTCACCATACACACATTAGAGTGGTGTCAATTATGTCATCTAACTCTTGGCAATAAAGATATCACCTTCCTTCAAAAGTCCGGTGTGTAGGATTAAGGGGTGTCTATTGGCAGCAATGGTATATAATATTCATAACTGTGTTTTCATTATTTTATAATAACCAGAAAACAAGACTCCCCTTAGATTAAGCCCTTTATATCAACATATGGAGCAGGTCCTCTTCTACAGAGTCCACCATGCTTTTCTACAGTAGCCCAGAATGGACAATCTGAACAGTGGCTCTAAAGAGGACCATCAACCACCGTAGTTCTCCCTGCTGCTTTGCACACAGCAGACGTTTCAGTTCTGCAAACTCACCTCTACATGCCACTAAATCCTAAACACTAGACCTTTAAGTCACAATTGAAGCATCCAGGTTGTAATAAATTCCACATCTTTATGCTTTTCCCATGACAGTTAAACTTTGATCATATATCCAAAAAAGTTAATTTCAGTGCAATAGAGTGAATAATGGGAGTAAAGCGTGACCATGAACATTTGTATGTTCTCACCACATGTCAGCCTTCTCAGTCATAGGAGTCTTTTGTATATATAGATGGGCCATTAACCATTGTTTCACCCAAATACACTTTTATAACTGTAGCTGCTATGTCAGATTTAGACTCCAACGTGAGTACCCCGAATGAGTGTATGTTATTGTTGTGTTACTCTTGCTGTATTGTTTGGTTCCTGTCATTTACTTACTTCACCTACACAACACCAGACAGCCACAAAGAAAAATCCTCATCTTGAGTAGTAAAGGCTTGTTTTATTATTAAACAAAATATCTACTCTTCCAAAGCTGCTGCTCAGAAGCACAGTAGCGTTGGGCTGTAATGGACTTGGACTATGGAGCTAAAGTGCTTTGACTAAGTGCTCCATCTGTCTCACTGTATCTAACACAGGTATAAATGTGTTTCCCAAAATAGAACAAAAGAACAAACTGACATTGGCAGAAGCTCTCAAACGCTCATATTTCCTTCCATACAGAAACTGATGCATCCACTGATGAGGACAGTAGAAAGGCAACTACTTGAAATGTGCTCTAACTGCAGATCAATCTACCTACAGTACACAGAGATGAGGAGATATTTTCATCCACTCAGAAATATTGGTGAATTATTATATAGCAGTGGAATATGAACAAGTGCTGTTTGGAGGCATAATTCAGTCTGGTAGTGTGATTTATTGCTCAGAGGAGAGGGAGAAAGCACTGCATTCAAAAATCCTATTCACAAGTGGATTTGAGGGAAAATGTGGAGGTAAACAGTAATTTGAGATTCAGCTTGTCAGCCCCTTAGCATGGCTTTTGTGTGCTCTAAAAGCTCGAGTTTCATCAAATTCAAAAGTGTTGAGTGTAAGCAACAACCACTAGAATTACTATCTTAAATACAAAAAATAATAACAGCAATAATGGCCAAAATCCAAAAATGTCAGTAAAAAACAATCCATTTTTTCTGATATGAAAGATGGAAAGATGGAAAGAGCAAAGAAAACAAAAAGTTGAGCTAAAAGATTACATAGTACTTTGTGTGAAATCTAATGACCTTGTACTAAATCAACCGGCCTGTCACCCAGACTCTATCAACAACTCTTGAAAGCTTTAGACTTCCATCCAAGTGGTTTTGTTAAAGTGTTATCAGCTACTTCCACAAAAAGTAATTTGTGAGCTACTGCTCTCTCTGGCAGTGGTGATTCATCTCAGAGCACTTTACATCCTTCCATTTTACCACCAAATGGACAATTAAGCCCCTTTCACACTGGACAAAAAAACTACTAACACCCACTAACATCTGGCTTTTGTATTTAGTGGGAAAGTTTACAATCAGATCTCATTCCCAGGACAAATGACTCTGCAGTGGTCACGGGTATTTATCAGCTCCAGCTCCAATCAGCTCTGATCAGCAGCGATGAATGTATGACACCAGGGTGGATGCGCTGATTTTCAGCGCTTTTGCAGCATGATGCAGTGATGCACTGCAACAAACTCCATCCTTCTCCATCTAAGTAGCGCTTCGACTTCATCCCAAATTAGTTGGCACCAAGCTTGAAAGAGAGACTGGATAAGTAATAGAAATGAAAAAGAAGTAACCACCGTAACATTTGGGGTTACACACCAGAAGAGGAAAAAAAAACAGAAAGGCATACTCATCATGGCTCTGGTCTACTGTCAAGTAGTGATGGCTGAATGAAGCCTCGTGAATCATTTTCTTTATTTTCATGAGCCCACTAGATGTCGCTTTTAGTTCAACAAAAGGTTTGAAACACACCAGATTTCCATTCTTTTAGCCTCTCTCTTTAAACCAAGAGCACCATCTAGTGGGCTCAGAAAATAAAGAAAATTCTTCATGAGGCTTCATTCCGCCATCACTACTGACAAGTGGACAGGAGTCTACTGCCTTTTTTGCAGGTTTTCCAACATTTTGTCTTGTATAGATTATTTACACATGCAACAAAGGGCCACGGTTTGGAATCAAACTCATGGGCACACACTCTACGTGGTGACCTAAAGGGTTGCCCCGGTTGTCCTGTGAAAAAAAACACATATATGTGCTAATTTTGGTGGAAAAGGTGTATTAGCCCGTTTAGAAGGCAATTATGTTCCAAACAGAATAAAATATATGGTAGTATGGTTAATTAGTATACTTTATTATCATCTTTTGTTTTTTTCTTTCCATTCCAGTGGACCTAGAATCTTAACAAAGAAACCACCTAATAGTAAAAATGAGAATAAATGGTCTTAACAGACCTTTTTTTTAACCAAAAACATGAGTTTATTTATTTTTCATGAATACTTACCTCATATAAATGAATGAAGTGATGCTTTAAAAGACATTGCATTTATATTTCCAGAAAACTGTTTTCTCCAGAAAAACCTTCTGAGATGAATATTCTGTGAACATAATCATTAGGATGTATTTTAAGCTGATTGTATCACCAGCAAATCAAATCTTAACAGTATTTCCCTGTTCATTTTCTGATGACATTTAAATCAGGATATTTCGGAGAAAAAAAATCCTGAGTAAAACCTATAAATCTAAAACGTGCCTTGTGCTTCCACCTTTCCTCACAGTCGGCCACACTTGTTAAAAAAAAGGGGTCGTGGCTCTACTGCAGTCCACTTTAGATGATGTGGAACACTGTGATTGGTTTATAGACATCCCATCAAATGTCTGTGCATTTGTGTGAAGTCAGATAACAGCAATATCAGACTGAGACATCCAAGAAAAGTGAAGTCTATTGGAATGGAAGGGGGATCTGTGGAGGTTAAGCAAGTCTCAGACAGCACCCGACCTGCCTCCCTCACCAGGTCTGACAGACCCTGCCACAATGATGGTGAGCTGTCTATGTGTTATAATGAGTCTTTAAATCTAGAGGTAATAGCAGATTTTACGCAAACTGAGAACAAATTTCTGCCTTTGCGTGCAAGAAGTTTTTTATTTTCTATATTGTTCTACAGATTAGTTTGTGTGTGTGTGTACAGGAAGAGATTAGAGAGCCATTACTGACGTCTCACATAAGGAGGTATGTTTGACTCATAATAGGCAGACATTTTGACTCATCATAGCAGGAAAAACACAGCTGGAATTAATAACATTAATGACAGCTCTGTTCCATTAAATGTCCCAGTAAGCTATTCCAGTGAGTCAGCACACACAATACCAGGACCTCCCATAAGTTAAATGCAGCCATCAATAATGAAGCTCAGTGTAAGTTCAATCAAGAGGACTTGCTTTATGCTCCAATCATTCACAGCTCTCTCTATCTCATTCCTTCCTCTTTCAGTTAAATTAATTTTTGCCACAATCTCTATCAGCCAGTCATGTTGCTGCTTTCAGACTTTGAATCCGTGCTCTTCTCTGTTGCTGTCAGCTGTCAATTTAAGGCGGAATCATCACGCCCTCCTCCGCCCCATTCACCTCCAGTCACTGTATGCAGAGCCACCACCAGTGTCCATACTCCATAGATTGCCTTTTCTATTATGGTGTCACCACCACCCTAAAAAACATGACATCATGATTGGGTTTAATCACCAAAGACTACCCACATTTCTCATACTTTTGCACATGTAAACTTATATTCTTCTCTCCTGATTGAAATGTTATCATAAGATCTAATGGCCACTTGTGTTATACACCTGGAACACACACCTAGTATTTTTTTACTGTTTCTACACAATGCAAGTAGCATGATTTGTTGTTTTGAACTGTGCAGCAATTTGGAGCTTGGCCATGAGTCAAATCTGTTTCCCCCAGGCCAACAAACAGAACACATCAGGATGGACGAACAAGAACGTCATCAGGTCAAAACTGCAACAATCAGCACCAGGCTCTCAGGTGTCTCGCACAGTCGGCTTAAAATAGGCAAGACATTTTTGGAGTAAGAATAACCTCAAGCATTTGACTGATAAGCAGGATTCCAGACTTTGGCCCATCTGTGATCTCAGTGGACTCAGGACAGTCTCTTTGAGCCCTTTCATGCACACCTGCAGGTTTAAAGGGGAACAAGAAGAGCACATTGCACAGTGCAGTGATGTTAAATAAAGTATAATGGCGGAGTAGAGCATCTCGATGAAAGAAAAGTAAAACACGGAAATAGTCAGCCACATGACATTTTCCTATTAAGGAACTATGAGTAGCAATGCACACCCTGGGAAGACGCACTACCTAACAGACCAAGCTCAGGGTACAAAATAAGCACTTCATCATTTTCTTCCCTTTAAAATAATCAGGAAACAGCAGTGTTTCAGTCATCCAGTTGTCAGTATCTGATATAAGCAGCATGATGCCAACCATCAGTCTGTACGTACACAAATCAGAGATGAGTTTGAGGTGAAGTTACTGGATACGTTCCCGTTTCTGTCTGATATTTAAAGGACACAATCACAGAACCAGCAGGGAATGTTAAGGAAGTGAATCAACTGTCTTGTGTTAACAGTGCAATTTGAAAATGTTGATGCTTGAGAGCTGATACAAATCTGATGGTGACTACACACACACACACACACACACACACACACACACACACACTCCACCACTTCCTTTAGTCACCAGACTGTGTTACCAACACTGGGCGAAAGACTTTATCGCCATTGAAGGCACTCACATTTCATTGTGTGTGTGTGTGTGTGTGTGTGTGTGTGTGTGTGTTGAGGACAATGAGAGAGAGTGAAAAAGAGGAGCAGAGTGTGTTTTTGTGTGTGAGAGGGAGAGAGGGTGAAATCATTAATTCCTGGCATTGTGGAAGGGAAGCTCGGCCAGTGTGAGGAGAGAGACGCTAACACACACACACACACACACACACACACACACACACACACGTGGTTTTGTGCAGACCAACAGTGCCCCCTGTGTCTGAATCATAGAATTATATCTTCACTGGCAAAAAAATATTCCTACTGTACTTCTATCTATCTATCTATCTATCTATCTATCTATCTATCTATCTATCTATCTATCTATCTATCTATCTATCTATCTATCCATCCATCCATCCATCCATCTATCATATTAGGTGCTTTTCTAGTTGATATTCTGTCTGCCTGCTAATGAAGCCGTCATTATCTGTTTTTAATGGCACTCAGCAACCCCAGAGGACACGCGCAGTGAGTGAAAGGAAAGAATAAAGTAGGAGACACACAGGGAGACAAGTTTCATCACCACACTGATGAAGACGTCAGTCTGTCCTCTGAGGTTTGAGTTTGATATTACATTTGAACCCCAGCAGCAACAGCAGCAGCAGCAGCAGCTGAGAGAGACCGACAAAGAATACAGAGTCTATGAGGGGAGCTGGGAGCGCTTTTCACTTTTCATTGTTAAAGATGCTATATGCAGCGAACGTACGTGGAGAAATCATAGCTGCATTCCTTTTGAACCGTTCATCTGATTGTATTAGGATTCATATCAGCCCTGATATTTTTACACGTCGGCTGTGATATGAAGAGCCGCTTTCCAAGGTTCACCCAAGACTCTGCCTTTGACTTGGAATGACAGGACTATGTTGCATGGCTGTTCTATAATGGGTCTTCAAACCACACTTTGTTGGCCCTTCATCTGGCACATATTGTTCATACCCTGCCAGCAGCCGATACTCCAGACAACACAGTTCAAGTTCAAAGGCTATAAACACAAGACTTGTGGTTTTGCTCCCATTTCTTCCTCATTTAAATTAAAGAGACTTTTTTTGTACCTATTTCCCTATTTGCCTTTTTCAAGACAATCCATTCATAGTGGTATATCAAGATGCTAATTAAACAGCATCATTATGCAGTTTGATCACACAACACAATGCCACAGATACCACAAGGTTTGAGAGAGCGTGCCATGGACATACTGACTGCAATAATGTCCACCAGAGCTGTTGTGCTCTGACTGAATGTTCATTTCACGATCATAAGTTGTCTGCAATGTCGTTTATGTGAATTTAGCAGTACACGTGTAACCACACCAGCTCAGGACCACAAATTCAACTTCTTCACCTGCAAAATCGTCTGAAACCAGCCAACAAGACAGCTGATGCAACAACTGGTTTGCACAACTGAAGAATTTCTGCACAAACTGTCCCAGGGAAGCTTATCTGTGTACTCGTCATCCTCACCAGGGTCTTGACCTGACTGCAGTCCATCATCGTAAATGACTGAAGTGGGTAAATGCTCACCTCAGATGTCATCTGGCACTTCGGAGAAGTGTTCTTTTCATGGATAACACAAGTGCTGACTAAAACAGATTTTAACACATGCGTGACCAAAATTTGAGAGAAATAAGTATGTTGTGTGTGTACAAAAAAGTCTTAGATCTTAAACGTAAACTAATGAACAATGGGAGTAAAACAGTTGCATTTATACTTTATATATTTATTATTATATTTCTGTTTTTGTGCAGTGCACTTATGTTTACATTTTTCTGACCAATGACCTCTCACACTTGGGCAAATACTGACTGTCCTCGCTAACTTGGAAAAGTGAAAGTAATGTTGTTGTACCAGCACAAAGCCTGTTGAAGTGTGTTCAGACATAATGTAATGTGAATTTTAGAGGCAATGAAGGCATTCTAAGTCAATGTAGGTGCATCCTCACAAACTGATAGACTAATACTAGATTAATAACCATGTTTTCAAGGGGCTTTAATGTTAAGATAGAGACATTGCCGCAGGAAATGACATCCATCTTTGTGTTGGTGAGTGAGAATAAAATATGATTTTAATGTGTGTAGTGCAGACACATTTTATCATCAGGGGCAAACAGTATTCGGCTGCATCACATATAAACAAAATTTGGAAATAGTGCCTGTTAACTGGTATGAACAGAGCAAAAAAACACAATGCATTGCCATATCCGTAGTAAGCTTACACACACACACACACACACACACACACACACAGATATATTTGAGTGACTGAGAGGCTCAGATGACGTCTTTCAGTGAAATGGCACCATTAAATATTCACATGATTGGCTTCACTCCTCTGATGAATACAAATTTAATAGAGCATTGACCTCTGTGTGTGTGTGTGTGTGTGTGTGTGTGTGTGTGTGTGTGTGTGTGTGTATGCTTGGATGCTTGTGCGTGAGACACTAAAGTCAATTCAGCTTATTTAGCAGTTAATCCACGACTGATAGCCCGTACTGTAAATCTCCATTTTGTGTAACTCCCTCACTCTCCCTCTCTCACACACACAGTGTATTCATGGTGTTCTTGTATTCGGACTAAATTAATTACCAAAGCCCTAATCCAAACCTCCCTGCATGCTCTAAATTTATCCTCATTCCCAAACCTATGGCTTTGTTCAATGCAGAGGTCAGTCTATAGTTAAATCCATCAGTGGAGTGAGACTAATCGTGTGAATATTTAATGGTTCCATTTCATTGGATAAACTGCCTCTGAGTCACTCTTCACTCAGTGTGTGTGTGTGTGTGTGTGTGTGTGTGTGTGTGTGTGTGTGTGCCTGTGAGACAGCTAAACCAGCCCATCTTACAAAGAGACCCAGTGATTTCTTAATGAGAGAGTGTTGAGCAGAGGCAGAAACTGTTGTGACCTTTACAAGTGAGAAAGTGGAAGGAGGAGATAGAGGCGAGACCAGTTAATGCAAAAGTTTTCATGTAGTGAAATGAATCCCTAGGGAACGCAGTGCAGTAAACCAGACTCCTTGGGCTGAGAGAAATTTTAGAAATTCGACCCTAATGTGTCCAAATGAAATATTTTTATAATCTTAGCAGATAAAGTCTAAATGTGTATTTCTTGGGATTTAACCGAATACATAATTTAGATGTAAACAGATTAAAGACTATTAAAGAGCAATTTAACTGTCTGACCGCCAGTGGTTGAACTTCTTAATTTGCTGTGGTGATGTAGAGGTGTACTTCAGAGTGTGTCAGTATACCATGAAATGAGATACTGCCTGTGATTGGTCGGATGTGTGTTTGGGCGGGACTCATAGATCACTACTGCGCAGATCCTGGCTCAATACTACGTTACCAGCACAAAATGGTAGCAGACGGATATTTTGGCTTAATTTTTGCACAGTGTGGGGAAGTGGAGATGCATCAACCATCTTTATATACAGTCTATGACCTACACTCAACACTGTACCTGAATGCATACTGTATAGCCACAGAAGGAACACTGAAGTAAGTGACTGCATTGCAATTGGGTCCCAGGGGACTGGACACAAATCTTGCAGGAGTGGGCAGTTTTAACTTTGCTGCAGCAGAGAGTGGGCAGTCAAAAAATAAAGTGCGGGTCCTGCAATTCATTGGAATACAACAAGTCTGTCTTTTTATATGGTCCTCTTTGTGTGCAGGCAGAAGTCAGCTGTTACAAATGCTCTGACCATTCTATGAAAGATTAAAAAAAAAAGTAGCAACAACCATTTCTCGAGGGACACAGAATGTGATTAACGTTTGTGCAGGTTAGGGCTGCAATAAATACAGTAGTATTTGCAGTTATTACACGAAACCCCCGCTAACTGTAACTAAGTGTGTTTCCATTAACCCTAGAAATGCGCAAAACCTAAATATCGCAATAAAAAACTGGTAATGGAAACACCTACATTTAAAAAAAAAAATCGCAGAAGTGTGAATTCCTCGTTCATGATCCTCTCCAGAAATCCTTTATCTGTGGTCGCTGCCACACATAAGGACTTTGCTTTTGGAATACCACTCGCTCTCTTCGTCTTCCGTTGTAGACTACTGCAACAGCAGCAGTGGCAACCGAGATGATTTTTCCAGCTCCCAAGAGATTTGGAATGTCCATCTTACTTCTGAAAACAAAGTGGAGTCTCGCAGGACAAGATTTTACGAGAATTACGGCTCATACACAAAACACCTTTTAATGGAAACACCTGCAAGTCGCAATTGTACTTTGTCGAAACTTTAGAAATATCGCATTTATTTTGCGCAAAACTGTAATGGAAAAGCGATTACTGACTGTCATATGCTGTACATATGCAATCAGCCCTTACCAAGCCCCCAAGGCTGTGGGTACTGGTGGGAGCCATTGTAGTTGCAGCCTGCGTGTTTGTGTTTCTTTCAACTCTGTGTTTCTGTGTTCTGTCGGTGTAAGCTTTTACATTCTTATCCTTTTTAGATGTCACACTGTAGTGAACTTAGTGATGATTATCTATCATGCCTTGGTTTCAGTATATAAATCTGGCTAAGAGCGTAGACAGTGTTTAAACCAAACTGAGTCATACTTCGACTGTAATGAGTTGTTTTGTTTGAAGTCAGCTGATCAGACATACACAGCCTCATTGCTTCATCAGCAATGTACACACACACTCTTTTTCACGGAGCATTATTTTTAGACAGTAGTAGACAAGTAGTAGACACTTCAACACAAACAGCTTGTTGGGTACATAGACTGTATAGAAGAGGTGGATGTAGCCACCATGACATGTTGTTGTTTTTGTTTGTTTTTGAGGGGGAGTGGAGTCAGAAGTTACCATAATTGGACAAGAGGGTGGAGCTGTTGAGGAGCAATGGATGGATCTGACTAAGAACTTGAGGACACCGCCGTGATAGCAATTTGTCAATCACAAGGTGGCTATACACCCAAAGCATACCCTTCTTTCTCGTCTGTTTTATTCTAAATGGGACCATAATTTGCAAAATGAACATCGTGCAGTATTGAAGAAGACTTGAGACTAGCTCAATAACAACATGTTTACTGAGATAATAAATCAAGTGAGATGCGGGGTCATGTTCTCAGTGACTTCTATACAATCAGACTTGTTTTTGTGACCACTGGAATCACCAGGGCTGGAGGTAACAAATTACATTTACTCTTGTTACTGTAAAAAACGTGTGTGTGTGTGTGTGTGTGTGTGTGTGTGTGTGTGTACTATTACTTGAATTTAAATACATTTTATCACAAGTATCGAACTTCGCTATATTTTAGGTCGCATCCATTATTGGGTAGCCTGAAAGCAAAAGTCACATGAAGCAGTCCTTATAAACTGTGTGAGAATGGAACAAAAGAAAGCAGATAATTCAGCAGCTGCAACAGAAATGAGGCTGCAGGTGTGTCTGCGGCAGCAGGAGGGCAGAGCAACAGACAGGGGACACTTTGCACTCAGCTGACACTCTTGATAGGCACATCTTGTAAATGTTTACTTTCACCTGCTGTGTGTCAGGGGGTGGGGAGGATGCAGAGCAACAGTCTCAACTGGGCTGTGGCTAATGGTGGTTATGGTTAGCCATACTGTGCCTTGGCAGGGGTAGGGTTTGCTGTCATATATGTTTGAGGCTGCAGCGGCTGGGTGGTTTAAATGGTTTTTTTTTATTGTGTTGCTCCTATAAGAACTGTCAAGTTATGACATTTGTGTAGCTTAATATTGCTTTTATCAGTCTTCACCAGTGTCCATAAACATTTCTTTTTTTTTTGTTTGTTTGTTTGTTTTTTGTTGTTATTGTTTTTTTGTCCATCATTTTTGTCAGAGTTTTGACTCTTTTCTGGCTGACTCTAATGAGGCTTTACTGATTGATAACCAGTTGTGCAGGCTGAAAACTGCCATCTATAGAAATGTAATTTACTAATAAAAAAAAAAAAAAAAAAAAATTAAAAAGTGACCTTCTTTTTATCTTAACTTGAGTACATTTTTACACAAGTACTTTTACTTTTGTAAAATTTCTTGTGTAAAATTTCTTTAAAGGTAAAGTACTTTTATAATCAGTACAATATTCTAGTACTCTCTCCACTTCTGGGAGTCGCCCTCTGCTGGCCAGTAAAAAGAATGTAATTTTGATTCACCTAGGCACTGGCTTCACTTTTCAGATCAGTTAAGCCTTTGGTTGGGTATGAGTTTATGATACTTTTGCTGCTGAAACAAACTCATATCTGCAGGGAACAAAATTAAACTAGAAACCTAAAAATCCTACTTTTTTTTTTTTCCTGGTCTCTCAGTACTGCGAGATTAATGGACCTCTGGGAACTTGTTCGTCATGCTACTAGTTAAATTACAAGTTACTTTTTTATGACTTGTCTCATATTAAAGTCATTTTCGATCAGAATTAATGACAAAATGACTGATGTGATGAAGTGTCACAGAGCTACTTTGTGCTCTTTGCAGCAGAACAAAGAGGAGAAAATGTGCGTAATGTAATAGTTTTTGTTAATGATTTTTCTAATGAAAATTTTGAGAATCACTTCAATGCAAGTGGTGAGAATCGATTACATGCTTAGTTGAGACAAATCAATAAGCCACATATAGAGTTATTACAGAACACAGTGACTGGCTGTTACACTAATGCAGGATAATTAACACATTTCAAGGTTTCTCCCGAGGCAGCATAAGAGACTTGATACGGGTTGGGTTTTCTTGCATGTTGTACACAAGTGTATCACTGTGTTCCATTTATATGCGCCCTATTGACTTGCATCCACTAGGCAATTAATCAGTTTTCAACCCCTGCACTGACACAGCTTCTAACCTTCTAGTTTTATTTTTTCCACACTGTTCTCAGGGTCAATACTATAATTTATTACTTAACAGTAGCACATGATATATGAGAAGCTTCTTTGCCCATAAATATTACATCACCACAACCTGAAAAAATATATATTATGCTGTTACACTTATTTTGAGTCACTGTATGTATGCACTATATAACTACATATCATACTGTATTATGATATTACAAATATGCAGGGATGAAGAGAGTCCTAGAATATATTACTGTTACTTTGAAGATGTCTTACTCAGTAAAAGTGCTAACATATACACAACTGGAACAACATCACCAATCCATCCAGTACATTCCTACCCTGTAGATGGCACTTTGCAGCTTGTTCACACAGCTGATTATTAATTATAATTGTGCAACTGCTTTCCGCAGTGTAGCTTCAGCAGGTATAATCAGAAAAGAGGACAAAATTTGGACAAATTACTGACAATGAACAAAGTCTAGGACACCAGTTTGCAATATACGACAGCCAACAAGGGCACAACCCAAAAATCCAAAACAAATACAACATCAGAAACGTGCTGCAAAGGGAAAACGTGCTACAGAAAGCCAAAACAATATATCAGCAATTAAACTGCAAATACGCAAAAACACACAAACCCCAAAACAAATGCAACAGAAAAATGCTGCATATCCTATTAACACTAGCTGTTCAGGCCTCGAGGGGGAGCTACATAAATCTGTTGCTCTGGTGTATAATTGCAAAAGAGTAAGGCCAAATGTAAAAAGGAATACATACCTTTTGATCACACTACCTGGTGAGGGGGTTTGATTTGGGACACTTGGTGTGCTCGCCAGGCGGTGCATTAAATCCATGATTATGAGGTACATGCAATCAGTAAGGTGCAATATATAAGGCAGGGGCGAAAATCCCATTTCATAGTTGGGGGGGACAATAAACAATAAAATTTTAGAGAATAATTCCAGGGGGGGACAAGGAAAAAAAGTTGTAGCCTGTCTTTTATAAAGCATCTTTTACCGCAATTTGACGTTTTAATCTTCTCTCTATCTCTCCAACAGGCAGAGTGAATGTGTATACTAACTAAACTAAAACTAAAATTAAACATTTCATGCAATTAAACTGGTATATAAACAGTGTGCTGTGAGATCTGCCGCTGCGCACCTCACAACCGTGCGTAATAGTCACGCATAATGACCGCTCCTCGTCTGCACGTCTTTGATGTTTGTCTCACTGACAGGAGGAGAGCCTACAGACAGGTACCCATTAGCTACGCTCCGTCACAACTGTGCATAATAGTCGTGCATAATGACCGCTCCTCGTCTGCACGTCTTTCATGTTTGTCTCAATGACAGGTGGAGAGCCTACAGACAGGTACCCATTGCTCCGCCACTGACTGCTCTTGTCCTGTCCTCTCCCTCTTCTTTCTCTCCTGTCCTCTCTGACTATCACTAAACTCTGGCTTTTGAACAATGCAGGAGACATGTTGCAGACAGTTTATATTATCAGCCTGGGCCTGGGGCTTGTTGTAACAGTAAATGGGATGTGTTGTAACTTGTGTAAGTTAAACTGTGTCTGTGTGAGTGAACATCTTACCCTGCGATGCGCGATGTGGACAGCGGTTCCAGCCACATGCTGCTGCTGTTGCCAAACAGCCCCGCCCGTTGGAAAGAGTGTGGCATATACCACTACTAGGAATGGGAGGGGGGGACTAAATCTTTTAAATTTAAATAGCACATTATTGCGCAATTATAATGAGCACCACTTACATTGTGCTTTCAATAAATCCTACTGCACTGTTCAAAAATTATTAATTATGTCTCAAATTATTCTAGGGGGGTACAGCTTTACTGAAGGTGGAGTCATGTCCCCCCTGTCCCCCCCGGGATTTCCGCCCCTGATATAAGGTATATGTAATCTTTTGACTATGCAACCACAAGGACATGGTTCTAAATTTCATTGTATTGTCGTTTATTTTTTACTGTTCACTAAGAGCTAAACCCATCCCAGGTGCAACCACTGTTTCTCACCCCTCGTACCCCACGACACTTGGCCAGTGAACATGAACATTTACAACAGGCTTGTTTTCCAAAGTGTCTGCTGAGTGAAAGACAGGGTCCTCTCTGTTGCTCGCCCTTCTGCAGCCGCAGACAAACCAGCTGCTTATTTTTCTCTGCTGCAGCTGCTGATTCATCTCTTTTTTCTTTTAACAGGACTTGGTGAAACTTTTGTTTTTACTCTGCAACAGATGCAGCTTGAAATGTAGCACAGACAATAAAGTATGATATTGGTGATAAAAAAGAAAAATTACAAAGTCTCAAAAATACTGAAAAAGGACAATCAGGCTGCAGGAAAACAAAAACAAACACTCACACCTAATACACGTGAATGTGATATGTTACTTCCACCCCTGGAAATATCTAGAGGTAAGAGTCTACAGCCATGTTAGTGGGTCTGTACATAGGAACAGCTGTTCTTTGAGCCAAAATGCTAATGTTAGCATGCTGACAATGACAATGCAACATGTCACTATGGAGTTGGTGCACTGTTCCATCTTAGTTTAGTGTTTTAGCCAGCCTGTATTTGCTCATTAGCACTGAACGCTGAAGCTGATGGGACCGTCACTGGTTTTGCAGGAATTTAATCATAAACCAAAGCACTGGATAAATTAAAATTCGACCTGATGATGGCCCTATAATGTCTAGGGGTCACCAAAAGAACCAGAGGACGAGCATTATAAGAAAAAAGGTGATAAATTGAGTCCAAATACTGTACATAATCTATCACCCCTTTTTCATCACACTGCCTTTTTGAGCCATTGCTCTTAAAAATAGCTGACTTCTTTTCAACTAAACCTTATTGATTTTTTATTGTAAACCATTGCTTAGGTTTGTTCCAGGGACTCGAACATCAAAGCATTGTTCCCTCATTGTTTCCAGGAATTTATTTTAGGGGAACAATTGACTCTGAGTTTTTAAATGCACCTGAAATTGCCCCTATAAGTCCAAAGCCCTAATACATTAATGGTGTTTGGCCTTAATGAAACAACACAATACCTGACAGTGCCATTCCCTGAGCTCAATAAATGACGAGGGATTTTATTTTTCCACTGACAGGAAAGCTGATTAAATTTGTATGAGAAGCAAAGAAAGCATTGTTCTGTCAGCTTGTTTAAAAGCAAGGTAACAGGGCAGAGAAAATAATCACATCAGATAATACTGTTTCTTGTGTCTCATTCCTCAGAATAGAATAGAGATTTCTAGTGTACCATGCCCTAGTGCAGATTCTCTTAGAAGCTATTGTGTTTAGCAATAATGTCTAAAATCTGTTAGTTAACCTCCGCATACTTAATTATGTATGAATCGATCTGGCTTTAATTGTTATAAGCTTTAACATTTATTTGACTGGACAGTCATATTGATCTACTCTCTGAGACTAGAGGGAAGTTAATGATTGAACCTGGTAGAAACTTATAGTGTCACTGCAGGAGGCACTTCACTGAGTCAATATTGGTAAGTTTTCATTCCGGGTCTCTGTGGCTAAATGTTGCTACTAAGTTGCAGTGGAATTTTCCGACAGCAACTACATAGAGCTCTTTATTTTTCTCTTTCATTGGTGAAAATCTTCATGTCTCAGTGATCCATGATACTAATTCTGGCACTTGAACCATGGATGTGCTGAGCGGAAAGAAAGAAGTAGTCTACCTTGCTGTCCCTCACCTAATTTATCCTTCAATAATCTGTTGATAGAAATCTGCTATGACCATAGTGAGGTCAAATCCTAAAGTACCTGAACTCACCAGGTGACAGTACAGCGCCCCCAATGCCCACACAGTGAATTACACAGTTAGAAGCAAATCTCCCAATAACACATTTGGCTCCCACAATGATAGGGGGCACTTTATCCTCTAATTAAAGATAACACCTCACACTCATGGAATAAGTGGAACCTACAGATCATACAACAAGATTTTGGTTTTATTTATGTCTTTCAGGGTCGTGCTGGGACATTTCGGGGGGCAGGTGCTTAAATGAAAAAAGGGCACCTCTCTCACAATTGTTTATTTAAAAAGTTACATACAGTAGCACAGCATTTTCCTACTTACATACAGTATTAATTTCAGTTCTCATACACTCATAGTGGTTTAATTTCACAAAAATGACAAACAATTTCGAGTGTTGGAGCAAATATTATCATTACCTGGCTGGCCGTCACCAGCGCAGGCAGGTCAGGGAGACATGGATGCTATTCCACAGGGCGCTCAATTTGCATACATTTGAAGCATCCTCACTCTGTTTTACATTAAGTTCAATAAGCAATAATTACAACTGCAATTGATCTCATCTGAACAATTTGCTTTCTATATTCCTTAGCGTTTTGTTAGAGATGATCATGAGAAAGAAATATAACATATCAGAGATGTCAAGGAAGGTGCCTTGAAGAGCAAGCGTCAAATCAGATTCCCATGATGCACTGCACACTGAAAACTTGCACTGTATGCAGAAATGCGCTGACACTTCTCATGCCATGGAGTTGTTTTGGTGTGACAATTTTATTTCAACAGAAATGTTTAGTGTTCTAATGATTACTGTCAGTCAAAATGTGGAGCTGTGTAAAGTTCATAAACTGCGTTACACACCATAAACAGACAAAGAGATGTCATTCGAGCAGTGATGTTCACTTTTCACCATCTGCAAGTTTGTTATGGCAATTCTTACTCTGCTCTGGAATATAAATCCTGTCTCATATAAATGTCTAAACTTGGTAGAAAAATAAATAATTTGTTGTGCTGGGTATCACTTGTGATGTCCCACAGGGCTCACCTCTTAGCTCACTGCCCTTTGTTTATTTTTATATTCCTTTGGGGAAAAAAAATTCTGTTAGGTTTGTATGCATGCCCTGTACCTTGACTCAAGCTGCTCGTATAGGCTTCATATATTGTATCATACACATGAAATACTGTAAAGCCATTTTCCCTTTAGCCTTCCAACTCCATTAGCTGACTTCAGAGCAGACTTGAGAGAATTTCAGTCAATATTAAACCTCTGGGAACACTTTGACCTCGGCTTTGTCCAACAAGTGATAAAAGTCATTTTGTCCATTTTTTTCTATCTGTGAAATATCACAGGAATCAGACGCTGATCTTTAGAAATTGATTTATTGTGTCATACTTCTTTACAGCCTCTGCTCCACATAAGATTAAAAATGTCAGAAGAAATATTGCAAACACTTTCATGATTAAAAGTTGGGGTGATTGAAATTTAGGCATATCTAGTGTCTTTACAGGGAGAAAAATACAAAGGTGTGATTGTGTATCAGTGTGTGTGTGTGTGTGTGTGTGTGTGTGTGTGTGTGTGTGTGTGTGCTCCTTGGAGAGAACAGGGAGCAGGGGGCAGTTGCAGCTGTCTCTAATAGGTTTCTACAGTTTGTCCCTGGAGAACAGGAACACACACACACAGACACACACAGAGTCATTATTGCTCTCCTACCATCCTCCAGGTATTTTGTAACCTTTGCTCCACCTCACAACAAGGAAAATGGCAGAGCAAAACACAGAGGACAGATGGAGGAAGAGAGAGGGACAGGGACAGATCTCTGGAGAGGGAGGCTTATGGGCTTCCAGCTGAAATACTCCACCAGGGGTTGGCAGCTGCAGGGAAACCCATTTTTACAACTGTAAATAGAATAGCTGTGATGGGCAGATGGACGGGGTGATCCAGGGACACAGGGACAGATATATTACTTTTGTATGGGATAAAATGCATGATAATTCAGATCCTCGCAAAAAAAAAAAAAAAGACTGAATCAGTGAAAGGGCTGTGACACACCATGATGACGGTCAGCTGTCGGTCAGTGTTGGGCTGTTGTTATATGTCTGTTGCCCTAGTTTATGCAGCGCACTGTTAGCACCAGACATGGGGGAAAGTCATACATGAGCAAGTCTCAAGTCTTTACCTTCAAGTCTCAAGCAAGTCCCAAGTTAGTTGTGGTGAGAATCAGGCAAGTCAAGTCAAGTCAAGTCCCTGCTTTAAGTCAAGCAAGTCAAGTCGAGTCATTGCTCAGGTCAAGCAAGTCACAAGCCAAGTCATATGCCACATACAGCAAACATCTCACAACCCGCTAGCTACATGTCCTCTGAATATGCTGTGAAAAAGTCCGGTCTCTGTAGGCAGGCCAGGCTCCGCAAATGGCAACAGGCCATTGGGTCCAGGCCACACCAACTAGCCAGCGCGAGACCAGCGAAAGCAAGCACACACACACATTTTTCCAAACAACGTTTTATGTCAGGGCTTCAAGATACTTAGATCACTACGAACGAGCATTCATTCATTCATCTTCTAACAGCTTCATCCTCTTGAGGGTCGCGGGGGGGCTGGAGCCTATCCCAGCTGACATCAGGCGAGAGGCAGGGTACACCCTGGACAGGTCGCCAGACTATCACAGGGCTGACACATAGAGACAAACAACCATTCACACCTACGGACAATTTAGAGTTACCAATTAACCTAGTCCCCAATCTGCATGTCTTTGGACTGTGGGAGGAAGCCGGAGTGCCCGGAGAGAACCCACGCTGACACGGGGAGAACATGCAAACTCCGCACAGAAGGGCTCCCACGCCCGGGATCGAACCAGCAACCCTCTTGCTGTGAGGCGAGAGTGCTAACCACCACACCACCGTGCCGCCCCATTACGGACGAGCAGTATGGAGATATTTTGTGGTTTTAAATATGTGTTTTTGGACGTTTGAATCTGAGGCGCCATAAGCCTCCATTAGGTAGAGTTGTATTGCTACCCCCTCTCCCCTTGAACTGTTGTGAGGACTCTAAAACTTCACCTGAGCCTCCATCAGCATGAGGGTGAGTAGATAATGGCTGAATTTCCATGTTCAGTGCACTATCCCTTGAACAGGTGTGTAAATCCAGGGTAACTAGCAGCTATCGCTTGTTCATCACAGAGTCACAGAGGACTTTAATATTGAATTAAAGCCAAGTCCTTTCAAGTCATCTGTCTCAAGTCAAAGTCAAGTCTCAAGTCATGAATACAAAGTCAAAGTCAAGTCCCCCATCTCTGGTTAGTACTAATCAGCTCTTGATGCCTTGTTTTTTCAATAGATTCAGCATTTTGGATCTGCATAGGAGACGTCAGAGCCCAACGGTGAATGAAATCACTCTAATTGGCAGTTCAGCTCAGAGTGCATGAAAGAAATGATATCATGAAAGCAAAGATCATAAGATTGAAACAAACTGTTTACATTAGGTAGATTATTATTTTTAGTCATTGAGCTCTTTAGCAGAAACAGTTCAGAATTGTTTGTGTTATTGTTCGCTAGTGCACAGTAAATATCCCTTGGTCTTTCCACATCAGGTTTTGTTATTAATGTGCTACCGAGCGTCTTGAATTCGTCCTGTTGGTCTTCCAGTCTCCCTTTTTGCATGACGAATACAGACTACTGCCACCTGCTGGTAAGGAGGGTTATTTCCTCTCACACAGGTACAGAATGTACATACTACTTGGTCATTGGCTGTAGTAAGAAACAGGTGACATGATGCAATGCGATAGTTGGCCTTCAGTGCTACTAGCTCTTTGTTGTCAGTTTGGTGTGCCTCACATTACTGCATGTCAGGTGCCTGATATTTGTGAAAAAGCTCATCTGCAAAAGGGGATTAATGAAAAGAGATTCTGCATATCACTTGTAATTTTCTTTCCTCTTAACAGCACACACGGATTGAGGACCTAGGTGGGTGGTGACGGACTGATTACCAAAATCACTCTCCTGTTATTAAGCCAGAGGATGCCTGGCTCCTCTAAAAAAGAAGAGCTCCACTGAAAACATGATTTGTGAAATTTTGGGGGTCTCTGAAATACTGACAATATGGCATTTTGGCCATGCATTTCTATTTTCTGTATCTTCAGAATCACGGGTCATGTATAGAAACAAGCTACTATTGATGTATAATGCATGCATGTGTGATTCATCACTAATTCCCTTTAATAAAGACACTGGCAAGCATGCTATTGCCACCAGCATTGAAGCATTGTGGCGCAATATCGTGAACTTCACTTAAACTCCACAATAACAAAAAAACAAAAAAAACATACTAAATCCCTCTCAGTCTGTTTACTGAATCACCATCATTCATTTTACTTCACATTTTCCAAACCATAGTGTTTTCTTGCAGCCTGGTAGCAAATGTTCTGTGGCCCAGTGCTGATCCCCTGCCTGGTTCTTGGAAACCACTGCCCTAGCTCATATACATAAATACATAAAAAGCTGCATTGCACTGTGTGGGCTTGGATATAGAAATAGACTTTGACCTAAATGGTGTGAAACAAGGAGAGTCAGGTAGGTTTGCTCTGCTCTGCTGCATCTCATTAGCTTCACTGACATTGTTGTGGCAGTGTGAGGAAGGCTGCTGTCTGAGTGTATCGGAATCCATGTAATGATATACACAGCAAATTTAAACCAGTTGCAAATGGACAAGAATTATTATATTGTTAAAAGGATTTGGCGAGTCATCATGGCCAAAAGGATTGTGGTGGTGGTATCTCTCTGCTGCATGCCTGGGGATAACCAGACTTTTAATATATTAATGATTTGGTTTTAATTTGCAAAAATTCCAACAGCTTTCTAACCACTGTAGCACCACGGGGGAGGGGGGAGGGGTAAATATGAGGAAGCAATAAGACAAAGCCAAGCCTGCAGATTATCTAATTTATTTGTTAAACACATGGAAAATTAGGTCATTAGAAAATAAATACAAATTAATCAGCTCTGTGTTTTTCTCCTGGAGTCTGAAAAAGTCAATTTCCTGGTTCACTGCAGTGTGCTTAAAGCAAATAACACTGATCCAGTTCACTGCTTTATGGTGAATTTAAAGAAGATAAATTTAAGGATAGGCACAATTTGTTCTTCTGCCACCAAATCAATTTTTTTTTCTTTTTCTATTTATTCTATAAAGTTGTCACCAGCTATGGCATGCTGTGACCACTAAGCAACAAGATGTTATTTTATGTGCAAGTTTTTCAATATACTCTTGACAAAATAAAGTTCAGGTGAAGTGGGACATTAGGTATTGTAGGACAGATAAGCATTGTAATTATTTGATATGTGCAAAATCAACAGCCAATCACCAAAACTGATATTGAATTGTTGATATATCACTTCTTGCCACTCAACAGAGGTTTGGATTGGTCTGACATCATCAGAGTGGCCGTGGTCTGTCTTTCCAGGAAGGGCCTTTCCCAAACCAGACTATACCCCACATCAAGGTGTAGGGTGTCAAGACAGCAGCAAGCTTTGGGACACACTTCTGCAGCAGAAAAAGGGGCTGTTGTTATATTTGGTAACCATGGAGGAAAGTAAAAATTACTCTCATTTTATGTTCTTTATATGTATATTTATTTGATTTGTGGTGATTGTTACTGGGATTTTGGGAGCGTATATTATCCTTTTGCCATTAAATTAGTGAATCGATAAATAAGTAAAGAAATTAATAAATAAATAATACATAAAAGGGTATAAAACTTATCCCTGAGATTCGCTGGTGACATTTCGTGTCTTTTACTTTTGTAAACATCTTCTAGTTTTTCACTATGATGTCTATAAGCTGTTTGTTTTTGCAACAGTGTGTGTTGAGGTGTATATTTGATCCTTAATACAACATAGCATTTAGGATGTTAACGTCTGAATGACAATATTAAATGTCTTTTTGAGCAGTTCACGTTTGTAAGGTTAGTCGACTAGAATCTTATTTGTATGGAGCTTTTCCGTGACAAACACATTTCCATGATGCACATGGTCAGTGAGTCGCATTGGTACAGGCTCGCTGTTGGAGGGTTTTATACTCACTTCCACTCCTCAGTAGTTGGATTGCGACAGCACTCAATGTGGTGGACCCTTTGCATAAATGTGGAAACGAACTGAAGGTAGGTAAGGAGAGGGTGTAGGGGGTGGTTTGGGAAAGGCTCGAAGTCTGTGTAGTACATGCACATTGTAAGCTCAGCAGCATGTGACACTAGTTCTCAATTATTGATGGATTTGAAGTTAGGTAACAACCTGAGCTACTGGATCATAATGAAGTGGTTATGCTACATTACCTGAACATATTCAAAATTAATTTTATTTTACTTCATCCTGTTAAAATTTCTATTATTCTGCTTACATGAATAACACACTGCCAGGACTGAAATTAAATGTTGATCAAACTAATAATCATTTTGATGCATGTTATTATTGTGTTGCATTTTGCTCAAAATGAAGTGGCCTATAGTGCCAAAACATTTTAGATGAATAGCTCCTTCATCTACATTAATCTGAGGATGGCCATCTCACTTTACCAAACAAGCTGTCCCACATGACCTTAACATGCTGTCTGACAGAGGGGGGAAGGTCATGTGAAGGTGTGTGGATTCTAAAAATAATGTGTAACTCCACTTTATTCCAACACACACAAAAAAAATGTGTTCAAAAGGCCTAAATTGACTTATAGAAGCCTCTGGAGTGAGTAACCACTGAGGCATTTACCAATAATTGTCCCACAGTACCTGAAGTCACCCGATTATATTTATCACCAACCAGTGATGTCAGTACATTCCAGCAGTTATCATGTGATGAGGGGAAACTGAGCAGAGTAGAAGGAACGCACAGCAGTTCACAGCAGTCCAGCTAAAATTAAATAAATAAAGAATACTTTGATTTTGAAAGATTGTTTAAGATTCTTTTGCCTTTTCTTATAATGTAATTCCTTTCTTACACAGCATAATGAACATGTCTTTAAACTGGATTTGTCCATTCAGAAGACTGATGTGTGCTGCCATCTGCTATTCACACAACTCTAACCGTAACACTAGATGTCATTTGGGCTGCATGCATGAATCTGATACTTTCTATAAATGCATGGAATCTCAGCAACATATAAACCTTATATAACTGGCCGTACCCTAAGCACTGCACCCCTTCATTAGGCTACTGTTGCTGCAGCACCAAGTTTTCCATTCTCACACTGCACAAATGCAGCTTACAATATCAAAACTAACAGAATTACCATCAACTTTTTAGTAATTTTTGAAACAATGGGTCCTTGACAGACAGAAGAGAGTTAGACAATCACATCATGTTTCCTGTGTCTCCAACAGACAGTCAGAAAGAAGTTGACAAAAGCAAGCCTCTAATTTTTTACCAGCAACAGACAATTTTGCCATCTGACGATTGTTTGTGGCAGATTTTATGAAATGCATAGGTAGCTAACTAAGCTCACGATAGCTCTATGAGTTTGTTAAAAACGGCACCTGCAACTGACTTTTTAATGTTTCAGACAACTTCTTTCTTGTGAAAGGGATCTTAAATATGAAGCCAAAGCCGGAGTGCCAAAAACTGGCTCCAATTGAGAGTCAGTGATCAATATGTTAAATGTCCAACTTTACAACAGAAGTAAACACATAAACAGCCTGGTACAAAAACGGTTTTGGTCTCCATAGCTAATTTAAAAATTCATGACAACTGTACAGGGGGGTGATTTTTTTTTATTTAACTTACTGGTTTACATCTTATTAAGGATTAAAGTAATGCATAATGAAAGGCGTGGCCGCTTTGAGTTACAGGCTGTCTGCAAGGTGTCACCACAGACTACTGCTGTGTCTCAAATCATACATTTCTGTATTTATACTTGCTATTATGAGTGCGTGAATGTGTTCACACTGAGAAGTATGGCAAAATGCAGCACACTAGGAGATTCCAGATGGTGCATTTGTAACGGTCAAAAAGATAAGTGAGGAACGCAGGACACTTTTCACCCACATGTATGCCTCTCAATGGTCGCCATGTTACCTACGTAGTGAAAGGGGCTGGACCACAAACACATTTCAAACTTGTCAAATGTTGGCCGACTACCAAGGTGATCACCGAAGCATGGTACGAATATACATGAGTATATGAATTGTGATAATTCTGTGATAATTTGATACCACAAACAATAACGTAATTGCTTATGTTAGCTTGCTAGCTAGCTAACGGCAGCACACTTGATCTCTAGGCACTGATGTTACATGTGTTGTGGCTTAAGCTTTATGGTCTTTGAGCTTAAGTTGCATTTGGTGTTTATGCATGTTAAATTGTTATTTTCACTGTATAAGAGCAGCAACCATTTACTTGGTAGATCAGCTAGTGATAAAGCCGAGCCAGTAGGCCTATTAGCCTGGATGTTCAAAGATCTAGAAACATGCCATGTAGCTAAGCATGTTCATCTTTAATGTAATAAATAAATAAGATTCACCTCTCATCCAGGAGGCTTCTCCCATTGAGAAATGATGGTTGCCTTTGATATAGCACTTAAAATTACCATGAGCTGGATGACTGAGAATCTTAACCAATATAGTGTTTGCAATGTACTACATGTAACTGAAGTACCAAAGTATACGATTTGAGACACAGCATATCAGTCAGATTCACCTCTCACTCCTCCACATCTCCATCCTCTCATCCAAATATTGTCAATTCTGGCTCTAAAAATCTATGACAGCGACAGCCAAAGTGCCAAACTCGAGGCTTCATAACAGTAGTCCACAAACCAATGGGTGACATCATGATGGCTACTGTGGGATAAAAATCTTTTCTCATGCCAGTTGTATTAGATCTTCACCCACACTTGTCACATCCCCAATAAAGACAATGTAATCAGCCAGTTCAAAGTGAAATGGGTTTACTGTGAGTCTTCAAAGGTTAGGCTACATACTGAGCTGGTCCAGGGAGCAGACTAAACTGTTTAACCATCACATTCACTTTATGCTGTTCACCCACCCATTGTGGGCCTTTGCTGGCAGAGCCTTCCTGTCACTCAACTCTTTGATCACCACCCCTAATTCTGTCACCATTGCTTTTGAACTTCAGCACTCATCAACCTGTTCCTGACATGACTGTTTCTCATCTCCTGGGCATGATGACCTCACCTGATGCAAACACTAACTTGAGTACAGACTGCAAAGGTGTGCACTATTATGTTTAGTTCTACATAGGTTTACAAAAAATATATGATTAATTATGATTATCTGTTTGTTAATTCTGTTAATACAATTTGGAAACTGAGATACATCATTATTTTTGTATTGTAGTGGTCCTAATATTAGTGGAAGAATAGGGAAAGTGTAAGATCATACTGTCATCTATTCTACCATAAAAATGTTAGCTTCTCAGCTTTAATCTATGTGTGTATTTTCAAGCCATATGTTTCACTTTAAAAGTTTAAAGTTAGGTCTGTTTCTAAAACATCTTTCCACGATGGCATCATATTACTGAAATCGTCAGTGATTGCAAATGCACCATTCAGCAGCAAATCAGGGAGAAACAGTTTCATGCTCAGGCAAATTATACCACACCTTAAGCTTTGTGGGACTTGTGAAACAACACGCCATATTGGGTCATTACACTTTGTTTGCAAACCTGCAAATATTGCAATCCCATTTTGAAATCATGTGTGACACTGCATTAAAGAAACTCCAATTTTCAAAAGGGAGTCTGGCATTGTACAAAATGAGATTTGGGGTTATAACTATGATGTTCATTGGGATGAGATCACTGAGCAGTGCTCATGGCATCATTTGCTGCCTTGCAAGCAGGTGGTAGAGCACACTACTGCAGATTACAAATGGGGTTACTGGATCTCCACACCATGAAATGTTGCATTGTAATCACCTGGGTGTCATGAGCTGCTCACTGTCATGTCTGCCAGCTACAACTTTGAAATAACTACTCTGTCGGGACTATCCTAAATGCGTTATTTGCTGCAGCCTTTGCTTCTATCTTCACAGGTTCTCACAAGCTGGACACAGCATGCATTTGTCAGTGCAGTTTTATGTTTCCCAGTGCACTTATCTGTACAGAGAGCATGAGAACAGATGAAGATGCCATCAGTGAAGCATGTATGTCCTGTCAAAAAAACAGAAATACACTTGCTTTTCATGTTCAAGGTGAATGTTGCAAGTATACTGCATGATAGCAACATGATAGATTGAACACCAGTGCTCATGACAGAGCAGATGAGTCACCCACACAGCACCCGATGATGGAGGAGAATTGTGACACCATCATCTCTCAGGTAGAACAGCACTTTTCACACACTAAGCTGGCTGACAGGCCATTTTTCCTCACTTTTTGTCAGGCTGATTCCTTCCCCTGAGCCTCACTCTGATGTCAAACCACGGCCATTTTGGGCATCAGGGGAAGGTTGAGGTCTGAGTTGGGTGCTCTATACCTGCACTCTGGGCCTCAGGGTGCAAAAACAGTCCTGTCTCCACGATCATCCATCCACAAGAAGTTCTTAGACAGCGCTTTACCTGACACTCACACAGTCTGCTGAAAATCATCACAAATCCCATATCTGCAGCAGGGAGAAACTTTTCCACCTTAAATAGGATAAAAAGTTGTGCCCTCAACACCCAGACTGAGCGCACTGGACCTGCTATCCACTGAAAACCAGCTGATTCAGCAACTGCAGGACTGCCAAAAGTGAGATTTCTGAGAGGTTTGCACACAGGACGAGCCACTATACTTCTCTTCTCTTCATCTGACCTTCAGCACTGGTGAGTTAAAGTGTCATTTTATCATTATGCCTCTCTATAAAGTGCTATGTCCATGTTCCATTACGTTTCTGTGCTGGAGTGATCACTGCAGATCCTAGCTTTTGTGTTTTAACATGGAATTAATCAGATAGTTTGTTTAAAAAATGTTTATGGTGTTTTATTCAGTGGCTGAACTGTTTTGTCCCCTTGTACACCTCCTGGGTCATTTGTTTTGCACTCATTTGTGACAATCAAATGCAACAGTGCTTAAATGCAATATCTGCAGTTCTTTTTCCTGTCTCCTTATTTCCTCCACCTTTCTATTTTTGTGTGAGATGAAGGCTGTTGCTGGTTATTATGTAATCAATGTAACCACCTTTGTACGTACTGTATATAATTGGTAATGTGCTGGAGGAGTCAGCTCCTGCACACAGAAAGAGAGACTGATGCTAACATCCTGTGAAATTAGGAGTGTATGATTCATCACATCAAGGTGCTCTGCACATGTACTGTATTTGTTTGTTCTCCACCAACGCTCAGAGATACTTATAGCATCATTATGCTGCATTTGGATTTCCCAGAAGAAGGATAAAATATCACAAGTACAGCATGTTGACAAGATCAGTAAAGTTTGGGACACAAGCTATAAAATAATTATCCACACTGTGTCCATAAGTTGGGTGAAATCTTGTTAGAAACGAGATGTTATTGTGCTATAAATTCAACAACTCTTTTACATGTTTACCTTTTACCAGTTAGGCATCGTCTTAAACGCATACACACAGACAAACACACACAAACACAGAGTTGCACGGTGAATCATAGTTGACAGGGTGGCTCTACAATTAATGTCACTCCATGTGCTGCTGAGAAAGGAGAAAGCAAACAGGAGTGGTGATGAAAAGGGAAGAAGAACAAGAAGATAGCTTAGAAGTCAAAACCCATGAAAATGTCTCACTCATGTCAGTTGTGGAAAGAAAGTAAATTTACTCAAGTACAAAGCACAATTTTGAGGTCCGAACATTTTATTTGTATATTTCCATCTTATAATACTTTATATTTCCATTCTGCTACACGTCAGCGGCATGGGTGCAGATCTGATGACAAGTTTGGGGGGGACACAATCAGTTGTGATTTTTTTTTAATTGCATGCGTGCAAATCATGCCCACAGAGCGCTTGAGATTGCCGCTTGAGCATATTTCACGATTTCATAGAGGCTCATCACCATCATCAAGTCATTCAAAAAGCACTACAAAGAGAATCATATGCTTACCTTTACTGTTTATTTCTCTTAAACAGCCAGTAGTACATGGAACCAGCCATCACCCTCCTTTTCACTGCTTTGCTGTTAGTTAATGCTACTTCTAGTTTCAGGGTCTCAGACATGTTATGTCCACTCACGTTCTCATCTCTCACCTCTCACGGATTCCCATTTCTCCTCATCATCTTCCCTTTCTCCCAGTATATAGGACTACTGTATACATATGTTCAATTTCAATCATTTAAGCTATTTAGAACTGGGGGGGACGGGGGGGACATGGGATCTGCACCCATGGTTAGCGGCAAATATTGCAGCTTTTATTCAACTTCTAGATTAAGATTTCACATGAGAAACATACAGTATGATAATCTCATAAAAAAGATCCATAAAGATTAAGACAGTGGGTCTTAACCTTTTTTGGGTTGTACTTACAAAAAATAAATTGTTTAAATGATCCAATGTACTGCAAAAAAATGACCAAAAAGTTTATACAGATTAGTGCTGAACTTTACTTTTCTTCTTTGTTCTCCTATTAATAATCAGTCACGGCCATCAACTACCTCTCCAACTGTAAACAGACTTTCTCGCTCTTTATAGTCATTGCTGTAGATGGGTTTACATTGGAGTTAGTAGAAAGCCTGGTATATCTCATACAAACACTAACGGGTGCACTTCTGACCTACCATACATCCCATTCTCTCTGTTTACCCAGGAAATTTACACTTGCCCCGCCTGTCCATCACATCTCCCACTACTGTCAGTCCACCACACCCACCTCATCAAGGCAACTCCACTCACCTGTGGCTCATTACTCCCTGCCTCTATAAATACCCCAGTTTCAGACTCTTGTTGTCAAATTGTTCTTTGTCATATCAATGCAAGACGTTCCAGCGTTTATTCCCGGACTGCTTCCTTGTTGCTGACCTCACCTGTCTCTGACTCTCCTGCTTGGCCTGCTCCCTGGTAAACCACGCAGCCTTCTATACCCGACCAAGAGCTCTGCTTCCACATTCTTGGTTTCCATTCGCCTGTTCTCTGTGGCTGTTTGGAGAGACTGCCAGTCAGCTCTGCGCCATGAGTTTACCTGTTCTGCTGCCTGTGATTTCCTTCACTGTGGATTACCTCGCCACATGGCTGCCCAGTCTGACTCTGTGTGAGCACCACAGCATCCACTCATTGTCACCACTGGTTCCTCTACTCCTCACCAGTTCCGAACAACCTACTGTCGGCTCCTCACAGGAGTGTTGGTTTTCCTCATGTGTACACTTACATCGTCTGATATTGCCTCCTGTCTGCTCCATCATGGTACTGCTGCACACTATTGAACTATTGAACTGTCCACCGGACACCAAAGATTCACCTACTCTCTGTTTGGGTGTGGCATGCCGAGGCTTCTGGACTAAACCTGTGCCTCGGGGAGCCTCAGACGTAAGAGTTGATCTTGCTCACTGTTACACTTGCCTGTTTGTTCTCTGTGTTGCAAGTGGTTTATTAAAGGTCATGACAAACTGTCCTGTCTGTCTTTGGTGCTGCAATGGGGTTCAAACCGCACCCATGACAGCCCTGTCCATCAGTTTCAGATGCAGAGGACTGACCAAGCTGCCGTATTTGACGCCCTGGAAAGGAGAACTGTAATGTCATATATGATAAAATATCAGTCATAATCATTACATTTACTTTTGATACTTGAAGTACATTTAGCTGAATTCTCTTGTACTTTTAATTCAGTAGGTTTTAACGCAGAACTTTCATTTGTAATGGAGTATTTTTATGTGATTGTAAGTGTCTGAACACTTCTTCCACCACTGGCCAATATTGGCTGAAAATATGTCATGTTTTTTAATGAAAAAAAAAAACAATTTAACAGATTTAATATGTCACATTAGAAAGAAGACATATTGTGACACAGCATGTCAGGTAGAGATGCCACTTCATTGCATGTACTGTGACAGCAACACAGGGTTTCCTGACCTTCTCATGGCTCAGGGCCACAAGAGGCAAACTGATCCGACATCACCACTAATTTACTAATCCAAATGTTAGTGTTAACTGGCGGGAAGCTGCCCTTGTGAAAGACACCCCCCACGCACACCTCTTTTTTTTCTGAGCGAAAACATCTGTTCTTTTAGTGCCAATTTTGCCCCATTGCCATTTCTCATATAGATTGATTTTATTGGGCTATAAATTTTACTGCAGCCTATATAACGCTCGGGAGAACTGTGTAATAAAACTCCTCTTCCCAAACACAGTCAAAAGGCTTTTAAAAACAAATGAAATAATCTAAGTTTACTTCGTGTGTGTGTGTGTGTGTGTGTGTGTGTGTGTGTGTGTGAGAGAGAGAGAGAGATCAGTAGCTCAATGATCACAAATGTAACTCATGCTTTATTACACACATGGAGCCTAATAAGGACAACAAACATATAGGTATCGTTAATATAAAGCTGCATAACTCCTCATAGGGATGCCAAGGGAGCTGTTAGGAGTCCTGTTTGTCTGGATTCATGTTCATTGGTGAAGTAGCTGTCGACAGGAAAACAGCCCTCTTGGGGGACAAGCACAAACAACATAAAGCCACAGGAAAAAAACATCCAGAAGGGGGAAAATTAATAACAAGCAATGAAGAGGCGTTAATGATTTTCCATAATTAGATCCAGTCTTTACTGGCACAAGTGTGCACATAAATTATTATGCCTCTTCTAATTTATTTTTTACCCAATCTTGATTTATGGTAAACAAGGGGAAGACAAGTGCTGAATGTACTGTAAGTTTGAAAGGATTCAGAATCTTAAGAAAAACACTTTCTTATCAAGAGTTAGATGAAAGATTTGATGTCGCTCTCATGTCTTTACATTAAATACAAAGCTATATGTACAGCAAGCCATTAGCTTAGCTTAGCATGATGACTGGGATCAGAGGGAAACAGTAAGCTAGTGACATGCTGGAGCTATTTTTTAACTGGTTGCAGTGACTTGCAGGACTGTTGTTGCAAGTACGTTACTCTTTGTAAAACCACATTTTCTTGGTTTTATTTGTGCAAGGATAAATGAAAGACTGAGCCCTTTGAGGTAGGCTACTCATCATTGGAGAGATTCAGGCTAGCTGCTTCCCGTTCTTCCCAGTGGCTCTCTGGGAACTTTTTTTTTTACCAAATTTTGGGGTGGCACACTAAAACCAACAGCCATAACTGAATTTCAGGAATTCAGTTATGTTTTAATGAGTTATGTATTAATGTTATTTTTCAAATTGGCTGGTTGTCCATCCATCCATCCATTTCATCCGCTTATCCAAGGCCGGGTCGCGGGGGCACTCCAAACATCCCTCTCCCCAGCAACACTTTCCAGCTCTTCCTGGGGGACCCCAAGGCGTTCCCAGGCCAGATAAGATGTAATCTCTCCAGCGTGTTCTGGGTCTGGCCCAGGGCCTCCTACCAGTGGGACGTGCCCGAAACACCTCTGCCGGGAGGCGCCCAGGAGGCATCCTAATCAGATGCCCGAACCACCTCAAATGACCCCTTTCGATGCAATGGAGCAGCAGCTCTACTGCGAGCTCCCTCTGGATGTCCAAGCTCCTTACCCTATCTCTAATGCTGAGCCCAGTCACCCCACGGAGGAAACTCATTTCGCTACTTGTAGGCTGCTCATCCTTTTCCTTAAAAGGACAAATATAGAGCTTTAATTTTGAGGAGTACATTGATTGTAAGAAACAAAACATTTACTGGGAAAGAGCCCTCTCAAGTTTAGGAGAGAGTCGTGGGTATCTCATTGTATCAATTGAGTCAGGGGGCATGGGCCCCCCCTTAGGGGCACCACTGTTTCTTCCAGTCTGTATTCTAAGGTACAGTAAGCTATTCGCCTGCTGAAGCTAGCTTTATATTGAGCATGAGGACATCAGAGTTGTGTCAATCAAGCAAATAAGCATACTTCCCAAAATGTTAAACTACTTTTACATATTTTTTGCTCTATCAAATCAAACTAAATGGTGAATCTGGGTGGCTACTTAAATCTGTTCATTTAAGTGTCAGAAGTTATCAAAGAGCCTGAGGTGACAACCATTGTTGAACAAAAGGTTGTGACAGAGGCTTTGATTCCAGAGACATGTAAGAGCTTAAGTGAAGTCAACAACAAAAGTGTAATACATAGAAATTGCCTTTGTTTGCTCGAAGTACGTCAAAAAGATCTGATCTGCCTGTCAAAAGGTCCTTCTGTTTTTTTCCTGGAGATTTGTACCCATGTCATTTTATTTGCTATAATTGATACTGCTTGAACAAGGTCTTCCAGTTTCCTTTGGAGAGACCTGTACAGACTGTCAGTTACAGACAGACATTTGGCAGGTAGTCGCACTGACTGATGACAGAGAGGCACTGAAGCATAGCAGGGGTTGTCTGACATTGCACTCACACAGACTGACTAGCGAGTCCTTGACAGCTGCACAAGTTCACAGATCTGCACACACATCAATAGAACTCACTACAATCTCAAAGCCAGCTTCAATGATGAGCATGTTGGCCAGGCCGCTGAATGATAGAGGTCAAAAGCTGTTTTTTTTTCTGGCAGATATTACCACCAAATTTACTACATTTGGACATGAGAATGCACAAATGCATCCAGTGATCAATTTAGGGGGCTACAACTAATGGAATATGCTCTACTGATTAATGTGTTAACAACTTTGTTCGAGTAGCATAGCCAGAAATCATAGTGTGGGTGGACTCAAAGAGAATCAGGAGAGCCCAGTCAGTCCAAGAGCATAAGGTTAGGGTTAGAGTTCAATCAACTGAAAAACAAATTACACCTGGTAGGGGCCACAGCAACATATTGCCTGGCGCACCCTGATAACACAAACACACCAAAAGACACAGCAGGGGAAAAATTCACCAAGCTTGTTGCTACAGAAGTATAATAGCCTGACAGAAGCAGAATCATCCATTGTTTATACTGTGAACCACTCATATCCTTTAAGGGCTGAGGCAGCAGCACAAAACCCCAATACAGGCATCTAGTGTCAGACATATACACTCAGTAAAGTACTTTAAATTGCTTACATGTCACCACTGAACATATTTAATAAAGGTTTGATAGGACTGACAGAGTTCAGTCTGTCTGCCACCACTGATGTCCTAATGCCAGTTATTTTTATCTTACTGACAGTTGAGAGGAGTACGTGAGGGCCTGTAGGACACGTTCATCTTAGGAAATACAGTATGTTACAGGGGTCACATGTCTAGTGCCTTAACCAATGATGAAAACTCTGTCTCCTTTAAACTGCCCATTAAATCGCAGTACAAACAGTGTCTGTACTGCATTCTTCACAGCCAGTAAGCGGGTGCTGGCAGGTTGTTGCAGGGCTATATTATAAGAAATATTTGTCTACAGTACTCACCAGCTGATGGGGGAAATAGCACAGGTTGTATCTTTCACAGTTAAATTTAAACTTTCATGAACTCTCACTTGTTCTCATAGTGCAGCTTTGCCATTACATGAACCTGAATCCACTAGAAGCAGTCAACTAGTTGGGTTTCTGTCACTGTTGTACACTGGCTGACAGAGAAGAATAATAGGCAGATGAATTCCTGACAATTTTACAAAAGTTTGGCAAACTACAGCTTAGTAACAGATCTATCATCAAGTAGTAAAGTTTGGTAAGAATAAACCACAACACCGACAAATCTGCTGGAATCCTTTAAGGCACAGCTAATCATTGCTTTGTGGAACAAAACAAAAAAAAGTCACATATTACAGTGTAATAACTGTTCAGTTAAAGCAAAACATAAAGTAAATTCCAGGGAGGGAGACAGCATGCACAAGTTGTATTTCAATGTGTGTCAACGGTTATTCTGTAACGAATTAGCACCCCACAAATGGCATTGTCACTATGTACTTAGTATAAAGTTACGTAGGCTGGGTTTAGAAAAGAGAAACATGGTGCTGACGTTGCATACTTAAGGTAAAGTTACATAGTTTATGTAGAGTTATGTAGGTTAGGTTTCGGAAAAGACGTGGCGACTACGTACCCCGAACACCTCTCTCCTGGGGGAAAGCCCTGTGTTTGTTTGATACATTCACCACCCCAAACTTGCATGGATTTTGCTCTTTTTCTTTCTTTAATCCCACCAGAGCACTGGGTTATATCATATAATCATGATATCATATATCATGATTATGTGGGTTATATCTGACTTGTGGTGCATTCCATTTCGTAGGTATACATACAAACAGTGCATGAGAACAGCCTGGGTATCTTCATGTTTACAACTAAATGTTTAGGAAAAGTGGCCTTCACTTCAGATATTTTAACTCTAACAATACAAATGTGGGATCAGAGTCAGCGGTTGGCAACTTGACAATTATATACCAATATGTTAAACTGCTGTAGCATCTTTAAAATGGGAAACTTCTTTTGTGAAGCCATATTCTAAGTATTTTGTGGCATATTTATTATGCCTTGGTAAAAAAAAAATAAAACACCCAATCTCTCCCTCTTCTTTCTTTATTTCAGGTTATTACTGCCTGAATGAATGGATTCGGTCTCAAGGCACACAGGTAGTTGAGGCTAGACTATTGGCATGATGAATGGATGAGATTCTGGACACCTACACACTCCAGTGTGCTTGACCTTTCAGAAGTGAGAAAGAGAGATTCACAGATTCCTGGTACCATGAAAACTCGACCCAACAGTTTCAGGGAGAGATTTTTCAGCAATGTAGGCAAGACATGCACAATTTGTGCACTACTGTATGTGGGACACAGCTCCTTACCAATGAATGAGCCAAAGGCGAGCATAAGGAGATTTTGTAGAGGAGAGGTTTTTTTTTTTTGTTTGTTTGTTTTTCACAACACTTTAACAATAAATCATGTTCCTAAAACACAGTGGAAGCACAGTATAGTGGACTCATTAGACTTGGAGTTGCAGTTTGAGAGGTTATTATCTGTTGCAGTGGACCAGAGGTTTTATATGGACCTTTTCCTTTAGTGCCTTGGTCTTCAACAGGGGTCTGTATGCTGTGAAAAAGTCCGGTCTCTGTAGGCAGCCCAGGCTCTGCAAATGGCAGCAAAAACATTTTTGGTCCAGGCTGCACCAACTAGCCAGCGCGAGACCAGCGAAAGCAAGCACACACACACACATGAACGCGGTGCGCATGTCTCATGGTCTCGCGCAAGCACACATGTGAACGCGGTACCCAGAGAGGCAGTTAGAGCTACAGGCTACAATGAGGCTAAAAGGGAGCTAGCTCTGTTGTGTTTGATAACATTGTTGAACATAAACAGAAGTGAAGTGTTTTTGTTGCCATTTGCGGAGCCTGGGCTGCCTACAGAGACCGGACTTTTTCACAGCATATTCAGAGGACATGTAGCTAATGGATTGTGAGGAGATGTTTGTTGTATGTGACAAAAACTTTTCAAGTTTAGAAAGACTTAGAGAGCCTTTAAAGGGACATTGTGTAACATTTTCAGTTGTTTATTGGTAAAAATTGATGTCTGTATTCATAAATATGTCATCACTGGTGTATTATTACCTCCACCAATAATCTGACTTATTCTCGTAAAAGGAGAATTTCGGATTTGTTTGTACATTGTGCGGGTAGGTCATCTGTGGGGTTCCATTACGTTTCGCCATCTTGAGAATACACCCGCCAGCAAGGGACATACAGCACCGCCTTCGGCGTTTTCGTTGAGAGCCAGGCCAGCACTGCGTGACTGAGAAGCCAAAAGAGAGGAGCAAGAGGCGCTTCGCTACTACCCTGGCAAATTTGAAACAAAGTCCCACTCTTTGAGCATAATGCAGGATCATGCATATGCAGCATCATGGGAGACGGAATCCTTGTCGCCAAGAAAGCGCAAAAGGGAATAGAAAAAGCAACGTGACCGGCGACTTAAAAAAACGAAGGCCCACATCAGGGTAGCCTTTCCCAGGTAGAGAGAGCTGCTGAGGGAGAATGGTAATGCAATCACAGGCCAGCACCGCTGTTGGCTGTTAGCCGCTGTTAGCGGCCAGTCGCTAACAGCCTCATCCCTCTCCTCGCATCACTGCGCCGCTGTTAGCTATTAGCCGCTGTTAGCCGCTGTTAGCGCTGGCCTGTGATTGTATTACCTTTCTCCTTCAGCAGCTCTCTCCACCTGGGAAAGGCAACCCCAATGTTGACCGTTGTTTTTTAATTCGCCGGTCACGCTGCCTTTTTGATTCCCTTCTGCACTTTCTTGGCGACGAGGATTCTGTCTCCCATGATGCTGCATAATACATGATCCTGCATTATGCTCAAAGAGTGGGACTTTGTTATGCGGCAGTGGTGCCGCTGGCCACTGACAGCTGTTAGCGGCGCAGTAATGCGAGGAGAGGGATGAGGTGTGTGAGGTTGAGCCACTTGTCAGTTGTCAAAGGACAAGACGTGATTGGTTTGTTTCAATTTACATCCGCCCCAACAGTCCTACGTTGTAAACACAGCCAGCATGGTGAGGAGGGGGTTTGTCAACTCGCGTCGCATGTGTCTGTGTAGGAGCCTGAATGAATACTCCATGTAGTATCGGATGACATGGTTTCATCAGTGTTATCATAGCTTTTTGGTACACAGCGGCTACAGTTGTTGCAATACGTGTTTGAAACAGTGAGGCGCTAGAGTGCGCCATCCGTTTGAATGCAATATATGATTTCAGCGTTAGATGGGAGAAATTCCTACACACTGTGGCTTTAAGGGGTTCTACAGTATACTGAAATTCAGAGCATATCTATGATTCAGATTCTGAGCTGTAATTGCCTGCAAATAGCTCTCAACATGGGTTGGTTGCCTAGCCGATGGCTAAAAGCCAATGGCATTAACAGTGTGAACAGTGCTAACAACTACAACAGTGCCAGCAGAGCTAAGGGTGGGAATTACACTTCCACAACAACACCATCCCACCACTGTGGGTCAGGGCAGCTTTATCAGCAGTAAATCTCTTCCATCTCTGCTCAGCTTACTCCACTCTGTCTTTACATTGCAAATAGTTGCTTGGTGCTACAGTATATCAATGTTCTCAGTGTCGAATATGTTGAGCTCCTTCGTCTCAACATAACTAAAGTAGATAGAGTGGCATGACATTTAGTACAAACATCTATGTCTCCCGAATTGTATCTAACTGCCTGCTTTGGTGATCCTTTTCATCTGGTGCCATCACCAGATCATTTTCAATTGTACAAATTTTTTATTCATGACCAAATACCATAGACTGTATATAAAGACGGACAACACATCTCCACTAACCCCCACTGTACATTATTAAGCCAAAATATCCCAGATTCGGCTGCTGCCATCTTGTGCTGGTGACATAATTTGGAGCCAGAGTCTGTGCACTAGCAATCATAAGATCAAAGCCCGGGCTTTATGACCAGTGTTGGGTAAGGGTTACTTTAAAAGTAATCAAATTACTTTACTGCGTTACCTTTTTGAAAAGTAACCAGTTACTTTACTGCATTACTGCCTGAGTAAAGTAACTCAATTACTTTTAAAGTACTTCCAACGTTACTTTTGAGTATTCTACATTTCCTATTGGGCAATGGACCACAGGACGCTAAGCCTACATTTTTTTGTCTCCAAAATTAAAGTTATGGACCACTTGCCCTTCACTGAGATCCAATTCTCCCGTCACAGCCGTCACGTTGACCAGTAGAAACACAGAACGATCTGCTGCCGTAGACAACTGTATGACAACAACACCCCAGCGTTTTTAATATTTCCTCTAGGGATGTTACCACACAGAGTAAAAGGGGAAAATGATGGTGTGAAACAGCAGAGGCACTTTGTCAACCCGCTGAGTTAACGTTACTGTCATTAGCATCAAGCTAGCAAACAATGGTACATCCTCACGGTTGGACATAAAGTAATAACATTAACAAATAGCAGCGGGGCTTTTACTCACCACAACTGCAGAGACTCCCAGCTTCATTTGAAACAGACTACAAACAGACTGTTATTTATTAATTAATCCCTCTGTGTGTTTATATATTTACTTTTTATCCGCTCCGTTGTCTTTGTAAAGTTAACATATCGCACCGTCATTTCAAACTAAACACTTGTTTCAAATTAAAAGCCTCTTATAACCTCGGCTAGAGAATCCATTTTCTAAATAGGCTTTTATTCTGAAACATTTGTCAGAACTTACTGTGGAAGATACAGTAGCTTGATAGTTTACTTATGGCGCTTCAAATGTAGCTCCTGCCATCTGCTGACGCTTTTAGGTGACTACAACATTTCGGCTGGCACATGAACAGACACAGTGACTCAAATAATAGTAAAAGTAATAATTCGGAGCTGAAGGACCAGCGTTCTAAAAGTAATGGAAGTAACTGATGTCTTGTTTGAAAATGTACTTAAGTATTTGATTACTCAAATAGCAAACTAACGCGTTAGGTTACTCGTTACTGCAAAAAGTAATCAAAGTACTCTAACGTGTTACTTTGTAACGCCTTATACCCAACTCTGTTTATGACCTATCCTGCGGCCAGCTACCAGGAGGTGATCAAGATGTTTCGGTTCACTTAGGGGGAGCTGTCATGTCGTCCATATTTTTTATACAATCTGTGAGAAATACCTACAAAATGCTAAACAAAGATGGTGACTGTTATGAACATCTGCCATGCCACACATCAGCAGTTACCATAGTCACTGTGAGCATGTCAGCCTGCTGACATTAGCATTTAACTCAACAGCCTCACTGAGCTGCTAATATTACTGTGCACTCTTAGTGGTGTTGGCACGTACTTTCAGTTGCTTGGAATGGCAGAATGTAGGCAGGGGAATCAGTTACATATAGTTCTGGTATCCTTAAAGCTGGTTTGCATATGCTTTTTAATACTTTTAATAATATTGATGATACCATATTACATACATTTGCTGATCACAGGTTATGATTGTTAAAATACACAGGTTTATTATATATTTTTTGCGTTCTGAACATTATGGATAATGATGGCAGGGTCATGGTTTGCCCATCAACTGTAACAGCACATTTATAGGTAATCCCATCTGATGAGTCACTGAAACCAAACCTGGTACATCTACATGAAATATGAATCCTACAGCTTGCTGACACACACAAACACACACACACACACACACACACACACACACACACACACACATACAACCTCTGTCTCTCTCTTGTTTATTGACCATGAAAATGTATATCTCTATCTATAAAGGTCAATATCATATTTGATAATGAGAGGCAATTGAGCATACATGTCACATAAATGTGTGGTATTTTATTCATGTGCTTCTGAATAATATAATATTAGAGTCTTTGGCTTTTTATACCCTTCAACTGTTTTGGAATGTGCAGCTTCATTGGCAATCTTTCATCTCTATCTCTCCTTGCTCTGTCAAATAGATTACATATCCACTGCAGTGAGATGTGCTGTGATATTACTTTACAATGCTAATAAATAATCATTTTCATGTTCCCATCTGTCTGTCTTCCTCTCTGCTCCAGAGGATGCCTTAGCACTTCTTAAACCTGCCAGGGATAAGTGAAGTAAGAGTGAGGCTCAGCACTGTGGCCCTAATAAAACAAGTTGACCTGGGCTCTGGGATCTGGCTGGTAAAGAACTGGGAAAAGAAGGTGCCAGAGTAAAGTGAGGCAGTTCAATCTGGAAGAAGCTACTGCCTCGGAAGTCCTGAAGCAGCAGGGTACTGGACTGGTCATTAAGCTTGGTAGCAATCTCCAACTAGCTGATAACCAGAAGAAGCTGCCATGTTTCCTCTATAGAATGCTCCTGCCCTCTTGCCTGTCACAGCGTGAAAGGAAATTGCACTCCACCTGTAGAGTTGTGGTGCACTTCAAGCATCTACTCTGCTAAAACACACAGGAAAAGGGTAAAGCAGGTTTGTACTTTTCAGATTTCAAAAGCATGTTGCATTAATAACCTGTTAGTTCTCACTATGACACTGCTGGTACCTTAATGCTAACATTGAATGTTGCTGCAGCTCATCTGTTTCCCCTCTTAATCCTTCTTGTTTCAGGTTCAAATAATTGTGTTAGTCCTGCGTGTCCCGCTGCTGCCAGCTGTCCCAACTTTGTGGTCGGTCATTCTTTATATCAGTTGTCAACTCATAAATCGCTTTAGGGTTGAAACTGGGCTCTTAGTCAGTGCTGTCGACAGCTCAAGACCATGCTGACTCTTATCAAGCAGCTTTCTCACCACGGAGATGCAGCGTATGAATATGTACTGCTTGTGCGTTTATGTTCTCAGTCCAGTCTCAGCTTTGCTGCTGTGCTTATTATTGGCATGGGCTTGAGACAGTCTGATTCAATGTGCCTGTTATGGACTTTTCTCAGTTCCCTAATTTCTGGCACACCGGTAACACTGATGCATACACTCCAGCCCGGCAGGTGGCGGTAATGCACCTAAAGTTCGTGCTGCGAGCACGGACACCAGAGCTAACGTTAGCTACGACAGTCCTCTTACAGGCAAATGGTGTAGCCAACCCACAGTAGACCAGATGACGGGGTTTAGAGCCAAAATAAGTAAGTCTACATCTGACAAATTAACAGACATTCTGGCAAATTGGATTGCAGTGGACTGTAGACTACTTTCGATGGTACAGAATAAGGGGCTGGATAAGGTGCTACAAATAGCGTTGTCTGACTCAACTTGATAAAAATGCGATTAATTAATTACAAAGCCTCTAATTAATTAGATTCATTTTTTAAATCACACCCCACCACTAGTTTATTTATGTATTTATTGGACTGAAAGAGCTAAGAAAGGTCATGGGACGAAGTGAATTTACCACTCACACACAGTGGGCAATAGGAATGATACTGATATGCTCCAGTGTTAGCGGTAAGGTAGTAGGGAAGGGGTTACGATAAGGGTTACTCCAGTGTCGAACATGCATGACAAACAGTTGAATAGTCTTACTCCATAATTAAGTATTACACAGTTGCTGCTCTTGCTACTTTACTCCCTCTTTTCCTAACGGCACATTAGTCTTTCTTGACTCCCATCCACTCTGTCTAATGTCTCTTCTTCCAATCAGAACTGAGAACTACAACTCTCAGTTTTATCATTTTGGTTTTGAACAAAAGATGTTTAAAGATGGAGGGCAATCACTGCTTTTCTGATTTAATGTGTGACCTCTGCCAGTATCCTGCTAAGAGCTCCTGTAAGCAATAAAAAGCGATAAAACAACCCTAAAATACACTATATTCATGCACACACACTTTTCCCTGTGTGTGTTTTCAGTATGATACAACAGGTCCAAAAGCTTTTATATACTGAGTAAGAAAAGTAGCTCATATATGTGACTTGGAATAGATCAAATAACTACAGAAGAAAATGTGTTTAAATCTCAGACTCCATAATCTGCAAATACATTTACTATTTCACTTGAATGGTGTTTGTTCTGGCATCTTTAAATTGGTCATTCTTTGTCACTTCCAAAGATGTGAATTAGCATGTAAACAGCTCTTCCCTGAGGGCTGAAAAGGCAGACTGGAGGTGATGTTCTTTCAGCAGCTTGTTCAGCTGTTACTTTGTTGACAGTGAGCGGAGAAACTGTATGTTCTCATGAAATGATTAATTTGAGATTTTACACCCGAGTGTGCTCTGTCGCATAGCTGCACGCACATTACTGAGACAGCCAGTGTGTCCATCTGTCCCTCTTCCCATACAAAGCCTGGGCTACTGCCTCACGACACAAGACTTGTTTGAAAAAGTCTAAAATGAAGTTAGGCCAAGCTCACTTTTTTCTTTCAGATGTTCTAATGATTTGGACTCATTTTGGTTGGTGCTTAACTTCTGATACCTAACCTGATGGTTGTAACTTATCTGAACCTTACACCTTTTTAGAGTAAAATCTCAGTTTCACATAGTCAGTTAGATTTTGTCACTATATTGTGTCGATGTGAATGAACAAGTCATCAACATGCTGTTGGTCAAAACACATTCATGTTCACGTGGTACACATGGCTAAGTGCCATGTGTACTGTTCTGTGTTTTAATAAGCATCTAACTGTCATGGTACAAGGGTTTTGTTGTAGTTTGTTCCCTGTTTTGTTTTGAAGGTTACTCTCCTCATGTGTCATGTCTTGTTTTACTTCCTACCTTTGTCCGTTCCCACCTGTTTTCTTACACTTCCTGCTTTGTATCTGCTTTTTAGTCCTTCTCTGTTCCAAAGTTTTCCCTGCACACCTGTCTTGTCTCGTTTGCTCCACCCTAGTGTTATTACCTACCACACCCTCATTGTCTCCATTGTTAGCTGTTCCTTATGTTTCCCTTTAATGCAAGTCCTTTTTTGGTCTGTCTGTTCTCCCCTTGTAATAATGCATGTAAAACCTCAGCACTGTAATGCACAAACATGCTATATACACCTTTTTAGGACAGACTGGGCTCTCAGAATATGTAAGCTGCAGCAATGTCCAGAGTTGGGTATAACGCATTAGAGTACTTTGGTTACTTTTTGCAGTAACGAGCAACCTAATGCGTTAGTTTGCTGTTTGAGTAATCAAATACTTGAGTACATTTTCAAACAAGACATCATTTACTTCCGTTACTTTTAGAACGCTGGTCCTTCAGCTCCGAAACAGCAACGACTGTCGTTTGGTTCTAATAACGGAGATAACGTTAAACCTATCAGTCCGAAAGAAGTCATGAAGCTTGTGGCTCACTACGTGGTAGAAGAAATGCTGCCATTGTCTACGGTGGAGTCTAAAACGTTTCGCAGGATCGTCAGTAAAATCCCCACAACTCAATAGGTGGAGGAGGACTCGCTGACAGACAGGTCAGACTCAGGACTGCATTATGCCTGGTACACACTACACGACTTTTCTGCCCTTTCTGAAAGTCACTATGTCACATGACAGATTGTGCCGTGACTTGGCCGACAGACACGACACACTACACGATGGTACTCACCAATTATCCCCCATTGTCTTTCACGACGTGTGTGATGTCATCAGGTTATTCTTGTCCTATTTTTATGACTTACTATTATTTGAGTCACTGTGTCTGTTCATGTGCCAGCCAACATGTTGTTGTAGTCACCTAAAAAGCGTCAGCAGATGGCAGGAGCTACATTTGAAGTACCATATGCAAACATTAAAGCTACTGTATCCTCCACAACCAAGTTCCTACAAATGTTTCAGAATAAAAGCCTATTTAGAAAATGGAGGGATTCTCTCAGCCGAGGTTATAAGGGGCTTTTAATTTGAAACAAGTGTTGAGTTTGAAATGACGGTGCGATATGTTAACTTTATAAAGACAACGGGAGCGGATAAAAAGTAAATATATAAACACACAGAGGGATTAATTAATAACGGACCGTCTATAATGTAGTTTGTTTCAAATGAAGCTGGGAGTCTCTGCAGCTGTGGTGAGTAAAAGCCCCGCCGCTATTTGTTAATGTTATTACTTTATGTCCGACTGTGAGGATGTACCATTGTTTGCTAGCTCGATGCTAATGACAGTAATGTTAACTCAGCGGGTTGACAAAGTGCCTCTGCTGTTTCACACCATCATTTCCCCCTTTTACTCTGTGTGGTAACATCCCTAGAGGAAATATTAAACATCCGGGGTGTTGTTGCCCTACAGTTGTCTATGGCAGCAGATCGTTCTGTGTTTCTACTGGTCAAAGTGACGGCTGTGATGGGAGAATTGGATCTCAGTGAAGGGCAAGTGGTCCATAACTTTAATTTTGGAGACAAAAAAATGTAGGCTTAGCGCCCTGTGGTCCATTGCCCAATAGGAAATGTAGAATACTCAAAAGTACTTTAAAAGTACTTGAGTTAATTTTCTCAGGGAGTAACGCAGTAAAGTAACTGGTTACTTTTCAAAAAAGTAATGCTGTAAAGTAATTTGATTACTTTTAAAGTAACCCTTACCCAACTCTGGTGATGTCACATGAATGTATACATAATTATAGGACTATAAATACAAAAGAAAAACAAAAACAGAACACATATACAGATACATGCAGCAACACAGTCTCTGATTCATCAATGGATTTGACCCAGTGCATCATGGGATACTTGTTGCCCTTGGTAAGTTTCACCTACTGGCTAACAACAATAACAACTCCTTTCAACATGGATAAATGAATAATTAACCACAGAAGACCTCCATTATTGGAGTTATTCATTTTATAAAGTCTCCACAAAGACAGCACTGTTCCATGTTGGATTACAATGGTGTTGTGACGTTCATGAACGAACCGATTCTATTGAACGGCTCGTTAACATGAACGATGGGAACCGAGTCGCAGCCGGGAACCGTTTGTTTCTTTTTTTTCTTTTTTTTTCATTAATATCACTGTGTGCTCCTCCTTTGCTCCTCCCCTGAGCAAAATTTATTGTAGCCTGCTTTGTTTTTTAATGTTTATTTGTAAGTGTTAAGGTCACGGTGTTGCATGAATAACAAGTCATGGTAGCTTTACACACATACAAACAATTTGTATAAAGGGTAAACGGCTCACCAAGATCCGGCTCCCCTCAAAGAGCCATAAAATCCCATCTCCAGATTACAAAGCCTCTGAGAGGGTTACGATCACTCCGGAGCCCTCATCGGAAAGCTACAGAGACAAAGCAGCGGCCATTTAAATGAGGTTTTACAGCATAACCTTGTGGAGATATTCTAAGAATAGCAGAGTGCATAATTTGATGTTGTATATGACATCAGTGGCCTGAGGGGCTTGCCTCCTTTGCATTTTTACACAGAATCAAACGATGTTGGCATCATGCCGCTCCACTGTGTGATTATACACTGCATCATGGCTTTGCAAAATCAAAAGAGGCATGACAGGTGTGACATGTAACACATCAGCGTCAGCCTCTGGCGTGACATACAACATATGCATCAGCAGTGTTTTCTAAACTACAACAATGGCATTAATGTGTCAATAACAATCATTTTCTTGTTATATGGTGACTGATCTCGTCCTCTGCTCGGTGGGTAAGGAGCTCCTGGACCTCATTGTTTCCCAATTTGCAGACATTTACGTCGGGGGCTGGCTGCGGTTTGCAAGACATCACTGCTACCCGCTTGAGGGCGTGCCCGGCTTTTGGACCTACTCCTGAGAAGGTCCATCTCCGGCACAGCTTAGCATGGCACGGTGCATCTAAACTGAAAATGGAAACAAAAATCAGTGTGACATGACTTGGCCAAGAGTGCCAATGGCAAAAGGGTGTAAGTGATTATAATTCATCCTCATATAGGCATGAATATCTAAATACCAAATGTCATGGTAATCCATACAATGTATGTCAAGACATTTAACCAAAAGCCAAAAATCTCGTCGTAATGGCGTTAGAGAAAATGTCCAGGGGTCACCAAAGTCAGTAAGATTTATCCTCTGGGACCATGACGTCTGTACAAAATGACATGGCAGCTCACCCAAGAGTTGCTGAAATATCGCAGTCTGGGCCAAAGTTTTGGGCCTGCAGATCAACATTGCCATTCACAGAGCCATGTGGCTAGCATGGCTAAAAATTGTTTTCTGTTTGAATCATACCTGCAGTGAATGGTTCAGCAGCATGAGTAGAAACTAGTCAATCTGTCATGAAATCCTCTGATTCTGTTCCTCTCTCCTGTACTATTGAACAGGCTTTGACAACAATGAAGGAAGCAGGACATTAAGACAGCGCTACATTTTCCTTTCCATTAGTGACATTTGGACTCTTTACTTTTACAATTACAGTGCAATTGAAAACTATGTCAAGGTTAGACTACTAACTGTTGTAATTTCCACTGAACAGGCAGCTTCAGTTCTGTTCTTTGAGGAGAGGCTCTCCAGACAGCCTCCCTAACAAACAAGGCATTATGATTTTGTGAAGAACACATGGCTGACGAATCATGCTCCTTCCTGTGGAGTATCCTTTATTCCAGGAGACCACATACTGAGCAAAGCATCTCAGTAACAACATCTTATTCCAGCCCACACACACATACGCCCATTTAACACATTACTCAGATGCTGGGAAGTAAATCCCCACATGTATTGCAAATTGCATCACTACAGCAATACTACGCCACCATGAGTGGTTAAAGCAATTTTGCAAATCACTCCTCGTGGGTAATATATTGAACACTGATGGGCTCCATTTGCACTCATGGCATTTATCACTATCATCCTACTTTAAAGGTTGCTGTGTTGAGGAGCCACAGTCTTATTTTAAAGCCAATTCTCCACTTGAAGATAATGAAAGCACCAGATGTCCTGGAGTTGCGAGGACATTTGTGATGTACGGAAAATAAAAAATCGAACACGAGGGGATGATTATCAAAAGATTTAATGTCACCGGTCGGTTTGTAGTAGGGGTACCACCTCTAGTCTTGGCAGTGCTGTTCACCTTAATGGGTTCATCAGTGAGTGATCACCACAGTCAGAACAAGCTAGAGTATTGATGGGTATATTGAAATGGAGTGTGTGTGGAGAGCATTAGCGTAAAAGATAAATGGCAAAGGCATCCAGAGCACACTATAAAAAAAAAAGAAAAAAGAAAATGAAATTAGGAAATTTGCACATACTGTATTCTTTTTTTGTTGTGTCAGTTCCAGCACTGGTGGCCGCTATCTCATCTGTCTTTAAAACTTACCTTGGACACTTGTATGCGGAGGGGGCTCTCCTACAAAGACGTCTCAGAGTAATTTTCCCATGTAACCACATATGACTCAGGCATGGTGACAAGCTCATGAAAATGTTTGTGAAGTTTTGGTGCTCTTTTTGCCACCAGACCTGTGTCCACAGTGGGTGAACACATACAATTTTGATATGCAAGTCTCTCTGAAGTCTGGTGTCCCTGCTGAGATGTTTCTTTTTATCCATCTCCTTTGTGATTCTGCAAGGGAATATATTTATCCTACTGACAGGTAGGGATGGGTATCTTTAAGATTTTAGTGCACCTACTAGTCATATCCATACTCCTTATCGGTTCGGTTCTTTATTGATACTGTTATCTGTTATTTTTCATCACTAAATAATTGCATAAATAATATTCCTGACATCAAAATACTGAGAGAAGTTTATTTTTCATCAGTCAGTATCAGTCCGTCATCCTGTCCTGTTCTCTTTTCTCTGCTGGTGTGATTTACTGTCTGAAGGCACCACTGATAGAGGGAGGAGGAGATGTTTTTCTCAGCCAGCAGCTACGTTTTAAAGAATTATCTCAAATTTCAGATAAGTGGCTAACGAAGCGAAACGGCTGGACTACATACAGACAGCTCTGTTTGTTCTTGTTTGTATCTTGTGTATAGTGTAAGCTACAGTGGATGAGAGACTACGGACAGAGCAGATTGAAATATCACTTTCTACAAGTTTATTCTTGTTGAACATGTGTGTATTACTGTAATAGAGTATTGGCTTTGTAGTCTGAACAGTTTTATTGCACTTACAGTAATGAGCACAGCTGTTGTCAACTCGACCAATATTCAAATCATCTTCACTTCCTCTCCACCTCGGCCTCAGCTCTGCTGTTTGCTGCCTTCACGCAGTGGTGTCATGTGTTTTTTAGTGTGTGTATGCAAAGGAGTTCAGCCCTGACACAGAGAGTAGGTGAGAGGCTGCGGCATGATAATAAATTACATCAAAACGTTAAAAAGTACCATTTAAAGAACCAATAATGTTGGAGCCCATTGTTGTTTAGTAAATAGCGATGATGTGAAGGTGATGAAGGAGACTCCGCTGACACCGTCTTGCTTGTATACAGAAAGGTTTATTACAAGAAGTACAGCATCAAATCAAGCACCTAGGATTGCCTGAGAGAGTGTTCGATGCCAATATGAACTGCTCTGAATAACAGCCCCAACTACCCTGCTTATATAGGTTGGTTGTTTTTGTGAAATGTGAGACAAAATGAAACAGATGACAGAGAGACACCCTAGTTGGACTTCAACAATCCTTGACCTGGGCCATAAATACCCTCTTGACCTTGGCCATGTATACCTTCTTGACCCTGGGCCCCTAACTGGTCATCTGACCCAGGACGTCACATACCATGAAGAATACACTATCAATACTATACTAATACCTGCTATTAGACATGCCCCAGGGTTATTAAAGACCTTAATAACCCTGGGGCATGTCTAATAGCAGGATTTGGTGCCCATCCTTACTGACAGGCTAATTGTACGTTTGTGGTTTGTCTATGTCTGCTCAGGTGCTCTTTGGTTGCACTCTTTTTAGCTTGTCCTGACGGAAGTTTTTGGGAACACGCTGTCATGACCAGTCAAGCTACATAAATTAATGCTTATTTGTCATCCCCGTATTTCCTGTTTTATTTTGGTAACCACTGTCTCATCTTGTTTCAGATTCCACATCCTGTCAGGTTTCCCTCCTTTGTGATTACTTGCTTCACCCTCACCTGTGTCTCATTGTCTCCCTTGTATTAGTTTATTTAAGTCCTTGTCTTCCCCTTGTTTGTTGCCAGATCGTCTTCACCTTTGAGTAAGAGTTCCATCGTTTCCGTAGCGTTCCTTGTGAGTGTGTTTTTGACCGTTTTTGCCTTTTGACCACCCTTATTGCCTATCGAATTGGTTACTTTTGCCTGTGTGACTGACTACCCCTGTACCAACCTGAGCCTGATTAAAGACCTTGAACTTGTATCTGAGTCTGTGAGTCCGCGTTGAGAGTCCTTCACGAGTTTGTGCTTGACACACTCAAATGGATGGCAGCCAATATATAATAAAACATTTTCATAATGTAAGCATGTGTTTATGGTCTTTTATTCAAGACCTTTTCAGTAAGGGCAGCATTTTAATTCTCACCTATATCTTTATTTTTTGAATAAAATATTTCAACTCAAGGCCGACTGAGGAGGCCTCAGTGTAACAAATCAATCATCTCCATGTTTTTGACAGTGTGTTATTTATTGAGCCTTTCCGCAGGTGCAGATCAGATTTCACTGCGCATGTGTTGCACCCAGTTGATATGCTCTGATATGACGATGTGACTTCTCCTCTCCTTAACCTACTTGGAAAATAATGACCAATACTGATGCCCCACATCTGTTGAATCAGGGCATCATCAAGCTGACATGGGGCAGTCTGGAAAGACCATGAAAAGAATCACACTGAACTGTGAATATGCTAAACTACACAAACAGTTGGATTTAGCTAGAATGAATTTAATAGCACTCTGTGTGGAAAGCAACTGAACTCTGCAATCTTTCTTCCCAAATTCTTTTGAAACCTTGGTGGAATGTCAGATTGTGGCTGTGAATAAGTTCAAATAGCAGAGACATCATGTTTTCAGTATTATTTCTCCATAATATGACAAACCACACCTTGAAGTGAGATCAACTGAAATCAGTATACATAAAATTTCTATGGCAGATCAAATTTCACTTCTTATCACACACTATTTAAAGATCCACTTTATTATAGTAAGCATTCCAACCAGCAATGGTATTTGTGTAAGTGAGCCATAACTTTTCCATAAGCACCATTTAACTGTGAAAGATATAAGCCAACTCGAATAAGCCAACTCAAATTCAACTCTGTATTTCATCAGCCAAGTCTTACCATCACATTCCCCACTGCTGGAGCGCAGAGAAGGGGGCCAGGTTATACGCTACTGACACTGGTTGTCAGGTGTTGAAATTGTAGGATGATGCCAGGGTGTTGCAGGCAGCAGGATTCAGAAAAGTCTGACCTTTCCCCGAAATTAAGCATGAATATACTGAGTTCTTTTCACCTCAACCATGTGACTGATAAAATTATTGTCATCGGTTTTAGAAATCCAAGATAAAATCAAACAGCACAAAAAAAAATTGCAGAACAGGGCATCAGTAGTTTTCAATAATATCTGATACCGTCCATATATCACAAAGTATGATTTTAGTTTTCAGATGAATACAAGTGTGCTGTTCCTGGAGACACTGTGGTGCTGCCTTACACATTCTGCTATCTCAAGTTACCTCACCCAGCACACCTTCACCACCTTCACATATGGATCGTGTAAATTAGCAAAGATGGGGTGCAGTTCTTTAGTTGTTGTTTTTTACCTCCATCTTTAGATCTGAGCACTTTTTTAATTTCAGGTGTTGTCCTGTTTGATGAACTCACTGCATTAACCGTAGTGGCAACATGTTGCCTCTTGCTGCATTTTCTTTTGTTTACGAGCAAGCTGCTGTGACCACCACACAATATATCTAACCTCCACCTCACCCACAAGCACCTCGATTTCTGTAACCAGAAACAGAAAAAATCCTTCTCAGGGTCTACCTCTCTACTGTTGTCATGATTCAATGAACTAAGGATTAGCATGCTCATTTCTATGCATTAACATTCTGGAGGTGTTTTGTATTGACCATATATGGTTGAATGTGGGAGTGTAGAAGGCAGAATATGGGGCTGATATTTTTTGAGTATGATATTTTTTGGCATATGTACATTTCCTCATTTTGTAGGTAGGCAAGCTTTGAGCTTGGATGTCCACAGAGTTTTATAAATGAGGCCCCAGGACTCTCCTTGGTTCAGCTTCCTTATAGATGCAGTTTTATCTGCAAACAACATCTGTTGTGCTTTCAATACATGCCTCATGTGGTCTCGTATGTAATAAATATCCTCCAGTATTTCTTCTGGCATCAATGCCTGAAACATCTCTGGTCCTGTACATAAATCCAGTAGTATTAATGTCAATTTTTTTCTCAGCTCTGTATGTTATTGATTCAAGTAAAAATTCAGTCTTCCCCAGGAATTATGCCACTGGTGCTATATTACATGCACATTGCGGCTCATTATGTCAGCTCTCTCATTCTCGTCTTACCTGTCTTATCTTCAGATATTGCCCTTTTTGCTCAGAAATCTGGGCTCATTGTATATCATATAGTCTAGTCACCAGCAGCTCTATATTTTTGGATTTCATGCTTGCTTTTGGCTGTATCATAGCTTGTTCAACACACTCAGCTTGATTGCCAGCTGCTTGTGAACCAGGCTCTTCTTGAGAATGCCCATCTTCCTCTCTGCAGTCCTCACAGCACTCCCTGATGTCCTTAAAGGTCTTCTTTCTCACCCCTCCAGCCTTTGCCTCCTTTTTCCTCCCAACCTACTTGAACTGCAGCTCCTTACTCTTTTATGTCAACTGCAGCTACTCCGTCCTCAATGACTTACATACTCATAGTTAGGACTCTAAATTATTTTTGATTGTCGTAGTACTTCAGCACCACTGTCAGCAAATTAACTTACAGTGACACCTTTAAGAGGACAACTTTCATTATGAACAGCATATTAAAGTGACCCTATGTAACCTCCTTCTACAAATAATAAGATGAATTCACAGGAAATAAAACACACCCTTGTTCAGTTAAATACACTCAGGGGTTTTTGCCACTCGAAAATTTTAGCTGATCTGGTAATAGTGGCTATCTTTACCTATACTACAATACTTTGCCGTTTAATCTACATTACTGGGTCAGTTTGCTCACTTTAAGGTCCAGTGTGTAGGATTTATGGAGATACAGCACCTTGCAAAAGTATTCACCCCCCAAGGAATTTTTCACGTTTTAAAACCTCACAACCTGGAATTAAAATGTATTGTTTGAGCATTTGCATCATTTCATGTACAGAACATGCCAACAACTTTGAAGATGTGAAAAAAATTTTTTATTGTGAAGCAAACAACAAAAAGGCCCAAAAACAAAGAACTTCAGTGTGCATAATTATTCACCCCCCTGAAGTCAGTACTTTGTAGAGCCACCTTTTGCAGCAATTACAGCTGCAAGTCTCTTTTCATAAGTCTCTATGAGCTTGCCACATCTTGCAACTGGGATTTTTGCCCATTCTTCATGGCAAAACTTCTCCAGCTCCCCCAAATTGGATGGTTTCCACTTGTGAATGGCAGTCTTCAAGTCAAACCAAAGATTTTCAATTGGATTGAGGTCCAGGCTTTGACTAGGCCATTCTAACACTTTTAACTTCTTCTCCTTAAACCATTCAAGCGTAGCTTTAGCAGTATGCTTCGGGTCATTGTCCTGCTGGAAGGTGAACCTCCGTCCCAGTAGCAAATCACAGGCAGACTGAAACAGGTTTTGCTCCAGAATGTCCCTGTATTTAGCACCATCCATCTTTCCCTCTATGCAGACCAGTTTCCCAGTCCCTGCTGCTGCAAAACATCCCCACAGCATGATGCTGCCACCACCATGTTTCACTGTGGGGACGGTGTTCTTGGGGTGATGGGATGTGTTGGGTTGCCGCCAGACATAGCATTTCCCTTTGTGGCCAAAAAGTTCAATTTTAATCTCATCTGACCAGATCACCTTCCGCCATACATTTAGGGGGTCGGCCACATGCTTTTTGGCAAACTCAAAACGTGCTTTCTTGTTTTTAACACTAAGTAAAGGCTTTTTTCTGGCCACTCTTCCATAAAGCCCAGCTCTATGGAGTGTACGGCTTATTGCGGTTCTATGGACAGACACACCAGTGTTTGCTGTGGAACTCTGCAGCTCCTTCAGGGTTACCTTTGGTCTCTCTGTTGCCTCTCCAATCAATGCCCTCTTTGCCCGGTCTGTGAGTTTTGGTGGTCGGCCCTGTCTTGGCAGGTTTGTTGTGGTCCCGTGTTGTTTCCATTTGGTGATTATGGATTTGATGGTGCTCCGGGAGATCATCAAAGATGTAGATATTTTTTTATAACCCAGTCCTGACTTGTATCTCTCTATAACTTTGTCCCTGACTTGTTTGGAGAGCTTCTTGGTCTTCATGATGTGATGCTTCTTGCTAAGTGGAGTTGCAGCCCATTGGGGCCTCTCAGAAAAGGTGTGTTTATACTGACACATCATGTGACTCTTAGATTGAACACAGGTGGACTTCATTTAACTAATTCTGTGACTTGTGAAGGTAATAGATTGCACCAGCGCTTTTTAAGGGGCTTCATAGCAAAGGGGGTGAATACATATGCACATGCCAATTTTCACTTTTTTATTTCTTTAAATTATTCTTTTATATATATTTTTCTCATTTCACTTCACCAACTTAGATAACTGTGTGCAGATCCATCACATGAAATTTTCAGATGAAAAACATTTAAATTACAGGTTGGAATCTAACAAAATAGTTAAAAAGCAAAGGGGGGTGAATACTTTTGCAAGGCGCTGTACATTGGTAGTAATGGAATATAATATCAGAAGTGTGTTTTCTCTAGTGTATAATCTTCTGAAAATAAGAATTCAATCAGGAACACTTTAGTCAAAGAAAACTTTATGTCCATTTGCAGTATTATATGGCAGTATGGTTCTGTTCTGGGGCCCCTCTGCCTTTCCTCAGGTCTGCACAGAAAGCCTCTTCCATGTGCCTATGTGGAAAGCATAAGGCAGAGGGAGCACACCTGTCTACCCTTCCACATGCGAATGAGGAAAGCCTGAGGCAAACTTTCCTGCCCTTCCATACGCCTACACGGAAAACCTAAGGCCGGGAGAGCATCAGCAAAGACCCCCTGGGAACAGAACAGAGTTTTTACCGTTTTTAAATGCCGGTAAAATTTGTTTTGGAGAGGAGGAGACCTCTGTGGATAACTGAGCTCATGATAAAAACCTCCTGAAGAATGAACACTGAAGATATTCTGACCCAGAGAAGTTTCAGCTGGTTGCAAATCTGTAATCCTCAATGCTAGATGGCACTAAATCCCCCTAAATCTTACACACCAGACCTTTATGACTCTTCTCTGAAGCCCCTTTCCAACAAGACAAAAAAAACTCACCAACGCTGGCTTTTGTTTTTACAATCAGGTTACATTCAGCTTTTATTTGCAGGACAAATGACTGCAGTAGTCACCGGTGTTAATCAGCCCCAGCTCTGATCAGCAGTGATGGAAACATGACATGGATGAGCTTATTTTTGCCCCTTGTGAATACAGCTACAAATTCCATCCGTTTCATCTACTTGAACATTGTTCCAAATTAGTCTGCATCAAGTTTGGAAGAGAGACTGAGTAAGTAATAGTTAAAAAAAGAAGTAACCATCATAGCATTTTCACTGGCCTCCAAGCTGCTTTCTACTGTTTACTAACCCTGTTTTCCAGTGTGTGTTTTTTATTTAAACATGACAGAACAGGAAAAAAAACAGAAAGGTATACTTCTTTATTGGTAATGTGGGAGGAGTCTGTCCCCTATTTTTTAGCTGGTTCTCCCACATTTTAAAAAAAAATCATCATATATGCACTAGTTATGGTAGAAAAAGGGTATATCTGTGCTAATGTTTTGCTATGCTTTAATGTTTGCCATTATTCTTTAAGCAAAGCCACATAGACTGGTGTTAATGTACATTTTCTAGTATTATCATAATTGCACAGTTACACAGACACTGAAATAAACTCTTCTCTTCTCCAGGGCAAACTTCTGACATACATTTTATGGCATTCATAATATTACGTTTTTATCTCTAATCACCAAACTGTTTACGATACGTGTGCACTTTTCAGTCTTAACAATATCATTGAATGTTTTTGTTCTTATTATCATCTACTATCTTGCTTTCAATGTATTTGCCTGTTTATTACATACCTGTTCATACATTTGTGTGTATTACATGCCTGTACACACATTTTACATACCTGTACAGAACTGTATGCGTATACATTGCTGTATAGTTGTTCCGAAAACACTCATGGGTATTTCATTGAGGCAACATGCTATATCAGTAAATACAGTAAAGTATATACAGTATATTTGCACTAACCATGTACATAATATTACCAGGTATAATCATTGTATTGTATAACTATTGCCCTAGTTTTTTTGTGTGCGATATTTAAATTTCATTTGTTTATGTTTTTTTTTTAATTTCTAATCTATCTTTGATGGTTTGCATTTCTATTTTATTCCCTCACTGAGGCAGTTATGGTGTTATTGAGGCAGCAGCAGTCAGGCATAGAGCTCTACCACCACCCAGTGCTTTGCAGTGGACATGCAGCAGGCTGCGACACCAGGTGATTCAGCACTAAATGCATCCGTTTGCCTACAAGGCTCAAGTTCACAAAACTATCTGGTCTTCACTGGGACTGAGAGTGAGCGATTTGAAGATTGTTCCACACACACATTCTGGCAGAATGTTGGCTTGGTGGCATCATAGCATTAAAATAGTCCCAGTGATAGGGTAGTGCAGAGGAATGCAGACAGAAAAATGTCTGTGCAGTAAAAGCTGATGAGTATTCAGAGGAAGACACCAACACGTCTGCAAGCAATCAGAGCACTCAGATAGAGTTTGTAAGGATGTCATTGATTAGCAGGCTGCAGCAAAGACGACAGCCTGGTGAAGGCTCTAGGTAATGGAAACCACAGCTGAAAAGCCTAAACTGGCAAGCATGATAAATAGTTTTCTTTTTGCCTCTGCTGTCACCGAATTTTCACCACTTACACTTGGCTGCAATCAACAGACTTTGTTCTTGTTTTTACAGACACAAATTCATCATAGGGGGAAGCACTTATCTTTACCACAGAGCGACGTGTGAAGGATCATTAAGGTATCACCATGAGAGCCGTAGCAGCTGCCATCAGACTCTGCAGGTGGAAATAAAACAGATTATCTCACAATTGGGTAGCGGAGATTGATAGTTTTGGCTCGTCTCTCCTGCACATTGGTATTCAGTGACATTCCGCTTTATTTGATGCAATGTGCTTTAATTTCTGAAGAGGAGAAGTGTGTTTTGCCCTCTAGTTAGGGTGCAGGATCAGCCAGCAAGTAAGTATCCTGCTCAAGGACACTTCAGCAGCAAGCCAGAGCTCTGCTAAAAAGATTATCCCACTAACAGGAAACTCTGCAGCCTGATTTAACACATGGATGAAATAATTATCTGTACAAAATACACTCAAAGTTTTTTTCAACCAGAGTACCCTTTTCCATGGCACAAGATTGCTTCACATAGATCATCCAGTGATGTCATGTTCTTCTCTCTTTCACGCTTTATCTTTACCATCAGAGAAAGACACAGGACTCTGTGAATATTAAAACTACACACGGTCTGTCTCTACAGTCACTGTGGCCACTGGAAGCTAGCTAACATTGTCTCTGATATTGAGTAAAAATTCAAGCTACACAAACAGGCTTGTTACGTGGTTGGGCAATGTTGCATTTACAGCTTGTTAAACCAAATAAAAGGACATGTTTAATTGCTATGTCTGTGTATTGTGTTTATTCACAGGCTCTAGTTGGTTGACTCAGAATCACTTTGTCCGAACTGTTTAACACTGACACCAAAGACTTTGCTAGCAAAAGCTTTTGCTGACAGTTATAATTAATAAGGGTGGTTGTTAAACTTGCAAACAGATGCTGGAGACATGTGACTGTAATGAAAAATGACATTTTATGATGAAATGTGATATTAAATTGAAGATCTGTTAGAAACATGCCATTATGAAATAAAAATAGAATTTTAAATAAGGAATTTTGACATTGTTTTTGGTTTGGTTTTGTTTTCTGTTCTCTTACAGAGAATGTGAAGTTGACATCACACCATATTAAATTTTTTGGATGGGGGTGCCCTATTGTAAGGATCGAGCTGTGGTACCTGTGCCTGCTGCAGCTGTCAAGCAATGGTATATGGACAATTTGATCATGATAAACAATATAGATCCATATGACTTGATGGCAGTCCGGGGCTGGATTGCAAACCTCAATCAAGTGGCAACCTCTGGGGCTGAAAAATGAAGCCAACACTCATGTGCCAAAAACTTAAGTTCCTCTAATGGCTACTTGAGGCTGGCTCCAGAAACCAGTTAATCCCCCTAGATTGCTATGTTAAAGTGTCCAACTTTACAGCAGACATTACAGTCTGGTACAAAAAAAACAGTGTTGGTCTCTATAGCTAATTTCAATATTTGTGACAACTGTCCGGGGGTGAATTCTTTTATAAGTCACCAATTAACATTTCGACTTCTTGGTCAGATCTACACAAGTTACTCCACAGTGCCAGCCTCTCACCCAGATGTGGTCACTTCTGGCTCCAAAAAACCAAGATGTTGACAGCCGAAATGCTGAACTCAAGGCTTTAAAACAGGAGTCCACAAACCAGTGAGTGACATCTGTTATTTTTACAGTCTATGACCCCAATGCACTACCCCCACTCACATACCAGGACATTGCAAACTATGTAATTTTGGGACTGAGTGCGCACACTTTGGTAAGAGAGAAAACAGAGTGCGCACCTCACAAGATGGTTCCCCCATCCCACACGATGTGACATATCTTCACATTTTTATTATAGCTCTTAAACACAGTTCATTAATATGATTATTTATTTTATATGTTTTGTTCATTTGATACTTGGGCTCCATAAAGAACATCCCCCAAAAGCAGAGTATATGGATGAATGAGAGATGTGCTCATAAATTGAAATAAAATTTTCATTATCTCATTATAACAACTCCTCCCCACCTCTACAGTGATATGAATCAATACATATATTTCACTAATAAACTACAGTACATTCACCAAAAGTGAAACAACTTTTCTCTCTCCAGTCCTCAATAAGAGTTTACCGAGTTTATCTTTATTTGTATTTCCTGAGTAGGCTAATTGTAAATGTAGGTAATTTCGATCATTTTTGTTCTCTGTAAAATGAATTTAATGTTATCTATGTAGTCGATGATCACATGATTTATCTCTTCTACATCATACCTGTGATTTGCCTCCTAAGTGATGAGAGCCTGGTGGAGCACACATGAAACACACTCATTTCCTCCTCTCTATTTTTAAGTGGTCCTAGGTCTTTGCTTTGATGTGCAATAAGCCCTCTTCATTTTAGAGCATCTGCCATATTAAGGTAGTTTTCATCGTCACTTTAAAGAGAATAAATCTGATGTGACATAAATTAACCAGCGGTAACTAATACATCATAGATAAAAGGCTTCCCAGCTCTACCACAGTTACCACAGATGGGCTTTTACATCAGACATACTTGTTCATTTATTATAAGATTACTGCAGTCAATCACTTAAGATAAAATTCTCTCTTTTTTTCCTTTTTGCCAGAATACCCTTTAAATAGTTAGACCTAAAGGGAGAATCTTCTCTTTTTCTCTCCACGCCTCATCTCCTCAGAGTAATTTCCTGTCAGGAAATCAGTGATTGTGACTGAAGTAGAATGGACAAGATAGAGGCACAGTGGTGATGAAAAGTTTTAAGGAGGATCTGGTTCATTGCTGGTGCTGTGCTGAGTCATTGCACTGCTATCTTGTGGTGATAAGTGGAACTGAATGACTCTCCTGCTTTAAGAAGAACCCACTGTCATTACTACCACATCCTAAATTGTTTAAGTCTAAAAATCATGAGCAGAAAATTGACCAGCTTGGAGAAACTGAACTGTAAAAACATTATCACTGGTGTGATCTCTGCAACAGCTGATGTTATGTTTTGATTGATTATATTTGGGGAAATGCATAATGTTGGCAAAAGAAATACTAATGTCAAACTGTGATGTTCCTGTCTTAAGAGGCTACCTGCACTAGCACTCACCTGACCTGACTTCACTGGAGCAGGTTACCATTACAATAATCAAATAATAATTTTAAATTTTAAAGTTATTGTAATTGATCAAATGGCTGAAAGCAGATGAGGTGTGTTTCATTATGAAAGACTCTATTGGTCTCTTTAATGAAAGGTTGAAGTAAAGGTTTATAGGTATGATGTCAGTGGTACACAGCTGTGTGCTTTACAATGCACTCCAGTGCAACACTCATGCTATAAATAATTCTAAGAACTACTTCCGTGAGGCATGTCACTTTTGTTAACAGTGTCACACACTCTTGTCACTTAAACTCTGTGTCGTGGTGTGTTGCTGTTCACCCTCTGCGATCTGTGCTGGTTGTGGTGTGAGCCATGAGCTAGAGGTGCTGTGTTTGGGTGGGAACCACCTCCAAAATAAAGCTCACGTGTTGGATTGAGCTTTTACTGCCGGGAAACACCGCCCTCCCGCGGAACACGACAGTATAGCAAAAATAAGACCACTTCAGGACTAAACCATTCACTTGGCAACGAGGCGATGCATTCACTGATTACCAAAAGGCTGATAAAACAAATGAAGTAAAGTATTGATATGGTTGAATTAATAACATCGTAATTTTACCAGATATAAATGATGACACATGTCCCATTACAGGCATTTTGTAATATTTGGCAGGATTGTTTTGTTCCCCGTGCACTGAAGAGGAGTGGTGCGGTCCGATAGTATTGAAGGCAAAGCTGAAAAACGGTTTGTTTTCAACGAGAGGAAGAAGCGTCGCTGTAATTCGCTGCTGCAGCACCGATTTTTAAAAACGGTTGTAACATTTATTTTATATCTGGTTGGTTGTCGGACAAAACCTTTCTTTGCTCGCCATGGCTCTGTGCGGGGGTGTTGGAGCCATGGCTTTGCCCAGCGAGCTTATCGTCCACATATTCTCCTTTCTGTCCGACCGAGACAAGCTCCGGGCCTCGGCCGTGTGTTCACGATGGAGGGAGTGTCTCTTCTACCCCGCGCTGTGGACCGAGCTTAAGCTGCGGATAGGTGGTGGCTGTAACGGTGGAGGCTCCAGCTCGGAGGAGACCCCGAGGCTGGAGTTCCTCATGCGTAAGTTTGGTTCATTCGTGCGGGAGCTGCAACTGGAGCTTGCTCCGGTGGAAGGCTACCTTAGTCCGCTGAACAACGAACCGTCGTCCACCAGGATGGACCAGCCTGAAAGCGACCCGCAGCTCTCCGAGCGATGGAGAGACGCCATGGCCACCTACTTGGACCAGGTGTTGTGTGTGTTCTCCAGCATCCGCAACAACAGGTACAGATGAATTTGCTGTAAATCTCATATCTGAGTGTGTGTTTTGATTACGTTTCAGGAATTCGCGTGACACCATCTCCTTTTTGTAATTTCATAGCATTTGGTGCGTCGCAGTAAGCTAGCGGCTAGCTAGCTAGTTAGCTATAAACAAACCCTGACATTAGGAGTTACGTAATAGGGTCATGTCTTTGCGGCGGAGTTAGCAGCTAGCGTTTTCTTAATATCTCTGTAGACGTCATCATTGTAATAGCATTTATTGCTTATTCTTACATTTTCAGTAACCAAATACTGATTTATGTCTGATACATGCTTCTATGCCAATGTCAAGTCAAACGCTCGTCTGTGTTTCTATTGTTGCCAGCTCTATTTTCTATGTTACACTGGGGTCTTCATACCAGCAGATACAATGCAGCACTGGTGGTGGCTAGAGAAGGCTTTGTTGGCTGTGACTTGCTGATATCAGCACTGACACACACACATATACAGTGTATGTGTATATACACATTTAGCTCTGGTATGTCGTTGCATACTGTTGGATGTTCTCACCTATGTGCTGCATACATGAAGTCTAGCCACCTTACTAATGTCACCTGTGGGAGTTACTATTTTGTGAAACGTTACTATGAATGTTAAGATTCCCGATTACAGTGCAGAACTTCTCTCTGATACACCTTCTCCCACATTCTCTATTATTCTCTACAGTGCTTTGTAGTGTTGAAACAGCACCCATCCAGTGCTGTGCAGTTCATGTCTTAGTTCTGCTGAGGGGGCTGAAACCATTTCTGTTGTCTGACTTCTTCTCATTGAGCAGCTTTCAACATTTTCCATTCATAAGCTGACTGATGAACCCGGTCTGTGTCCCAGTACCATGCTGCACACTAACTCTAGCATGATTTCCAGTTGGACACTAAACAAAATTCTGTACATTCAGATGTCAGTTTATAAACTGAATTTGCTTGATTTGTAAGCATGGTTTTAGTGGATAATATTGTCTTACTGGGCAGCGCTCTCTCTTTAAGAAGCTATTGCCACCTCAGAATTTGGAAATTGAAGGTTTCTTTGGTTCATCTCCTGTCAATGTAAAACATTACATTTTATTGATTTCTTGTATACCACGGAAGCTATGAAGATTTGCATTTATACTGTAAAGTAGCAAGTGGATGTGGATCTGGGTTTCAGATCTAGTCTGTATTAAAATTCAAATAGAAATTGCTGCAGGCCCAGTGCAGTTCCTTAGTTCCACACTGCCCTAGCATATCTGCAATAAAAATGTTGACTGGGCAAGTGAGTATTTTTAGCAGTTTGTCATAGTAAAATGTGTCATGCTCAGCTAATGTTATTTCAGCGCTATTTCCAGTTTTTATCACTTCAAACCAGTTGACCACTGATAAGGACAAATGCCAGCTGTCCTATCTAACTTCAGCTCCCATGTTATCTGGTGGCAAAAATTGAGTTTTTCCATTCAGCTAGCACTGGTCCAACTCTACTTGTACATGTTCAAAATAATGAGAACAGATAACTCATTGTTCCTTTGCTAGTGAATTTGCACACTAAGTAGCTGCACGTGAGACTGCTGTTGGTTTCACTGCAGAGGCATTTTGTGAAGCTTAGCTCTCAGCTCATTTACAGGAAGTGGGCTCCATCAAACATAATGCACACAGTACCTAGCAGGTAGGCTTATGTCGTGTGGCTGCATAATAATCTTTTTCCACAACTTACAACCAGTGATCTTCCAAACATCATTTTCAAAACAGATTTAGACGGCCTGTTTGGAAGAAGATAATTGGATGCATTTTGACCTCTAAGCTTACCTTTACGGCTGTTGACAGCATCAACTTTTGGCATATAGTCTGCTGCTTGATTGTCTATTTTGGGTACCAGGATATAAAGGGCCCTTGGCAGCAGTGCAGCCAAGTGCAAGGCAGCCATAACTCTGTCCTGATAGGAGACGACCCAGCAATATACAGAACCAGGGCTAGATTTGATTACACAAAATGGCTACAGCTTGAGGTAAGAGGTAACCACCCCCAACCTTGTTTGGATTGGAAATGGTTAAACCTAACCACCAGTCTAGCTACTGCTGCCTCTGTTGAAAATTTCCAAGCACCCCTTATGCACTCCATGTGATAGAACCAGATACACAGCTTAAAGTAGTAATGACTTTAACAAATGTTGACAGAGCAAACAGGTGACCATAAAAGCATCCTTTTATTGTTATGTGACTAGGTTTGGTTCTAGTCAGTCTGTAAAGAACAGGCCACAAAATATAATGGGATATCATTCTTTTACTTGTGACACAGGTGTCTCTTTTTACCCCTTTACCAAAAACATGGAACAGGTTTTGTTCCTGTTACTGAACCTAAACTGGTTCAGGTCCTAAAAAGTTGGGTCTCAGATGAAACCAAAAAATAACAGGTCTTCCTTGATTTGAAGTGCAAACCATGACAACATCAGTGGGCGTGTCATATTCTACAGATAGGAAAGAGAAGATGGAGAAGGCAACAATGGAAAGGCCAAGTGAGAAATTGGCAAGAAGAAAGAGCATGCAGTGGTCTCTGTAATAGTTGGTCCATTTGTTTTTTGGGAAAAAATGCATTTCTGTAATAAAAAAACAATGTTTACATTTACTTTTGTTATTCTTTACTTCTACTGTGCATTGTGCGACGCCCTCCGTTGATGACACATTCTTGATTACAATGGTTCTGCGCAAAACTGGTGGAAATGTACACTGGTTTACTAGTACCACTGTTCTGTGAATCCTGAACAGAACCGGTTTAAGAACCAGGGCAAATTTGGTGGAAAGGGGTAACACTGATGTTTTCCAATTGTTCATTTTGAAGAAAATGACTTGCTGAGCCCATTGTTGTTGAAGGTAGTACCTGTCTGTCATCTCAAAGGAGAGTGCTTAGCTCAGAACCTGAAAAAATATTGCTAATATGACTTGTTAGCATAAATTAATCTCGTATTGTTTACTTCTTGTTTCTTTTTTACATTTATAACGTTCTGTCTCTCTCATTGTCTAGAAATCTGCGAAAGCTCAGCCTGTACGGAGACACCTGTATTCTGCAGCAGGAGGGACTATTGGACAGCTCCAACCTGCACCAAATTCACCAGGGGGATAAAAAGATCAATGAGTAAGCCCGAGCATAACGACATCCATTTGTGTTGAATGTCAGAAATGGTTAGATTCAATATTTGTCTCTATCCACAGAGTGGTTATTTGCATTGTAACTAAAACATACTTTATATAGGACTGCAACAATATTGTTCTATGGTAATTGATTCATTGCAGAACATGAATGGGCAAGATAATATTTGTTGTGTTTATATGCGTCTGCTCTGGTGACAGCTGCGGGTGGAGGCATTATATTTTTGGGTTGTCCGTCTGTCCATCTATCCCACTCTCATGAATGCAATATCTCAAGAACACCTTGAGGGATTTTACATAAATTTGGCACAAACGTCCAGTTGAACTCAACAATTAACTGATCAGAATTTGATGGTAAAAGGTCAAGGTCATTGTGACCTCTCAAAACATGTTTTTGGCCTTAACCTAAGAATTCAGATGCTAATAAGGACAAAATTTAACCCAAATGTCGAACAGGATAAAATGATAACATTCCATATATAAAAGGTAAAAGGTTTATTTCACCGTGACATCATAATGTTATGCAATAAGACTTCTGTGGCCGTTATTCAGCGCCATAGCTCAGGAACAAAAGGGGAGACATTTAGTCAGATACTGAATAGGTGACACTAATCTTGGGTGTCCACCATGTATCTGTAATGATTGTGTAGATCTTCTGTGCTGCCGGATTGATGGTGTGTGTGAAACATCCATATATTCAACATCATCATTATTTGAAGCATTGTCTTGCCTTCCATCATGGCTACATGTGAGTCTGGACACATGGATGTAAAATGCAACTTGACTGGTTGGCAGAGGCACAAAACTGAAAGGTGGTTGATAGAGTATTACATCCCTTGTTTGTCATTGCAAACAGCGTGTGTGTTTTTTGGTGTTTCTGAAGGATGATAAATTTAAAAAAAGAAAATGGGGAGCGTTCGTAAAACAGTTTGTCATCATCACCCAGTCAGCAGGCACACAGCACCCCTAGCTTCACCACACCACAGCACACAACATTAAACACGCTCACTGTGTGTGAACAGCTTTCTGTCAACAAACTGTTGGTATAATGTAGCCTAGACTGCCAAGGTGCAGCAGACTCTTTGGATTGCAGTCTGTGAAGAGGGAGGGATTGTTTAGAGACTGAGAGAGCAAATAATGATGTCATGCTTTTAAATGAACCACTGTGCCAGCATGCTAATTCGCAGATATTGACTCTTATAAAAAATTAGAATCTTCAGTCAAATGTGAAGTTATGTTAATGCAAGCCTCTAAAATATGAGAAAATGACCTTGTTGATAACAGTAGAATTCTCTCAGCTTTGGCTTGGAAACATCAGGCTTTTTAAAGTGTAACAATATATCCTTCATGTTGCACATGTTGGACCTATTTCAACATACACAGCCCATTGATCCAGAACAGTATACAGGTCATTGCCAATCTCTATAGCCTCTCCCTTTTGGTAGGGCAGGATTTTGTATACATGGCAACCAGTGTGGGTTTGTTCTGCAACTCAGTCGTGATGAGGAGGATGGCATTATACTAAAATACAGTGTCAGTTGATACCTCCTTATGTTCTACTTCCTAGAACAGGTCTGGAGAATACAGCGCAACCTAAATGATGCCAGATCATTTTTAATAACCTCAATTTAGACAAATATTTTAAACAAAATGTGTTGGAATATAATTGGCCTGACTGCCCAAGTATTGTCTGTGTGTTGAGTAAATATTTGAGATGAATTTTCTAAATCAAGGCCACAACAGAGTTTTGGGTGGGATGTTCTTTTGATTTAATCAGTTTTACATTTTTATATAAAATCATAAAAAATATTACATCTTACATCTTCGTGCAGTGTTTTTCTGTTGCGTATCTTCCTCTTTGCACAAATGTATATTGAGCCTTTATTTTCTTTATATACTCATAAGGTTTATTTTCAGGATGAAATGTGACTTAATTTGATTTGAGCTGGCACACACCGCTCTTGTGGTTTTTTAAATGTAACTTTCAGGAAGCTTTGGTCATGCTGGCAAAGTGAATTGATGCTAATTCTCTTCCTCCCTCTCTCCTCCTCCTCCCCTGTACTCTGCAGAATCCAGCAATTGTTCATGGAGTTGTTGTCTAACAGCAGACAGCTGAGGTGGTTGTCCTGTAGCTTTATGCTGGGTCTGGTGACTCCCTGCTCCTTAGCCTGTCTGTCAAATCCCTCAGCTGAGACCCTGCAGCACCTCAGTTTACTGGACCACCAGCTAGGTATGTGTTGGTGTGTTTCTGGATCTTTTTTGTCTGTAACTGTGTAAATGTAGTTATAGCTCCAATGAAAAAGGATTTCATTGGTTTAAATCCATAACAGCCTATAGCTTTGATAACTGTCATGGTTGTAGAAGTGTATTACATTTGTACAAATTGTAACCTCTCTTGATTTTCTCCCAGGTCCCCTCATCTCACCATCAGAGTTGGATCGTCTGTCTAATCTTCATTCTCTGGCTCTGGATTTCTCTGATTTGACATCTGAGCTTTGTGGTCTGCTGGCATCTCCACGCCGAACTCCACTGCATCGCCTCTCCCTGCTGCTCAACGGGGCTGCCCTGGAGTTCAAACCATTAGAAGGGACCGCTACGGAGGACGATTGGAAGGCACTGGTAATGCAACATGTTTCATTGTTTCTCAGTCTCGTTGGCATCCCTGGAAAAAAGAAGATTCCAAGAAAGCCTTTTGCTCTATTTGATAACAAGATGTGATTGTTTGAAGTGCCCCATGCCAATGAAACAACAGTTACATAGCCACTTTTTGAGCTTAATACTGCTGCCTCCAGCTTTGAGTTAGAACAAATCTGTGTGTACATGAGTCAGGTTTCCCTGATCCTCCACAGATTCGTGTGAGTGCCAACCTGCGAGTGTACATCATGGCCCTGGAGGTCGACAGCTCCGAGCTCCTCAGGGTCCTGAAGCCTAGCCTTCCCCTGGAGCGCCTCCACCTCGACAGCTATAGCACACTGGTGACCGACGCTACATTGGAGCTCATCTCTCAGCAGTACAACAAAACGCTGACTCACTTCCTGCTCCTGAGGGATGACCCCGACTTCCCTGACCTCAGCATCAATCGGAACGAAGACCCGTTGGTCCTCATGGCATGGAGGTGTACTCAGCTTGCTGTACTCGTCATACATGGTGAGTTCGGCTTGTTGTTTCAGGGATATACAGTTGGGTTCATTCTGGTCTGTACTGGGCCAACTGTATGAAGGAAAACACAAGTTGCTGTATTGGTTTAGACCAAACTATGGGTTGGAAGCCAAGAGAAACAATACTGACATTTAATTTAAATCTTAATTGCTTTTCATCACATATTACTACTACTATACATTAATTCCAGTTTAGCTGTTGAAACGGTTTTACATTCAGCTGTGCTTGTCAAAAGTGCTTTGCTCTCAAGAAATGTGAACTTTCCAAAATCAATGCTCTGATTTTCAGTGGCATCATTAGTTGTACTCATGGTAACTCAAGATAATGGGGCGCACAGTAGTGATGTAGCGAGATGTAGGAATGGGCGATACATTGATTATACTTGGTGTATTGCAGCTTTTTCCATGTGGGGTGTATAAAATGACTATATCACAAACACTGTGTACAAATTATCACATCAGTTTTTTAAGCCACAGCATGAGACTTGCTTCAGCATTTTGGTTCTCTCGCTCTGTCCTTTGGCTCTCTGTCTCACCAACACAAAAAGGAAAAAAAAAGACTTTTTGTGACTGCAGGGCTCCAGGCCATTTAATCACATTTTGCAGCCATGGAGCACCAGTGTGACTTGTCGATATTATTAGTATATGAAGTGGAGAGATGTTGTGAACTGTAGTGAATAAATCATTAAGTTTAATAGTGCAGCTGTAACGGTTTAAGTCTATGCTAACTGCTAACATCTGAGCAGAAGTTTAATTTTAATAATACTTAATCTAACTTTATTATATCTGTATTTTGTTTTATTTTAACAGTAGTTTATTTAGTAGTTTAGTGTTTTAGTAGTCTACAATGGTTTAGAGAAGATTTCAAAACATTGAGATATAACATATTGTGTATTGCAATATAGGCTCAAAATATTGCAATGTTATCTAGGCCATATCGCCCAGCCCTAGTGAGATGCAACCATGGCTGGCCATTGAAAGCCACTAATGGGTTAGGCTTAACACATTTTTGTTGTTGTTGTTGTTGTTGTTGTTTTTACCCAAGAGGTAGCAATACAAAAAAAACTGTTAATACAACAGTAGCCGTTATGGTTAGCAAACAGCTGCCTATTTACACATCCAGTAGACACAGAGGTACATTAGCATTTATTTGTGGTTGTGTTTCTGGCCACCTGATGGATTTATGTCCAATATTCAGTCATCTTTTAGCTTTGTTTTGCTCTCCACCACCTCGTGAGAAAAAACATTTAGCTTGTTAGCTGCTAAATGTTGTCAAGTGAGTCACTTAGTTTGTCTGTCTGGTGTTTGGTGCTATGCAGGTCGCATAAAGTGGGTTTATTTTCATTGAAAACCACTTCCTGCTATGTTGGGAAACAAAGCTGATGAGAGTGAGAGTGAACCAAACAGGTTGCTTGTAGCACAAAGTGAAAGCAATGCGCTGAGGATAACCGCAGATTTTGGTGGTCATAATTTATGAGTTAATTTCTGTGAGAAACAACTTAAACATTACACATCATTTCATCCATAGTTATGTAAAAGTATTGATTAGAGCAGCTTTAAGGCCTGCTTTGTGTCTGTGGGGTAGCAGTTCTCTGTGTGGGAAGTGAAATCTCAAACAAAAAGATTTGCTTATTTTTAAATAACATGTCTTTAAATCCTTTACAACAGTTGGTCTATGCATTGCAATTCATATTTCTGTTTTTCGGTACCTTCAAATGCCATTTACAGGCATTGTGTTCAAATTAAAGTTCCTTCTAAGCAGCTATGTGAGATGAGGCAATGATGAGTGACAGAAAGGAATTCCAATCATAATGATTACAACCAGTATCATCATATATTATGTCATTGTTTGTACCCAGTGGTTCATCAAGTGTAAAGCTGTGCAGTGTGTTTATTATTTATCCTTATTAGTCCAACGTCCCTGAACACATCTCTCTCTGTAGGTTACACTGTATGGTCCCATAACTTGGTAGCCATCTCTCGGCTGCGAGGCTCCAGCCTTCGCGTCCTGACCGTCTCTGAGGAGAGCATCGACTTTGATCCAGACCAGTCGGTGTGCATGGAGGGCGACCCAGTCCATAACCTGGTCAAGGAGGTTTCCCTGGGCCTCGGCCGCGTCTGGCACCCTTGCCTGGATTCCAGCCTGGTTTTGTCCGAACCCACCCAGCACTTCCACCGCGAGCTGCACGCCTTCAGCATGGGCATGTAGGCAGGGACAGCATGTCCAACACATCACAGCCTAAACTGTGTCAAGACCAGGCCAGACCCACCAAGTCCAAGTCAGCTCAGACTTCTGAACAAGGCCAGAAGCAGACCTAAGTGAGAAATATAAACTGGATCTTAAACTAATCAATGAATTATATTTATGTGAGCTGATGTGACTTGGTTGTTTTTATTTACTTACATTATTTTCACAACAGTAATAATAATATAATTATTACATACGTTGCATTTCTTTCCCAGGAGTTTTAGCACACAATCAAGTCCTACCATTTTCCAAAACATTCCCTGTTTTCTTGCTTTGACTCTTAATTATCTAGTCAGTAGCTTGGAAAAACAGATGAAATCTTACATGTTTTAACACATTTTCCAGTGAATATCCCATTTTGAAGTGGGATATTCAAATTAAAACTTATATTTGTTTAGTTTGGAGTCATACCAATCTGTGGTCCCTGGCCACAAGCGAGACTTGAGTCATGATCATTTTAAATTTGTTTGCTAAAATGGGTCACTCTACTGCTTCAAATGTCCCCTTGTCTGGCACGGCCCAGTCTGGTCTGGTCTTGATCGACAAGTATTCAGAGCTCGATGTCTCTCCTCCACCTTAATAACCTCCAGAGCCTCTGTATGATGTAACCTTGATTTTTTTTTTTTAAACTTTTTTTCATTTTAGTTGACATTTTGCCATCTCTCCCTGCTCTGTGTATTATCTTGTTTTTTCCTGTGTGGTGGTTCCCTTGCCTGTATAGGCTTTGTGTGTATTTAAAAACAGATATATTATTATCCTGCTCACACCTAGAACAGGACAGGCAGGCGGGTTGAGTGATGGACCGGTGGGATTTGGGGGGGGGGCAATTATTTAGTTTAGTGAACATATTTTTCTTTTTTTTTTTTTAACCTTTGCTCTGTGTCGGTCTGTCTTTCCGCTCCTTTCTAGCAAACGTTGGCGTTAGTAAACTAACCAATCAATCACTTCCTGAGTAACGCAACCTTAGCTGCTTCTTCTGTTGCTCTGATAGAGCACCTTGTGCACTTGTCCACTAGTATGAGAGCCTTGGCAGCAGGGTGGGAATCTCCACTGTACCGTGGCTGACTGTGGCAGGTGCTAATCAGTTGTAATGCTGTTTTCAGCAAGAACCATGTCAGTGCTATGACTGATTTGTGATCATTCGTAAATGGTTTTAGTAAGGGTCTTGAGCACCTTACTGATGGTGTTATGGAGAATATTGTTACATGCTTACAGCCAACACACTTCCCACCCTGCTCACTTGTCGACTTTTCGGGAAAACCTAGCGAGTCGATTAAATAGGGAGCCTCGTCTTCCGACTGACGTTCAGAGTCAAACTATAAGATTCAGCCGTCACAATACAACACCCTGTCGCTCTGTTTATCTTGATCTGTAGTAAGCTGGTAGTAAATCTGTGCATCTTTTTTTCTGTATTCAGGATGAATATAGCTGCCTTTGCTCTCCTTTAGAGGTCCAAACTAAACCTAACTGGTATCACTGGTTCCAGAGCCTTTTGGTATTAAAATGTCAAGTCTTCAAGTTAAAGAAAAGAAATGGAGCGTGTATCATAATATGAAGGGCACTGAGATTAAAAAAACCTTCAAATACTTCTGCATTATTCTAAAGAGGAAGTAGGTTTCGATTCCATAATGCCATATATATATTTAAGAAATCTCTGACTACTTCCAAATTCTTGGTGCGGCCATGCAAACAAAACCGCTTCCCAAGGTGGCAAATACCAAACCCAGGTTTTGCAGTCACGCCAGCAGCTTTGTAGGCCAGAACTAGTTTTTCTCAACAGTGGATTTCTTGTTATGGAGTAAAAACGTTTCATGATAAAGAGCAGGGAAAAGAAAAGGATGCACTGAATGTACCTAAACTCTGAATCTCTCATTCTGTTGGCCAGTCAGGTTTTTGTTTTCTATTGAAGGCCTACTGTGTAACTATATTTGCCTCAGAAATTTGGCAGGTGCATATCTTGCCACAACAGTCACGGCTGCTAGATAAATGCGTTTGGACATTGTAGGTTCCACTGACGGCCAACGGTGGTTATTTTTTCGAGAAGTGGCACCTACAGCACAACAAGGTTTTGGGTCATGTGGCGTATTACTGTGGCGAAAACATTCTGTCAGTCTCAGGTAGGCTTTTAACATCACTATGATCAGGACAGCGGTGGTGATGATGTCGAGTAGGATTTGTGAAACAATCAGTATGAGATGTTGTTGTTATTTTTAATTTCCTTTGAGTCACAGTTGCCTTGGAAATAGCCCTTTGTTTTCTGGATACTGTTGTTGTTGTTGTTGTTGTTGTTGTTGTTAATGATGTTGTTTATCTTGCCATCTGATAAACCCTGGCTCCACCTCGGTTGGGGGGGATCAGTAAACCTAATCATACATTTGTTTTCAAAGATTAAGGTTGATAAAGACTGAAGAATGGCAAAACCTGTTTGCTCATTGCACATGTTTTATATCTCCAGTAGTTGTTGTGGGGGACAGAGAGCAGCTGTGGAGTGAAGGAAATCCATGCTGTCGATAAGAGGACCTGCTGGGCCCAATTAATGTCTGAACTGAATGTAGTCAATTTTCTGGGGTGAAGTGATTTCTGCCTGGCACAGTGGAGGCTGTCTGGCTGTGCAACTGCTTGTTCCTCAGGCTTTCATTAACTAGGGCGAAGGCACGACTTTGATTGAATCATAGTCGCTTTTGTTGTCTGATTCTAGCTTCTGACAATTACGACGGCGGGGAAGGGAGTCACCTTTGCCCTAACAAATGAAATACTTTTTTTACTTCACTCTGTAGAAGTACAAGCGTGCCATTGTCAGGGCTCCAGCCGGGCATTGCCGACCAAATATCTTATGACCAGATGACTGGGCCGAGTATGGTTAAATCTGATCCTTCAGTGTTGTGACTGCTGAAACATTATGACAGCTTTGGTACACTGGTGTCTTATTAAGGCATTTCTTGAGCAGAGCTGGGATTTTAACCAGGAAAATCGGTGTTACGTTGGTCTGTAGAGCGCCAAACTTTCAGTAGTAAATGCTGTCAAGCAGCCATTGTCGGGAAATTCACCCTCCCAAATGGCTTCAGTTCACTTGTTTTGCACACCATGGCGCTTTAGAAGTCGGGACAATGGCATCAAAGACTGTGAAGGTTCATATCAAGGTCTGTAGTTTCCAAGGTTGACCTGCAGTTTTTCCATGGACTGATATGGATCCTGAATTACACAGTGTACCAGCACTTTGCATGGTTCAGAAAGAATTGGTCCTAGTGGTGGGCCTGTGGTTACCAAATGTTTGCTCATCTGTTACGGGACCTTGATGGTTTAGCCATGATAATCTCTCTAGTCCTTGGTCCTTATCTCAGGATAAATGCACTCTGGTACCAAGAATTTCTTTGAAAGGCTGTCTGTGGCTGTATGTAGAGCTGCACACTCACACACTCAGAGAGGATAGCAGTACCAACATGACATATTCAGACCAAACTATGTTGGTTTTTATCTTATCTTCTTCCTCCTCTTGTCTAATTTTGTCTCTCATCTCATTTTTATAGCTCAACTTTGCTCCTTTAGGTGAGACTTAAGCTGTTATAGGTTTGTACTGTGTAAAGGCATTATCTGATAAGGAGGGAAGAATCACAGCACTCAACAGTAGAATGTAATTTCACTCCACATAGTCACCTGAGCTGAGCACATAGGTTTTTACAAACAACAGACAACATTGTAAAAAGCTGATTTTACAACTCCACTCTCACCCACCATGTGTGCTTCCTCTTCTCAGGTCCCTGCATGTTACTGCCTCCACGCTAGTCAGATCGCACCCAACCCAAAATAAAAGAAGGGGCTGAGGTTTTTCTAACTATAATATTCCCATTTGAAAAACATATTAAAAAAGTGGTGTTCTAATCAAAAATTTCACTCCCACACACAAAAAAAGTCTTCCTGTATGGAAGCTCCAGGACAAATTCTTTGTCAAAAGTTAAAGTTTTTGAGAATTTTAGAAATTATAGAAATATTTACAGTCACACAAAAGCAGAGAGAAAGGTGAAAGATGATGCAGAGAATATACATGAAAGCAGAGAGGCACTGCAAAACCATGTCTTCTTTATTAATGCTTCTATTCATTTTTGTTTCTTCACCAAAACACACCCACATTTTAGTGAAGATGGCAGGGAAAGAGCTCTGTGTTGTCCTCGCAAGGAGAGAAGAGACAAAGCGAGACACTCCCATAGAGTTTGGCAACATAGGTGGCAAACATGGTCAGAGTATGGCACAGCATTTGAAAACTCCTATCAGTGAGAAAATGACTGATCCCTGATCCTGTTGTTTCATCACTCATGACTAAATATTGAGCCATCTTGTGCCTGGAAGCTTCTGGAGTCTCACTGCTTTTCAACCTTCTGCTCTCCCCAAGTTACTAGCTCTGTGTTGTTTGTAGATGTTGCTGTGATTGTTAGTTCACTCTTTAGGGAAGCAGCATTAGAAGCTAGCTAGGGTCTCAGAACATGTTTCAGCACACGTGTGTTTTAATTGCTCTCGGAGCGTTCTTGTATCTTCTGTGCAAGGTTTCATGTAAGCTTTCAAAAGTGTACCCAGTAAAAATGTGTGAATAAGATGGTATGACCGTGTATGAACAAGTTGTCAGCAGTGCAGCCGTCATATGTTTTCTGCATGTGTGTGTGTGTATGTGTGTGTGTGTATTTAATGGGAGGCTTGCTCATGTTCAGCAGTATAGTCTTATCACTTCAACCGCAGCAGGAAACAGCAACAGAAATCCTTCGTTCTCAGGGTACAATTGGTTTTCAAGAAGAGGAGGAGGAGGAGGGAAAGTTACAATAGCTCAGGCCTCTAGCTCACTCATATGAATAGTAGGAGTCACTGGATCTGTTCTCCTCCCTTGATGTGTTTTTAAGCTGCCAAAGACCACAGTGGAACAAACTTAGCCCAGACACAAGTCTATCTGAAGTGCCCATGTACGCACACACTGGCAGGAGGCTGGTCCAGTATTCTTTCCTACTCTACTACACCTCCTTCTATTCTGACATTTTGTTCTTTTTCCTTAACCTTAGTGGTTCCACTCCACTCATGGTTTCTTCCACTGAACTCTGACTACTACCAATCTGTTGATATACTATGGGCCATACTGTGCTGGACCAGGTGTCAACAGTCTGTGGTTGGCATGAAAAGAGACCAAAGCAGACCTGTGCACAAAGATTTGGCCAATGTTGTGTCCGTTGCAGCACCCTATGTTTAGAAATGTAGGATTTCACACTAGCTGTATACAGTGTGTGTGTGTGTGTGTGTGTGTGTGTGTGTGTGTGTGTGTGTGTGTGTGTTTGGAAGGCACAGTTAGACATTTCTAACCAACATACTTACTGAGGGTGAGCAGAGTTGTTGCACAACTTGTACAAAGTGGCCAAATTCCTATCTGTGAATGGCACTCAGGGTCTACACTGTATGTTGCTGAGGCATCGTAGAGCAAAGCAAGGCCTTTCTAGTCCAGTGCAGTATACTTCTATAGTGTGACAGAAGCAGAGACGTCTGGCCACCATATTCCTCCCTCTCTCTTTTTTTCCCATCACCTGTTTCACTGTGAGGAGTGAGTGAATGTAAAACTAAAGGCGAGGAGGACGAGCAGTTTGGTTTAATCTCAGAACACGCCAGGGACTAAACACTCCCTCTGATGCTTCCTGAAGCTATTTCTGACAGTTTGTAGCTTCCCAGCTGGGACACAGGTTGGCATGCCTGGTCTGATATGATTCATGGCGAGCCTGTGGCCAAGGTCAAATTTGATGGGAAGTTTTTAGTCCTGGGCTTTTTGGAGCTGTAAAGTGATTTGCTGCTAGAGATCTGCTAGGAGCAGGACATTCCACATGGGGGTCGCTCAGGCCATCTGACTTGCAAACAGTTTACTATATGGCTTAAGTGTCTGCATGAAAATTAGACTCTATATAAATATATGCTATATTTTTTTTACTTTTAATGAGTTGGTCTGTTTTCGAAGGGATCAGGGACGCAGCTAGTATCGACTAGTCACACCAGATTAGCAGCTGGTCTGAGCAGAGTGGAGGTGTGATACCATTTCGAGGTGGTTATTTAAAGTGTGTTGCTCTTTTAAAGGTCGTATGTGTTTCTACTGTGTTCCCGCGATGCCAAGCTTTGCTTTCACCTGATGCTCCAGCATCCCAAGGCCATTTTGGGGCCTTTAGTGTCGGGTACACAAAAGGTCACAAGTGTGAAAGCACCTCACACTGACTGTGTGCTAAATATGAGGACTAGCTGCTCTTCCCATGACATGAGTTGGTTTCATCTGTTGGATCAATCGTCCAGATTACAGAACATCACAGTACATCAAGAGGAAGTCAGTCTGCATATTTAGCACACACATGAATGCACATAGGCCATATTCAATATGGGCACCTTGAGTCTGGGCTGGGCTTATTTATACACCATATGCAGACAGAGGTTTGTGTATGACCATACTGTGTGTACACAGAGCAACTGATTGACACACAGCTAGCAGAGCCTTATTTTTAATGAGTTCTGCCGTTCTAATGACAAGGTTGAAGGCTCTAGAGGGGAGATGAGGTGTCAGTTATTCAGGAGACCATTACCAGCAATTACTGTACATTGATGCAGTCACAGCCAGTTCAATCTGCCCTTCTGACCTGTTAATGTTTTGTTTATGTTTTTTGTTTTCTGTGCTCTTTATATGCATTCATAGAGAAATCCTGGAAGATATCAGGGCCCCTGTGACCTGATGGGAAATTGAATCCACAGAGCTGGCCTCTAATGTAATCCATCTGATACAGTCGGCCTTTGACAGCTTATTAAAACTGTTGTGATGGCAGAGCTGTAGATATACAGGGATCTGGGTGCGTCTGTCCTACTACCAGGCCCATTAACACAGAGCTGACACATTTGTGCTAATACTTGATAGCCAATACTAACCATAGACATGGACAGATGTGCTAGCGTGTGTTGTTTTAGTACCAAAGCAGCAGACTGTGTCAGATCTGCATCAGTGTAAACGGGCTCAGAGCCACAGGCAGACACACATCAGACATGACCAGTTTCACTTCCACTCTGATCATTGCTCAGACTCGATGCCAACTTGAGAGTTTCAGATGTTGACTCTCGGGATGTGTGCAATGTTTTAGAGAGTAAAACTAGCCGTAGAAAAGAGGTAGTTAGAAGGTTCTGGGCCTAAAACCTTCCCTTAACCTCTTTTCTGAAAGGATTACTGTTAAGAGACGGGGTTTCTTCATCACAATGTGAGATTTCAAATGCTTCCTGTTTGTTTTGTGTTTTTACCTAAATGCTAAGACCATAGACTACTACCAGTACATGCAAGACTTTGAATAGGCTCACATTGGGCTGGACACGTGCAGGAATGTGAAGAATCTCATTAACATCCTGATATATGTTCTGTAACTTGGAGAAAAACACTGGATGTGCATTGCACTGGTATAAAATCAGTCCTGTGTAACAGATATAGATAGATGTGTATAAAGCTAGACAGGATCTCAGTGAAGGGGAGGTTCACACAGGGCAAGGCCATTAGCAGTTAGCCACACTGAGAGCCTTAGAGGAAGTTTGGATTCTCCAGTTTTTAATATCAGCCGCAGCTGACACTGAAACTGATTTTCCAGACAGCTTGTAATGATCATCTCAGAATAACAGTGACATTAAGGGTATTATCATATACTTGCCACATTGTATTTCTAGAGAAGAAACAACAAAATGGCACTGAAAGCATAACCTGGCCAAACTCTGTCAGTAGCTGTGGTGCACACCCCGGGGGTTGGTGTAGCGCCCGGCTGTATAAATGAACTGATAGATATTCATGCTCAGTGTCAGCCAACTATCTTCATTTAGATCTCAGCTACTGTGGCTCTGATGTTTCTGGCTGCTAAACAAAGTCTTTCTTGTAAAGTCTGGAGAGCCAAACCTCCTAATTAGCCAGGCAGGCAGGCCTGCTGCCCAGTCCAGCCTCACAACTATGCAAGAGGAATGCATATAATCCACACTCTTCTCTCTTTTATTTTTCTTTATTTTATTTTTTTTTCTTCATTTAGATTTTCTTGTTCTCACTGTCACGCAGTAGAAATGAAGACGTAAACTAATAAGAACTTGCAATGACAATACTTGGCCTTATGATGATTTATGAAATCTTTATCATTTTAGTTTTAAGATCTTTTGATTCTGGTCAGCCAGCCCAGCGACAGCAGCGGTGACGGCGGGCTCACTCTTGGTCTCTGTGAGACTGGCTAGACGGCCCCAGTTTTATCGTGGTACGAATGTTGTGCATTTGTTTAAAATCAGGACAGTTTGCAATAACAGCAGTCTTACTAGTGGCCACAAAGGGGCACAAGCAGTGCTGACAGCGCCCGGCTGCGTCTTTAGAAAACCGTAGAGGAAGAAATATAAACTATATAAATAGATATATAAACTCACACAGTGCATATTTGTATAGGTATCAACAATGCATTACCGTGGTATACTCTTATGCAACACATGTCCGGGTTCAATTTATGAACATGAAGTATATTATAAAATCACACAGACTTTGTAAAAACAGAAGCTATGTTGTGTGTGTGTTTTTGTTTTTGTTTTTTTTTTCCTTTGCGAAAATGGTTTTACCATCCTTAATGTTGAATATTCTGAGCGTTATGTTCCTGTGTGATTGTGTTTGTTAAAGTGAGCACATAGCAGTGGGTTTTACCTTCTTTCTGTAAGCAGGGAACCAGGCGTAACCCAAAATACAGCTGGAGCAGATTTCAAACTACATGAAGCGTATTTTAAGTATGTGTCATTCATGTCAAAACTGACCTGAGCACAGTTTTACAACTACCTGAGTGTGAGCAGCAGAATGGAGCAGCAAAGTTAAGTTCCACTCCCAAAACTTTCCTCTATTTGCTCATGAATTAGAACATTTTAGTTGAGAACTTGGCTTAATCCACATCTGTGTAGCTGCTCTTAAGTTAATTTAAGACTAAAATAATATCAAACTGTGATTTGAAACCTTTCCAGCTGTTTTTTGTTTTGGCCTGCAGGGAAAGAGTCCTCTCCAGCTCAGAGGGCAGATTTTATCATAGACAACAGTGTTGATTCATGTTGTGGAGAAAAGGGAGGCTACATTACAAACCTCCATGTAAAACCTCTTAACTGACAGATGGCCTACACTTGAGGGGTCAACCTGCCGAATGTTGATTTGAATTAATGTCGAATGAATGCTTCTCTTCTTTTAGTCAGTGAATAAAAGCATTAAAAAGTTGTTTGCTTCCGCTGTCTTATTGTTTCTTTACCTCCTGTTTTCAGCTCCAGCAGCATTCTGGGTACACACACATAGTTTTCAAATTGTGTAAACTGTATATGGTGAGTAATAAAGCTGTATTTCATCACGTCAGGGTTGTGCTCACTTGAAAAATGTACAATACAGATAACAAACTCCGTCCGAGAGAGGACAGCAGATGAGGAGAAAACACTGAATATGAGTTCTCGTCAGTGGACCGAGGCAGCACATCACTGCACTGCAGGGCTTTCCCTCCAGTGAGGGGGCAACATGAAACACTTGCAAATGAGATTCAACCGCTGTCACCATGACAACACAGCAATGGGGAATACAGGGAAAGTGCTGGTTGGTGATGAGCAGAGAGAAGGGAGGTGAGTGGTAGAGAGAGGACTGAAAGATTGAGGCAAAGAAGAGAGAAATGATGGTTTCCCTCTGCTCACACTGCCCTAATCAAAAGAAATATAAGAACAAATTAAAGGTATTATATTTAGAAAACAGCTTGCCTAACCCATGGAGTAACCTTTTCATTTAGTCCCTTTAGTTTTAATAACTCTTCTCAGTGCTCAGGAGGAGGGTTTACGCTTCAAATCACATAATGATCATGTTTCATTCAGGGGAAAAACCATGGAGGCTGCAGATAAGTAATGATGATGCAGCCAAAGGCCACACCTAAAAACTGTCAAATAAGGGTGCAACTCTTTTCACTTATTGTCATGAAGAAAATAATTTTCACGTTTACCAATAGTTCATTTTACAAGTAGCCTCAGTGATGTAAATATTTGCTCATACCTTTGCTGACACAAGAGGAAACATGCTCACTGCTAATTTCATTTTGTTTCCTGCTTTGCTCAGAGCTCAGACAAAGAGCTTGTTCACGTCTGGTAATGAGATTATCATGTTGGTGTTATGCAATTAAGCTGAAACAATAACACATTTTTGTGGCCCCACGGTTACAACACACTGGGTGACGTTCAGTTAATACCCAGCAGGATGCTGATTAACGGCTTATTCAGCGTCACTGAGGTGTGCCAGACAGTGGGATAGGAGAGGTAATCAACAAATTATTGCTCATTACTTTGATGTTGTTGCAACTCCTGCTAGTCTTATAGATGATTTAGAAACATACAGTATTTTGATATTAATCAGTTAGGGCCTTTTTTTCTTGGTTGAACAAAAAATGTCAAAACAAAGTGACACCCTATGGACTGGCGTATTCCACCTTCTCTTCTTTAACTGATTGAAACATTTCAAATGAAACACATTTGACATGGTTTATGATGATGTATGTTTTCAAATGTCAATTCAGTGAGTTCACAAACAAACAGAATGGTAGTGTAACACACACACACACACACTGCCACAATGTGTTTATATGTAAAAGAGATCATTTATGTGATCCACTCAACAGATAATGCAGTCATCAGAAGAAAAGGAGAAATCCAGCAGTGCAGATATGACTCAGGTAACGAAATGCTGTTTCATGGTTGGTCCCTACTTTGATTTGCAAAAGCTGCAAAATAAGGACTCAAAGGGATTTTATTTTTGTGAGCTGGTATTCTCAGTTCAGTGTTGGCGCACCAGTTTAATAGAGATGGATGGGCACACAGCGCCTGGCTGCCAAGAGAGGAAAGAGTGACTGTACACTGTAACTCCACAGAAACAAAACAAAATGAACACTTAGTTCTCTACTATTCTAAACTGAAAATAAATATGGTGTCATATATTTAATAAACACGCCTTCTAACTTGGTCTTGTAGGCGTGTACCACAACCATTTTGATTGTTTTTTATGATCACCAATTATTCTTATACTAGGATGCTATTCTTGTTCTCTTCATGCTGAGTGGATAAAGCTCATACTGCATTCAAGTTGTTGATATGTTTGTCTATGGGTAACTCCACCCAGCTAAACAGTCATAAAGTATGAGCTGACAGACTGCTGCAGTTCAAGTTATGGTCATATACTTCCTGAGGATCTTGTGACTTCTGACAGCAGAAGCACTTCTAGAAATTCTGGTTCTCCTCAGTTTGCATGTGGCACAGTCCTGCTCCAACAGTAGAGCAATATTTAAAGCTCTCCTGTTTTACGTCAAAGCACTTGTTGGTGCTTTTATGACATGAGATGATGGATGTTTAGCTTCCCTTGTTTGTTAGTCAGGAACCATTCTGAAACAAACAAGTTTTTTTATGTGGCTGCTAAGATTCATGCAAGTAGCAACATGCTGGTGCAGCACTTGCATACACTTGTAGCTTTAAGTGAAATAGCACATATGCTGAAATGGAACTAGCAAACAAATATAAGAACCAGATACAAAATGATAGATATATACTAATAAAACAAAAACAGGGCTTTCAAATTAACTTAAACATATCTAGTAATTAAAATTATGTAAGAGCTGCCTTGTCTTTAACAAGTTTCAGTGATTTACTTGAGTTTTAACTGTGTCTCCCGCTGCTTCAGACTGAGTTTAGTCTTAAATTATCTGCATTCATGTATAAAAAAGACTTCCCTAGTAACAAGACAATATTTAGAACCAAGTCTGCTTCCTTGTTTTCAACACAAACACCAAATATGACTCTTCACTTTCAAGAGTGACAACTCAGTCTCCCTGGACTGTAGCCAGCACTGCACATCACCCCAGAGGGCCTGCACTGATATACAATAGAAAAACACATGTAACAAAGATTCAATTTTCCTTTCACAAAATGTAAAATTATTCACATCAAAATTAAATCTCAGCTATAAGAGTTTGTTCATTGGATGAATCTCATTTAAAATGCTGAAGTGCACTTTTTTACCGTAGGAGGGAGTGGAAATTCCTTGAGAATATGATTTCCTCTTACTGAGTTGAGGAAAAATACCTCTAATAAAAAGTTTCACAGAACTCTGTTGGTACATTCACTGTCACAAAAATCAAAGGTGTCTCAGTCCAGGACAGACCTTAAAGTACAGAAGGTTTTCTTTAACCACTGACCTCAGAGACAGTGGTATGGCTTTTAGTATATCAGGTCACTGGAGTTGGAATTTCTCACAAAACTCCTCATGCTGTAATACATTTCCATTCCCATCCATAAAATGAGCAACAGCCCAAATCCCTGTGGAGACCCATTCCTCTATGTACACAGATTTTCTGCTGAGCAATGTGTATCTGTTGTTCCAAACTGGTGTGTCATGTAGTGTGAAATTACGTTTATATATTAATTTCCAACAGAGATGGACTTGCTGATGGAAAGCAGATAGTTTAATTGATAAAGAGTTACACTCATTATCACAATGTAAGAAAAAAAAATTACACTGGGGACAATAAACCAAAAGGAGTGACTATTCGTAATGAAAGATTTTAAGCATTTTAATTTCAGGACACCATTCAGGATATCAGAATCAATCACATTCACATCCCCATCTTCATAGTTTTTAACCATGTCCTTCTTCCTTATGTACTGACATTATTTCCCCCATATGAAGTTAAAATGTACACTCATTCATCGGATAAAAGTTATTAGATAACAAAACGTTGCCAAAGATTGTGATATCACTCTGCAACTACCTGTTTAGAATTTATTTACACTTTACATTACTCCAAATTTTCATAATGTCAGTTGTTGTTTTATCCGTATGTATATATTGGCCTACCTTTCAACTATCCTGATTGTGTCTCACTATTTTTTTAAAATACCTTTCTTCAGCCTCGCAGCAAGGCAAGGCAAGGCAATTTTATTTATATAGCACCATTCATACACAAGGCAATTCAATGTGCTTTACAAGAGAAATACATTAAAAACAACAGATCATTAAAAACAAGAGCTAAAAGCAAGAAAATAAATAGTTAAAAACAGTGCAGAAAATGCATTTAAAAAGCAAACATAAAGCAAAAGCAACAGCAGACAAATATAAAAACAATAGCTACAGATTATCCTAACAATAAGTTACATATCTAGTTCACTGGTAAGCTGTAGTAAATAGTAATGTTTTAAGTCCTGATTTAAATGAGTTGACAGTTTCAGCCGACCTCAGATATTCTGGAAGTTTGTTCCACAGGCGGGGAGCATAGAAACTAAAGGCTGCTTCACCTTGTTTGGTTTTGATCCTGGGAACACTGAGTAAACCTGTTCCAGATGATCTGAAGGGTCTGGATGCTTCATAATGTACAAGTATATCAGAGATGTATTTAGGCCCAAGACCATTTAGTGCTTTATAGACAAGTAACAAGATTTTAAAGTCTATCCTTTGACACACAGGAAGCCAGTGCAGTGATTTAAGCACTGGTGTAATGTGCTCCACTCTCTTGGTGTTGGTGAGGACTCTGGCAGCAGCGTTCTGGACGAGCTGCAGTTGTCTGATTGATTTTTTACTCAGGCCTGTGAAGACACCGTTACAATAGTCCAGCCTGCTGAAAATGAAAGCATGAACAAGTTTTTCTGTATCTTGTTTAGACAGAAATTCTTTTATTCTTGCTATGTTTTTAAGGTGGTAGTAGGCTGATTTAGTAATTGTCTTAATGTGACTATTGAAATTTAGGTCTGAGTCCAGAACTACACCAAGATTTCTGGCTTGATTTGTAGGTTTTAGTGTCATGGCGTCAAGGTGAGCACTGACTATTCATCTTTGTTCTTTGGGGCCAAAAATAACTATCTCAGTTTTGTCTGTGTTTAGTTGTAGAAAATTCTGGCACATCCATGTATTGATTTCGTCAATGCACTTATTTAGTAGATATAGGGGACTGTAGTCATCTGGTGACACTGTTATGTGAAGTTGTGTGTCTTCTGCATAAGTATGGTAGGAGATGTTATGATATTCCATAATCTGAGCAAGAGGGAGCATATAGATGTTGAACAGAAGAGGCCCAAGAATGGATCCTTGAGGAACTCCACATGTAATTTTTGTTCGCACAGATTCATAATTGCCAAGTGACACAAAGAAATCCCTGTCTTGTAAATAAGATTTAAACCAATTTAGCACGGTGCCAGAAAGTCCCACAAACTTTTCTAGTCTGTCGAGCAGTATTTTATGGTCGACTGTGTCGAATGCAGCACTGAGGTCCAGTAATACCAGAACCAAAATCTTTGATGCATCACTGCTCAGATGAATGTCATTTAAAACTTTTACAAGTGTAGTCTCAGTGCTGTGATGTGCTCGATATCCAGCAGCCCCACAAAGAACCTTATAATCAGTATTAAGCAATGTGATTGGTGTCAAATTATCAATTATTATTTTATCTTTAGGAAAATAATAATAATCACAACATTTTGGGAAATATTATATTTAATGAGTAGCCGAAACTGGAACAAGTGATAAGTGATAAAAAAAAACTGACCAGCAGATGGCGGTAATGCACCACAACCCCACATATCAGCTCCCGGTGCACCCGAAGAAGAAAACCCAGTAAAGAGGTAGTAGAAGAAGAACACAGAACACGTGATTCGCGCTATTGGAAGCAAGATGGCGGTGGCGGTGCGGAGCTTGCAAGACCAGCTCGAAAAAGCAAAGGAAAGCCTGAAAAATGTGGACGATAACATTCGTAAATTAACGGGACGTGATCCTAATGAATCGAGGTAAAAACCCCGAGTGGTTATTTAGCTTTCGGCATATTTGTAGTGATAAGCTAAGCAACGTGCTAGCAGTCAAATGACTAGCCGTATGTGTTAGCATGAGTCGGCTAGCGTTAGCCAGATAGCAAACATTACCCCCTCCCTAAAATTGCTTTGTGCTAGCTGGAACTCCGCGAACTTTCCTTACCTGTGTCCAAACCAAATAAGTGATAAATATACCCGGAATTCATAACTCTTTCTCTGGAGTGAAATATGAAACCTAGTAGGCCAGCCGTTACAAGGCCCTGCAGGCGTCGGTCGGGTGTCAGCACAGATGTATTATATAGTACCAAATGTCTCTGCTCTAAACAAAGCCGCAATAACGTTACTGCAAAAACAATGATAATACATTTTTTTCTGAGCTGTTGTAATTCAGTAGACCAGAGTTTAAGATTTTTGTGGTGAAAGGTAATGTTGTGATGACCCCTGCCTCATCCTCTGTTTACAGACCGGGTCAGATCCGTCGGCTCGGCGGCCCCATGGCAGGCCCCGGTGGAGGTAGAGGCAGAGGAATCAACCTGCTCAGGTAAGGCTGTGGTCTAGATGGCTAAATCCACCGGCATGCATGTTTGTTAAGGTAATGGTAGGTACAGGATGTGCTCTGTTAATCTGTAGAATTGCTTGACAGGATTACCACCATACAGCAGGGGCATAATTGGTGGTAAGAGCATGAGGAATTGAAAAGCACAGCAGATTTTGTGTTAGACTCTCCTGCTGCTGTTTGGTAGATCTAGCATTTAAATTATTAGGTATGATGCTCAGTTTGAGCTTGGTGTACTGAACTGACCACAATACAAACAAGAAGTATTTGTCATTTGTCATCAACATTTGTCAAAAATCGTTCTATTAATTTTCCTTTATATTTGTTGGTAAAACAAAAACTTAAGTAGGAATAAGAGAAAACTAGATCTGACAAAACATACGCAGGTCATTGATTTGTTCCAGCTGACAATAAATTCTCTATAAATCACACATTTATTGTCATTAAGTGCTGCCTGCTTACTCTAACCACTGTCTCTGTGTCCTCTCCCAGGCGTAGTCTCTCAGACATGGGAAGCGGCGGCCCCCCTGCCAAGCAGAGGGACATCGAAGGAGCCCTGCTGAGGTGAGCTTTTATTTTATTTAATTTCATTTACATGTTTGTTTGTTTGTTTCTATACGCGTGTATCTGACGTGCTAACATTTCAGCTACAACGATTGTAAAACATCTCATGTAGATTGAAACAAACGTATTGACTGGTGCAACTACTCAAACACAAGTAATTTAAGTCGTTAAAATAGCCTATTCAGATTCTCTGATTTTGAAGCTTTGGTCTGTCCTCAGTGGAGAATGTAGAACTCCACTCAGTTATCCAACAGAATGTCACTAGTTTAATAACTGAATTTAATGCTGATGTTAGGAAGTATACCACTTGCTGGTATTGCTCAAGCAGATCCAAATTGTTTCATTTGAACAAATTCCATAGACTGCCTCAGGCCAAACAGCAGTCAGAGGATATGACAATATTTACCCTCTTGTTCTGTGTTTGTTTTGTTGCTGCCTTTCAGTTATTTTTGTACCTTTTTCCTGTGTACAGATCACCGCCCTGGCTTATGTAATTGAATCACTTTGATTCTTCATATCCTGACAGCTGTGAGAGCTGCAGGTGATATATTTGCATAGATTGTGAAGTGTCTTATCTTTTTACGTGTCTGCAGGCTGGCAGGGGACCAGAGGGCCAGGAGAGACATGCGCCACGACAGCGACGCCGAGGACGATGACGATGTCAAAAAGGTAAGAATAAAGAGTTTATGTCTTCTGTGTTGGTAGTGCTGTTCTTCTGTGGGAGAAAAGGTTATGTTTTGGATTGACAAAAAACCGTAGGCAGGTTGACAGGCAGCTCAGAGTATTCTGTCAGAAATAGACTGTCGTGATTGTCACATTTAAATGTCAAATATTAGAAGAAGATAAGACATTCAGCGTTTTGAAAGACAAACAGACCTAACAAATTGGTTTGTTCTCCTTCATGTTTTCTCTGTCCCTCAGCCGGCGTTGCAGTCGTCTGTAGTAGCTACCTCCAAGGAGAGAACACGCAGAGACCTCATTCAAGATCAAACCATGGATGAGAGGGGCAAACAGAGGTATGACAGCATACGCTATGAGCCCACAATCCTGACATTCAAAGCTGATGACTGCCATGAGGTTTTATAGTCACATTTGTTGAATTGCACCAGCAAAGAAAGAAAATGGGGACTGGCACACACAAAAATATTTATCATTGTGCGGCTGAAACCTGCAATTGTGTGAAATGGTGTTTGTGTGTTTTCTTGTTCAGGAATCGGCGTATGTTCGGCCTGCTGATGGGGACCCTACAAAAATTTAAACAAGAGTCCAACGTCTCCACAGAGAAGGTGAGGAAAATCTGTTCAGTTTATCAGTGAACTGTTAAGCTGACTGTCATTGAAGAGGCCAAACAAAGCAAATAAACAGACACCCTCAGTAGGAAACAGAGGTATAGATGAATCCGAGGAAGGACTGAAAGTAAACAAGACGCTGGTACTGCGGTGTCGTCTCCATATAATATCTTTGTCTGTTTATTATCTAAGGCAACTATTTATTTAAGTTAAATGGACCAAGCACAGACGCATTTGGCTGAAAGTCTCCACCACACCGGCAACTCTGTTTGTTTTGTTTGTTGGGAGTGAATTTTATTTATTTTTTATTTTTTGGCAGACAGTCAAATGCCAACAATTGTCATCAGTTAACTGAGATAATTCAGAAACCTGTTCTGCTGTCACTGCTGACTTGCCACTGCAGTAATGGCAGTGCTGCAAGATGGCAGAACCCACGGCGGTCACCAGAATTGTGTATATTAAGAATTGTTCTTCATACTGGCTAATATCATCCAACAAGGCAAAGACAACAAACTGCCCCTGAAATATTTTTATCTAATTACACTTTGACCTAGGTCCTGAATTAGATTGGTCACTGAAACCAAACTGATCAACGAAAGAAAAAATGGGTTGATTTATGTTCTCTGATTTTATAAATAAAAAAGTAATGGATGAGAGCAGGATTTTTATGCTGGGGAAACCCAACTGCTGACACAGTATTTACACAATACAATTTCCATGCTTGTGCACTACCACTGTTTATCTTCCTCTTAAACTCTTCCCCTCCTTAATCCCGTCACTGTTTTTTTGTTTGTTTGTTTGTTTTTGCTTTTGCCCCCACAGCAAAAGCGACGTTCAGAGATTGAGCAGAAGCTTGAGGTTCAAGCTGAGGCTGAGAAAAAGAAGGTGGAGAGTGAAAAGAGGGAGCTGTTTGAAGAGAGGAGAGCCAAACAGACTGAGCTGAGGCTACTGGAACAGAAAGTGGAATTAGCTCAGCTGGTAAGAAAATGCTTCTGAACAAGATTTTGGAGCCGGTAGAAACAAGAGACATTGAGATCTAAAAATGAAAGCATTGGACAGGTGACTGGAATATCTACATGTCTGTGAAATTTTAAGATTAGGTTATTTACAGCACTGACAGATTGTTTGTATTCAGAGATGAGTGGTTTAGGAAAGGAATGCAAAGATATGTTGTCATGTTTGGAGAGAGTTTGTATTTAACCTTCTCTTTTCCTTCACGGCACAGCAAGAGGAGTGGACAAGCCACAACAATCGTCTGGTGAAATACATTCGTACCAAGACCAAGCCTCATATCTTCTATGTGCCTGGAAAAATGTGCTCCGCCTCACAGAAACTCCTCGATGACTCCACCAAGAAACTAAATGGTCAGTAGGGTTCTTCTTTTAGAGAATTCTTTTTAGAGAAAACTGCTTTGCATGTGTTTATCACTTTCTAACGTCTGTTGATCTCTGTTTTGGTTTTCTGGGCAGCTGTGTTTGAGGAGAGGCGCGAGGCTTTTGCCGAGCACCTCAGCAAGATGGAGTCCCGCCCCCGGCGACAGCCAAACCGTGACCAGGATGGCAACACGGCAGCAACAGGGATGGACCACTCGGCGGAGGGTAAGCCAGCAGGTCAGGTAGTCAAGGTGACAGGTAACAAGGGGATTGCAGTTATGGAGGAAGAGGAGGAGGAAGATGAGGAGGAGGAGGAAGAGAAGGAGAGGAGAAAGGAGGGGGATAGAAAGGTGAAGGAGAAGGACAAGGGTGAGGAGAGGGAGGAAAGGGAGAAGGAGGTGTTGAAGAAGGTGGAAGAAAAGGTGGAGGGAATGGAGTTGAGTGAGGAGGGGAGTGAGGAGAAGAAGGAAGGAGAGGAGGGGGTTAAAGGAGGAGAGGACAGCGAGGAGAAGGGAGAGAAGGAGGCAAGTCCAAGGTCAGAGGAGATGGAGGTGGAGGTTGGGCCAGAGCAGGCAGACAGGAGTAAGGGTGAGGGGGGAGAAACAGACAGTAAACAGGAGCCCACAGACCTCCAGAATGAAAAGACCCAGAACACCCAGTCCTCTGAACCAACTGTAACCAGCCAAGATGCACCAGACATCAGTCACCAGCCCCAGCTCAGCCACGCTACAGAGGAACCAGCAGAAAAGTCCTCTGAGGCCCAGGGATCCTCTCCACCCTTAGAACCCCAAACAGCCTTCATGGTGCCTGGGCAGGATTGCATCATCCCTGGCCTTGAGGTCCAGAACTCAGCCACTGAGACCCAGGCTGTGGAAGGGAAACCAGGGGGCGAAGCACCCCCAAAACTTCCTGACTCCCAGGAGGCCCCCAGCATTACCCCTGCACCCTCTAAGGAGGAAGAGGACGTTGGGAGAGGGAGGAAGAAGGAAAAGGAGCCAAAGAAGGGCCGCAGTCATAGCAACAGCTCCTCCTCTTCCTCCTCCGGCTCCTCCTCCAGCGGAAGCTCGTCCTCTTCCTCCGGATCTAGCCGCTCCTCTTCGTCGTCCTCATCCTCTTCGTCCTCATCATCCAACAGCAGCAGCCGCAGTCGCAGCCGAGACAGTGGCAAGCGCAAGAGGAGGCCGTCGGATAGGGCCAGGGACAGGAAGAAAGGAGAGGAGCGAGGTCACCGCAAGAGAGGAGGGAGTGGCGGAGGAGGGAGGGACTCGAAGGGATCCAAGGAGAGGAGGAAGAGGAGCGAGGAAGGGAGGGGCAGGTCGTCCCGCAGCGATAGGGAGCATAAAGATAGAGACAGGAAGGACAAGAGACGCTAATGTGGTTCTCATTCAGCATCTGTATAGTAAAACTTACAAACAAAAAACACTGAGGGAGAAATCAACTATTTACTTAAAGACACAAGACAAAGGTTTTTAAACTAGTATTTTCCCTTAAAACGCTACATAAAGGCTTATTGAGGTTTTAACAGAAGGATTTTTCTCACTGTAGGGATTTATAAATCAGTGTCGAAAAGGAAGTGGATGACTGGTCATGATTTTCCTAAGTTCTCCCGTATTTTTTACTTTGCAAAAGGAAATGTAAAGTGGACTTAAGTCAGTGGTGCATCTGTCTCTGATTGGATCCCTTATTAAACAGGTTTAAGACGGCGAGACTATTCCAGACTTGGTTATAGTTTGGTCATTTTAAATCCAGTTTAAAAAAATATTGTTGGCCTGACATGTAGGTTTTATAAAGGTCTTTGTGGCACTATGATGAAAAGCTGGTATTGAATGTTTGTTTGATTTTTTTTTTTTTTTTTTTTTCCCCCATCCCGATCATAATGCCATAGGCTGGGGTGTTGGTGGTTATGGTAGCAGTAACCATTAGCATACAGTAGTTGTGTTTCAAGGTGACGTGACAACGCTGTTAAACCTCATTTATTTCCACTATTTGATCAATGTCAAGGCCCTTGTATCGTCATTATATGGTACATGTTTGATTTGCTCAAATGCTGGTTTATGAAATCTTTTTTTTTTTTTTGTACCGACTGAGAATCTGCTTCATATTAAAGGTGAGCTATTAGTGAAAATTTGTGTGGTTTGGTATTTCTTTCTCACATTGGGCTACAACTGTTTTCAGCATCATAATTATTCATCATTATTTTCCTTTTTTTTTTTCAATCGTTTGGTCTGTTAAATGCCAAAATACAAAGTCTCATCACATCCCAGCGTCTATGGTTACATATTCAAACAGTCTGTCTGACCAACAGACCAAAATCCAAAGGTAATTACGTTACAGTACTGCAAAAACAAAACAAAACAAATCCTTCCATTTTGATCAGTTATCTATGGTTTGACAGTGTTCTGTTCATCAATTGATCATTTCAGCTCTAGTATGTATGTATGTATGTAGCATCTTTTTAACTTGGCATTTCAAGACCAATAATCTAATATCTGATCTTACTGTTTCAAAGACAGAGTTTTGTATAAAAATCGAGGAATTGAAGTTCAAAAGACAGTTCAGAAGGAATGGAAACTCAAGCAAAATTAAGAAAGACTGTCCAATAAAAGAATGTTTCAAGAAGGGACTTAAGAGATCACGGATTCAGCCGATCTGATCGTTTATCCCTCCAATGCCTCAGGGCCCTGACTGCAAACGCTCTGTCCTCTTTGGTATTCAAGCGAGCCTCTGGAAAAGGCAATACCCTGAGGATCTCAAAAGTACGTACCAGTACACATGGAACTGAGAGGTCAGAAATGAAGCAGGGATAGAGGCCATTAAGAGCCTTAAGAGTAATCAGTAAAATCTTAAAATGCATTCTACCACATATGGAGGGCCAGTGAATAGAGGCCAAAACTGGAGAGATGTGATTACGCCCCTCTGTTTGGGTTGAAAAGGCTGTTGCAGTTATTTGTGATGAGATGAAGGAATCTTTAAAAGTTCAGTTAATTTATATTTTTGAATTATTTCCAAGATGATAAATGATTGCATAAGCTTTATGTGCTGCTCAAAACATAAATTCCTGTCAAATCACACACCAAGATTCCTTACAACAGGCTTAATATGATCCAACAGGGGACTAGCCAAAGACAGAATTTGGTCTGTCATGTGCTGGTACCCAATGACTGTACATCAGCATGGCTGGAGTAGGGGCTCATTCCAAAGGCTCTCTAAATGTGATCATCTGAGGTGTCAGGCCCCTGGCAGCAGTCATGCAGTCAGCTTTGCCCTTTGTCCAACTTAAAAGCAACAGTATTAATATTTGCAACTATATTTGTGGGGGGCCTGAACACTTCATGACCAACAACACTGTCCACACGTAGTTATCCCACAAAACACAGTTTAATAGAAAAATATTGCATCCATAAACCTCAATTAAATTTACAAAGAAACAAAAGATGATTATTATCTTTAGTTTTGTTTGCTGTTCGTTTTTATCAGCAAAGGTTCAAATAACATGGCTACTTTCATGATCTAGTCCCTTTGACTCTGTCCTCAACTTTCATAGCAACTTTAATGTGCAGCATCTCCAAAGTTCCCTACATGGTTGTTTGCAGTGTTGCATCCTTGGAAATATTCAGTTCTCTCCAGTGATTTTACTCAGTTGGCAAAGACTCTTCCATCTTTAGGTCATTTCTTGTTGCTTTATTGTACAGCCTGCTGTCTGAATGCTCCATCAGTCAGAGGGCTTTTGACACATCCCTTCTCACTGTGTTGTTGATGTTGGTCAATAGTTCACCCCTGCTCTCACTGCGGCTGGTCTGCCAGGTCATTCTGCTCAAAATATCTGCAACAAAGACAAAGGAAAATTAGCATAATTACATGCATATAGTGTTTAGCACACAAGTTATATCTGACATCATTCAAAGTATAATATGTTCGTGTAATCACTCTAAACATGTGCAATATTGGTAGCTAGGACCACAAAATGTTGACAGCACTAAGTCTCTTTGTGTTGGATTTAATGCAGACAGCCCAGTTATATCAGAGTTTATGTGACCTGACCAATATAAATTACAGTAGTACAACTCAGTGGTAGATACCTGGCAACAAGACAGATGAGCAGGTTGAGAGCAGGCAGTTTGTCATCCTCCGGACTCTCCTGTGGATTCATAAAGAAAGACACATACAGATATCATCAGCTGTAATGTATCACATCACGAATCAAATTATGTCAATGAGCACACACACACCTGTGAATAGTTAACATGTAGGAGTACAGTGCCATTATCCAGTTACTCATTTTGTCAAAGAACACTGCCAGTTAGCATGTGTTGTGTGATCTACCCTGCAGTGAAGTTTAAGCACCAAAGATAGACAAAAAATTCCCCCAAAATACTGTAGATAGCAACTCGTAGGTTTCGAGCTAAGAGTACAGCAAATACACACAGGTAGTATTACACAGAGGGTGGCAGTAGTAGTTAACCACAGGCTAGAGGACAGTGGTACAGACTGAATCCTACCAGTGTGCTGCGGAGCTGAGCACATCTCCTGGCCAACTGTCTGATGCAGGAGTGGGCTTCAGGCAGCAGAGGCTTCTCCAGGCAGGCCAACAAAGCATACAACCAGCGACCCTGAAACAAACAGGTGATATAGACACACAAGAAAACAAACCATTATACAGTGATAGCCTTTCATATTTCAACTGTGGAATGGATTAGAATGGACAAGCAAAAACAAAATGTAGAAGTGTTCATTGCATACTTTATCTTGGTTAGGAGGAATAAGATGGACATGCCACCGTCCTGTTTATCTACAATGTCACAGTAGGGGGCAAAATATATCTGAATATAACTGGAAAATGTGGAGTGACTTAAAAAAAACTTAACTCACCAACTGTGGAACAAAGTGGTGTTCCTCAAACCAAGAGATTAGAATTTCCAACACCATCAGTACGGTAGACTGGACACAGAGAGATGGGAGAAAACACATATGTAATAATCAGACTGTTGAACTGATTGAGTGTGAGCTCAATGTGTAAATGAGGAAGTTATTTACCTGGTTTAGTCTGCTGACTATGCTGAGGAAGGGAGGGAAACCCACCTGAGCACAGACACATGCTTGGGTTATTATATTACATGCTCTTCTATAATTAAAAAAGAAACAGCTATAACTGTGGTCACTTTAGAGTTTAAAAGTTGTAGAATGCAGTCCAGTGTTTAAAGTGACAGATGGAAATTTCACAGATGTTTTAAGAATGTTTTTCGCATCAACTTCATTGATTAAAATCTTTCCATTAGATCTGCCTGACCACTAACAAAAACATCAGCTGCATATTAATGGTTTACTTAATGAGATGTTCTTGTTCTCTCTCTCACACACACACACACACACACACACACACACACACTTTTACCACCTTGCTATAGTCCAGTGCTGGCTCTGGTTCAGCATCTGTGTGGCAGGAAGACGTGCCCAGATAGACCATCTCTCCTAAACAAAATCTCATCCAGCCCTTCTCGTCTGTTAGCTTTGGCTGTAGGACACACGCACATAACAAATATGAATTAAGAACAAATACAATATCTCTTACTCAGTTTGCCCTGTCTTATGTGTATTTATCTACATTACATTTCAGATCAGCATTCTGCTCAAATTAAGAAATGGATGCCTTTGTGGTGATGGTAATCAGTTTTTACACTTTTCCAACTACTGAATGAACTCGGCGATCGTGCCATCTCCTTACCAGCAGCACATTATCATCCAGAGTCTGGCTGCTCCAGTGATTCCTGTTCTTTGTGATGCTCTGAAAGCAAAATACAGGACCCAAAAACAGTTTGACAGTGAAAACAGATCATGTAGTTAACATACTCCAGTGATTACATGCCTTTGCAGAACACAACTCAACCTCTGAAACTCTAAGTGCAGGGGGAGAGTGCTATGAGACAGAATGGATTTTCGTTTCTTCAACAACGGTTTTGTTGTACAATTTGGGAGATTTTGGTTTTTTTGTGTGTGTTTTGTTTTACCTGTCTGACATCTGAGAAGTTACTGACTTGGTGCTGCTGCCAGCTGAGACTGGGGCAGAAACCCACTGGAGCAGCATGGCAACCTGCCACCTGAGAGACACAAGACACACTTCTCAGACAGTTGAAGACACAGAATACATTCATCTCATCCCACTGAGTGTCATACATGCCAACATTATCCATATATCCCTTGTAGCTCAGTTAATACTTTATATAAGCAGCCTGACTACTAATAAAAAGTGGATTCAATATACTAATATCAGACCACATCAAGAGGAACGCCAAGGTAGATATTGCACTGTATGTTACAGTGTACAGGACAGTACAATGCAGTAGCCTGTATATACACATATTGAAATTCCTCACTGTACATTTACTCACAGAGGCATTGACTGTTTGTTTCTTCTTTAATTTCTTGGGGTCAATCTGAGCAACCACCACCTCTGGACATTGTGAAGCCTCCAACCTGATGAAAAGTAGACAGTATTCAAACACATGACAAACCGAACCAACCGATGCAGAAAAAAGTTGAAAGTTCCGTTCAATTTGACAGTCATTGTGTCTTTTTGTGAGTAGTGTACATGCAAGGAAAGCGTGGAAATATAAGCATTAAACAATATTTATTGTAAACTTAAATGAAAACTAAATTAAAAAATGAAATGAGTGAGACTCAAGGAAAAATATTTGTAGCTTCGGGGTGGGCCATAATAAAAAGTAAAGTAAAAAAAAATGTCACACGCCAGCCACCCCCGTCCTGTGATAAATAAAGAATAGTCCCTGAAATTGATATATCAACCTAGCTAGTTGATACGCCCTCGAATAACAATCATATTTACATTATATCCGGTGGAAGTATCAGTGTAGTACATGGCAGCAGCCCCCGATAGAGTCACATTATTCTAAACTATCCAAAGGGCAAACAGGGGAGTTGTTTGAGGTGAACTTACTGGACTTGTCGGAGGTATTCCCGGGGGTTTCTCGGCGGTCCATTCAGGTCCAGCTCCTCTGCACCAGCTTCAAACTCAACAGGCAGCAGTCTCGGCATTAGCTCCTCCACGTCCGACTTCATTTTGTATCAATTCTAAGCTAATTTCTATAATGTATGAGGCAAAATGTTGCCAAGTGCAAATGAAGCGCCGACGTACGACAGAAATATCCTCTGGCAACCAAAACAACGAATTTTTCACAGGTGGTAAAACTATTCAAAGACTAGGAAGCCATCTTGTTTGTAAACGCGAAGTGATGACGTTGTCTTTACGCGCGGCGTTGGTTGGCATGGTGATGAACGCTACGCGTGTTGTCAATTTTTCAGCTGTAGTCCGAAGTCCACAAAAAGTCCACGTTTTACCTTGCCAAAACAATTATATGTCGCCATGTTTGTTTATTTATTTCACTGTGAAATTTAAATTATAAGAGTTCCCCTTTTATGTTAAAATAAATAAAAACCTTTGACCAGTGACCAGATAATGTTTAGTATTGCAAGCAGCTCTTGGATGTTAATAATTATCCTCACGCTAGCCTTAAGCCCATATCTTATCTCAGCTCTCTTATTTAGCATTGAGTCTTCATGACAGCAGCAGCTTAGAGGCAATGTCCACTTGCCAGCACAACTGGCTGGAGTTATTTTTAAGCTATTATGGACATTTTCTCCTTGATACACTCCTGTTAAATCAACAAGAATGGCTGTTTCACAGGCTTATAAAATCCTGTGGGGTACAAGCATCTTTTTTATGATTTTACCTCACTTAAATCTGGGATTGTTGTCTGACTACAAGATCTGTGGAGATTCTGCATGTGAAAGTAAGTCCTACCTACTAATATATAATGCCAGTTTATAATAGCCTATATATTTAGTTTGTATACAATCAGCCACATTTAAAGCTTTCTTTATGATGATATTTTTTTACTGTTTTCATGCATACATTTAATCCATCTATCCAGTTCTTACTTAAATTATGTCTTTGTGTTTGTCTCTTTGCTACTACGTGTGTGTTTGTAGGCTTCATGAGCAGAGTGCAGGCCATCAGGGACCACCATGGTAAGGACTGCCGTTTCCTGAGCTTTAGACGAGGAGACACATTCTTTGTTTACCACAAACTCACTGGAAAGAGGGAAGACCTGTGGGCAGGCAGCGTGAGTTTGATATCTCCATCTATTTGCCTATATATCCGCCTTATTCTCTCTTTAAAGCAGCATATAATTAATCAACTACCAAATGTAAACAATCCCTCATCTCAGGTTCTAGGTTAAACAGATTAGTCTTGATTATAATACAGATAGTTTAGGTTTTCAGCACTGATTGGCTGAGTCATGTTAACGCTGCATCTGATAAACACAAATGTCTGAGAGCTCTGCAGTTCTTTTACTTAATGATGTGATTATGTACCATGACAGACAGAATGATAAACACTAATCTACATATTAATGTGCTGAACCAACATCACCCCTACTTGTGAGTCTTTTACTTTGGTAATCATTTTATGTAGCCATTGTAGAAGAACTGCTCTGCTTTTCAGTGACATAACATGAAGTTATTGATTAAGGTGAAAATGATTTTGTTAAAGTACTGACCCATGTGACACCATTCCTCGCACTGAATTTTAAACCATGGTAATTTGAGTAATGCTCATCCACCACTGCTTTGAGTGACCTTTGGTTTAAGCAAAGATTGAACCAATGTGAACTAACCCTATTTATTTATGTAACTGTGGAGTGTTCAACACAAATCTATACCTGAATGCACAAAAAAGTGATTGCAGATGCAGATATTTGATATAAAGTTAAAACAGATACCAGAACCACTGTGATACGAAATCCACATTGCGTCAAGAGTCACCTCAATTTTTTTTTATTTTCAAGTATCTTATTGAATTCTTAGAGTTCTTATACAGTACAAGCCTCTTTTCTGATGGGACTGTAATTCTTGTTGCTGTTTGCTTCCTCCTTCATTTTTTTCACAATGCTGTCAGGGCTTCACAGAACTGTGATCACTGCTCTGCTTCCTTTTGATTTCAGATTGACAAACAGTTTGGTTATTTTCCAAAGGATGCAGTGCAAGAGGAGCAGGTTTATGCTACTGTGGAGAAAGTAGTGGAGACACAGGTAAATAGACTTTGAGATTAGAGGTTTTGAACAAAGCAAACTCTTTCATAATAACTTTAGTTTGTGATTGTAAATCAAAATAGAATAAATAGTGAATTGGTGCAATGTTTGGTGTAGTATTTGAATCTATACAAAATAAAGCCTTATTCCTTATTTCCTCTCTTCATTCAGAAATCTGATTTTTTCTGTATGGATGAGTTTGGTTACCCCATTGACTCCAGTCATCTGGATAGTGATGATGATGGTGATGATAATGATCAGAAAATCCAAAACCAGGAGTCAGAAACCACCCAAACCACTCTATACACCGATGACACAAATGCTGAAAGTCTACAAACATCTGAAGATCCTTCTACAGAATCTCCAGTTTCAACACAGGCAACTGAGGCCACACTGACAGAAGAGGACGAAAACAAAAATACTGGTGACGCTGCTGCCAGGACTCACGAGGAAGCACAGGAGACTCCTGCAGCTCCGAACGAACAAGGTGGGTCTGCTCCCTCTTCCTGGCTGGGTTCTTCAGTGACAGGATGGTTAGGTCTTGCTAAAGAGGAAGAAACTGAAAATTTGGCTGACGGAGAGAAAGAAGATGAGGGAAAGGAGATGCAGGCCGGAGCTTCTGTCGCTTCTTCAGTGACAGGGTGGCTGGGGTTGGGAGGAGATGGAAAACCTGATGATGCTATAGAAAGCAGAGAAGAAGACGGAGAAAGTGATGATTCTATTACTTCAACCATGACCGGGTGGCTTGGCTTTGGAGGAGAGAAAAAAACGGATGATTCAGTAGAAAAAGAGCAAGGTGAAGAACGAGACAATGAGGAAGAACCAGCAGAGAAATTCAGGAGCAGGAGGATGTCTCTAGATTTAGAAGGCAGCCAATTACATGAAGAGGAGAAGAAAGAGATGGGGACATTGGGTTGGCTAGGAAATGGACTGTCGAGTACGCTGGGGTTTGGCATTACTGATCAGGAGTCAGGACGTGAGACAACAGCTGAAATAGAAGCCAAGGAAGACGAACAGCCAGAGCCTGCTTCTTGGTTGGATATGGGGATTGGGGACATGTTAGGCTTTGGGAATGACAAGAGTGAAGTTGACGAGAGCACAGGAAGTGGTTTAAAGGAGACAGAAGAGGACATAACCTTAGAACAACCAACAAGCTCAGAGAATATGGATACCAGTCAATCACAACCTGCACTGACAGAGGAGATAACTACAAATGAATTGGAGGTGGAAGAAACTCAGAATGACCAAGATGCCCCATCAGAGATTAGAGTCAGTGCTGACAGTGATAATAATGATATAAGTACTTCAGACAGTAGCAAGGATAGTGTCTTCCCTGAAGATGCAGCATCCAAGATTGATCAAAAAGATATTACGCCTCAGACCGAGTTAGAGAGAACGCCCAAGGCTGTAGGTGAAATGTCTTCGAAGCTCAACAACAGTGAGGAAGAAGAGGAAGATAATGTTTCAGATATTTACAGAAGAGAAGAGAAAAATGTCCTAGACTTGGAAAGATCAGAAGAAATGGAAGGTAAAGATCATGAGATGCCCAAATCAATAGAGAATGAGAGCGAGGATGAGAACAGAGAGCGAGGGGAACAAGACATTAAAACTGCAAGTGACACTGATCAGGGTGTTTTTACACAATCTGACATAAATTTAGGGCCTGATGTGAGCTTTGTGGATTTAACTTCAAACTCCATGGGAGGATCTGTAGGCGAGGCTGAGGACAAAGCAGATGACATTGTTGAGGAAGTTGCCGAAATCCCAAATCAGATCAATCAGAACACAGAGGAATCCACAGATGCATCTATAAAAATTAGTGTAAGTAGTCATGAAGGTGAAAGGAATGATGCACAAACAGATGTTCTTCACAGAGAAATTCCCACGACTCAGACTGATGACTTAGCAGAACAAAGTCAAGTCAGCAGAGGTGGAGAGAGTCAGCCTTTCTTATCATCAGGCGCAACTGTGGAGAGAAATGAACCAGTCTATAGTGAAGATGACAGTTTACCTGCTCACAGTGTGGAAACCAGTGTTGAACACTCAGATTCACTTGCTATGATTGATAGTAATACAGATACAGAAACACAGCAGGGTGAGTTAGGACTGGAGGGGGAGCTGCACCCTGTTGAGGACAGCTCTCAGGAGTTTGACTCATCCAATTATACTGATAGAGGTACTGAAATGATGAATGAAAATGCCTCAGAGGAGGACAGAAGAATGTTTTCCACTAGTGAGAGCACAACACAGATGGAAAACAATGCAGATCAGGACTCATATCTACATGTGCAACAAGGGGCCACACAAAGTGCTGGTGATGAACATGAGCTAAAGGAAACGGTTAAAGACACCGAGAAAGACAGTGAGGACAAAATCCAGACAGTTCAAACTGAGAAAGAGACAATAGAGACTGAGAGTGATGAAGAAGAGGAGTCAAAGCAAGGGGAAAAGGAGGGGGAGAGGGAAGCGATAGAGGAAGAGGAGAAACTGGAGGAGTTAAAGGAGGTAGGGGAGATAAATGCACAGGAAAAACAGCAGGAAGTGGAGGAGGAAAAGCAGAGTGAGGTCGAAGAGCTAAAGGAAGAGGAGAAACAGGAGGAGGTGGAGGAAAAGGAACAGGAGAGGGTAGAGGAATTGGAGAAGGAAGTGGTGCATGAGTTGAGGGAAAAGGAGAAACAGGAGGAAGTGGACGAGATAAAAGAAGAGGACAACCAGGACGAGTTGAGGGAGTTAAAGGAAGAGGAAACTCAGGGGAAGGGAGAGGAGTTGAATGAGAAGGAGAAAAATGAGGAGATGGAGGAAGTAGCAGTGGAGAAGATGCAGGAGGAGATGGAAGAGTTAAAGGAGGAGGAGAATCATGAGGCACTAGACGAGTTCGAAGAAAATAAGGAACAGGAGGAAGTGGAGGAGATTAAAGAAGAGGACAACCAGGAGGGGGTGGAGGAGTTAAAAAGAGAGGAAACTCAAGGGGAGGGAGTGGAATTAAATGAAAATGATAAAAATGACAAGATGGTGGAAATGATGGGAGAAAAGAAGCAGGAGGAGATGGAGGAGCTAATGAAGGAGGAGAATCAGGAGGTGGTGGAGGAGTTTGAAGAAAAGAAGGAACAGGAGGAAGTGGAGCAGATTAAAAAGGACAACAAGGAGCATGTGGGGGAGTTAAAGGAAGAGGAGAAGAAGCAGGAGGAAGTGGAGGAATTAACAGAGGAGGAAAGGCAGCAGACAGAAGAGTTAACAGAAGAGGAGAGCAGGGAGTTAAATGGAGAGCAAGTACAGTCTCATTTAGAGGTGGAGATAGAAAACACCCTCCACTCTTTCCCTCACACTCAGAAAGACATTGACAGTCCAGAATCAGACAGCAACGAGAAGGAGACACAAGACGAGGACGGCTCAAAATCTGTGTTCTCCGAAACATCCACAGAAACTGAAAAGAGACAGACTGAAAACCCACAGATGGAAGAACAGGAGAGAGGGGGAGAAAAACAGACACAGGAGAGGATGGAAGAGGTGAAGGATAAAATGGCACAGGAGGAGGTTGAGGCGAAGCAGGAGATGGAGAATGTGGAGGATGAGAGGAAGGGCAAGGAGGAAGAGAGGGGCCTTAAATGCTCAGATGAGCTTTGTCTACAATCGAGTGAAGACGGATTTGCGAGGGACAGAGATGGAAATGATTCTGCAGATAGGTTGAGCTCAGGAGATGAAGCAGCAATGGAAGCAGAAAAACAAAATCCAATGGCTGACAATGATCAAATATTAGCAGACAGGACAGGAGTGAGTCAAACGGTACCAGCTGAAAGCATGGAGAGAGATGAGGCCGGAATGCGGGAGGAGGAGGAAAAGAGAGATGATGACGAGAAGGAAAATGATCTTCTTTATTCAGGTGAGAGTGGCCAAAACAGCCTTCCTGATCAACTGTCATTCGGCCAGACAGCTGAGAGCAAAAAAGATGATCAACTGGATTCTGGCGAAGCAGACAACACTGACCTTTCTGATGCCAATAGGCTCCATCAGGGGGATACAACTGAGCCTGAGGACACTGGAACCAGCAGCAATGGGATTTACACTGAGAGGAAAACAGAGCCAATTCACTCTGGTCATGAGACATACTCAGAGGAGGACACTGTCAGGGAAGAGACAGAGATAAACATGAGGCATGCCGATATGCAGGTGATGAGCCAGCATCATAATACAATTGATTCTGAATTCAGGACAGAGGGAGGAATAGATTTAACAGTTTCGTCCAGTGACCCTGTGATATCTGAGCAAACTGTTCTTTCTGATGGTCGCAATAAAGAGACAGCAGAGACTGGAGGTGGAGGCGCATTCGGCCTTTTCAAAAACGCCTTCAGTTATTTCAGCCAAACACCTGTCGCTGAAACTGAGGGATCCACAGAACCTGCCCCAAGTTTGGATTCTAACACAGGTGAGGCATCCAATGCACAGACCTCTCTGACTCCTCAACAAGAACTGGATTCAACCACGGATCCAAGTCAGGATTATATACAAGAGTCACACACAGAATCTCCCATCACAGTGTCACAACAGCAGCTGCAGCCTTCTCCTCCCTCTACAGACACTCAGACATCCTCTCCATCCCAAACCCAGACCCATTCTCATCCCACAGAAAGCCCCCTCCAAACAAAACCCCCAACCAAACTTTACAAGAGCCTCCTCACCTACATAAGCGCGGATGAGACGACAATTTTGACAGAACTCTTTGGGCGACACAAGCTGCAGTTCTTGGATTACATTTTAGGAAGCTCAGAAACCACGACAGATGACCCCGATAATGATGAATCGATATTGTTGGATATAGAAAGACTTCTGCATTATCACAGGGAGACGCTGGTCACTCCTAGCATGAAGCTTGCAGATGCTCCGCAGGAGGATAAAGGAAAGACCAGAGCGCTCATCGCACTTCAGAAGCTAGAAATGCTGTTGGCAAACGTGAGAGAGACTTTAAGCACAGGTGAATCAGACATCAGTAACACAAACCATCAAGGTTTCAAAGATCATGGCTGACATCAATGATACTTTAAGTTAATCTGATATTATTTCTTTGGCATGTGTTTTTGACTGGCATTGATCAGAGTGCATGTGTTTCCCTACTGAATACAGCTGAGGACAGCTGTGTTGGTGGATCCTGCTCAACCCACAGCAACAATAAGGAAATGGCCACTGAGGAAGACAACAATGTTCAGAGAGATGAATGGATGGGGCTGGACAAACTTAGTGGAGGTACAGGAAATGAGAAAAGAGGTGAAACAGGGAAAAGAAGTGAAAAAGAGAGAGTGTCCTCTGAGTCCCATCCTCACATTCAGCCAGGACCACCAGAGTCACTGGAAGGTATGGATGACTCAAGTATCCCTCAATCAAAAAGGATTTAATGATGATTCAAAGAAACTAAGCAATAACATATGAGAAGGAATGCTACTCACCCTGCTGCATCCTCATGCCAGCAACAGCCTGGAACATAATGACATGGTCAAAACACTATTTACTTTTGTTTTTGAAGAAGAAGCCTACATTAATACATTAAAGATAAAAGCTTTGGCTCGAATTCTAATAATGTATAATTGTGATAAAGTGAAAAGCTAATTTTTTTAATTCTGTAATGTCTGCTCTAACTCCAGGGGCAATGAAGCAAATTAAGGACTTTGTTCTTCTGATCACTGAAGACACAAACACTCATGTTCATGCAGTGAGGGAGCTCTTCATATGGCTTACTGTACAGGTAAGAGTTGTAGGTTAAATGATCAAAGCCAGAAATGCAATTTGTTTGTCAGTTGACAATCAACTACAACCCTGATTCCAACAAAGCTGGGACACTGTGAAAAGTGTAAACAAAAAAAGAGTGCAATGATTTGCAAATCCTTTTCAACTTATATTCAACTGAATACAGTACAAAGACGAGATATTAAATGTTCAAAGTGATAAACTTCATTGTTTTTTGTAAATATACACTCAACTCTGGGTTAGATGCCTGTAACACAGTCTAAAAAAGTTGCAACAAAAGGCTGGGAAAGTTGTGGAATTCTCAAAAAACACCTTGAACATTTCACAGGTAAATCGATAACTGATAACAGATTTAAGTTTCATTATTGGGGCATCCTCGAAAGGCTCAGTTGTTGACAAGCAAGGACGGTGCCAGATTCACCACTTTGTGAAGAACTGTGTCAGCAAATAGTCCAACAGTTAAAGAGAAAATTCTCTCAATGCACATTTGCAAGAAATTTTGTGAGTTCACTATCCACATCCATAATATTGTCAAAAGATTCAGAGAATCTGGAGAAATGTCTGTACATTCTGTAATGAGTGTTGTTAAAAGAACAGGCTGTCAGACAGTGGTTAACATACAACTGTCCCAATTTTTTTGGAACATGTTGCTAGTATCAAATTCAGAATGAGTGTTGATTTACCAAAAACAATAGTTTATGAATTTGAACATTATATTTGTTGTCTTTGTACTGTATTGAATTTAATACACCCCAAAAAGGATTTGCAAATAATTGCGTATTGTCTTTATTTATATTTTACACTTTTTGAATTGGGCTACATGGCTACAATGATGCATGGCTGCATCATCTTTCAGGTTCATTCCTAACAACATCAAATATAACTTACAGAGGTAAACCTGTTGTGTTTGAGAGGGATGTTTCATCATTGTACAAATAGTGCTGTAAATATGTGAATCAATCATTAAAATCCTAACAGATTTAAAACAATCGCTTTTTACTTGGTGAAAAAAGTCAAATGCAAAAACATTATTTAGATTAGATATTATGACTAAAATCAAGGCAGGATCCATTTTGTTCCTGTTTAGTTTTAACATGTTTTGTCAGTAATTCAAAGTTTACAGGTATGGCTAGTTTTAATTCATTTGTAGGCTTTCTTTGGGTCCCTCTGGGTGGCCATTTGACCTAAGGACCCTCTGACACACCTTCAGACGTCCATACAGCTGTTGTTTAAGTGTATGCATGCTGTGGATCTGGTTCTTTAAGACACTGAACTTTTGACATGTTGATGTGACTCTGCCTGCGTCTCAGCTGTCAAGCTGACCTGGTCCCGTTATCCCCACTCACATTCTTTAGTGCTGGTGGGTCCATTACACACATTGGGCCAGCTGGCAGCCAATCTGCTCTAAAGGCAAACTGTTTCAAATGTTTTAAAAGGACTAGATTCTCTTGTTTCAAATGGACGAAAACGACGCTGAGTCGGTGAGTAGGCTACCTTTTCAAACATTTGGTGACTGAGTCAAGTCTTCACTGAGGTATGCCCTACTTAGACCAGCTTGTTATTACCCTGCCGCCGTATATCAACACAGGTGACACATGGACATGAGCTGCTTGAGAAAGATGCCTTTTTGTATAAAAACATTTTATGTTAAGTTTGAGATACGTATGTAAGTTATTCTGGAGATTGTCAAGTACGACATTGAGGGCTCTCCATTTTGCTTAGTGACACCTGTTTCACTTGGTGTCACTTTAAAAGTGCTCCGATGTGCCAGTGTGGCATTTTACAATTGGTGACGTTGCGGTTGAACCATTTACACTGGCGGGGGTGTAATTATATCTACTTGAGCCTGCGAGTGCTGAAAACAATGTAAATGTATTTCTCAAATCTTCAGATATATTTTACACATCTTATTATCATCTTCTGAAGCAATACTAGTCTAGTGGAATCTTTACGAGGAGTATATAGAGAAAATACAACATTCTCCACCCCTACGACGTGCAATTTGACGTGGTCCACTCTCGAGCGTCAGTGTTGTGAATAGGATGTGAAATCGCCGCTAGCCCGGGTAGATGGCTTTAGTTTCTGTTCCTAATGTCAGTTTTAAATGACAGATATTAATTTAATTATCAGATGAAATAGTTGGGAAATGGCGGAACATACGGCGAGCGACCAGTTGGCCAGCAAAGCGGTCGACTTCCAGGCGACGGCGGAGACTTACTACAGTATCGCCGTGGAGAAAGTGAAGGATGTACGTTATGTGGCAGGTTTCGTTAGCATTTCCTAACTAGCCGCCGCAGCTGATACAACGTAGCGTTACCGGATTGTCAAGCAGTAGAGTACAGCTCATTTGTTATGGCTGAGTACATCTTTTAATGTTGGACAGCTCATGTTTGACTACATGTGTGTCGTGTCAGTGCTGTAAATCAGCTGTCAAAACTACAATGAGATATTCAGTCGCTTTCTCAGTGGTGTTTGTTATACTTCCCAGAGTTAGCTTGTAATAGTTAGCTAGCTAATTGATAGTAACGTCAGTAAGTCTGGTCAGGTGTTGCTGTGCTTTCCTGTTGTTTCTTATCTTTAATCTTAAATATGGCATGTGTTTTTTAAACATTTAATCCTAGTAGATGACTCTGTTACTGCTTTCTAGAAGTTACTATCTACGTGTACTTAGTTTCTTTAACAACTGTCTAATAAACTGTTAGGGCTGGGTAGTCAGGGATAACTACTTGAAATACCAGCGAACACAAATTTGAGCTATACATTCAGTGGTCAGTTGAAAGAACATTAAAACAACTTAAAGATGCTTTTTAGAAGTGTAAGGAGCATAATCCTGACCTCTGAAGCAACAGCTGTTTTGTGGGTCTCTGACTGCTAGGTCTCTCATTTTTCATTACATTCACCGCAATTGATTAGAAGTACTTTGCAGGGCAGTCAGGCAGCACTAAGAAGCCATACATCCACAATAAATATTCTATTGTGTAAAATCCAGTAAGTTAAATAGAGTGAATCATGTGTTGTTCCCAGACATACAAGGATCTCACTTCTTTTTAAAAGTTGTTCACCAAAACCAACTCCTGAATGATCTCTCCTCTTTATTTAGGTTGTATCATCACTGCCTGATGACATCAGACCGGGGCCAGACCTGTACGGGGTGCCATGGGAGCCAGTCATTATCTCCAGTGTGGTGGGGATGGTGACAATACTGTTGTTCACCTGTAGATGTTATAGTTCTGTGAGTACACAGCCATGTATATACAGTACGCACCAATGTCCACCAACATACTTTTGGTTCGGACATAGACACAAAGAGACCTCATTTGTTCCTTTGACAATTGGCTCATTTATCAACTGATTGGATCCCTTTAATGCAGTAGCAATGAGATTGTACATTTGCTGATGGTATGCCACAAGTGGTTCAGAATTATATTTTATCTCGGCGTCACTCCTAATGACTACCTGTTTATTGTTGTTTCCTTCTTATTTCCCCACAGGTAAAAAGCAGAATGTATCGAAGTAAGTTCTCACTACTTACTCTTTGCTATCACATTTTTGTGACTTGACAGAAATAAAATGAATACACCACTAATTGCTTTCAATCTCCCTCTCTTTTTTTTTTTTTTTTTTTTTTTAAGAAATAACTGAAAAGTAGTTTGAATAAACCCTGTATTCCCTGTTTTCAGGTAAAGAGCGGTGGATGGCTGGGCAGGTTGCACAACTGCTGGATGAGAAATGTAAAGTCCTTGAGACTCTCAGCAAATGTCAGCAAGAGGTTAGTGTCGCCCCTACCGACTGGTGCCATACTTATGGTGTCTGAGACGTAATCAAAATCGTTGCGAAATCATTGCAGAAAATTGGCAACATAAGCTCAAATTCTGATGAAATGCATTTTTGTTATGGTCAGCATGAGCCTGCTTTAATTTACTGAAATGTATTTCCTCACGATGTGTCATTTACAGTATGATGACCTGGAGAGCTCCCTGAGGGACAGCGGCGTCTTGGCCCAAACTCAAAAGACAGAACATCTGGAGGTAAGTCAGACAGAAAAAAAGAATTCAAGGGAGATAAAGTAATGTCAAACAACCTAGAAACCAAAACCATATTGTTAAACTATGGACTTCTTTATAGTGTTTTGCTGAGAGTTTATTGTTATTTATCATATGTGACCTCAGTCTGTTAGATATGTTTTCAGTCTATGGTATGTTTTAAATGATTTATTGAACAAAACTGCAGAGAGTTCTTGATGTATTTCATTGTGTGCACATTGACAGCTCCCAGGTTAGGTTAGGACTTTATAAAAAGTTAGTAACCAGGGACCAGACTATAAGCAGTGCACGACAAAGCTATGAAAATCACAGACACAGTTCCAGAACCCCCCCACAAAATTAGCACATGAGAGTGAATCTGGAGTCTGCTTTGAGTCTGTCTTTTTCACTGGCAATAATGTTTACAAACTGTAACCAACAACTCCTGCATAGTATACCTTACAGTTAGACTTGTAATAAGTGATTTTTTTCGCCACTTGGGGGCAGTGGATACCAGTTGTGAGCACAACATTGACACTGTCTTTCAAGTTGATGTTATTAACTTGTTCGCAAACAGTTGCTTATTTACACATCCATTAGTTAGGGAGCAACATTATCATTTACCACCTGGTCATTACAGTGGTGTGTTTTTAACCTCTACCAACTCCTGTGGGAAATATGTGGCTCTTCAGCTGCTAATAACTCCACTGTGTTCACCAGCTAGTATCTAACTGTATCTGTGCAACAACAACACTATAAAAGCAGTGAGAGTGAACCAAAACAGTAAAGTTGTGGACAGAACAGCTGAATAATGAGTTGAAACTCACTGTAAAGCCAAAGGGGTGTTGCAGATTCAAGTGATAATTATCTTTAGGTTTGTCACTATGAACAACTACTTTGATATTGTCAATTGATGCATTTTTCTTATAAAAAAAATAATGATAACAGCCGCTTAAAAACATTTTTTAACTGCCTTACCAAATTTGGAAAGATGATTAATCACATTTTGACGCTGTGATTAATGCGCTCTCACTCCTTTGCTCTTACCTGAAAGACTTTTCTGTTTACACCTCATTTTTTTCTTCCTCCTCCAGGTCAAAGCCAGACAGTTGGGACATGCTAAGAAAGAGCTGGAGAGGGATCTTAAACAACTGAAGGATCAACTGGAACAACAAAGAGAACACAGGATGGAGCAAGAAAAGAGAGTAGGAGCATACACACGACTATCAACAATACCAACGATAACATCTACAATTTTGATTCACGAATCACATCTGGTGTGAAATTGACAAGGTGAATTATGTTTTTTGGTGATCCTTCCAGATAACAGTGCTTGAAGAGAGCATGAAAATGTTTGAAGAAGAAATCAAAGACCTCCAGTCACAAGAAGAGCAGGTACCGTCACCTAACCTCTCTGTATCTTTACATTCTTGTCCTCTCCTCTTTGCTGCTTTGTCTTTTCCTCCTGTGCTCTGTACCTCCATCTTTTTCATGACATTATTGTTGCCTGATTGTCTCCAGGCACAAACCACTCTGAAAGTGTACAATATGAATAGTGACAGACTGCAGAGGAATCTGGAAACAGCTGGAGAGGAGAACACACTGCTGCAGGAAAGCAACGCTCAGGTAGGATGCTGCACACACATGCTTTAAGTACTGCTGAACCATTTTGTTCCATTTAGTCCATCCAGTCACATTATGTTCTAGATTTCTGTTTTTTTCTGTGAATTCTTTACAACCCGTGTACACAGTATTGCTGAAATCTGATCTGTTCTTGGCATAATTCATATCTTTGTCCTCCCTTCTCTGTCTCTATTCTCTGTGTTCCTTCTCTTTGTCTCTGCAGTTGAGGCAGCAGGTGGAGGGATGGGCAGAAAGAGTGAGTGAGTTGGAAGCTGAGATGAGCAGGTGTGAGGCCGCCCATAGCGGGATGCTGCAGGATGTGGCCAACAAGGATGAGCGCATAATGGTATGACTGGTTCTAGCATTGCTCATAGTATATTCTTGCTAGTTACTGTATAATATACCATTCATTTTCAAGTAAACACTGGGTTTAAATAATGGAAATATCTCAAGAGCTACTACAGAAGAAGACTGCAAATTGATGTAAAAGATTAACTGAAGCTAATTCATCCAGTTATATTACTTTCTGTTGTTAGAAATAAGTGTGACACCAAATACGTGCATGCTTCCAGTCCTTGACAGATCGGCTGCTGAGGATGAAAGGTTGGGATTCAGACTTGGAGGAAGAGGAAGGTGCGGAAGGAGGAGAGAAGGAGACATCCAATGGCACAGCAGGGAGAGGAGGAGAGAATGGACGAGAAGATATTGTGGACACACAAGGCCATCTCCAGAAAGTCCAGAAACTTATCTATGCTGCTAAGGTATTTGACATATTGGAGACAGGCACACAGTGTTGATGACACTGAAGGGTTTGGAAACTCTCCGGACTCATTCATATGAAACACAACTGTACACTTTACTCATTTCCTACTAATGTTGGTTTTATTTTTGTGTCTAGCTAAATGCAGACCTCAAATCAGTAGATGAAGACAAGGACAGAATATTTGCAAAACTCAACGATGAAGTCAAAGCTAAAGAAGACCTGCAAGGTGAGTCAACTTTACTCTGTTTTATGCAGATGGATATGTAAAAGATATCTGATACAGAACAAACAAGTCTGACAAAGCCCATGTTTACATGATAATGTTATGAATCTGTGCAACATATAAACATCTTTGTGTTTGTTTTTATTTTTCCCTCTAGTGAGCATTAAGGAGATGAATAATGAGAAATTATCTCTGCAGTCAGACACTGAGCAGTACGCCGATCAGGTAGTTGACCTCAACTGTATATTAGTGCAATAATTTGTTAAATATCAACATCCAAAAATCCACATTCATTTGCTTTAGAATTCATTCCTCTTCTTCTTGTGTTCAGGTCCAAAGATTACAGCAGAAACTCCAGATTATGACAGAAATGTACCAGGAGAACGAGCTCAAGCTGCACAGGTACAGTATAGACATACAGATAAATGTGCAGAAATAACTGTAGTAGTCGTCCAGGATTTTGATGAGTGTGTGTGTTTGCAGGCTGCTCACGGTGGAGGAGAAGGAGCGCATGCAGAAAGAGGAGAAGTTAAATAAGGCAGACAAAAACATTGCATTGGCCATGGAAGAACTCAGCAATTATAGGTAGGTGTTTCCTCAAAGTATTACCAAATACACTGGCAATGCACGATATGCATGATACATTTGTAGAAACACCTGTAGAGTCTCACCTGTATGTAATTTTTTCTGCAGACAACGAGCAGAAGAGATGGAGGAAGAGCTGGAGAAAAGCAAACAGTCTTACCAGACTCAAATATCGGCACATGAGAAGAAGGCTCACAATAACTGGGTCAGTAAAACACCTCAAAAACATGGAATGAAAAAAAATTAGGGTCTTCTTCTTCTTCTTCTTTTTTTTATTTACAACCAAATAGATGTCAGTTGATGTTGTTGTGGCTGTGGTGGTTTGTTTCTCCATTTCCTCTCTTTCACTGCAGCACACATCTACTGGCACTCGATCAGGGGTTTTTTAAGCCCTATTTGCACGTTACTAGTTTTACAAGGGGACCTCATGATAATGATTAGAAATGATTCCCACTACTTTTGTGTTTTGTTCTGGGCATTTGCACATGATAAGCAAAGTCTGTATTTTTTATTCAGACTTACTGACATTATCCCCCGGATATGATGTTGAGGCTTTGCGTAACATCCACATCTATGCTGTATAGCAAGATGAGCCTCCTGAATAAGTTGTATATTGTGTCATTCCTACCAGAGGTCTCCAGGTAATACTAGACCTGTGTAATTAAGGCTTTAGTCTATAATGTTATGAGTGCTGGATCCAGTTAACTTAATGTTGTACACAGATCTTAACTGTATCTATATCTATGCACGTGTCATGTTTTGTTACTGATCTTGGCTCGATGTTTTTTAGCTGGCAGCCCGAGCAGCTGACAGAGACCTATCAGACATCAGGAGAGAGAACGCTCTGCTCAGACAGAAGTAAGCATACAATAACTAAACTTGAATTAATAAAAGGTTAACATGTACTTAAAATTGTCTCTTTAGAGCGTATTCGTGTTTATGGACCATGAGACCAACAGCGGTGGAATTTTTAAAATTATTCTTAATTCCATAGAAATATTTGAGATGTTTTCATCTGTTCTTTGTATAAACCATATTGTGTACATTACATATCAGGTCCAGACAATGTTTGTCATGTGTTGACTTCAGGTGTGTTTGTTTACAGGCTAACAGACACACAGTTTAAACTTGATGCCCTCGACAAAGATCCCTACGCCCTGAACAGCCTGGCTAGACCACTTCCTTTCAGAGGTTAGCACACCCTTATAAAACAAAACATGCGTTATCAAACTTACATCATATTCTGTGGCTACTGTACCCCAGCCCGGAAGCAGCAGGCCACAGATTTCCTTGACTTTGCACTCACCAAACTACCCTTCACCTCCAGCTGAGAGGTCACCATATGGTCCGTCTCCTCTGGGTCGACCTGCATCTGAAACCAGAGCTTTTCTGTCTCCTCCTACATTAATGGATGGACCACCTGCTAGACTGTCACCTAGAGGTATACACACACACAAACACACACACACAGAAAGCCACAGTCCACATATATAGTGACAGTATCCAGGTTAGGGTACACCAAACCAGATGAGACCCCCCTAGGATGATGCACAAAAACACAACCACTACAAACATAAATATGTAGTCCTCATTTTCATTCATATACTTCTAGGAAATTCTTAGAGTGTCTTCTTGTGTTTAAGTTGCAAGTTTATATATTTCAAAGGAAAAGTTCATCCCAAATAACTATGCGTATATCAATTAATCATCCTGACTTACGTTGAATTAGTGGACAAAAAATTGTTTTCATTGCATGTCTCCGGTGAACATGGAATCCAGAAATGTAGAGAATTCTTGATGAATTGATGCCGTAGGGGTCTACATTTAACAACAGCAAAACTATGTGAAAACATCTGTTTAAAAACTCACAAAACTGGTGCAGTATAATCAAATTGATGTAGTCCTATGGTCAGTACACCCCAAACACAGGCATTTTTGGCTAAAACCGCATTATTTAAAGCTGAAACTTGATCTACACTCTCTTTACAGCCAGACCTCACTGACAAAAACAGTCATTTTACCTCACTGAATACTGGAGCTGCTGGTCTACCACTGCCTGGATTAGTTGGTTTATTATAATTATGTGACTTTGGTGTTTTGAAGGGTTGGCTCGGATTCACCGAAGTCACACAATAACATGAACAAACTACCAATAGAGGCAGCAGGCAACCAGCAGCTCCCATGTTCAGCGAGGCAAAATTACTGGTTTTATCAAAAGAGTCTAGCTTTGAGGAGAGCTTTGATAAGTTTCACTTTGAGTTCAGTTTTGAATAGTCAGGTTCTAGCAAAAATGCATATGTGTGGGAAGTATTGAGCATATGACTGGATAAATGAAACTTAAATTATACTGCACAAATTATGTGAGAGTTTGTAAAAGATGTTTTTATATATTTTTGCTGTTGGTAAGGGCAGTCGCCCAGGACTTCAATTCATCAAAAATTTCCTCAGTTTGTGATTCACTGCAGGCTAGGCGAAGAAAACAGTTTGCTTCACAAAGTCAACGTAAAGTAGTTGATATACAAAGATAATTTGGGGGTAATTTGAAGTATCCTTTTAAGTACAACCATATTCTCTGTTGTTATTTATAAGCCATTATCTGTAGCATAAGGTTTTGTTAATTGAAATTACAAAACATTAATCTTCTTTACATTCAGTACATTTGCCAGTCCAGTCTCACAAAGTCATCGCAATAAAGACTTGCAGCATGTTGGAGATGACCAGCTGGCTGTAGCATGTACAACTGTAGATGCTCAAACATGTGTAGCTGCATGGTCTGTATGCTGGCATGATGTTAGCACTCTGCAGAGTCCATGGCAAAATAGTGTAATTTGATGATATGTCTTAAATCTCATCAGTTCATTCTGATTGACATGACACTTTCTCTTTGTCTCTGTGTTTCAGTCACATTTATTGTGCCCTAATTGTCTGATATTTTGTCTGCGGCCGATTGGATCTGCTTCTTCCCTTCCCTCTTTCCCTTTCTCTCTCTGTCTTTCTCTCATGCTCACCAACATCTTCAATATCTCTTCTTTCATCCCTCTTTTCCCTTGTACTGTATCTTTCCTCCGGTCCTTTCTTCCACAGTATCTCGCTGTGCAGTGGAGCCCCCAGGTGGCCAAGGAGAGATGGAGCGGAGTGGAGGTCCTCATTCAGACAGTGGCTCAATCTCTCCTACATGGGAGAGAGATCGCAGGGGGCCCCCACCAGGACCCCCTGGGCCACCAGGGCCCTTAGGACCTCCAGGTGTGTTTGTGAGAGAGACAAAGAGAAAGACATAGTATGAATCAGTAAGGTCTGGTGGGTCTACCTGTAATGTTAGAAAGGCCTGGTGATGCCCCCATAACCTGACCAGCACTGACCTCTGAACATATCGAGGATACAATTTAGATCCTATTAACAGACATGAGTGGGTTTCTTTAAATTGCCCTAAAACTAATCAGGTAAGTGCTAAAGAATTGAAACTCCTTCAAGATGATTTCACCAGCATTCCCCGTTTATTATGTTTGAATTTAAACAACTGTTTATATGAGCTGTTATGCTGTTTATGATATTGTGTACTGTACTGTATACTGTATGTCCTCAGTCTCGTGGGGAGATATTTGCATGTGGCACTGCTGGGTTTCTGCTGTGTCATCGACCATTCATCATGGTCATCATTATACACACGTAAAAACTTCACCTGACTTTGTAGAACCATATATACATTGATTTTATTCCGGCCAGATATTTCATGTATGTTCTGAAAGCGTCATGGCGCTCTGTCTGCAAACTTATCAGGAACTTAAGAGGCAGCAGAAACATTGATGTACAGCAGTTAATGCATAGGTGTGATATTAGTTAAGATGGAATGCAGCCATCATTGAGGTTATTAGTGGCACTTGTGTTTGGCAAGTCAACAGTCAAATTCATATGGTGTGCATGTGCATGTCAAATGCATGTTGACGGTGTACGTGTATTGTGTTTAATGCATTTTGAGTTTTGACAATGGAAACTACAGTTGTCTGTGGAGCTCTGTGATAGAGGTGTTTATATTAGATCATTTATCACATGAGGGAGGGAGGGAAAATTTAGCTATAAACACTTTTTATATAGCATATTGTTATGTTCACCCTCAAAGGTAAAAAATCAAAATTCAGATTTTCCTCATATTTCTTATTTTTCAAGCTGTTATACGCACGAAACTCACTCAAACACTTAATTTACTAACTTCAAGTATTCACAGTGTCACTCTTACATTATTTGGAAATGGAGCAACCTTCAAAAATATCAACATGCAAAGAGAGAGCTGTTAATATAATATTGATGCATCTTCACATATCTGAGTCTGTTTTCTTTCTCTCTTACTGTGTCTTTATCCCAGGCTACATGTTCCCAGAACCAGGAGGTCCAATGTACAGGAGACCTCCACCTCCTCCAGGAGCTCTGGGCCTTTTGCCTCCTCCTGGCTCTCTCCCACCTGGCCCTCTCCATCCTCGGGGTCTCCCCCCAGGACCCTCTCACCCTGCAGACTTGGCAGGTGAGTCGCTGTGATCTGTATAGCTGCTTGTCATGTTCTCATCTATAGTGTCCTGCTGTCTTTAAGTCTTTTGGACTGCAGATAGGTGAATGTTCACATACTGAAACTGATAAGAAGAATGCAAACTTTTGTGAGTTTTTAGATGTGTTGGATTGCAAACTCGAAACAAAAAAAACATGAACTATCTAGTTAATTTCCTCTTTTCATTCGTTTCAATGCAGATGGCTCATACAGAGAAAACAGCCATGGGCCTGGTGAACTTGAGCACAGAGAGGTAAGAGATTGATAAGAGATTATTTGTGTGTTTTTGAGGGATTTTGTGTGAGAAGCTTGTGTGTTGGGTAGGGTTGGGTATCGAAACTCAGTACTTTTTGTACTTGGTACCAATTCATGTCGGTACTACCGAGTACTGATTCACTTAATATGAAACGGTGCCAAATTTCGGTACCCGAGGCGGAGCGAGAGCGCATGACTCGCACCTCAGACTCAGCAACAATGGCGACAAAAACAATGTGCAGACAAAAGTTAACGTGCAGCACTGTTCCTAAATGTTCTCAATAAAATGTTGAAACTGAGAAGTTTAGACTATGGGCCGAACGACGCATAGTGCGTCCAAATTCACACCCGTTCTTCTCTGTGGATTTTCTCCTCGAAAATATAGCGAGAAGCCACGCATATCAGCAGAAACAGCAGAATTGTAGCTTTCCGACAAGGCCAAGCACTTGTCGGTAATCCAGTGTTTTCACAGTGAAAAATTACAATAAAATGATGTATAACAGAGCTTTCATACAGCTTTGCACACACATTACTCTTGAATGGATTACTCGCGAACGCAGGCTCACACAGAAATGCCACGCATGTCACATGAAAGCGCAGGACCACACACATCATTGTGCTGTCATCCCATCACGCTCTAAATACAGATCAATTGTCTACAAAATAAACATGACTGTGATATGAGCTTAAAAGTAAAGGCAGTAAAAATACCCCCAAAAAAGGCCTAGGGCCCATAGGGTTAAAAAGTACCGAAATAAGATACCGTTTGGTACCGGTACCAAATTCCAGATACCGGAACCGGTACCATATCGGTTCAATTATGAACGGTACCCAATCCTAGTGTTGGGATTGTTGATCCTGCATCTGTAACATTTCTGTATCTGTGTAACCAGTCTGGTCCTGGTGAACGAAGGACCCCCCCTGAAGCTGATCTAAGGATGGGCGGCCCACCCCCTCCTGGACCCCCAATGGGTCCCATGGATGGTCCCTTTCCTCGCAGAGGACCACCACCTCCCGATTTCTACCCTCCCAGGGGGCCTGGGGGCCCTCCTATGATGCCTAGTAAGCAGCCACGGCCACAACTCTATTTTTCCCTAAATGTCATCAGAGTTAACCTAATGCTCTTTCCATTTCATCTTTCTTCAGTGTGGGCCCCTCCACCGATGATGTTCCCACCTCGTTTCCCTCCCGGTGGACCTCCTCTTCCTCCTGCTCCTCATCCTCACTACGGCCCCCCAGTGCGGCCCCCTCTGCCCGATGGCCACCCACATCCTTCCATGGGTCCCCTCCCTCCTCAGCAGTCCGTCCCCTCCCCACCACACAGCCAGTCGCCAGAGGAGCACACACCCTCGCCTGAAGATGCCATTTGAGCCTGACCGGGTTTTCCACTCGAGCTGTGAGATGACGCGTTTCTGGTTCAAATTTAACTCAGCAGTAGACGGATGTTTGGGCGGGTTACTGTTTCCATCATTCTGTTATTTTTAACACCTACATATTAACCAGGAGGATTTATTTAATGAAGAGTGTTTGCGCAGGGGAAAGCCTTCAGCCTTCACAAGCCCACTTTGTTGCTGTTTGTCTGCTTCTGCTCAGTCTTTCTGCTCTATTCACATCCTCTCTCCTCTCTCTCTCTCCTGCCCTGTCACTTGCCTTGTTTCTCTCTGTTGCTTTGCCCTATCATCATCCAGCGACATTCCCTGTGAAGTACTTGCTGTTGTTGTGGACTCACGGTGACAACGGTTATGTTCTGTTGTGTAATTTCACAGGCAGCTTAATCTGTACGTCTGTGTGTGGGAATGTTGCCATGTGAACAGGAAACAGTTGCTTGTTTGCTTGACAATGCCAGAATGGTTTTTAATGGCACTTAGGTTGAAATGTGTGCATGTAGGAATGCTGTATGTGTGCTATGTGGCAGAGAATATGTGTGTTTACTTATGGAATCAGTCAACATTTCATCCCAATGGCACAAAAAGAGAAATCTAAATGATCTTGGGCTATCATGGAAAAAATGCCTCTTTTTAGGCCAAATACAAGATATTTTATTACACCAACGTTCTTGCCATTTTTTACCATAATTAAAAAAAAATAGCCCTTTAGCATTTTCGTAGTTGTTGACCTGGATTCGACTATACTTAAATCAGATGACATCACATCTTGTCTCCTGAGATGATCTTAAACTCTAAATATTCCTCAAATGAGAAAGTTTCTTAAAATATATCATTAAAGTGCATAACTGATGGCTGCCCTGTGGGATTAGTGGCACTTTTCCTTCATCAACAAAGCTATTATTTAAAACAGCAGCAAGTAAACAGTGTTTCTGATGATGTTACAGTGACCTGCGTATGGCCCAGGCTTGAAAAAGTGGCTTATAGGAGCTGCTTGTATTTTGCCGAAGTAAGCTGTGTGAGGTAAACGGACTGACTGGAAGAGAGGCTACATTCAGAGCCAGGAAGATGACACCCATGTGAATTTTGTAAAAAGTGATTATTAACAGATAAATAAAGAGTGTCAAATTGTCAGTGTCTCCATAATTATATTATTCATGTTGAATTTGTTGTGCATGGAGCAAACTCATCAGAGGCCTCCGGGGATAACAGAGCATTGCAATGTAACTGGAAGTCAAGTTTAGTTGGTTATCAGTGTTTTCTATAATACTGTACATATGACATACATTGGTAATGTTTTAAATACAGTAAATATATAAATGCAAAATATACCTTAATTTATTGGAACCTTGATTGTACAGCACAATCCATATGCAATAATCTCTAAATACTTGACCAAACTCCTGTGATGTGTCATTTTAAACATTAACAGAACTTTTATTTGAAGATGAACTTAACATTAAGAAAATAAATTTGCAACTATGCAATTTAAATTACTTGTAAACTATAGATAATTCTATAGAAGTTTAGATGTGAAATTTAAATCAGATTTATTGCAATTGCTATAAATAGTTGCGATTTTAGTGAGAATGGGAACATCTGGAATATGATTTGAAGGCTGGCTGTGACATTTCAATGCTATGTTGTGACGCATTTTGCCTTTTTATCAAAAAACAAAGCAGCTCATGTAATTTGGATATTGCAGTTGGCCATATTGCAATTTTGATAATGTTTCAAATAATTTGGCTGCCCATATAACATCTCTGAATTCTGAATAAATATTCATATGCTGCTTTTCCCTAATTCATGAAAATACAGATGATACATACTGACTTGGAGAATATTTACTCAGTGTTTGTGGTAATAAGAAATGCCCTACTTTGAACTGTATGTTTTAATATTCATATTATGGTATGGCTAAATGACAGATAAAGTAACTTTCATAGAAATTTGTTCTGATACAAAGTGACAACAGACCTTTTTCACAGCAGACATTTTGACATGTCAAAACAGGAAAATCATGGGTGTAACATAAGATGTTAATGTTGGCTCCATTCCACTTGGGTAAACCAGGTTCTTGTATTCCACATGCTGACAAAGTGACATTTCTTTGTGGGACACTTATTGGAACAAAGCCATCATTAATGTTTTTTTGTTATACAAACACAAAATCTGCTGTGAGACAGACCTATTAACCTCTCTGCAACTTATTTTTGGAATAAGACCATTAGTCAAACAGATTATTGTGGTGAATCATAACAGAACTTCACTGGCTGTCCCGTGCAAGATTTCCATCTTTAAAGCTATTGTTTTGAACCAAAAGCAACAAGCAACCCATGTTTTTGATCTTGTTACACTGACTTACACTTGGCTTTGCCTTCAGAAATGTAGCTTATTATAGCCTCTTGTGTTCTGTCTCTAAAGAAAGAAGTTGTAAGTAAAATGAGACACACCTGGGCTTATGCTCACTATATAGAGGGTATGATGTCACCATTTGTAGAGGTTGCCACCGTCACTGGCCCCCGTGCTGGAAACATGAGGAACAAGCTGTTATACAATTGACTGTCAAACTAATTTAGGGAGAGCTGCAGCACAGGTCTTTACAGACTGCTAACGGTTGAAGATGAGGCAAAATTGAGCAACATTTTGTGGTTGTGTGACACCTCTAGTCCAACCAGTTTTCTTATAGTATTGTTGAGAATTTGTTGAGGTCATTGTGGTTTTAACCAGGTGGGCAAATCCTGCTTGACTAAGCAGTGTGAGCAAATTTTTAAGTTTGGCTCTTTCATGGTTGTATGCACCTGTCGCCTCTAAATATTTCTCAGTTTTACAGCTGTTGTACTACAGAGAGTGAAGCAGATCATCATAAGTCATCTATTACCGGTGTTTTTATACAAGCCTCAATGCACCCTGTGGTCAGTGATGTGGTAGAGATACAGAGGTTGTGCAGTACATTCCTTCCATTCCAGTACAGAAGTGCTCTTTAGTGTGATCAATAGTCATTTTATTAGCAGAATATATACTCTGGTGTTAAGTCCTCTTTGATCAAGGCAGCTTTGGTGGTATGGCCTCCATATTAGTTCCTGCATGAGCCACTACTTCCTTTTTATATGCTGTGTTTAGGCCCTGTAAAGCACTCTGTAAACACTGTAATGGAAAACTGCTAAATATTTCATTCTTATTTGGGAGATTAATGCTTGCAAAGAGCTGAGGCTGGAGGCTCTCCTTGGTCTGGCACTACTTTGACTATGATGTAAACCGTCAATGTGCTCACTATACGCCTTGCTGTCAGTCAGCGTCTTCATCACCAAAGATACATTTAACAGAGACGCCACAAAGTACGTATAAAACAAACTTTTAATTGTAAAACCCACCCACATCATCAACAAGAAAGACACATACATACCTGACACATTAACATCAACTGTCAAAAAAATATTGATGTGAATATTTAACATCCCCAACACCTTAATCTTTAAAAACATCTGTTTATAAAATCAATTTTATTAAATGGCAGTTTGCTCATCGTCTTTTGTAAACAGCGGGGTGTGTCTATGAAGATTCAGTGGCAGGGTATCATTGGAAGGAAGGACATGGTTTGGTTCCTTCCCTGTCTGTACAATTATCATCATCATCGTCACAGTAGGCTTTTTAAAAATACTCCTGACAATTCCTACGCAGCCATATAAAAACCAGTAATAATGCAAACATGGATTTTACTTTAAAAAGTGAGCAACATATAGACAGAGAAGAGGTAGATGTGAGAAGAAGAGAATGTAACAGTAATACCTGTTGAATACCTACTTTAAAGGGATGCCTTGGTATTTTAACTTTTCATATGTTCTGTCCCTTAGTTATTACAAAATAATTTGCAAATGCAGTTACCATGACTCATTACATTATTGATTATGGTTTGCAGTTGTAGTGATGTAATGGTAAACTGACTTTATTTTATGATCTGCATAAAAATAACCAGCTCTGTTAACAAAAATATATTGAAAATGCCCTGGTATCCCAAAAACACTGTATATGGTCAAACAGATCTACTGAAATACCCCTATTATTGCTATGTGCTTATCACCACTTACCAACAGAGTCGGTGGTATGAGGAAGTCCACTGGTAGTTTGAAAAGGGTGAGTTAATGTCTAACATGTCAGTGTCCAGTAGAAATACAATACCTCCTTGAATTTGGATTATAGATTACATTCAGATGGACACTAACATTTTAGGCTTTAACTTACCTTAACGTCCACATACCACTATCTCCAAATCTAAGTATTATTCCTTTCTGAATGTACTACAAAGTCTGTCGTGGTCACTAATGCACACAGGATCTTGGGAGTATCTCTTGCCTTATCTTTCATTTTGAATACTACTACCACTGAGTTTGTCTCAACCACAGTCACTGCAACCAAACTGTGACTCTGTGACTAATAATGCAAGAAAAAGAATGTGACAATGAAGCTGACTTAAAAGTAGGCACTGTGTGCTGGATGCTTTGAAACAACAAAACTGTACAAAGTGTGATATGATCACCAACTAACTATTCAAAACAGCTTAACAAAGAGTATAATTAGTTTCATACAAGACATTTGAACTGATCCACAATAAAAAAAAAGGTACAAAAATTTAAAATATCTCATGGCACAACTGACCAAAATCTCAATGCTTAGAATTATACACAATTACATGGAGCCTGTGAAACCTTCTCCTTGACCTTGTCGCTGAGCATATAAGGGTTCTGACATCCTGGTTTAAATACTCCACAAAGGAAAACCTTCTACACACTAAAGTATCCCAAAATAAATGCTCAAATTTAAATGTTTGCAAAGGCTCTTGAACTGCTGGTGATTACAGCGCTGCAAACAATTGTGAAAACTCAACATAGCTTGTGGTGTGTTTGTTAAATGGTGCCCATGTCAGATAACAGAGTTTGCTAGCTGTAAAACATGTTTACCAAATCTAGGCAACAGTTTACTCAGGGTGTTAACAAGGTTGTACAAAAATTTTAAGTTCAGCTGGAATGCCAGCTGACACTGCCACAATCAAAGTCAAACACAATGCTTCATTTTGGTCACGTTCCCACTCATTTTGTGTGTAAAGACAATGGCACTATCACCAAATACAGGATTCTGGGAGGCGATAATTTCAAACCTTACAATCCAAAATGTAAAACCTTTTTTAATACAAACAGTCTTAATCTAATCCTCAGTGGACAAACTATAAGTATCATAGTCTGAAATGGTGTACTATACATGTAAACATGATTTAAATCATGTTTCAACACTGTTTCACTTTCAAGCCAGGAGTCATGTCTTGTGCCACTTTGAGTATTAGCCCTCTATTTAGAAGATATGATGATAAAATTGAAAAATAAAATATATGCCGGTTTGTGTCACACACATGCTCTGTAATGTGGCTCTTTCTTTGCTACTGAACAGTTCCAAGACACCAGTCAATAAAACCCTGATTTCATTAGTTTGTGTCCAGTGACACATCAGTGGCTTCAACACCTTGAAAACAACACAAATCAGGGGCACACAGTCATTCCAAAAATAACTTCTCACAGTGAAATGAAATGTGATGAAGACTGGGATTAGTTTCAATGGCTTCAGCAGACATCAGTCTTTAAAAACCTGTACAGGTTGAAATCTGGGCATCACACTTTTCCTTACAACTGTCCATTAAGAGGGAAACGTTCTTGTACCTCTCCACTGAGTAAACAGAAACCAACACTGATACAGACAACAACAACAAAAAAGTAAATGAATGCTTCTATTCCTGTTTGTTCTCTAAAGGGGTTCAAACCCACGAGTCCTTATTGTGTGTGCCTGCTGGCACAAGAGGCAGCTTACCGACTGGTGTCACTGTTAGCTGAGGAGTGTAGTGGATTGTGGGAAGATTCAAAGAATGTTCATGCTTGTCATATATATGTTTGCATCTATTGTGCATGTGTTTGTGATCCTGGTGTGTTTGAGTATTCCCATTGTGTGACTGAGTGTGTGTGTGTGTGTGTGTGTGTGTGTGTGTGTGTGTGTGTGTGTGTTCCTCAGCAGTTAAGAATGGGTCTGCTCCTGTCTGGTCTGAATGGGAACACAGGGCTGTCAGAGTCGGCCTTCCCTCTGTGGGGACCCAGAGTAGCCACAGCCTGGAAGACAACACACACAGCAGTTAAACGTTGCCTTCACACACAGACTAATGCCACCTAAGCGACAAAGACACAGCTTTGATTATCAACAAACATTTGCACACCTTTCTGATAGCTGTCCAGTCCTCCAGGATGTCCAAGTCAGGTAGCATGTAAACAATATATGGGCGTGAGTGGAGTCAAGGACAGTGCTACACAATTCCAAATATAAGATCTAGATACCAGCATTTGGGATATACAGAAGCAGTATAAAAACTAAGTAGTATCAATGGGAACAGTAACAGAGGTTTTAACAGCGGAAGGATATCAGACACCACTGAAGGTCGTCTCCTCTTCTTATCTGGACTTAAAGCGTCTCTCCTCTTCTTCCTTCCTGAAAGCTCATCATTCCATAACTCTGATAGAGGGACACAGAGAGACAGACGGATTACAATGTTTTGTGCACGCACTGAATATAAAATACAATGCTGGATGCGTCTAGTGTGTTCCTAATACTGTAATAAAATGTATGGATATGCACATGCATGACAACTGTGTTTTGAGTGTGTCACCTGATGTAATATCTATGCTATGTCTGTCTTCCTCCAGTCTTCTGATTTTCTCCTCCAGTTCACTCTGTACTGTGTCGAACAGCAGCAGCTTCTCACTCTGCACACACGTGCGCACACACACACACACACACACACACACAAAAACATAAGCATAATATAACACACAAGCATACATCTGAATACATACATACTCCACCACAAATCACATAGATCGAATAACAGAAAAAAAAAAATAGATAATCACAGCAGTAACTCTTTATAAGACATTTGGGAATTAAAATGTGTGTGTGTCTGACCTCCCAGTGCTGGCATGCTGCCTGGATCTCACACTCATACTTGTTCTTCACAGACTCCAGACACAACTCTCTGTAGATACCTGACAAATACAAAGGATACCACAAAATGAGAGACTAAATAAGGAGACCAGAGTGTATCAGACTTCATGAAGTGTTTCTGGCTGTGTGTCGAAGTTACCTGCCACTTTTGTGCGGACCTGCATGTTCTCTAGCAGTACAGCCAGAGGCTCCAGATATTCTGCTGCCCGCCCAGCCTCCACCTCTGCCAGCTTGCTGTTCACCTGACTAAGACGCTCACGATACAGCCTGCGGACAAACACATGTGGGATTAGAGCCACAGCTAATTCTTATTGATGCCATTTTCAAATTTCAAAGTCAATAGATAAACTTAAAAAAAAATCATTTTAGTCTCACTGGTCTTTGAGATCTGTGAACTGTTTCTCCAGGTTGGACATTTCATCGAGACACTCCATCCTCCTCCGCTCACAGTCCTCCTCATCCATTTCTGGAACATGATAAAGACAAACATCTCTTCTTGGTTCCATATTATGAGAGTGATGAGGGACAGAAACTGCTCAGGAGCTGATATGGAAGCAAAACCTGGCTGACACATATTTCTGCAGATAACTCATTGACTGGGAACGTCCAGTCAAACCTTCAACACTACTTTTTCTCTACACCTAAATCATGCTTCTTTTAATGGTAATCATTAACATAATTCGAAAAAAAATGGTGTGCTCATATTCTGCTGTGTAAGACTTTCTCACCAGAGCTGTCTCCATCCTCAGAGACAGAGGAGGTGTCAGAATCTTCCTCCTCTGAGCTGGACGCGTCTTGCTCGTGCTCTTCCACCTCCATCTCCTCTGCTGTGCTCTCCTTCTTCTCCCGATCACGGTGTCCCGGCATGGTAGCAGGTTTACTCCAGACTGGTAGTGTCATATAGAAAAACAGCCAGGCTTTATTGAACCTGCAATAGATACAGCTGTGTGCTTTTGATATATTATTTAATTCCATTTATCCAGTTTTAAGCCTATTGACATATGTGCATGACAACTGAAACTTGGCTTGACTTGGCTGTTCAAAGTAATTACATATAATTGTGAATGACTTGTTGATGTACACACTTATTTTACGTCTTTCACTTGATATGGTTATAAAAGTTCTGAAAAAATCATTAAAGGGTCGTAGGATGATGTTAATCCATCCACATAACTGTGAAATAGCCCCATTTGCCAAATGCAAATAGTGGTGTAGGGAAACCGCCGAATATCAATTTCTACTGGACTATGTTTTCTACATATTTGTCTTTTAATTTACCTGGGTTTTTTTTGTTTTTTTTTTATGACGGATCAATTTGGAAAATGACATTAAAATACCGTGGGAAGTACTGTTACGTCAATGTATATTCCCGAACACAAGAATTAACCCATACGGTAGATGGTTATATCTTATTGCTTGAGATAGCCACCCAAAGCAATTTTAATTCATTAAGAAATGTAGCTGTTTGCCTTTTAAATAATCAAATTACACAACACAAATAACGACAAGTGCCAACACATTATGTTAGCATTGCGTTAGCATATTAGCATGGCAGTATAGTTAGTTAGCAAGCAAGACTAGCACGGTTTGTTACAAAAATATATAAAATAGGAGTCTCGAAAATAAATAAAAACTTACACGATGGAGAGATGCAGGGCGTTTGCGAGAATGTTTTAAGAAAACCAAAAAAGCTTGAAGTTATTTTTTACTCGGTTACAATTTCACTCGTGTGTCCCTGCTAGGCTAAAAACAAATCTCTGTAGGGCGCTCTTATTTGTGTAGGGAGCTGTAGTTTTCTGCATCGCCAATGTTCACTTAACTAACAGGCCAATAGCCAGCCGTACACTACGTTACCCAGGATTCAACACTGTTGCCTCAGTTGGAGAGCTCGAGCACAACTGTCGAAAGACGTTTTAAACTTAACCGTCGTAAATTTAGAAACGCCGTTTGTGTCAGAAATATTTTGCAGTTTTGTAACATTCGCATATTATATAGTTCAAACGGGATAACCAAAGTTTGCTTATTGTTGAACTGTTATGACGTTGGATTTATCTGGTATCCATTATTTTGTTTTCCCTCCTCCCTCCTCCGCCATGATGTTTTCTAAGTGAACAGCGGAGCTAGCTAACCAGCTAGTTTAACGTTAGCTGTCAGGCTGCAGACTGTTGTGGAAGGGAGGCGCGATGGATGGATGCTTTGCCCCGCTCCGTTTTACATATTTTTTTAGTAAAACAGAATGCGCCGACAACATTTACTAACTGATATACTCCGCGCTGTTGCGGAGGGCTGCTAACTCGCAGCGCTACGTTAATACATGACCAAGGAGCAACGATTTTTGGTTACAGTTTGAAGATTAACGCTAGCTGAGGCTGTTTAAGTGGCTACACAGCTAGCTCCTCCTTGCTGTCTACCATCGCATTCTTGTGTCTCCTGCCCCAGGAATGTTTTCCAAAAAGCCTCATGGGGACGTTAAAAAATCAACACAGAAAGTGTTGGACCCAAAGAAGGACGTGTTGACGAGGCTGAAACATCTCAGAATAGTCATAGGTAAGTTAAGAATAATTATTAAGCAGCTAACAGGTTAGCTCATACGTGCCAGTCTGTGGATACAGGGAATGCCACACCAAACTGCTCTCGGAAATCACGAATGTCAAAGTTGTCTTGCATGTAAACAGAGGCGCAGCCCTTTTATAACAAACTAGAGACTGTTTCAGATTTTTTAAGTATCTATTGATCAATTCGGCAACTCACTTGTAGTCCACTGCAAAACACTTGATCACTTGTTCTAATTGTTTTACAGTCGTTCGTCTTTATTATCGTTATTGGGATTTTTTCTTATTCCATTAACGTTATAATGATATTGACGGACAGTTATGAGCCTTGTTATATCGACTAAAAGTGAAATGTGTTTTAAAGTAAATGGGGCTAGCTGTGTCCACTGCTAACTGAATCTGTCGAGGTATACGAGGGTTTAAAGGCGTGCTTTACACTGTGTGAGTGGCAGTTCCATTACAATGTCAAATTTTTGAATGGATTTCGACTCAAGGTTTCTGATTACTACCATGTGATAACGTGTGTATGAAGCTGTCTGCAAAAGATTTCAGTGATGCGCTTTTAGCCAGGTTGTTTTGATTGTACCAGGGGTGTGCCCGAGTTCTGGACAAGGACCTGACGTTCGAGAAAGGTCTTTTTTTAACATGTGTTAAGATGTGTTACAGCTCAGAACCAAGTGCAATGTTTTGATTGTGTGTGGGAGTAAGGATGATGTTAGGGTAATGGGTATGAATAAGTGATGGATTTGTGAGTGCGTTTTGTGATTTACGCCTGTGTGTATCTTTCATTGGCACGCACTTGCCCTCAGACATGTGCACACCCACAAACACACAAACACTGACCGGGGAGGGAAACAGCCTCTACTATTTCCTCTCTATAGCCAGTACAGTAGCCCAACTTCCTGTTTCTATTGTAAGAGCTACTGGACTCTATGTTTGTGTGCGTGTGTGCGTGTGTGTGTTACACAGAGAGAAAGGGGTGTGCCCCTCATTGTGCTCAATGGGGAATACAAGACCTTGATAACAATCACACTGACGCATACACACAAACAGACTTGCAGTCACATTGTTTGAGAAGGAACTCTCAGACAGTTGAACAACAGCAAACCACATAGTTTTAACGATCACAGTGCCAGACCATCACTTGGAGAAAATGCATATGGGCACTATTAGTTGCAGCGCTGATGTGAACTGGAGCAATGCCACGTTGTAGAGCAAGCAGGCTAAAAAAAATACACCCCACAGCAAGAATCACTTGGCCAGCGGCCATGTTGCTGATGATGTTCTTGTAGCTGTCACTCTCGTAAAAAACTGACTGACCAGCTTTTACCCTAAAACAAGACCCTCTCCTGGAAACACACAAAGAGTGAGCACTAAAAGTGTTGGATAGTTTGTGTTTTTTTGTTTGTTTGTGTGTTTTATTTTTGTAATATTGTAGTTCATACTTGATCTTAAAGACTAATTCAGCAAGAAGCTATTGCATCAGTTTGCAATTCCTTTGATGTAATCAGGTTAAGTAACTGATCTTAAGGCCTGTTTGGCTCTGCCAGATCCTGGAACAAATAGCTAGCTCCACGGTTGTGTTTAGGATTATGACTAAGCCTTGATTACATTTATATTGAGGTTAAGAATCTAGCTATTGTCTAAATAAGAGTATTGTGTTTACAAGCTGTATAGGTCAGTCGATAATGACAGAAAATGCCACCTCTGTAACACATTACAAGGTCAGGATTTCCTTCCATTATCTGACCCTACAATGGTGATTCCTTAAGGAACTTGTTTTGCCTAAATGTTTGCATAGCATAATTAAGGTAATCAGAAAATACCTTTTTAAGGGCATTTTCATATTTAGATCATGGTTGTACACTGTGTAAAAACAGAAAACAGAACATTACAGAAACCTCAGAGAAAGGCAGATCATTTTTATAGCTCTCCAGTTCACACTTGTTGACTGTGGCATAGAGCAGCAGGTAAATGTAGTACTGGTCATCATCTGAGGTCTAAACCAAAATAGCATTCAGTGCTGCTGTGTCAGTGCATGTGAAGAGTGACTTCATAATTTGCAATGGGTTTTGTAGGAAATGGCTTCTGTGCGGCAGCTATGGAGGTGGCATGTGTAATGGGGTATTGAGAACTGTTGTGTTAAAGATGTCAGTCTGCGGAGGAAAAGATAGAAAATCACTCAGCTAGGCCACTAAGACCTTACAAGGGCAACCACTATGGCATAGAACACAGACGGCCTCAGTGTGTGTGTGTGTGTGTGTGTGTGTGTGTGTGTGAGTGTGAGAGAGTTCTTTTAGACTTTATATAAACAAACCCAAAGACTATTACCAGAGGCTCTTAAGGGTTTGTGTGTGTGTACCTGTGCATGAGCTTGTGTGTGTCAGTGCAGAGTCTAAAAGTTCTACATGCTTTAGTATTTTCTTTCACTTTTGACCCTGAACTATAGAGGTGGTTGTATTCTCAGTATGAGCGTGTGCTTTTATCTCTGAGCCTGAACATCTCCGCTCAAATGACAGCCAGGGGTGTTAAGGCAGAGATTCAGTCCAGAACACATAAAGGTAAACTTCACATCCTTTAGAGCAGTGTATCTGTGAAACTGTAGCAGGGACCCAGGCTGGGCTGTGGGTCTGTTTTACCACAGGTTGACATGACACAAGTGTATTTAGAGAACCTAGATGCTGCAATGAGGTTACATTGCTCAAATATATTTCCTGTGATGAAAAGTCACAAGTGCTGGGTCTTCACAGCAGGTTTTTTTCTTAGTGTTATAGGTGTGTTTTAGGGTTGCAACAGTTATTTTCAGTGTCAATTTATCTGTTGATTATTTTTTAGATTAGTTGCTAAGTTGTTTGGTCTATAAAATGTTAGACGTAGTGAAAAATGTCAGTCGTGTTTCTCAGAGCCCAAGATGACCACCTGAAGTGTCTTGTTTTGTCCACAACCCATAGATATTCAGTTTACGGTCATTAAAAAACCCCAGAAAATATTCACCTTTAAGAAGCTGGAATTAGAGAACACTGACTTTTTTTTCCTTAAGAAAATTACTCAAACCGATTAATCAGTTATCAAATTAATTGACAATTAATTTAATAATTGACAACTGATTAATTGTTGCACCTCTAATGTGTTTTAGACTTCTAACTCTGAAACAATTAGAAAATAGCCTTTAATGGTTTTAGCTGTTTATTTAGAAAGACTCATTGCTTAGATATATTGTCAAGTTGTCCAACTCTATGCTGATGTTTTTATCGTTGTATGTTTTAATGTTATATTTTAGTTTTTCTCTGGCTGCATACAAAAATAAACAGAGAGATGTGGGGTCAAGTGGAGAAGCACATTTGTTGTTTTGTATGCATGATGAAGTGAAGTTTTATGCAGGTGTGTTGTAGTAATGAAAACAAGGATGGTCGCATTGCAGCTATTTTCAATATGAGACAGTTGACCTTTCTGGAGGAATCAAGAACAAGTTTGTGAACAGTTTAAAGTTAACCTTGGTGTTCTTCTCCTGAGTGTGTGTGTGTCTTAGTTAATTGTCAACTTTACTTCCCCTCTCATTTTCCAGAAAATGCAGAGCCGTCAGAGCTGAAACAGTTCTTTGACCAGAACTACTCCCATATCTACTATGTCTTCTTTGAGAACTTTGTCACCATTGAGGTCAGCCTCAAGCAAAAAGGTATGTTTTTCTCACTGCCAACCAAACAATAAAGCTCTGATTAGTCTGCTTTTACAGTGTAGAAATAAAGCAGTATATCATTGTTATTTAGCCATATCATTGTGCTCTATTTAAGCTAGTCTGTGTGTTTCAGGTCATAAGTCTCAGAGGGAGGAGCTGGACTCAATTCTCTTCATCTTTGAGGTAATAAAATATTGTTGCAAATTTCCAATGAAAATTGAAGTCGATAGAAAACTCTTTACTAAAACCTTGTTGCAACATGACATCAGAATAGAGCTCTGACATTATGTGAAGTGTTTGTGATTCCATGAACTCTAACTTTCTGTAGGTGGTCTGGATCAGTACCACAGCACAAGCTGGCATTGACCCCAGAATAAGACCACTGGTATTTAGCAACACTGACTGGGTGGTGCCTAGGGTAGCCTGGATAAGATAGCAGAGTCAGTATGTGTGTGTTACTGACCTCCATTTGGCCCCACGCACTTTAAATTCAGAACAAGGCTGGGCAAAGCACAAGTCCAGTGAGCACTCAGACAAAAGAATGTGCTGCTTAATATAGGTTTTCCTTGAGAGGTGTTAGGTAGAATAAAGATGGACAATAAACAGACTTCACAGAGTTATTGATTACCTAGGAATGTCATACTGACTGAAATCCTTTTTTTTCTCTAGAAAATACTCCAGCTCCTGCCAGAGAGAATCCAGAGCCGATGGCAGTTCCACAGCATCGGTAACTAACACAAAACCACTCTCAGCCCCTCTCTTGCAACACATGTTACAGTTTCTTTCTTTACATGTGCGCAGCAGATCAGATCATCCCAGCAAGCTACGTGTTGAATCAAGTTTGACTAGTTTTTAGACGTAATAGCCTTTCACGTGATAAAATACATTCAGGGTAAGAGGACAAAAGCTGCACTACAACATGCTGTGCAATCTTCTCTTTTCCAAGTTTTGGTTCTGGTTGGTCTCTGACATTACAATAAATACTCTTTACATTAGTGCTGCGGTATCAAAGTGTAAAGCTTCACTGAGACCCCAAAGGATCAGTAGGGCCTGTATGTGTTTATATTGCCCTTAAAATGTCTTTACTGCAGTGTGGCAACTGATTATTTGTCCTGTGAAATCAGTTTTTAATGTTACTGGATCTGGCTACCCTTATATTTACTATGCACTGTATTTTGAAATGCAAGGCTCACATGTGTTTGTCTCTCAGGGCTGATCCTCAAAAAGCTGTTGCACACTGGGAATTCTCTGAAGGTACCACTCTGATTTGCTGTTGACTCTTGCTACTTTCACATTACAGGGCTTAATGCTCAATTCAGATTTTTTTCCCTCCGCAGATCTGATCCCTAAACTGTTCACATTCATGTTTGAAGTGACATATGTCTGACATCATTGTAAACGAATCTCTGCCCTGAAACGCCTACATGTATCCAAAAATGTCATACAATAACAGCAACAAGAAATGTCACATTTGTGAGACAGGCATTTGGGGAAAAAATGAATGCCGTTGCAGAGCAAGCATTCATCTCCTGAATGATTTTTTTATGAAGGTCAGATGATAGTTGCTTTTATATTGAGGATGAGGGTGAGAAGAGGAAGCAATGCAAAAGCCATAGAGACAGCTCTATTACCAGCTATTACTGGTAGTTCTGTGGAGAGAGAGGTGTGGGTGTGGCCAGGAGAGGAATCAGGAGTTGTGCAGCAATGATGTGCAGGGTTTCATTGATTAATAGTTCCTCCAAAACTTAAGCATGTCCAGGGCTACATTCCAATGTCTCTGTCACCGCCTCACGACAACGCTGTTACAGCATGCAGGCAAGCTGTCCCCATCAGAAAACGTGTGGCAGTCAGGCTGTATTGGCTGGAGACTCGGGCAGACTATCACAGCAACGGTACAGCTACGGCAGCCTTCTGTCATTTCAGTAGACCGCTTTGACACATATGGTGAATGATCTGCGCCTGCACTGTGAAGTATGACTTTAAAAAAAACCTGGATGTATAGAAAAACACACATTAATTCCAAAATCAGATCTTTTTCACATGAGAGCAAGAAGTCAGATTTGGGCCACATTTGCTTGTAATGTGAATGTAGCCCCCGTTACCTGTCTGCCATAGCCCCTATATCCTAATCCTCCCTGCTTCCTTAAATGACAAGTACAGCCTCTTCTTAAATTAAAGTCTTAATTTAAAGAAAACATAAATGCTGTAAGTAACATGTACTAATTTGGATTCTCTTCTCCATGTCTCATCTACATTGTAGATCCGTCGTGAAGGTGTGCGCTTGTTCTTGCTGTGGATGCAGGCGTTGCAGAGTAATGCGGAGCGTGAGCAGCTCTGCATGTTCGCCTGTTTGATTCCTGGCTTCCCAGCTCCGCTCTGCCATGGGACCCCACGCACCCTGGACACTCTGATTAACCCGCCGCTAAGTTTAACAGAGAGTTAGTTGAAGAACACACACACACACACACACACACACACACACACACACACACACACACACACACACACACACACACACCACAGTTTAAACAGAGATTAGACAAATGACATCATATTTTGCAGTATTCATTATGAATTTAACATTAAATGATCCCGCTCTCCCCCCTGCAGCTCAGGTAACCCCGGAAGAGATCACTCCATTGGTTCCTCCCCAGTCAGGTGACAAGAACCAGGAAGACCTCACTGCTTACTTTTTAGAAGCGCTACTCAAATACATGGTAAACCAGGTATTATCATCATTCCTTACTAACACAGCTAACACTACATAACTACACCTTGTACATGTTATGATACCTCACTAATGCCACTAATACATAAACAAATATATTTGAGAAACCAGGTGTTATTTACTGACATTATCATATATATAGAAACTTGATGCTAGATGAAATATTCATGCAATCCCTTACTGGTATCACTAACTCCTTCAAATACAAATGTCATCCCTTACTGACACACACAGGCTTTGTTCTTTTATTTCCTCTTCTTGCTGCTATCACACAGACACACATGCACATAGACATACATGCATTCATACACACACTGATAACATTCTCCCCTAAAACAATGGTGCTCTTCTCCGCCTGACCCTATTTTGTGTGCGTAATGCTCGCTTTATAACACAAGCTTGTTTGTCTTTCTGTGTGTGTGTGTGTGTGTGTGTGTGTGTGTGTGTGTTTGTGTATTCACCAGGCCAAGTCTCTTGAGTGGCGTTGTAAAGAGAACCATGAACGTGGCTTCAGCTTCCTCTTTGGTCACTTCAGGAAGTTTTACCTTCCTCACATCTTCCCCAACTTCGCCATGGAAACCAGTCTCTATAACCCAATACTGGGTCAGTAACATTAGATCTGAAAGAGCTACCTGATTCTGTAAACCTAACAGCCTATTAGAACACACTGAACATTATTGTTGTGTTATTGTAACCAAAGACTATATTAATATAGATTTTCCTCTTTCCCTGCAGACGTGCCTCCGATGCGTCCTAAGCCCTACTACAGCGTGGTGCGCAGGGAACAAGACGGGAGTGAAACAGTGTATTGCACCAAGGAAAGCTTCCTTCAGGCCCGAGTCATCTTCATCCGCTGGCTGGTGTCTTTCTGGCTCGAGCCACGACCCAATGCACACACGCACATCCCAGGAACAGAGGGAGAAAATGTCCCTAAGAACATACAGGTCAGCACATACTGTACATATTTTGCTAATAGACAGGGTGGTTCAAGTCACCGAAAAGTTCCTCTCTTTTCTCAGTTAAGTAAAAAGTCCAAGATGCAGTCAGAAATGAATGACAAAATTTATTGTCACAAATATTTATATGGGACAGTCTTTTTTTTTTTTTTTTTTTTTTAATTGTTTCCTCACCTCACTTTATGACCCAAATTTTCACCTCCAGCGAGCAGCAGCCGGACTGGCAGCTCGCTCTGCAGGCAGCTCAGACGACGGGGGTGGAGGTGGGATTCGGTCTGACAGCCACCTGGAAGGTAGTGGGTGCTCATCTGGATCAGGTGGAGGCAGCATGGGGCTCTCTGGGGGTCCAGGGACTGGAGGGGAGCCTGAACAAAGCCACTCCAACACATCCACGCTGACAGAGAGGGAGCCCAGCTCCTCTTCACTCTGCTCCATCGATGAAGAGCAGCTGACAGACATGGAGGTGGTGAGGAGAGTACTGACCAGCTCCAGAACCAACGTCAACTTCATCACTGAGATCTTTAGACAGGTGACAGAGAAATAACTTTCTTCAGGGAGTTGGGTTGTTATGTAACTGATGGTTCTAGCGTGTCAAACCATTAATGTAAGTTTGTGCCTGCAGTTGGAGTGGATCTAGGTGTAATTTTGCTAATATTGGAATTTATTTTTTTTGTTATTAACATAGTATGTCCATGAACAAGTCACTCAATGTTTTACGTCTATCTTTCTTTATCTATTTATAGGCGTTTCTCCTTCCCATGTGTGAAGCTGCAGCGATGCGTAAAGTGGTCCGTGTTTACCAGGAGTGGATTTCCATGGAGGACAGGCCAGTGTTTATGAAGGAGCCAGAAGATGGCCCCTATCCCACAACCAGCAGCCTGGATTCAGGCTCTCAGCTCGGAGACAAGGAGGATGAGGTGAGGAATTACCTCAATTCAGTAGTGTAATCTTGAAATGTTTAAAATAAAGGTAGGCCAGACAGATCAGAACAGACCTTTATATAGTGATTTACTATATCTAAATGCCCACTGACAGAGGGATTCTGACAGAAAAGAAAGACTGGTTTAATTTACAGGGTAAGGCAGCAGACTTCAAGGTGGGGTGTCACTTTAAGAGTCCAGGGCTTGTAAGACAGGCAGGCTCTAAAAGAGTACTTCACGCCCCAAATGATCATTTTTATATTAATTACTCACTCTGTGTTACAATGAATTGATGAAGAAAATCTTATTTTTCTCACATGCCTCCATAGTTGACTAAGAATCCCAAAACTGAGGAATTCCTAATAAATTTAAGTCATGGAGATTTTGCTTAACAATAGCAAAATTATATCAAAAAATCTGTTTACAAACTCTTTCACAGCTTGTGCAGTGTAATTCGAGTCTTATTTATTCAGTACTTCCTAAACACATGCATTTTTCTCTAAAACCTCACTATTTAAAACACTTAAGCACAAACATAGCAGGTGTTCTACTTGTCTGTGTGTAAGACTGTTTATGGAAGTGTTTTAATAGTAAGGTTTTAGTGAAAATGCATGTATTTGGCAAGTACTGGGCATACGACTACAGAAATGAGACTTGGATTATACTAGTTACTGTATATGATCATACTGGTTGCATGAGAGTTTGTAAAGGGATGTTTTGATATAGTTTTGCTGCTGTTAAACTTGGACCCTGAATGACTTAAATTTATCGATAATTTTAGTCTGTGTTTAGAGTATCTGAAATGCAAATGATAATTTGGGGAGTGTTGTATTCCCTTAAGAGAAGAGAATGTGTGCATTTGCCTGTATATGTTTAGCTATTTTTACTTTATCATAATTGTGTGTGTGTTTTTTCCCTCTCTCTTCCTCAGGGAATGAACAAGGCTGTTGACAGTGAATTACTGGAGTACAACGTTCATGCTGGAGTTCAGACTACACTACAGGTATGGTCAACACACACCATCTGCCCATTTCATATATGCACAAATGTCTCATTGGTGCAGTGACATCTTAACTATTCATGCTCAACTTTATATAATCATCCATAAAAATTGTTTGTGGACCCATTTTACAACTTGACTGCCTGTCTCCTTTCTAGGTATTTATCACCCACTCCTCCAATGTTTTCCTATTGGAGCCAGCCAATGACATCAAGATCCTTTTGGAGGAGCATGTCGACATGTGCAAGCGAGTCCTGAACATCTACCGCAGCCTTGTCATGCATGAGACCATGGACCAGAAAACATGGTAAACTAAAAACTGAGCTGCACAGACACCAGATACACAATAAATCACACCTGTTACTGTGGACTAGGACACACTTTGATGCAGCGTCTAAATACATTGCAGTAGAACAGTGTTGTTAAAAGATTTGTCTCTTCTGCTTGCTTTTGAATGTGTTTGTTTGTAGGGAGCAGGTGCTACTGGTTCTACTGAGGGTAACGGAGTCAGTGATGAAAAGACCTCCATCCATCATGCCCCAGGGCAAGAAGAGCAACACACTGTCAGGCAGACTGGCTGGACCTATCTTTCAGGTACATTAATATCATTTTATCAAACTGGCCAAATATTTTCCTCTTGGGTGCCAAACATTCAGCTATTTGATTATCTGTGTGGTAGAGGAAGACAGAGTTGTCTCTGTGGTACCTGGAAAAAAGAAACAAATGTATGAATAGGAACACTGTTGCAGTCATGATAAGATTGCTATTGTCTACAGCAACACATCTTCCAGGTGATAGACTGGCATGTGGAGCTCTAAATGCTCAACATGTAGTTGGGTACAAAGACAGATATAACAAAGATGTATTTTTTCTAATATCAGTCAGAATTATGTAGAAGTACATGATGCATCCATGCAGATGTTGTAATCATCTATTGAAGGAGTAGTATATTTGAATATAATCTTAGGCTCTCAAGTATCCAGCTGTCTTTATATATTCAGAATACAGATATGTTAGTAAACACAAGTCCTGCTTATGATGTTAATATTTACCAAAAGTTATTTTCAGAACACCAAAATGAAGTTTAGTGTTCAGGTACAATCTAGCCGACTTGTATTTAGTTTCAGTGAGTATCAGTGAGAGCTTTTCTAGTACAACTTTTATCATTTCTTTCCCCTCTCTGCACAGACACTGATAGTAGCCTGGATTAAGGGGAACTTAAACGTCTACATCAGCAGAGAACTGTGGGACGACCTCCTCTCCGTCCTCTCCTCTCTTACGTGCTGGGACGAACTGGTCACTGAGTGGTCTCTCACCATGGAGACCTTGACCAAGGTATTCAAAGTGATCATCACCACCAGGCGTAAGCCTGGAGGGGATCACACATTTGGTTGTGTGTATGTGTGTAAGTGAGTCTGTGACACAGAATTTCAAAATATAAGCTTAACCTAAAGAGGATGTTATTGATCAGTGTTTTCACTTTTAATTAATGATACTTGATCATTGATCATTGAATGGTTATATCAACCCAGATCAATGATTACACACCCACTCTTAACCAGGCGGAAGGGGCCACAGTTTTCTGGAAATCATCTCAGCTAAAAACAACAAGCCTGACTGTCTGTCGCAGGCCACATTTTGGCCGTACTTGTGGCTTAAAAACTGACATCCAGAGAAACATTTGGTTTTATTTTGAACCAGAGCATCTGCAGATTAATTCCATGACCGATAGGATCCACTAAAGTAAGGCAAGATATGAGATGACAAAATCACCACTTTCATCATACTCGCTGCCATCTTGACTGTAAGGAAGCCAGGAGGCACAGTTCCACGATACACAGCGGTGTGGCTACCTGGTTTTGTACTGTCCTCTGCACAGCGTCATACTACACCAGGAGTGTTTCAGAAATGGGCGTTTTGCCTGCTTGATTAATACTAGACTTGCAGATTTTGTTGATTTGGTCATTCTCATGTGCTCTGCCATTAATGTTGACTGGATTACATTGAGACCTATCATACCCATATATCCATTCTGCCTTGGCATATGAAAAATCAGCTTTTTGCCTTAAGTACTGATCCAAGACAACAGTTTCGGTGCTGCTATGTTAACCATTATTGTAACATAAACACATGTTTGAGCAGTGTGTCTTTGTGCCTCAGGTTTTGGCCAGGAACCTGTACAGTGTTGATCTGAATGAGCTGCCTCTGGACAAACTCAGTGAACAAAAACAGAAGAAACATAAAGGAAAAGGTTCGTCTGTCACCGGAGACATGCAGGACTTCTTAGCAACAGCATCTGTACACTAGAATTTTTCTTTTATCTGTACATAGTTACAGATAAAAGCAAAAAAACACAATGTCTCAAAATAAGTAACATTAAATCCGCATTAAGAAATGATGTCCCACTCCATCCATCTACACCAGGTATAGGTTCAGAGGGCCAGCGGCAGATTGTGGATCGATCCTTCTCTAAAGGCTGGAGCAGAGACCAACCAGGTCAGGCAGCAGCCATGAGGCAGCGGAGCGCCACCACCGCTGGCTCACCAGGCATTGAAAAGGCCAGGAGTATTGTCCGCCAGAAAACTGTAGGTCAGTATAACTCCACTTACATGACTGTCCTCCTCTGGTGTTAATGAGCTACAAGTTTAAAGGACAGAAAATTATGCCATTAGTCATATTGATAGCACAGACTCCCAGGCACTGTTCTGTGTATTTGTTTTAAACTGTCTGGTGTGTGTTTATGTTAATGTTGAAGAGGAACACCACTGGGGGAAAAAAACTAGCACCCTGGTTTTCCTCAGAGTGCTTAATAAGATGGCTTCTCTTTCTTCTCAAGTCACTTTTATTTAACTTGACATCTCCTGCCTGTCTGTCTGACAGGAAGTCGCGGTGCATGCTTACTGTCATTCCTCCTCCTCCTCAGTAGAGTCTTGTTTATGCAAAGCCTTCAACTGTGGCCACTGGTGTGAAAGAAACGGTCCTAACACCACAGTGAAATACCAGTACTAGCTTAGAGCAAGATGATGACAGCTCATGCACATGAATTTTCTTTAATTGCTTAAAAGGCATGCATCAATGAGGATCTCTCAAACTAAAATACACACAACCAAATTTTTTTTATTCACATGTCTCCTGTCACAAGTTGTTAACTTTTCATTTATCACAATATGGTACTTGTTTCAATAAATGAGGTTCTGCTCCAGTTGTCAGAGATGATATATGCATAACCTGACAGAGTGGGATACAAGAAATGATACATTTTTGTGGATACCATAGTGGCCTCTAAGAAGCAACCAAATAAAAGAATACTGTTAGCAGGGTCCACATAATATATTTAATACCCCACATTTTTTGACCAAATGCCTTTATTGATATTGCAAGGATATTGTAGAGTTGACTATTAGTGCCCTGACAAAATATTTACACAGTGAAATTTTTGCTAAAGTATTATCAGTTATGTGGATATAATGACTCAGTGGTTAAAGGCAAATATTGAAACAGCTGGAACAGTCTAGTATGTTGAGAAAATTACTTCACTTTAGTGTAATGCAGCCTTTCAAATCAGGAAAAGACAACACTAAAGATATTAAGATATTCAAAATCTTAAGACAGTATCTAGTCCCATATCACAATATTGATGTAATTTGCTGGGATTAACAGCTTTTCTGGACCTGCAAGCTGTGTTGTATGTGCTTCAGCACCACTTTTACAAGTTTTAGCATTTCTAACTGTGCTTTTCCTGTGAGAAATAAGCTTGCACATGCTAACCAACATTCCTGCAAGTGTGCAGTTGTTTCGTCGCATTTTTTTCAGTTGTATATTCATCTGTTAATATACATAAAATGACATAGACTTGGTCAAACTTGCAGACAATCTCATTTTGTTGTGACTGCAAGTAATCAGTAGATCTGGCTAGCATTAACAATAATGCTCCTGGGGATTGTAGTCTTAAGAGGAGATTTAGGCTGTAGAGTGCCAAGCTGCCACCAGACCCTCACTGTCTCACTGTCTTTCCTCCAGAGCTAACCCTGTCTTACACTTCCTTAACCTTCCTTCTCTTTCCCTTTACGTCCACCCTTGAACCATCCTCTTTTCTACACTGTCCTCTTTTCTACACTGTCTTTTCATTAATTTCTTGTCTTTCTCTTTTTATGCTTTGTCTCTTCCCCATAAATATTTTTTTCCTAATATTTACTTTTACATACCTTATTTCTTTTTACCGGCATTGCTCCGGCTTTTACCATCTTTCTCTCTATCTATTGTTTTTTTTTTCTCTCTGGTGTTACTTTTGACGTCATTGTTTTTACCCCCTTTCACTTTTCCATCCTTGCCCATACATCCACCTTTCTTCCACTCACCTTTTCACTTTACTTTTCACTTCAACAATACCCCTTTCCCCTCTTGCTTCCTTCTTTCTTTGCCATCTCCACCTCTCTTCCTTCCTTTTCTGTCTCACACTCTTCCCCCCCTTATTCTGTCTCTCTTCTACCTGTTCTTCCCACCCTCTTCAGCCCTGCGTAGCTGCTCTACGGGGGACTCTCTGCTGTCCTCAGCCTTTATCCGCAGTGCTAAGAGTGCTCCTGCTCTGGCTCCGCCTCTTCCTGTCCTCCTACACCACCACCACCCTTTACTACCCACCCTTGCCGACCAGCTGGCAGGTACACACTCCTTGCACTACCTGTCTGCCTGGAAACTTAACTTGTCTCTACGTCTGTCCGAAACTGGAACTATATGCCTGTCCTCTCGTCTCTGTCAGTTTGTCTGACTCTCTGTTTGTCATCACTGAAGCAACAGTTTGCATGTCGTCCCTCAGGAATATATAGTCCTTCACTTTTTTTTTACCTGTAACTGGTGACAGTGTGATTTTGAGAAATCCTTGGACATCAAAAATGCATCATTCTCCCTAAAGCTGTGTAATAATCTCAACAGCATTGCTTGAAATTTTGCATGCGACAAATGGACGATCCCCACAGCCCCCCAAAATGACTATGGTTATTGTTGTGGTTTTGACATTTTGTGGTACATTTGAATTTTGCTTTGTGCGGGAATGAAATTTCGCCAAGCAGATACCGAAGAACAACATCCATCAGTTAGTCTTTGTTCAAAAATATTTCACTAACTAATTGATATAAATTGTATTTTTACAGGAAGCATGGAGCACCTTATGTGTCTGTTTCTGCTGACATGTCTGCATGAAACTTGACCCAGCAATTTTCCTGTTTGCTTGCTTGTTTCTCTATATCTTTTACTTATCTGCCTGCCTGCACACATGCATGTCCCTCTGTCTTTACTTTAGCTTTTTCTGCTTGCACTATTTTCTGCCTGTTACACATCTCCCCTTTGTTTCTGTGCCCTTATTGTTTACCTCCCTATCACAGATGTTATGTGATGACCCATGTGATGCCATGTATTCTCAGGGTGGCATTTAATTCAACTCCTCCTCTTCATTTCTGTTGGCGATGGTGATGATTTTACTTCATCATATCTTCTCCTAGGGGGATTTTCCTTGCTGTTGTTTTACTTATTGTTTCCTTTTGGTGTGTGTTTTGTGGTGGTTTCTTAAAGATGAGAACAGCTCTCTAAAAGTTACCATTTATTTGCAATTGACATCTGATCAAAGTGAAAACTGCCAAATGGGCATAACAGAAGAGGCAAATACCAAGTGCGATAGAATTGGCTTTTTGTACAATTTTAAAACTACAGCTATGTGATTAAGATTTGCTAATAAGGGTTTGTTGAAGGCGGCAGTGCTGTTTGGGCTGAGAAAGCCATGTGTAATGTAAGGTAAAGGAGGTTGTTGGGTTGGTGCAGGGAACAGTGAGAGCTGTTATTCAAGAAGTGTCTCTGGGACGCCAGAGATCACTGTCTAGCCTCCTGGAGGTGTCGTGGGACCAACTAGATGAAACACTGGTGAAAGGAGTTTCCCACCCGATGACCCCAAAGACATGTTAGGTATCACTGCTCGCTGGTCTGTATAGTCAAGCCTTGCCATAATAGCTTATCATAGGGCGTAGGAGGTTATTCACTGAGCGCTGATCCTTTATCTAGAGCACAAATTTCTTGTGTTTATTTGAACTCATGATGTATGTAATACCCTGAATGATCTCAAGTTGTAAATACGAGTAAAGCAAACATTTAAAGGGGTGATGGTCTTCTTGGTAGACACTGTTTTCTGGTTGAGATTGATGAAGTTGTCATTAACTGTCTCAGCCACCATAAATACTGCTCTGAATCCAGTTTACATCACCAGGCTGAGTCAACTATTGAGCACGATATGGTGACTTAACAGTATACCATGCAGGAATTGTTGTTTACTGTTTGTAAACACAACATTTAAACTTGCCCCCTCCTCCTTGTAGGAACTTTACATATGTTGTCATGGAAAAGCATATATTTTAGCAAGCTAAGTAAGATAACCGCCTGCACTTACCTGTCCAACAGAAAACAGGCCAACTCTGCGTCATCACCATCCTCTCCATCAGTGTTTGCCAGCGACAGTGAAAACTGATTCCTCAGATTCACTCTGGATTTGGAACGAGCATTGTCCACTTGCTGTTTTGCCTATATATTTAGGTTTTGATGGTGCTGTGTCCTCGATTTTTGTAGGTTCCTCTTTGATGTGTGTTGCATGTGAAAATCTATTATGCAAAGTATTGGTCTTTTATTTTTTATCTTTATGTTGTGGCTCGATGTGTTTGCAGATTTTTTTTTTCTTGTGGGTCCTTGTTCATTTAGAAGTGTGTTTATGTCTGTACATGTGCATTTACCATAATCAACTCCCATTTACCCCTCCACTAACTGCACTCTCCTTTCTTCATCTTCCCTTAATAATCAGACCTTGAGGACCCGCCAATCACGCTGACATCCCGCACCTCTCGGATGCGCCACTCTTCCCAGAGCGACGAGGCGCCTCCCACCTCCTGTTCTGAGGTCTTCCAGGGAGTGGCCTGTGACCTGGATGGCCCGGCTCCTTCTTCCCTTGCAAGGAGCAGCAGTGCCTCTGACATCATGGAGCCTTTCATCGCAGAACGGGTCAAAGGTGAAGGCCCACAGAGGGATCCTACCTCGATTCCAACTCCCCCTCACCACCACTCCACAACTTCTTCCTTACTTGTAGCCAACAGCCACGCAGCTCAACCACTCCCACACACCCCCACCTCCCCCTCTCCTACCCCTCTAACCTTCTCCAATGGTGTTATGTCCTCATCCTTAGAGGGACAAGATGATGGTAGTGGTTATGACCAGTTCTGGCACCAGATTGGCTCTCGAAGCCAAGGTTCTGGTACGGATTGGGTGAGCGACTGGGATTCTGCTTTCACCTTTTCATCTGAAAAGGACTTAGATGTAGAAGAGAGTGAAATGGGGGCTGGGGTAGAGGAGGATGATTTAATCTCCTCTATTAGGGACTACCTCACTAACAAAGGAGGTGAGAGGAAGGAGGAGGCAAGAGAGAGAGATAGTCCTGGTCATTTACTAGAAAACAGTGTGGCAACTTTACCTGTACCTGTTCAAACAGGGGTTGCTAGAACACATATGGAACACACGGGGCATGTAGCAGAGGTAAGAGAGGAAAGAGAGACTTGTAAAGAGGACAGACAGGTAAGTAAATCAGTGAGACATAGCAGTGTGGATTCAGCAGAGGAGAATGAAGCAGAGCAGCGAAGCATCTATGAGTGCCTGGAATTGCAGTGTCAGTGGCCGTCACCCAGTGCTAGAGGGAGTGCTAGCTTAGAAAGACACACTGGGGAGAAAAAGGGAGGAGGAAATACAGGAAAGGCAGAAGGATGGGAAGGGAAATATGATGGATGGAGGGAAAGAGGAGAAGGGAAACAGGGTGATAAAGACACAGCAGCAAGTGAGAGGTCTGTTTTCATTAAACAAGACACTAACACAATAGAATCTAGCACTGAGTCAAATCAAACACCCCAAACTTCAGACCAAACTAAGGCCAAGATGTCCCGTAGTAGCAACAAGAGACACCATTCTGGGGGTGTTCATGTCAGCTTTCGGCCCTCGACTGAGTCAGTCCAGTTCCACAACCCCCTTGAGAGTAAAGAGGCCCACTGGAAAGCAAGGCTGCGCCGCCTCAGTCACTTCCACACTCACAGCCACTCAGCTGGGGAGAGGCCTGGGGCCGGAGCTGGGTTAGGGTCAGGTGCGAAGCTGGCAGCAGGAGGATCAGGTAAGTTTGGCTCTGTGGCTGGGATTAGCCATAGAGCAGGTGCACATGAGAAATTAGCCTCTGGGACTGTTTCGGATAACAGCGGGGCAGGGAACGCAGCAATGTCGGGAGGTCTTGAAAACAGGGCTGGGACTGGAGGGGACAAGGACAGGCAACATCCTGGATCCTGTGTGGGATCCATCCTGGGCTCTGAGGCTCCCTCAGAGGTATTATCAAGCAATTCAGGTGTGCGCGGCCGCTTGGGTCGCTCCGCCTTGCGATCCCGAGCCTCCCGCTCAAGGTCCCAGGAGCCTGGCAGCACTGCCTCACGACACCACCAGGGGGCTCTTCTTGGTGGCGTCTATAAGACTGTTGTTCACGCTCTGTCTTCAAAGCCACGGCCCCGAGGTCAGGGGTCATCCCAAGGCTCATCGCCACAACGGCAGAGCCGGGCTGCCATGGGTGACGCATCGCTCAGAGACCTCTACTCCCATGTCCTGGGCTACTTTGGGCGAAAGACGACAACGCCAGGTGAGGATTGCAACGAATGAAGTGCTCACAAAGGACACAACAGATAAAACAACAACTTTGGAAAGAAATTCTCATCAACACACAAACACCAACAGCTCTCTTTTCCTTTTTGGCTGTTTAACTGGTTTGTTATGGAATGATATTTTTTGGCTGACACTCATCATCTTGCTGCTGGACTGAAATTCAAACTCCCTTTTGATGTGTTTCCTCTTGAACGTAGCCCCTCCTCCAGCCTGCCTCCTGTCAAGGACCCCACCCCTCCCCTCCCATACCTTCCCACCTGTTCCTCCACTGCGGAAGCCCCCTCCCTCCTCCTCCCTTCCTCCTCCTTCTAAGGGCTTTGGGACTTTAACCTCCTCTCCTCTTTTCCCTCTTCTCCACATCCTCCTCCCTTTCCTCGATGTTGCATGCGGCCTCCTTGTGCCTCCTTCGCCTCCTCCCTGGACTTCGGCCCCTCTTCAGCTGAACAGGAGGGAACAACAGTCCACAAAAAAACACAACTGCCTGTAGAAAAGATCAAAGTACAGATAAAAAGAAAACTATATAATACCTCACAGAAAGCCCCCAAATGTTTTCTGGCGTTTTCCATCAAAGTTTTGTTACATTTAGATTTACATTTGTAGATATCAAAGTTCAATTTACTATATATATATATATATATATATATATATATATATATATATATATATATATATATAGGTAAATCAATCATGTTAATTATTCTACAAGAGCAAACAGTAGTTATGTTAAACATATCGTTGTAGTTCATTCTTACACCACTAGAATGCAGCATAAGACCTTACGTGAGAATAGGGGTATACACATAGAATTTGAATGGATAAGAAATGGTATGCACTTTCAAATCAGCGATCTGGAATGGTTATTTGCCTTGCACACTGCCAGAAAATTGATATCAAATATGATAACTGCACATTTGAATCAGCAGTACAAATACCGTATTTCTATTCATTCTAATTCTCAGGGCAGCAGGCTGCAGAAGGGTTTAAATTATTTTGTCTTGAGGTTCAGATGTTTGATGGGAGTGATTGGTGATTCAACAGCTGAATCTGTCTTGATGTGGAAATACTGTTGCGCAGCCACATTTTTTTTTTATTTTTCTCTTTTGTTTAGGTGTGTTGCTTGCAAACTTGTGCCAAATGGCACCTAAAAACTGTTTATATGTAAGTTTGGTTTGTCTTCTTTTATGCCAAATATGTGGAATTTGCCACATATGATAATTCAGTAGGGGCCCAAATTATTTTAATATGATACTTATCTTTTAAAATAACATTCTTTCTTGGATTAACAATATTGACAGCAACCTCTCTTTTGTATATTTACAATTATGGTGAATTAAGACAACCCCAATCATCTGGTACTCCATGCAGACTAAAACCAGATATTATGTGCCATGACTGTCTGGTTGCCTGCCTCGCTGTGTGTTGAAATAGGTAAACACAATGATGCTGATAGTTACACCTTATCATTGGCCACAAAACTTAACAGATCATAGCACTGAAAATATGCATGTCCATGTTGATGGCAGTAATTACACAGAAATAGGCTCATCTTGATGGGCTGAGCACATGCAGAACATGCAGATATTCAGTGCACAGATCTGCAAAGCAAGTTGATTGAAAAATCATTTGGATCCCATTTTTAGACCAACATATTTTATTTTATACAAGTCTCATTCTTGCTGGTGGTGATGTCATGGCAAATAACCATAACAGTGAAACAGTCCACCTGTAGACACAGTTGTTGTCATGGTATCCAACCTTCAGGCTAGAAGAGGTATCTATATAACGAATTGTAAGTGATGATGTAAAATTGTGTTGTATGGTTAATGCATGAGAACAGTTGAACTAAAATTATATTTTTGGCTGTGTTAGTTAAGTTTATAAATTGGTTCGCTGCTAACTTGAGTTACCTTCGTATGATCACCACAGTAAGATGCTAATTCTTCTAATACGCAGCTAAAATGACAGATTTTTGCACTGACCTCTGTGGTTTGAAAGTTTCAACTTGTTGCACATCTGACCACATCTAGGTACAGACAATGTCCTGCCCAAAAAGATGTAAAATTGCACTTGCAGGGCGTTGCAGTTTGAACACAACTGGTCTTAAATCTTGACAGAAAAATGTGCAGCAAGGTGAAATTTTCATCAGCTAGGTGGCAGCAACGTAAAGATCTACATTCTTTGTTCAGTAAGCTTCATTGATCAAAGTCCTGGTATTGGGCTGCAGACATAGCCAGGCTCTGTCAGTCCCATCAGCCACAGGTTCAGGAATTAATATCGGCAGCATATTCAGTCTCATCTGATTTGTTATTGGTCGATGCTCTTTGCTCTCCGAGTTAACAAACTCACATCGACTGCTGTCATTGCTACCAAGCTAACAGTAACATAACTCATAGTAACATAACTGCACCAGTGTAGGCCTCTGATATGCTGCCTGTTTGGACCTAACAAGGTGATAATCTCTCTCTCGCTCTCTGTGCATGGTGTGAATTAACTGCTGCATTGCTTTTTTGGTGGGTTTGCCTGCTGTGTTGTGGCTTTTGTTTAACAGCCAACCTTTTGCTAACGTCAGGGCCAACAGTACATACACATCAGGACGGCTCTTACAATTCCAAGAGAAGTTCCATTTTGTTGTATGCATATTGTAACACCTTTTATATAATGTTTGAACACTTAAGTATCAGCAGCAATATTTTAGATACTCTGTCAGTCTCTGACCGCTGAAACAGGCAAAATTAATATTAACAGATGAATACAAATTATTTACTTAAATAGACATAGTCAGCAAGTCAAACGTTATTATGTAATTATTTTACAAACTTCTAAAAGTTATTACACAGTTTTGTGTCTTTGAGCTGTTTGTGGAGGTACAGATCTCTCTCTGTCTATCATGTGTTTTTGTTCATCTCACCTGTCTGCGTGTCCACCTGTGAATCTTCATCCCCTTTTCCATCATTTTCGTGTGTGTGTTTGTGTGTGTATGTGTGTGTACGTGGGAACTCTGTATTTGACAATTATCATATATCTGCCTCTAGCCAATAAAGAGGAGGTGGTCCAGAAGGCTCGTCCAGTCTCCAGTGACGTAGGAAGCACAAACCCGAACTTCTCTGACCTCATGGATGAGTTTATCCAGGAGAGGCTGAGGGCAAAAGGAACAGCGGTGAGTACAACGCCCATGCAAACAGGCACACTGATTTAAAGATCAAATTTTCCATGTCAGAAAAGAGCTAGAGTTGGGCAGTCACTGCAAATGATTGAACACGGGCCTCTGTGTGAATTACAGAGGCCCAGCGCTGCCCCCGCTGAAATTACATTTTTCTTCTCGACAAACAGGGTCGTCGTGGCAGCAGCCCTGGAAGTCTGGAAGTTCCCAGGGACCTGCCGGAGCTCCTGGAGGCTGGTCAGAGTCCTGGATCGCGACCCACAGATGATCTCCGTCCCATCGATGATCCAGGGGTTCCCTCTGAATGGACATCACCTGCAAGTGCCAGCGGTTCTGATGTCATCAGCTCAGACAGCCAGTCGGACTCCTTTAATGCCTTTCAGTACTCCACCTGCAAATTTGATAGTAAGGAACAGAAACTGAGACAGCGCTACAGAATTTGTGACAAATTTTTATATAAAGATCACCACAGTTTGCGTTTGTCTCATATGCTTTCTCTTTTCAAAATGAAAAGACGTGATGCTTGTAAGTTGCTGTTGTTGGATATAAATAGATAATTGTGAATTGACTTGATTTGGAAACTTTGAAAATATACTTTGAAAAGTATATAAGCCCTTAACAAATGTATAATGGTCAACATTTCTTTCATAGATTTTACTTTCAGTACAGAAGCTTGTGGAGGAGGAGTTGGATCTGGGGGAGGAGGTCGAGGCAGCTCACTGGACCAGGACAGTTTGGGAGGGGGTGTGGCCTGCGATGAACATGAAGTAGCCAGTTTGACAACACTTCATATCGACTCGGAGACCAGCAGCCTCAGCCACACTGTCACTGTTACTGGTACACACTTCACATAAAGAGCTCTCTGACTACTGTATTATTTCAGCAGATCTAAATAAGATAACATCAATCAATCCAGTTTATTTGCACAGCACCTTTCATACAGGTTAGTGCAGTTTAAAGTGATTCACAGATGACTGACAAGCTGAAAATGAGACAGAAAAAGTGGACACCATAAATGCAAAAACAACAAAAAAGACATTAAATTTAACATTTTGAGACTAATACACGTGAGGTGATAAGTATGATGAATATGTAATAAATAGATTTATAACATATAATATCAGTGATAGTAGTAATCAAATCCACATTCAAAGAACTGGGCAAATTATGTTGTGTATGATGAAAAAGACAGAACAAGAATAAAAATAATGACAAATGGATTTAAAAGCTATAACACTAAAAAATATAATAACAATTGAAATATTAATAAAATAATGAATAAAGACAAAATTGATAGGAGGGGGTCAAAAATACATAATATTTGTAATAATTAAATAATAGATAAAATAGAATAAAATTTTACAACTTAAATACAATAAAGTAAAAGAATACAATTATAATATCATACCTAATAATAATAATAATAATAATAATATTGTAGTATTATGTAAGCACCTGTACCACCAGACTAAATATATCATAACATACCTCATAGATATACATATTAATGTCAGTTTTTCTGCATAGTGAATATAATTGGATGCTAATTTGTATTTTATCCACATCATTTTTTAATGGCCCTTTTGTTATATGTGCTGTTCAGTAAACAGCCTATACATGTTAGTATTAATTACTTTTCCTCTTCATCAGCCCCCTTACAGGTGTGATATACATCTCATATACCATCTTAGAAAACTGATTTAGCGGTTAGGTTTTGAGCTCTCTTCTTAGCATGTGACAAGACTACATTATGTTATGTAAACAAGCAGCTTTATACTTCAGCTGATAACTCCTGAACCCTGTGATCTAGCAAAGAATTTTGTCTTCCCAACCACTCTATGAAAAAACACAGCAGTTAAGTTTTTCAAATGTCTTTTTTTTTCTCTTTGTCCAGGTTCAGAGAGTGCATCTCCCATGCATTCCCTCGGTGGCTCTCGCTCCCAGACGCCCTCCCCTGCCACACTGACAGCAGAGCACCCCGATCACACACACTCCCACCCACACACACACCTACAGCTGGACCAGAAGCTCCACAACTCTGTGTTGCAGACACCAGATGACCTGGGTAATAAACATGTACCGTTGTGCGGTTTTTTTCCCTCCGCTGTGAATGAGAGATAAGAGTTACTAAATGATTCATTGATTGATTCTAGAAACTAGTGAGTTCCCCAGCGAGGACTGCAGTGTCATGGCGGGTGGCTCTCTAACTGGATGGCACGCAGATGTTGCCACGGTAATGTGGCGGAGGATGCTGGGTATCCTGGGGGATGTCAATAGCATCAAAGACCCAGAGATCCATGCGCAGGTCTTCGACTATCTGTGCGAACTGTGGCAAAACCTGGCCAAGGTGTGTACCAACACACACAATTACTACCTTACTAACTATGAGACACTTTGGTTTGATTTGGGGGTATGTGTATAAAAATGACTCTTTTCTTTTTAGATAAGAGATAATCTGGGCATTTCTCTGGACAACCAGTCATCTCCCCCTCCCCCTGTCCTCATCCCACCCCTAAGAATCCTCACCCCCTGGCTCTTTAAGGTAGGCATGACTGAGGGATCACTATAGGACCTCTGATAATTATTACATTGAGATTTAGTTACACACAAGAATAAGAACCATCTGTTTTTCACCTGTAGCTAATGGTATCGTATTAATGTATTGATTGATTCCTCTAAGAAAATGAAAATGAAAATAAATTTCTTTGCTAAATAAAAAGTAACCACACACAGAGATGGGGATGCCTCCATAAACAGGCCAGTCAGTGCCTTATATTGCTTGCATTTGTATGTTTATTCTCACGTGTGTGTGTGTGTGTGTGTGTGTGTGTGTGTGTACATGTTTTCCTCCAGGCCACCAAGCTGACAGAGCGTTACAAACAGGGGAAGCTTCATGCCTACAAACTGATCTGCAGGATCATGAAGAGACGGCAAGACGTTTCCCCAAACACAGACTTTCTCACACACTTCTACAACATCATGCATCAAGGACTACTGCACCAAGACCAGGTACAGTGTGTGGTGTTGAAGTGCAAGTGTTGAAAGGAAGATATGAAAAGCCCAGACACAGGGACGAACGCAAATCAGCTTTCACTTTTGCTAGCAATACTGTTTACAATCAGTAGCTGATAACTCTTGCATAGTATACCTTTACTGTAAAGCAGTTTTCATTTGTTAAAGTTTGTACTGTTTCTGATAAAAGGATGGAATATGGGCTTTTCTCAAATGTGCTCTAGCTGTGACTGCTATAGCTATGGGAGTGTATAACAGAATTTTGGTTCCTACAGGACATTGTGAACACCATCATAAAACACTGCAGTCCCAGGTTCTTCAGTATCGGTCTACCTGGAGCCACCATGTTGATCATAGACTTCATTATTGCAGCTTCCAGAGTCACGGCCTGCTCATCACTCAATGTAAGAAACGAAGAAACACACTCGTGCGCAGTGTTGTTTGCATTCATTGTGTCACACCTGCACAGTGCAAGTTGGAACAACTTTTTTCATTTCAGTTGCATTTCCTCACTTTGTCTCTTTCCCTCCCTTCTAGGCTCCAAGAGTGGAGGCCCAGATCCTGCTGGGATCTCTGGTGTGTTTTCCCAACTTGTATGAGGAGCTTCCAGCCCTCCATCCCACCACAGCTGACGTGGTGCTTACCAAATTCCCTGATGTCAAGGTAGGTGGAAGCAATAGTAGTTTGGGTTTGACGGGCTGAGACAAGTCATTATGCTTCTGCGTTTGAGCAGTATAATTATTCTTTGGGATAGAAGATCCCAGTAGAGCAGGGAGAAGAGAGGAGTAATGCAAAATAGTTTTTAGACAAACAGAAAAAACAAATATATCTAAGAGGACAGTTGATTGCATGGTCATGACTTTAATATTCCTATTAGTGTTTTCAGTGTTAAGAAGAGTTAGACTGTACCATAAAACTGTCATCTCAGTCACAGTCACACAGCTCTCGCTGAGTCAAAACATGTCTGCGTACATTAAAACTGACATTCACCAGAGCATTGGGTCAAACACTTAAACAAACCTCTGTTTACTTTGTGTGTAATCCAGGTCAGTTGAGACCTTGTAACGCACATGTCTGCTGTCCATAGGGGGTCTCAAAACCAAACTAATAGGTTAATGTCTCATTAGCTATTCTTGTAACAGCCCAGAGCTATGGGAGTAATGTTGTTATTGTTGTTGTTGCTGTGTAAACAGTTAATGCCATGCGCGGCAGCACCTCGGCTCCGCTCACCGGTTTCTTACGAGACAGAAACTTGTTTTGAATCACTAAGCGGTCATTAACACTGACCAGAGGGACGGGACCAGTGAAGATGTGAAGGTGTCTGGGTCTGTGTGGATAAGTCTGTACTATACCTGTGTATCCATATTTGATGTGTGTGATATATATTAACACCCCATCATATAATCCAATGAATCAGTTTTCTAACCGTGTGAAAACAATCAGTGTCCCTTATTATACACACCTGGAGGTATGTAGCTATTTACACAGAGCATGACTCAATGCCTTGTTTATTTGTTTGGCAAATTAACTGTGTTTGTCTGTACGCTTTGTATTGTAGGAGCACATTATCAAAACCATCCTGACCTCTGCCAGGGACGAACCCTCTGCTCCTGCTAGGTAGGTCAACACATTTTGATGATAACATATTGAACAGTGTTATATTAAAGGGTGTTTCTAATAGTATGTCCAACCACATTTGCATACATGGCCCTAGACAAAATAAAGATAAAGAAATCTTCTAACCACTTCATCCTCTTGAGGGTCACGGGGGGGCTGGAGCCTATCCCAGCTGACATCGGGCGAGAGGCAGGGTACACCCTGGACAGGTCGCCAGACTATCACAGGGCTGACACATAGAGACAGACAGCCACTCACGCTCACATTCACAGCTACGGACAATTTTAGAGTTATCAATTAACCTAGTCCCCAATCTGCATGTTTTTGGACTGTGGGACGAAGCCGGTGTGCCCGGAGAGAACCCACGCTGACACAGGGAGAACATGCAAACTCCGCGCATAAGGGCTCCCACACCCGGGATCGAACCGGGAACCCTCTTGCTGTGAGGCGAGAGTGCTAACCACCACATCACTGTGCCGCAGATAAAGAAATCATTATATTTTAAAATTATTCAAAGTGCATGTACTCATAACTTCAGATTTGTACAGGTGCAACATGATACTTAAAGAGTTAATTAATTAACCTGCATTAGCAATTAGTTAATTACCTGTAGGTCATGTTAGTGTAACAGCAGGATGTCTGATCACACCTATTTGTGTTCACTGTTTGCCAATTAGTATTAATTTTGCTAGCTGCTTTTTATTTAGTCTTACTGTGAGTTCTGTGTCAAATTTCCTTGTGAATTTTTAGCATACTTAGACAACCTCGTGTTTTTTAGTCAAATTTTACTTAAATAAAAGTCCAGGCATTGTAGTTTAACCTTAGTCAAAGGAAACTGTATTATTTTAGTTTTAGTCATTTTAGTCAAATTTATTTTACAGGAGATTTTATCTTGTCATTATCTGATGAAACACACAGGTTGAATGATTCAGAATGCTGCTGCATTGAAAAGAACTGTCTTCAATTTTTACTTCCTTTTTTTGTCAGCAGAAATAAAGACAGATTTTGATGTTTGAAACAACATTTTAGTATCTCCCTCTTTCATCAACAATGTTGGATGCTGATAATATCACAGATGGGTGTGATGTTGTTGCCGTCTCTTGTTCGTCTCATCTTGGTCATAGAAAAAATGGTTGTTGATGAACATATTTAGTTCTTGTTCACAATATCAATGCTGTTTCTATTTTTTGTTATTTATTTATTTTCTGTTAGTTTCTGTGTTCATGTGTAAAGTGTGTGCTTCTATACATGTGTAACAGCAGCACATGTTCATTCTGTATTTGTTTTGGTAGGTGTGTGGCTCTGTGTAGTCTGGGTATCTGGCTGTGCGAGGAGTTGGCTCACGGGACTCAACATCCACAGATTAAAGATGCTCTCAACGTCATCTGTGTTACTCTGAAGGTCAGTCACAACTCTGTCACAACTCTGTGCTGCTTTACAAAGCACTGGATGTTTTAATTGGTCACTGAAATATGACTCTGATTTCAGCCCAGCTAAATAAGATGATCTCATACAGCCTTTGGCCTTTGCCTGTCCTCAAACTTTTTCCCTGCTGACCACTGTACACTCTCTCACTCTGACTGTGATCCAGTGTGATCAGACCAAAGCAATGAATCTGCATCAAACAGGCTGCTGATTGGCCGCCGTTACACTGATCTACACAACATTGTGGTGTCTAAGCATCTGTTCGTCTTCTGTCTGGATGTTTGAGTAAACCTACTTTAGTTTAAAAAAACACAGCATCAATCTAATAAGCCATAGAATTTGATTAACTATAATAATATGAGCTTATTGAATAATCAACACATTTAATATATAGTAATGTAGATTTAAAGTAGTAAATTCGGCATGTTTGGACATTTTCACAGCAACTGTTTAATGTGATTGACAATTCTCTCTGCATATTTATGTGGAGTCGGTTATCACATAATGAGAGCTGAACTTTGGCTCTGAATTTGTATGTGTTGCATGGTTACCCTGACATGGCGGGCTGCAAGGAGCCAAAGTGTGATGGAAAACATTGTTGGAGATGATTGTTAGTGCTGGTGAAATAGCTCAGTTGGTATTGTCTGTTTCAGGCCACGAGTCTGGGAGGCCTGTGGATCAGAATAATACTGTCCAACATTTACTGTCTCATCTATAGCCAAGTGGCTCTAGATGGACACACACGCACACACACACACACACACACACACATACCTTTTCCACCTTGGAATCCCTAGCTTGTGTATCGGCAGCCAATGGCCTGCTAAGACATTACAGCAACACACACACACACACACACACACACACACACACTTGCATTCACTTACTGCTGGGAGCAAACCCTGGACAGTCAATATGTTTGGTCCTCCTTCAGATAGGAGACTAATCCAGGGGGAATGCTGCAAGCTGTGTCTTACCCACACACACTACAGTATCACACATATATACACACACATCTTGTCCACTTGCATCTCTTGCCTTCATACCAGCAGCCAGTAGCCTCAGACATGGGCCCTGTGGTGTGCACACACAACCACACACACAAACACATACAAAAAGCTTTAGGGATTGTCATATTTCCATGCAGAGCACTTTTCCCTGTTGTCCTCCTCATCCCACTTACAGCCTCTCCTCCTATCTAGAAGCTCTTTTAGTTTAGTGGTGGTGATCCTCATCAGAGCCCAACTGATCCATGAATTTGACCTGTATTTTATTGTATTTTCTTAAAATATATACATATACATATTCAGAATACTACAATTCATATGTTAAAAAAATTAATGACAAAGCTTATTTACGGACACAGATGCACTGTGCATTATTGTACTTAATTTATATGAGACATGTAGATAACAATCCAAGAAGCTCATAGTATCATGATGTGGGTAAAATTAGCTCAAATGTGCCTCTTTTTGTAAGATCATTACAGACAGGAGTGTCAAGCATACATAAGTTATCACATCAGTCATTGGAATATCACAGATTTGCTGAAGTAAATACAAATCGTGCAAAAATTCATGGGAATAATCTGCCCTAGTATATTGGATTTCCTAATTCAAGAGTAAAAAGATAGATGCATCTCACACTAGAATATCTGTTGGATAATATCTGACTTCTTTAAATTTTTAGCAATGTTTGTTTATAGGATTTAGGCGACATATTGCTATACACACTGAACCTGTGAATTAACAAAATAACTTTGTGTTCTAGTACCCCAATAAGAATGTAGCACTGGTGGCGTCGGACATCCTTCACCTCCTGATCAGTCATGTGGATCATCTTCAGAAATTCCCCCCTGACACTCCGAAGAAGATCGTCGAGGTGAGACATAAATTACTGTGCACCTCTGACAGGTTTCATTTGCTATTCATCAAGTCACTATCAGCATGTCCACACTTGCTGATGCATTAAATCAGAAAGACATTTGTTTAAATACACCATATCAGTTTTTCAAATTCCCATTGAGAAATTTCAGAAATGTTGCTGCTTCTTGGCGGGTAGATTTTCTAGTGAGACATCAGCTAAGATGCTCTCATTCCTACAACTGTTCTGCGGTTTTCTGAAATGTTGTTTAATTTGCAAATGTAATGTCATATTTTCTTCTTACTGGTTTTAATTTTCTTTGTATATCTCTAATTTTTAACTAGTAGTAGCTGTAAAAAAATGTTTAACAGAGCAAACAATTTTGTCTGATTTTATTCTTCTTAGATTTTGATCGCCACCATCACACACTTGCTGCCTACTACTGAGTCTTCTCCTCATGAACTGGATAAAAGGGTAACATGGGCACACACAAAATCTTTCACACTTCCTCGCTATGTTACTCATTTTGCTCAGTAACCCTTACACCTGTGTATACCTGTGTGCGTTGCAGCTGGTAGTGTCCCTCTTGTTGTGTCTGTTGGACTGGGTGATGGCTCTGCCTCCAAAGACTCTTCTTCAACCTGTTCAAACCCGAAGCCCTCCAGAGAAGGAGCAGCCAACCAAGACTCTGCTCAGCTGTATTTATAAGGTGTGCACATGTGTTTATCATGACATAGCCCTTAAAGGGATAGTTCAATTTTTTTAAGTCAGATTGTAGGAGGTATTTATCTATAGTCAGTGTTTTACCTACAGTAGATGTCAGTCGCCCATGCATTAAAGGTGAACATGGGCTACAAATGAATGGAATTCAATCTGAAATCCCTTTTCTTTTAAAACTGTCCAGGTATTACATGGTTGTGTGTATGGAGCCCAGTCTTTCAACAGTCCCAAGTATTACCCGCTGCAACTGTCGGACCTGTTGAGTCCAGACTATGACCCATTCCTGCCATTAGAGAGCCTCCGAGAACCAGAACCGCTGCACAGCCCAGACTCGGAACGCTCCAGCAAACTACAGCCTGTCACTGAAGGTATTTTATGTTACAGCAGGGACACTCCACTGTACATAACCTTTAGGCTCATCGTTGTAACCATCATTTAGTATCTTAACTGATTTTCAAGATATAGACACAAATCTGATCATGTGAATATATATTTACTGTTCACATACAAGACCGCACCCAGTAGATGTCTACATCTAGTCTGTAATTCTTCTCTGCATGTGAAGTGGTGCACTCACACAAACACACAAAATCTTGGACAAAATGACCCAGAGCCGTCCACCAGACCACTGCCAATCACTGGAGATGGAAAAAGTTTGGTGTGTGTGTGTGTGTGTGTGTGTGTGTGTGTGTGTGTGTGTGTGTGTGTGTGTGTGTGCGAGTGCACCTGTCTGCATCCGTGTGAGAGTGTGTATTGTCCCCTGCTGTGATCCACCAGGACACAGTGTCTAGTCTAATGACTGGAGCACCATGATAGACCATGCTTCTCTTCTTTTCTTTCTTCCTTTTTTTTGTATTCTCTCGTCTTCACTGCTTCACTTCCTTCCTTCTATTGTGCTTTAAACAGTGCTCTCTGCTAGGATTCTTTTTACTTGTATCATATTTTTTTTTACCAGTCTTCCATTTTGTCTTTACCAGTCTTCATTTGTCTTTTGTTTTTTTTCTTTCCTTTTCTTTTGTTCTTCCTCTTCCTGAGCTCTCCTGAGGTTTAGGGAGTCTAATGTCTGGTCAATACATATCTGTACTCTACACACAGCCCCGTCAATATGGAGCTGTTGAAAAGTGTGTGTGCTTCACAGTGTGTGTGTAATGATGTTGATTAGCCAGGATCTGCTGGCAGCACAGTGTGTGTGATGGCATTGGCTTCTGCTCAGCATGGGGTAAACTATGTACAAGCTGAATGTGGGTTTGCACCTCCTCCTAGTTTTACTGTAATTCCTAAAGTTTTGTGGTAACTTGGAACCTAATTATCAAGTCGGTCGCCTTTAGCCTGTTAAACAACCCAAACTATTTCTTTAAGGGTTTACAATCTATTTCTAGATTTCATTGTTTAAGTGTGGCTGTATGAGATACTTATCCACAGTCAGTGTATTACATACAGTTGATGTTGGTCTGCGTGCTCCCTGTTTGCAGAAACAGACATGACAAGCACCTTAGAAGCTCAGCAATGTATTGCTTTGGATTAGGGTTGGCAGCAAAACATATTTTAAGCCCCATAAAAAAGCCCTAACAAAAAAAAAAATCTATATCAGTCAAAGTGGACACTATATTTAGAATATTCTCACCGCCGTGCTGTCTGACATCCCTTATGCACTGCATAATGCTGTAGGTCACCTGTGACTATAGACACCATCACTCCACCTGCTAGACTGAGACAACTCACTGTTTATATTTCCCTCGAGGATTATGTCAAACCACCACCAAATGAGTGTGAGACACTTGCTGAAGAGCACAGCTGTACACAACCATCACGAAAAATTGTGTTAAATACCAACAAATAAAGGAAACAGCTTGCCAAACAATCAGTAAAGTCTGAAGTGCTGACATCCTCTAATTCAGAAAGATCTTGAGGTTGTGTTGTAACTAAATCACACTCATGGCAGCAGTAACTCTCTGTGCATGTACAGTTCACAGTTAGCTTCTGCTGTTTCTGGGCTTCCAGTTTCTACAGACGTTTGAACACAGTGCTTATGCGTAGCAATACAAAAGAAAATGGCTGTCTGACAGCAAGGTAAAGCAGTGAAAATATTCTGAATATAACATCCACTTAGACTGATATTATTTTTTTAGGTAGGCGTTTTTTTAAGTCGCTAAAATAGGTTTTACTTCTAACCTTAATCCACAGCAATGCATTGCTGAGTTTCTGGGGAGCTAGTCCCATCTCTTTCTGTAAACAGGGAGCACGCAGACAGCCATCTACTGTATGTAGCACACTGACTGTAGATAAGTATCTCATCCGAGCTATCCCTTTTAATATCTGGTGCCCTACATGCATTGTTTTTAACTGAATATTTGTAAGTAATTTATGTCCCCTGTTGTTGTTTTCCTCCTCTCTCTGCAGTTCGAAGCCGTATTCAGCAGGGTCTGGTTTCCATTGCAGCAAGAACAGTTATCACACACTTGGTCAACCATCTAGGACATTATCCAATGTCTGGAGGGCCTGCTACTCTGTCTAGTCAGGTACTGTTACTGTGTGTGTGTGTGTGTGTGTGTGTGTGTGTGTGTGTGTGTGTGTGTGTGTTGTTACGGCAGTATGATTCACTGTCATGATTACTTGGGAACATGAATCGTAAAAATGCTTTTATTTCGATCTTTGCATTTTGCTAGAGCAACACTATAATTATGGCCCATGTTTTCTAGGTGTGTGAGAACCAAGACAACCCATTCTGTGAGAGTGCAGATCTGGGACCAGAGCTTTTCCATTCACCAAACCTACAGTTTCTAGTTCTGAATGGCTCCACACTGCTCTCCGTATATCAGGTAACCTTTACTGAATGAAAGTTGCCCCGACAAAATTTGACACTTTTCATGTTTTTAAACTAAAACCAAGATTACACTACGTGACTTTTAGGACTAGTCCCTATGTACTTTTTTGTTTTCTTTGGAAACAGGGTTTTTCCTCCTCATGTTCTCAAAAAGAAAAAAAAATCTGTCCACATGCACTGTTTTAAAGAAAAAATGTCTGTCCATGCCAAAATGACAGGCAGCAATATAACCCTAATCCAACCAATGATGGTCAAACATGTAAAAGGGAAAAAGAGCTTGAAAAAAAGCCATTACCAGAAAGGCACCTGGCTTCATTGTCTTACAAAAAAGGGGGAGAAGATATGTGATCTCTGAAGCACATTGTGACCCCTCTGTTCCTCAGTATAGTGAAAGAGTAATGGCATATTTACATGCAAACATCTTAAGTCATGTTAGCAACCACATCTATCATGGCACGAAATGCGCCTCATTTGTTACGCCTCACAAAGGAGATAATGGTGCACACTGATGGAACAAGGCAGCAAAGTCAACACTAGAAACAGAGTCTCAGAACAGTTAATGAATGTATTCACCCTGGATCTTTTACAAACTGTCCACTTTGTGTGTGGACAAAAGGCCAAAATGCATAAAAAAAAGCTATGTTGAAAAAGTTAGCCATGTACATCTGGACTGGCCTTAGACTGCTTTATAACCGTTTGTCATCATGACTGACACTGACTGAGCTCAAACCTAAGAGAAACTAGTTTGTAGTTATCTTAACCATGTGATAGTTATTATTAAATTTAAAAAAAAAAAAAAATATTATTTAATTATTATTAAAGAGTTGACAGTCCAGGCCAAAGACAGGAGGATCATGTGGTCAGTGTTTTAGCTCCACCACTGTGGAAGCAACTCCAAAATATTACCACATCAGCTTATTCGGTGCTACATTTTAAAAGCCTTTGTTAAACTTTGTAGGCTGCCTAACTTATTAAATCAATGGTTTTATGTTGTTCTTTTTATATTGTGTTTACTTCCCTCTGGTTGAGCATTGTTATTGTTTTTCACCGTATTGTATTTTATGTGTATCTGTTACTCTGATTTTAAAGGTGCTTTAAAAATAAATCTTAGTTACTTATTACTGGCATGGCATGTTTATATGTTTGTATAGGTATGTAAGCATGTTATAATGCAGAGTTATTATTAAGTATAGCTCAGGTTGATAAACACATAACACAGGAGCTTGTGATGTTTGAAGTGTAACTTTGGAACATATTGAATTTATTTAATGCTAGGCACAGTTACTTTTTCTTGAAGCATGTGGATGAAGTGAAATAGATTATCATTTCTTTATTTTCCTTGTAAAAGTGCAACCAGCTGCAGAGGAGAAGTTGTTCCTTTCAGCTACAACTTCTCCTCTGCAACCAGCTGCAGAGGAGAAGTTGTTCCTTTCAGCTACAACTTCTCCTCTGCAACCAGCTGCAGAGGAGAAGTTGTAGCTGAAAGGAAGCAAATAAGTAAATATATTTTTTCTAAGAAGGTCTGAGTTTTGCTTTCAGGCAGTTGAGATGTGGATTGTGTAAAAGATGCTGTAACTCACCATCAGCATGATTTCTTTCATATTTGGTACATTTAGTGTTTAACAACTGTCGTCTGCTTCTTTCTCAGATCCGATCAGAATCTGGTGTACCCGGAGGGGGAATGACAGCTGGTTTGTCCTCTGCTCCCGCTTGTGTGCGTGTCATCATCCGAGATGTAGCTGGAAAACACTCCTGGGACTCTGCTGTTCTCTACGGGCCTCCACCATGTTCCCCAAACAGCCCAACACACACATTTTTGTCACACACACAATCACCTCATAGTGGTAATCTTCATTTACACACTCCACCAGGAGGTCCAACGAAAAAGCTGGGAGTGAAGAGAGAAGATAGTGCAGAGGAGGGGCAGGAGGAGATTGAGGAAGATGAGGGGGGAAGAGGGATGGAGGGTGAAAGGCAAGGGTTTCAGGAAGAGGGGGAGGATGAAGGAGAGGAGAGGAAAGTCACTGAGGAGGGGATTGCAGATCGAAGAGGAGCTGAAGAAGAGGGGCAAGAGGAGGAGCAGGAAGAGGAGAGGATTGAGCATAGGATGGATGGGGAGGGGGATCGAGGGGAGTCAGGCTTGGAGCAGCTTCTAGCTCCGCCATTGGCTAAGCGTGTGTGTCGGGAGGCAGTGCCAGCATGGGATGCACTGAGGGATGGAGACGATGCACTGGATGAAATGCTGCAGTACCTGGGATACTCGAGTCCTGAGTGTCTACAGAGAGCAGGTACACACACGCTCACACTCACACACATGCTGAGTACTTACTATATTTATGTTCTGAGCTGTCATAATGGTCATTGAATCTACAGTACAGTTTGTGAAAAAAATTGAGTGCATACTGCCGTTCAAAAGTTTGGAATCAGCTGTTAGTTTACTGTTTTTCTTCTTTCCTTCAACAATCACTATTTGAACAGCGATAAAAACAGTATAATTCAGACACCAAATAAAGTATCAATATTTGCATTTATTAGGATGCTCATTAGTCGATGCAGATACATCAACTACTTTTCCTAGGATCCACGCATAAATGTAAAAAAACACAAGAAGACATTAACATCAGCATATGGGGGAAAAAAACAGGACAGAATACAGTAGTACATCTTTCAAGGCTGTGAAGTACATAAATTTTCCACATTAATTTTCATGTATTACCGTACTTTGCTGTGTGGTAAACTCTTACAACAGAACATAACATATTTGTATCATTTCAGCACACGTGTTGCTCAGAGGTTAGGAAATTGGGATACCTTACAGTTGCTCTTATATATACTCATAGAAAAACTGTGAGAAAAATAAAAAATATTTTTTAAAAAAAAGTAATTTAAAAATATGTGCATTATGCTACCGTATTTGGATAGAAAAAAGAAAAAGAAAAATATGCACAAATATGTGCATCTTGCTACAATAGATGACCACAGTGTAAATAAAAAATAAAAATTTCTGCATCTTTGTCTCTTTTTGCCCTTTCAGTTGTCAGTCTGGTTGAACCATTGTGCCACCTTTTGTTCTCCATTTCTGTTTTTTGCAAACCCTTCATACAAAACAGCATCTATTCGTAAAGAGGACTTTTTCCAACCTAAAAGCATGAAAGACCATTCAAAAATATAAAGTAGTCCTCTCAGCCATCTGACTGTACACAATCGAGCCTTTGTGGCAGGTGATTCAAAACTTTTGAACAGCTGTGTACATGAATGAGATTTGTTATGTCTTTTTGAATGCCAATATCAATATGTTTGAAATGAAGCTGCTAATAGTTTTTGGTGATACTGCATCTGATAATGATTTTAAATTAGAGCATTATGTACATTTCTAACTCAACAAAGCATCCATTAAAAGCCAGAATAATGATATCCTTCTCAGTTGGTCAGCCGCTCATTGAGGCCATGTCATTTAATATTTTCTAGACTGACATCCCTCAATTTTTTTCTGTAAAAAAGAGGGACTGCATGCCTGTATTAAATCAAATGTGGATACTGACTAATCAAGGTCCTGTTACACATCAGTCTAACTGTTGTCCTTAAGCTTTAAAGAGAAATACAATTTCCTACAACAGCACAGCTAACTTTGTCTCCTTATTGGTCCCCTCAGGCATGCCGCTCAACATCCCAGCCCCTCCTCCAGCATGTGTTTCAGAAAAGCAGGAGAATGATGTGATCAATGCCATCCTGAAGCAGAGTGCTGCTGAAAGAGAGTTCGTCCTTCATGTATGTGGTGTCCAAATTCATATGAGTTAAACAAGTTTTGCGTTTTGAATCTTTCAATCTCTTGAATCTGTAGCTCCCAGCATAACCTGATGAAGCAGATACTCAAATGCTACACACTAGCCACTGTATAGTACTGCTTTGCAAAAATATCAGGTTTCGCCAAGTACAAGATAAATCACAAGCTTTTATGCAGACAAGGGTCTCATTATTATAATATTTTGGTTTGTCTGTTCCAATCATAATTTGATACGGTTAAGTTAATTTTGGCATGAAAAATGTTTTGATTTAATGTAACCAACATCACTTAAAAAGAGCCACTTAATAAGAGCCTTTTTCTGGGTCGTGGCTGTCATGCCATTTCCCTTACCGTTTAATTTCAATCATAATTATTTGTTTTATCACTTATTCTTTTGCCTGTAAGTGAATTGTTGAATGTTTCAGAGAGGCGAGGAGCTGAACATGAGGGCAGTGCAGCAGACTGAACCAGAGACCGAGACACCACAGTCAGCGTTCTACTACTGCAGACTACTGATCAACATACTGGGACTCAACTCCTGGGAGAAGAGGTGAGACCACACACAGACATACATATGTGTATATATTTTTGAAAAACAGTAACAAACGGTGATCACATATGACTCAGGATTCTGTTAGTGCATTGCCTATTTCTCAACTCAGATGTTTTCAGAAACATATTTTAGTGTACTGTCTAACCATAAAATGAGAAAGTTGGTCCGACTGGTGGCCGGTATTTGGTACTTTGGTTGACTATTTCCAACATGGCGGCTGGTCACAAACGTTCTCATTTTACAGCTAAACTGTACACTAAAATATGTTTCTGAAAACATTTGAGGTGAGAAATAGGTAATACAGTAACAGAATCTTGATTCATTTTTGATCAGCGTTGCCTTGTTTGAAAGTTTTACAGCAGTTCACGATCAGTAACATGATTGAAGGCTGCTTCAGAGACTCTAGCAGATAAGAATTTAGAGATTCTAGCAAATGCCTTCAGATGCAGTAGGGAGTGGAGGAGAGACATGATTTTTTTCACAAACTTCCTGTCTGATGTACTTCCTTCAGAATCTAGTGACAGTTTCAGCAAAAATGACACAAAGTTTCCAACTGTAGCTGAGTCAACAAGTCCATAGCCCCGTTTCCACCAAACACTATACCTCATATATCATCGACAGGACGAGGTTGCATGCTGACTTTTTCACAACAAAATACAATAGGCTGCAGTCTCTCTTGATGGGATATTTAAAAATAGCAGAATTGTGCATTTATTCCCTCTTAGGCAAGTGCAGGGATTTGATGTTGCCGGCGCTCACAGGAACAATGCTCTTTTTTTCTCCAAGGGAAGATTAAAATATAAGTCATTCACATAATCCGGTCAAAATTAATATATATATATATATATATATATATATATATATTTTTTTTTTTTTTTTTATTTTTTTTTTTTTTTAGATGCTTGAAGATCCACTCATTACTAAAAGTGTATGTCATCCAAGAGAGAGAAAAAAACTAATGTAATGGTCAAAGTTGTCATATTGAAGTTAAGAGTGTGTTTGTGGATTCACGTCGTCAACTCATGCATCAAGTAACATTACAAGTAAATATTCCACCTTAAAAGTTGCTGACAGCTGTCCCAGTGAATTGTTGTTTTTTTTCTCAGACTACAGCTGTTGCGAGAGGCAGCAAAACATCCTTTCATTTTATAGTTATAGTTTGATCATGTATGAAAAACTTGTCACAGTATGAAAAGGGGTCGCATAAGCTTCAAAACCAGCCAAAACTCAGCCCTGAGTACAGTGACCATCCGCTATTGACCATTTAGCAGACTGCAGTGCGTTTACATTAAATTAAACTGATTTAAAGGTAGGGTCTGGAGAATTTTCCAGTTGCTGTTTGTAAACACACATTCAAATTTGGCCCCTCCTATCAGGCTCAACTGCATGCTGCCCCTACCACTCCCGGCAGTTGGGTGTTACACAAAATGATTCAAAGCTCAATCCTCACACTACATCAAGCCATATATTAGCTAAACGTAAAGTTATTTGCATCGGTTGATAGTCGGAATTAGCTTCCACAACAAAGTACGTAGGAATTACAGTTGTTGTAATGGAAAAATTGATAAATTAGCAAACTAGCACAAGCTAACCGGCCTGTATTTGGGATTTACCTGTCCAACAGAAAGCAGGCCAACTCCGCGTCGCTGTACATCCCGAGCCTCTCCTTCAATGTTCAAAAGCGGGTGAAAGCCACCCCGATATTCACACGAGTTTTGGCCCGTGCTTTATCGGCTCAGCGTTTTGCCTCACTCACATTTAATTTCCTTTTCTTCGTGGGTACGTCTGTATCCGCCATTTCTCCCGGGTGTACAGGGCCCGGAGGTACGGAAGAAGGCTTCACAGAAGAGATTCAGGCAAGGTTCGTGCTGGTGCACGCTCGGACACGCTCAGACACGGCACCTGCGCTCTCTCATTGGCTGGGGAAATCTCCGCCCAGAAGCAGTCCGAGCTCACAAAAACATCAAAATACAGTTAAAGGGCAGGAGCTCTGCAAACAGTCACCACCACACATGAGTAGAAGCCCATGATTGATGATTAAGCAGGATTTCATTTGTATACAGTGCCCTCCAAAAGTATTGGAACAGTGAGTCCAATTCGTTTACTTTTGTTGTAGACTGAAAACATTTGGGTTTGACATCAAAAGATGAATATGAGACAAGAGATCAACATTTCAGCTTTTATTTCCAGGTATTTACATCTGGATCTGATACACAACTTAGAAGATAGCATTATTTGTAATGGAACACAAAATTTTTAGGTGAGCAAAAGTATTGGAACATATAAACTTAAAATAGATTAAAGTGAATGAGACTTAATATTTAGTTGCAAATCCTTTGCTTTCAATAACTGCATCAAGCCTGTGACCCACTGACATCACCAAACTTTTGCATTCTTCTTTTGTGATGCTTTTCCAGGCTTTCACTGCAGCCTCTTTCAGTTGTTGTTTGTTTAGGGGGGTTACTCCCTTCAGTCTCCTCTTCAGCAGGTAAAATGCATGCTCTATTGGGTTTAAGTCTGGAGACTGACTTGGCCAGTCTAAAACCTTCCACTTCTTGCCCCTGATGAACTCCTTTGTTGTTTTGGCAGTGTGTTTTGGGTCGTTATCTTGCTGCATGATGAAGGATCTCCCAATCAGTTTGGTTGCATCTTTCTTTAAATTAGCAGACAAAATGTTTCTGTAGACTTCTGAGTTCATTTTGCTGCTGCCATCATGTGTTACATCATCAATGAAGATGAAAGAGCCCGTCCCAGAAGAAGCCATGCAAGCCCAAGCCATGACATTACCTCCACCGTGTTTCACAGATGAGCTTGTATGTTTGGGATCATGAGCAGATCCTTTCTTTCTCAAAACTTTCACCTTTCCGTCACCTTGGAAAAAGTTAATCTTTGTCTCATCAGTCCATAAGACTTTTTCCCAGAATTTTTGAGGCTCATCTCTGTACCTTTTGGCAAATTCCAGCCTGGCCTTCCTATTCTTCTTGCTAATGAGTGGTTTGCATCTTCTGGTGTAGCCTCTGTACTTTTGTTCATGAAGTCTTCTGCGAAGAGTAGATTGTGATACCTTCACTCCTGCCCTCTGGAGGTTGTTGCTGATGTCACTAACAGTTGTTTTAGGGTCTTTCTTTACAGCTCTCACAATGTTTCTGTCATCAACTGCTGATGTTTTCATTGGTCTACCTGTTCGACGTCTGTTGCTTAGTACACCAGTGGTTTCTTTCTTCTTCAGGACATTCCAAATGGTTGTACTGGCTATGGCCAATGTTTGTGCAATGGCTCTGATTGATTGTCCATCTTCTCTCAGATTCACAATTGCTTCTTTTTCACCCATAGACAGCTCTCTGGTTTTCATGTTGGTTCCACCTCTAAATGCAGTCTGCACAGGCAAAATCTATCGTACCCAATCTGAAACTGAGCTCAGACATTCAGAGCTATTTATTGTTTGAATAATCAATGTAATTGGCAGACACCTGGGCAACAAATCACACCTGTCAGTGACATGTTCCAATACTTTTGCTCTCATGAAAAATGGGTGGGTTCAAACAAAAGGTGCTATCTTCTAAGTTGTGTATCAGATCCAGATGTAAATACCTGGAAATAAAAGCTGAAATGTTGATCTCTTGTCCCATATTCATCTTTTGATGTCAAACCCAAATATTTTCAGTCTACAACAAAATAAAGGAATTGGCCTCACTGTTCCAATACTTTTGGAGGGCACTGTATGTCTATATTTTGTTTTGTTTGAAAATCCTCCAGATCCTACCTTTAAGCTCGTACACCAGACCAGACCAGCAAAAAACGGAAATCAACCCAGCTCTAGCCAGCACTAAATGAAAATCATCAGTGCCAAAATGATAAGAATTGAGAATAAAAATAGCAGCCATTGTGTACCGTTAACCAAAGGTCCATTCTGAGCCAGGAAATACCCAGGACAATGATGGTCCAACCAAGTTCAGATATTTGTTCTTTATCTTTGTGAGGACATTCAAAATCTGGCCCTTTTTTTTTTACTTTTCAGTTTACTTTTACAGAGATAAGAATCTGCTTTATTTTAAGAGACTCCACTGCTTGCATATTGCACAAAAATCTGTAACTGTTATTAGACCAACAATAGTAAAAGTGAAATGGCACACGTACTCTTAATGAGGAATACAAAAGAAGCTTTTTACCAAGAGGCTGTTTTTCAGGGTGCTCTAATAAGTGTGTTCCCACACACGCATGACAACAACCCTGGAACAAACCCGAAGTCTGTTGAATGCAAATAAGACAAAACATTCACATTCAAAAACGTATTTTGTGTTAATTAGACACCATGTTTCTCACTCACATGGCACAGCATTTCATCTTCTCAATGACTCCAGGCTAAAATACACAATGTCAAGGTATCACTTTAAATGTGTCTGGCCAGCTAATGGACACTCATCGCTCTTTATACTTCATCCAGGGAATTACACTGTCTGCATTCAGCCTGCACAATAGACTTCTTAACACACTCTGTGTGTGTGTGTGTGTGTGTGTGTGTGTGTGTGTGTGTGTGTGTGTGTGTGTGTGTGTGTGTGTGTGTGTGTGTGTGATAATGAGTATAGTACCCTATTGATCAAACTCAACCCATTTGGAGTTAGAATAAAAGGCAGTGGTTGAAGAAGAGAATGATGGCGAGAGAAGTGGTAAATCAGAAAAGGGGATGAGTAAGACACATGTAGATGAAGAGTGAAAATCAGAAACAAAAAAAGAAATGGAACCAAAATAAGTGAGTGAATACAGTAGAGAATGAAAAAATAAGAAGGCCAAAGAAGCTCGGTTGTTGGGGGGACAGACTATAGACAGATGAGAAAAAAGAAAAATAAGAAGAGATGTCTAATCATCTGTTATTGTCCCCTTATGTCTCTTCAGGTATTCATATGGGACTTTAAGATACTGACAGTCACCCGTGTGCGCGCGTGCATGTGTGTGTGTCCCCTTTTATGCTTTTCCCTATAATCCAGGGTGTAAATGGAGTCTTTGAGAGCAGAGAATGAGGCCATTACCAAGTATCAGTTTAATAAAGAGCAAATTGCTGTCTCTCTCTCTCTCTCTTTATCTCCCGCTCTTTCACTCTTTTTTTCTCTCTCTCTCTCTAAGAGTGAAAAGAATGACGTGTCATTATCAGTTCACTCCAATCCTCACTGCTCAAGTCTTGGTTTTATATCAGCAGTGCGGAGGTTGGTGGCTGGGACATTTTGAACGGTCCCTGGACTTGTTAGTTGGTATAAAAGGCTTTTGTTTTGATTAAAGAATAGGGTCCTGTTCTTTTCTATGTGGAGCCTGAACGTGAGGATGACACTAGTTGCGGTCAGCATGAGAAAACTGTTGCTCATTTACAGCAATGTAGTAATTATATGCAGTAGTCTTTATTTTGCGGGTTGAGGCACAAGTATACATACAATATGTTTTGCTGCTGCCCCCATCCACAGCAGTACATTGCTTACAGTGTTGGCACTCGTGCCGGCTTCTTACAAAATGGGGTTATGTTCACCGCCACCCACTGTAGGTAATACATTGACTATGGATAAGTACCTTATACAAACCCACTGCAGAAGAGCTAAAATACTGGTTTCCCTTTGAGCTAACCTGTAGTTACAGTTGTTAAAAATTAAATGAGTCAACAGTGAATTGTAGTGATTTTTGCTAACACCAAAACAGCATAATATACTGATAAACATACACAGACATGATCTACTGTGTATCTGAGGCATGTTCAGTTTGGATTAGATAAGGAATTACTCCTAAACACACACACACCTCTTTAAAGTGAAAACCTCTCCCTACAGTTATCGCCACAGTCATGTGGTCTATAAAATTCTCCCTTTTTAGATGTTTTCTATCTCTTTTAAATATAAAAATTAGTAAATTACATCTGACAAATGGTGGACTCGGCAAAGTTGTTTTAATATAATTTTTACCAGGCATCTAGCTGGCTTTACTTTACTGAGTTTACAAGTCAGACACATTTATTATCAGTAAGAGTTTATTAGTAGCTGTGTAGAGGGCAGATTTAACATTTATCATGCTGAAGGTTTCAAAATATCTTATCCTTATCCTGATGGAGGCAACTTCACAATTATGTGACTGAAATCTCTTCACTGTCGTCTGGCATAAGAACATGTTCCTTAGTTCCTTAGAACATGTTCCTTAGTACAAATCAACCCATATGATTGGGAATTGATGTTTTTGAGAATTTACAAACTTTAAATTAAACTTGTTTTTTAAATGTTAATTAAATGTATTAAACTAAATTATACTTTTAAATTAAAATGTTGAGAGAGCTTAAAAATCTCCTCCTTTTATGTGGCTATGAGTGACATCTTATTTGTATTTTTCTGTTTTTCTTTCTGTCAGTCTAGAGCTTTTCTGGTCTTTCTCACTAGAACTCCTGTCAGCTGTGCTTAATATCTTATTAGTTGGCACGGGATTCATTGTTTTTGTGCTCGGAAACTGTGACAAAAACAAGCAACCAGCCAATTAAAGGAGATGTTGATGGTAGCCAGATAAAGGCAGAGAGGCAGGTTTGACCCTTGCTTCAGATGATCATCCCTAACCTGTGCATGCATCTGTGTCTTACAGGAGTAACTTTCATTTGTTGAGGAAGAATGAGAAGTTGCTGAGAGAGCTGAAGAACCTGGACTCACGGCAGTGGTGAGCAAATACAAAAAGTGGTGTTTACTGCAGTAACAGCTCCCTCTTATTTTGGTCTTTTCATTCAAGTTTCAGTTAGTTACGAGTTTGAATCCTCTCTACGTTTTTTTCTTTTATTCCCTCTGTCTGTCTCTTTGTCCTAAAGAGTTTTGACACTAAATGTTCTTTATGTATTGATTTAAATGCAGTTACAGATTACAATGTATACTATAGGGTTCTGAGATTAAGTATAGTGTAAATATTCAGTATATTAAGTGCAGTTATGCTACATGCCATTCATGCCTTTGCCCTCAACCCTTAGTTGACCACAGTCTGATTTTGTGTGAAACCTAGACCCTGTTTACACTTGGTATAGATGCGTTTTGGGTGATCGCATCACAAGTTCACACTTGACATTGAAATGCGTCTCCACATGCATCGTAGTGATTGGTTCTCACTTCCCTGCTCCATACGCAAATAAACACATACATCCATTTTTTGCAAAGACCAAATGTGCTGTTTTTTTTTTTTTACAATTCAAGCTCGTTTCTCTAATTAGGTACATACCGAAACTATTGCTGTTGTCGCTCTGGGTTTTAGCAGATGTAGTGTTGTCTGTTTGAAATGTTCTCAGAAATATCCCAAGAAATCTGTTAACCCAATAAACCTGTTAACAATATTAATCATCCAGTTTCTGTTTTACTGACTATTCAACCCAGATGGAAATCAAACAGTGTATTTCATATTTTTGCGTGTGTACAGGGTGGGGTGTTAAAGTGAGTGTAATCTGCTTTTAAAAACCCAAGAAAGAAGTATTAAAGGAGAAAATCACCTGCCCATGTACACCCTATTAGACAGGTTTTGCTAATAGTCTATTCCACTGTCGGCTTCTGATTATGTGCACGAAATATGAGTGGCATCCCATTCCACTGTGAATTATTATATCACTCCCCCTCATTACCTTCTTTGAGGGAAACAAACTGAAGATTTAAGGGGAAAGTACTTGGATAATGTATTAACCTTGTAGAAATTGCTTAAATAAATGTTATCTGTTTTCAGTAGTTGTCATGTTGGTCATATTTGGTTTCCTCCATTCTCTTCTAGCCGTGAGACACATAAAATAGCAGTATTTTATGTGGCCGAGGGCCAAGAGGACAAACACTCCATATTAACCAACACAGCGGGCAGCCAGGCTTATGAGGACTTTGTCTCTGGACTAGGTTGGGAGGTAAGAACACATTTATTAAAAAAAAACAAGGGGTGAAGTCCGCACACTGTTGTAACTCCTCAAATGTTTATTGTATAAGATCAACGTTTCGATCACATGGATCTTCTTCAGATCCATCCTGACGAAGATCCATGTGATCGAAACGTTGATCTTATATAATAAACATTTGAGGAGCTACAACAGTGTGCAGACTTAACCCCCTTTTTTAAAAAAAAAAAAAAAAAGTCTGTTTGCTTGTTGGTCCTGCACCTGTAATATTTTGGATGTGCGTGCTCTACCACACTTTAAGAACACATGTATTCATGTAAATGCTCACACATTGTTTGTCTTCCTCATATGTTGGTTTAACTGCTGTAATATTGCAATGCTAAGAAAACATATTTTTAGGTCCAGGGATTAAAAAGAAACTACATTATGTGTCTTGACGTTTCACCAGGCTAATGATGGAGAAAATTGATATGCTGAACCAGCTTGAAATACAATGCATGGTGATAATTTTTGTGTGTTAACATGAAGTGCTTTGTGCAAAGGAGTTCTCCTGACACAAGTAGCTGGCAAAAAAATCCTATGAATTGAAGAAACACACTCAAATGTTCTTCAAAGCAGTTTTAACTGAATAGTAAAACCACATTTTTTCTTTATAATATGCCAAAATTGTGTCTTTATTTAGTGGTTAAAGAGTTCAGAGGAGACTGAAGATCATCTGATTAGATTTTTTAATTCTAGGCTTTAAGGCAGTAAAGGCAGTTTTTAATGTATCCTGTATGTCATGGTGCGTGTGTTTGTCCCATAGGTTGACCTCACCACTCACTGTGGTTTCATGGGAGGTCTGCAAAGGAATCGCAGCACAGGCCAGACTACGCCTTACTATGCCACCTCCACCACCGAGGTTATCTACCACGTCTCCACCCGCATGCCCCACGACCAGGACCACAACCTCACCAAGAAGGTAACACACACCGATCTGACCTGACCTTTTTTGTTTGTTTGTTTGTTTGGTTTTTGTGTGTGGGTGTGGGTGTTTTTTACAAGAGTATTGAAGTATCCATTGTTTACTCTTGTCTGTCCAACTGAGGTAATGCAACTTAACTGCCTGTTTGTTGCTGGGTGAACATTTGAACAACAAACACCTTACGTGATGTTCCAAAGTTTTCAGATTTGCTTGATGGTTGATGGAAACATAGCTTCTTTTGTCAAGAACGGTGCATCTGTCTATCTTGTAATCTACTTTGTTGCCCTTTGTCGTGTGTGTCTGTGTTCGTAAAAACATGCATAATTGTTGTTATTTAATTGTCTTTTTTTATTGAGAAAAGATGTGCCATGTTATTCCCATTTGATTCCTTTTTCTTGTCTGCCTTTCCAATTTCTTTCTTTGCTTGGAATGACATTGCAAATGAGCACAGGTCGCTACACACACACTCACACACACGTGTTGATGTCAGTGTTTCTAAAGCGCACTGATGTTTCCAATAATTCTTAGTTGCAATCATGTCTGTGTTTATGTGCGCTGTGGGCTCGTATCAGTGTCTAGGCAGGCAGGTTTATTGTGTGTGTGTGTGCGTGTGCGTGCATTTGTGAGTGTGTGTGCACACCTGTCAACCCCCAGGCATTGGGCGCTCTCCACATGGCCATAATGTCCCTTTAATCAGATCATACTTCCTGCTTCTCGGCCTATCACGTCGCTGCAGGCTCCTGATTGGATTATCAGCGCCTGGTCCGACACCATCCGTCTCCCTGATCAGCTGATGGCCCCATCAAACACGCATACTCGCATACATACACACATGCACACACACGCACACACCACAAACCTGTTTAACTTGACACAAACACACATCCACTAAGGGCTTTATTCACATCAGTCCACACAAATAGCCACACGACTATAAATTTGTGTTAACGCCGGGCACAGAAGCACACACACGCTTACTCGTGCACGTGTTAGCGAGCACACACAGGCTTACAAACGCATACACTCACAGTTTGATAAATGTGTCCACAAAGAGGTTAAACTGACAGACATACACATGTCCATACTGGCAGGCATTTATCATCCATCCTTCTGCCACACACACACACACACACACACACACACACACACACACACACACACACATACACATACACATACACACTGCAGTGTGATTTTAGTCCATTGCAGGGCATTTGTCCAGCTCTCACTCTTTGCTGTGTGTTCTGCTCCCTCTCATACCACATCTGCTTGAAACATGATTAAAAGGATTAAAGCTGCATTACACCAACTGATTGTGGCATCAAAGATGACATCACTCTGATCTTCATCATCGAAATACATTTAAGAATTGTGATACGGATCAGAAAAGCACATCAGACAGTAAGACTCCACTTCGTCTTATTAGACTGTGCCACCTAATTGTACTGACACCCAAAAATACATCTTAAAGGTCGTAATTCTAACTCTCAAAGTGGGATAATTACTGAGCCCCTCAGTTCACAGTATCACTGTGAGTTGTGTGCCTCACTGACACTTTGAATTTCAAGCAGAGTTAAGTGCCACTAAAAGATTTATTTTAAGAAGAACTTTATTCTGTGTGTTTCCCAGGCTCTGCTTAATATATCAACTTAATGTATCACTAGTCAGTAAGAAAATGTCAGTTTAATTCAAATTAAAACTCAAATTTAAAAATCAAGTAGCGTCATTATTGCACTCCCAAACCTGATGGATAACTCTTGCACAGGTTTCCCAGGTCTCCATATTACTTAATATGAGTGGGGTTTTTTGTCTGGTTACCCTTTATTTATTCATTAAATTTTTTCCTAAAGTTTGTCCATCCGATTCAGATTTTCAGTTTTTTTCTAAGAACCATAATTAACAGCATACACAAACGTTTTTCTTGTAACTTTTCTTTAATGAAAATTCAATTGCATGGTCACAATAAAACATTGACTGTTAAATAACTTTTACACTTTTCTCCAAAACTGTACTAAATCTTACTTCTTTAATCTTAACAGAGAACAAAATACACAACTGATTCTTGTTAAACAAACATTCAAAAGGAAATGTGTTTGTCTCAGGGCCAAGGTCAAGAGTGGCAGACATCTGAAGGTGTGTGAAACACCAGAGAAGTAGAGAGACATTTCTGTGTGTGCGTGCATGCATGCATGCGTACGTGTTTTGGCAGGCATCAAGGTTAATGACAGAGCTGTCACCGGCCCTGACTGTACCCCACTGAGTGAATGGGCCCCCCCCCCCCCAGACAGACAGACACAGAATCACACAGCATCAGACTTGGTCCCATCTGTCTTCCAGCCCGTACTCCATCTTTCCGGAGCTTCACTCTGTCTTCGTGTCCACTCTTCATCTTCACACACTCACTCCATCACCCCCAGGGCCACCAATAGCACGTACATGCACAAAATCAAAAGCCTTGGGTTTATGATGGATACAGTCTATCCAGCTCTTTGTGTGTGTGTGTGTGTGTGTGTGTGTGTGTGTGTGTGTGTGTGTGTGTGTAATTGGCATTGGCTAAGTTTGTATTGTTTATTCTGTAAGAATGAAAATTGTGAGATGTTTATTCCATTTTGATTCTAGTATTCATTTCTGTTGTCTGTCCCTTTCTCCCCCCCACAACTCCTTCAGCTAAGACACCTGGGTAATGACGAGGTCCACATTGTTTGGTCGGAACATTCCAGAGACTACCGGCGAGGGATCATCCCCACAGAGTTTGGAGACGTGCTAATCATCATCTACCCCATGAAGAACCACATGTACTCCATCCATATACTCAAAAAGCCAGAGGTAAAAACAATATTCAGCATTTTGATATCCTGGACTCAAACTGTCAGTTGTCGATATTTTGGGCAAATTATTCAGTATGTTTGTTTTTCAGTGTTTCTCAGAATCCTTAACAGTGGGTGAAAATGAAACAGCTGGACATTTTAATTAATCATTAAAACCCAGAATGATAATTCAGTCCCCCTCTTGGTCAATATTCAGTAATTGGTCAGTAATTATGCATGTCACCTGTTGCAGAACTGTAATAGTAGCGTGAGTCATTGGCCCATTAGCGTACCTTTTGTCATGACAGTGGCACAGCTGTATGGATAGCATTATTGCAACTATTAACTAGCTTTTCAATAAACTTGGAACAAACATTCATGGTCCTCAGAGGATGAGTCCTACTGAATTTTCCTCCAGTGCCACCATAAGGTTGACATTTATAGTATGGTCAATGAAATGTCCCAACAACTATGGGATGAATTATGCAATTTTATGTGCATGTTCATCTCCTCTCCAGGATGTTCTCATCAGCCTCAGCTGGCCTTTATGTTTAGTGCCAATTAGCAGATGTTAGCATGATAACACTCTAAGCTAAGATGGTAAACACTTGTAGCTTAACATGGATGTTATATTGATGACTGAGCCTTTTATATCATATGGATGTGAAGTTGGGTAGGAATAAAATTGTGAACATGCGTAATGCGTAATTTTATGTTACCTACCAGATAATACTGACATGCATCCAGATTGACTAACAATCCTAGAGAGAGTCTTGCCCTGAGTCTTGCTGCTCTGGTTAATGTATCAGTCTAAAACACACAGACATTAATACCACAGCACTGATAGCGTAATTGTATTTCAAACGAGACCTAACACAATAAAATGCTGCTTTTTCGGTATGACATAGATACCACAGCACTAATAACATAACCTCATTCTGTTTCATTCATTCTACAAGCCAAAATATTGAATTATCATGAATCCAAAAACAAGTTAGATAAGATATTCTCTGTGTTGTCGTCCTGAAAGCACTGTATTCAGTCACAGAGTGCATGGCTTGGAGACCTGGTCTACAAATAAATTCAATAAAAAGCCTGACATTATTCTCTTTGGTGGATTCCACAAGCAAAGTATGGAATTAAATTTCTTGTCAAGCTTGGTTCACTAAAACTCAGGGGCTCCCACAGATTATTCTGTTTCATAAAAAATATCTAGAATTGTCTTTGAGAGGCCTCCATAGGCAATAAATTCATTATTAACTATAAAGTCACAGTTTTTTTCTGCTTTAATGTCTGATTCTACTTGTCTTTGTGTCTGCAGGTGCCATTCTTTGGTCCACTGTTTGACGGTGCCATAGTGGACATGAACATTTTGCCCACCATGGTCAGAGCCACAGCGATCAATGCCAGTCGAGCTCTCAAATCCCTCATCCCCCTCTACCAGAACTTGTATCCTTTTGAAAGCCCTCCACAAAATATGCAAAAACAGGATCAGAGGCCAAAGGTAGGTCTCAGAAGCCTTTTTTCAATTTTGTTGATAGTCTTCGTCTCTATCTCCACAGTAGCACCTCAGCTCTTTAAAAGTTGTTTTTTTTGTAGGCTCACCTCCGCTACTTGAACTTGTTTGAATATATCTGCAGCATTGTGTTGGCCGTCGAAATCCTTGAGCGAGAATGTTGGTTCTCACTCAGCTCAAGTGTTAAGAATAGCAAATCAATGTCCAGTGGCGTTTGGCTTTCAGAGTATAAGTGCTAGAGTGATAGAGCTGTATTTAGTTGGCTCTGAAGTGCCATATATCAAGCGTGCATGCATCTGTGTGTGCAGGGGAGAAAGAGAAACAGACAGACAGGTGTGCACACAGTCTGTCTGCTTGATCCGATGCGATGGTAGTTTGGTTGGAACAAGCCCGGCGTTCAATACTTATCGATGACTCTCCTCTCTAACACTGCTTCTAAATGAGGGGCTTTGCTCTCTGGTCTCACACACAGACATGCACACTGAGGCACACACAAATACAGACATGTGTCTACACTTCTACACACTCTTTCTTTCTGACAAACACGGACAGACGAATACACTCGCATGGACATGAGCTCCACAGAGGCCCAGTAATGCAAGTACATCCACATACAGATGTGCAGAATTATGCACTGTTGGTCAAGAAGTGATCACACAGACACACACGCACACTATTGTGAGGTGACAGTGTCCCCTGTTGAGGCGAGCTGAGCCACTGACTGATCATTGGAATTTCTTCTAAGCATCACTTAGAGCAATTTGATTCCCTAATGATACTGTCTTCCTGTCTGCCTGCTAGTCTGCCTCTTCTTTTCTTCTTTCCCTTCATTTCTGCCCCTCTTATCCAAATACATCCTGTGCATGTGCATCCTGGTGCGCATACACAGTATAAACACAACAGGGACTAGGCTTGTCAAGATAATTACGTTATTGACTTAGTGAGGTCAGCAAAAATGATCAAGGTCATATCCATATATCGTACAATATTGCCTTTGTGTTTACATGCATATTTGTTTACATAAGGGCTCTGGCACACCAAGACAACAGTCGACCATTGGTCAATGTTGAGACGTCTGTGAGCGTCCGTTGCCCTAGTTTTGGCAGTGTGTCCTGCATCATTGGCACTAGTCTGCCCTAATCAGCTTTTTTTTTTTTTTTTTGGCCACTTCATGTTGAATCAGCGTCCGAGACAGCAGAGCCTGTCAGTGAGTGAACTTACTCTGATTGGCAGTTTAGCTTTGTGCACGAGAAGAGGAACGGATGTGAGAAAGCAAACAAATAGCAAAGTCAAGTGGGTGTGACATTAAACCAAACTTGTAGATAAAAAAAAATTAGCTGTTGAGCTCTTAAGCAGGAGGAGTTTGTAATTGTTTGTGTTATTGTTTGCTAGCAGACAGTATATATCCTCTCTTCTTGTAACATCAGGTTGTGTTGTTAACGTGTTAACTGGCTAACTAGCATCTTGAATCCATCCTGTAGGTCTTCCGGTTGCCCTTTTTGAATGACGAATACAGACGACCGCTGCCTGCTGCTATGGAGAGTTATTTGCTCTCACGCAGGCGCAGACAGTATGTGCCAGTTGGCCATTGGCTGTAGTCTTTGCAGTGTGTTCAAGTCCAACTTTCTGGCCAAGAAACAGGAAATGCGATGCAATGCAGCAATCAGCCTTCGTCGCCACTAGTTCTTTGATGTACAGCCCTAACTCTTAACATTTAAAGGCAGGGTCTGTTGATGCGGAGATGTCTGGTCCACTAATTTAATATTACCCGTACTTTTTCTAACTTTATCTGCCCCAGTCTGAATAGTAAATGTTTTGTTTCTTTTTTCCCCAAATGCATTGTCTCTAACCGACTCCCTGATTTTCCTGTCATTATTTCCTTTATCTCTCAACTTAATTCTCCTCTTGGTGTCCTGCCTCCTTCCTCTACTTTCTCTTTGTCTTTCTTTATCTTGTCTTTCATGCCATTTCTCACACCTCTTCTTCGCTGTGCTCTATCTCTCTTCACTCTCCACTCTATTCCACTGTGGGTATAAAGCCTGTCACTGGGCGTCTATCTCAGACATGGGTTATCATTTTCAAAACTCGCATAGCCAAACCTATCTCCACACTGCATGTTAGCGCTGCGTGAAACAACTTCCAAGCGAGCAACCTACATGCTATAACATCTTTTATATTTCACCTGTAAGTGCTGTTTTCTCTTGCTAGGCTTTAGCCATTTTAATGCCAGTGTTCACCTCTCCACCAAAACAAGTTTCCTCCTGACACTATTTTGCAGCGTTGCTGCATCTGAGCTTAGCACCGCCCAAGATGATTGGGATTGGTTTAAAGAAATACAAACAGCCCTGGGCATTTTTTTCCCCTTAGTGCTGAATTATGATGGGTTCAGGCACCTTCTCCAGCACTGGCGCAGCATGACCTAGGTCTGACTATGCAAGACTACTCTCAGCTTGCCTCTTGTCCTTCATCTCCATCTTCTCTTTTTCTCCCCTAATTTTCTCTCAAATCTCCCTCTCTTTCACCTCCCTTTTTTCCCTTTCTTCTCCCTCTCCTTCTCTTCTCATTGTGGAGAGATAATATAAGTGCTGGAGGTGATGTTTGCCAAGAAGGTGGAAGGGGCACGAGGAGAAGTGGGGGAGGAGGGGGGTATGAAGAAGCCATTTTGCTCTGCCACGTCCACCCAGCAAGACAGAGACGGAGAGATTGTTAGGCTCAGTGTGGGGCTGTAGCTCTTAGCTAACACCCCTAGACCCCATTGTGTGTGTGTGTGTGTGTGTGTGTGTGTGTGTGTGTGTGTGTGTGTGTGTGTGTGCGCGTGCGTGTGCGTGCGTGTGCATGCGTGCATGCGTGCACCTTTTTGTACATAGTAGACTGTATCAGTTTGTGTGTGCGCTTTGTGACTCCAGCAATCTTGGTTGAGTGTGCAGCCATGTAGACATCTTTGCAATTTAGTTGTGCGTAAGGCTGTGTGTATATCCATACTGTATGTGTGAGACCATGTACACGTGCCTGATGGCACATATGTAGCGCATGCTTGTCTCGAGGTGTTTGTGTGTGTGTGTGCGAGTGTCTTGGTGTGTATTGATTGGTAGTAGCAGCAGGTCGATGTCTCTGACAGGCTGAATTACAGTAATCAGTCATTATTGACTCCCCATCTCTGTGCTACACACACCTCTCTCCTTTTCTGTCTCTCCACCTCTCCCTCCCAACTCTGCCCTCTACTCCTGTCACTCCTTGTTTCTTCCCTTTTCTCTCTCTCCTCTGTCTCTCTAGTCCTGCATCTGTCTCAACACCCCTCAACATCTTGTGCTCTAATTTTTCCTACCGCTGTCTAGTATCACTCTGTCCTTCTTATCATCATTTCTCTATCTCTCTAATTCTGTCCCTGTATTTTCTCTCTTGTCTTTCTAACTCCCTTATCTCGGTTCATTTCTCTTTCTCTTTCTGTCTCATATTGTCATATTGTATTTTTTTCCTTTTTCATATTTCTTGACTTCTTTCAGCTTTTTTACTTCCCTATCTTCTGCACTGCACATTCTCATTGTTCTGAATTATGAGAAACTCTGACGTTATGATGTCATAACAATACTTTGATGATCTAAAAGAGTTAATAATTGCTTAGGACAGCTTGTAATAAGACAATATAATTTCAGAATATAAAAAAAGTCCCCTGGTTAGTCTATTTTGTTCTTCTTGGAGACCTTAGAGTGAAGGGCACGTAAGTTACCAAAAAGAAACACATATTAAAAAAGACAAGCACAGGGAAGCCTCTCCGTTAGACAAACAGTAGTAAACAAACAAAAAAAACCTTCCAGCACACACCAGAATACTAAGATCGACATTATTTGATCATAAGATTACAATAGAAATAAGAAGGAGTGAACTACGGATTTCACATGTTTCTTCATCAGATTCGCCCTCTGCTTGATTGCTTTCAAACATTTGAAGCAAAGTCAACAATAATAGGCAATAGTAACTAGAGGTCGACCAATAGTAGATTTTTAAAGGCCGATATAATAACCATAGTTTGGAGTGGGACAAGGCAGATAGCTGATAAGTCAGCCGAAAAACTTAATGTATACATTGCGCAATACACTTAGACACACTCACACGGCAGAAGGGACCTGCTTTCTCTTGAGCTGTACCCACTGGTGAAGTTTCTTTCTCCTTGATTTAACACAGCTCTCCCCACTTTAGCTCCAGTCAGTGATGTAAATCCTCATATGATTGGTGGAGACCACGCAGCCTTTGGCCACCGTCGTAGCAAAGTTCCCCCTTTAACAATAGTTTGTAAAACGTTGAAACTATAGGCACTGATAAATAGGCCAAACTGATAAGTTGGTTGGTCTTTAATAACAAGTATAATTCTATTGTATGAAATTAGATATTAATATTAAATCTACGTTTTAATAGGATAGGAAGTGAGATACAATTAATGTCAGAGTACAAAATCTGGCTATTACATCTCTAGTGTTACAGAGGATGAGCAGATCCAGAATGCACACATTTCCATAAGATATCTTAGATATCATACAGTATAAAGTGTGTGAATATTCTCATAATAAAATACATTTCAAAAACGAGGAGAAGAAAATATAAGAAGAAAGAGGGTACGTAACAAAATACATAATATATTATACATTACAAAAGTAGGAAGGGGTGAATCCTTTTTAGTAGATATTGAATTAGTCGGTTGGATAAAGATTCTTGGTAAATTAAAATATAATAGCACATGTGTGAGTATGTAAAATACTCTTTCAGAGTGCTTTATAAGCCGTATTGAATCTGAAACTTTGTAATCTGGTACCATAACTACTGGATTTAAATGACAATAGATGAATATAGGCATGAAGTACAGGAGCAGCAACGGAGATGGAGCTTTATATATATAAGTATGATTTATAGCTTGAACCTTTTTTGTCATAAAATAAAGTCAGACATTCTTGGAGATTAGAGCGTGCACTACACATACGGGTTTGATGCCCTTGTGTGCCCCTTGAGTCCTGCATCAAGCTGTGTGTCATCTGTGTGTCTGATTCTGAGTGCTGCACTGTGACATCAAGTATCCTCACAGAGGGGCTGAAACAGAAGCAAATGGGGGGAGAGAGATGGAAAGCAGGCTGGCAGGGCGAAGTGTGTCACTGGTTAACTGGCATTTTTCTCTTCTTTCTTTTTCTGTCTATCTCTGTCTGTCTTCCTCCCTCTCTCGCTGTCTCTCTGTCTCCTGGCCCTCGGGGCGGTCCATCTGCCTTCTCTCTCTCTCTGATCTTTCATTCACCATGACTAGAGCCATCCAACAGCACACATACACACACACACACACACACACAGACACACAGAGTGCCAGGTTGCAGGGGCAGCTGTGTGTAAGCACAGCTCTATCTCACATATCAGCTCATTGCAGCAAGAAAAGCAATCCAAGACTCCCCAGCACACACACACACATACATACTGCCTCTCTCCATATAGGCCTCACTCTGCTCACAATGAAATGCAATACACACCAGGTTTTAATACTTCACCACCCCCTGATAGCATGTGTACAGAGCAGTAAATCTTTAGTCAATGTAGAGAAACATGGGTTCCTCCTGTAGCCCACCACAGTGGAATCAGTCCCTCGGAGCTCAAAGATTAGACGAGATGAAAGTAAGGAGCAGACTACTGAGGGACATATTGGTGTCACCACCACTTAAATGGCAGAAGAGACTCTGAATATGTCACTAACATACCAGGAAAATGGTAGATTCTAACTTAATACCTTAAAAAGTGGTTATTGTTGTTGTTATTATTATGAGCACTCAGTGTTTCCCACAGAATAAGAATCTGTTTGTGATGATTGGGGGGGTTGGGAGGGCAACAGCTGATTGATGCCAATCAGCATTTAATGGCGCTGAAGGACGGCGGGCCACTCTCCTCTTTCTCTCTTGGGCCGCAGCCTTGCAACAGCACTTAAATTCCGACACCGAGACATTAATCTCACAGCAACACCGTTAAACCTGATAACTTCCAGTAACAGTTAGCCCTGTCAATTTGTGTGTGTGACTCTGTCCCAGGCACAGAGCTCCAGTCCTGCAGTCTCATGATAAAGAGAGGGGTGGGGGCTGAGCAAATCAATACATTGTTCGCAGCTCTACAGTGAGATTTACCTGTTTTTAATAGTCAAAATTTGTGCTAAATTTATCAGTAATTGAACAAAATCGCAAGGTCACGCATTCAGGGGCATTGATTGATTTTATGTCACTTGTTGCGGTCATTGTTACAAACACATCAGAGAGCCACACTGTTGTGCTGGGTGACATGTTTCTTCATTGCCATCAACACACATACGTATATGTATTTATCCACAGCTGAAAATAGTCCCTAACAAAGGCACTTTTTTACTCTTCATTAGATTTATTGCCTCTTATTAGGAGTGACACAGAAAGAAAATCAGGAAGTAAAGATTGTATTGAGAGACGGCCTAACACATCTAGAATATGGAATTACAAAGTACAGTTGATACCACAAAAGGCTAATTATAGGACGTAAATGCATCGATTGGAATTTGTCTTTCATGCTGCAGTGATTTAGTTTTACATAAATATGCTTAGAAATCTACTATTTACCAAGTTTAAGATGAATCAGAGTTTTGTGACCACGAGTTCTCTTAACACAGCCTCCATGGACTGGTCAGCCACTTTGGCCAAGGTTCACCTAGCTAGATCTACAGCTGCTCTACCATCTGATAACACGTAGTGTGTGTGGGTGTGGGTGTGTGTGTGTGTGTGTGAGACTGAAAGAGAGAGATAGAGAGAGAGAGAGAGAGAGAGAGAGAGAGATTTGTATGTGATAGGTGTTGGTGTGTGTGAGGGGTGTACATGGTAGTTAGTGTTTAGTGTTCGAGTGTGTGTGAAAGCGCAAGCTGTGGCCGTCATCCATCTGCTCCTGGGTGATTGTGGTTCTGGGGAACAATGTTGGAGAGACACTAAGCTGCTACACACACACACACACACACACACACACACACACACACACAGTTCCAGCAAGTGTATATGTGTGTGTTTGTGTGCATGAATTTTCAAATGTATATCACCCCATTTACACTTGTGTATTTCGTGGTATTTATGTTGCATGTGTACATATTTCACTCTCAGGATTAGAGCGTGTGTGTGTGAGAGAGAGAGAGACATCCCCTGTAGTAGTTGATTGGCAGAGATAGCTGCACTGAGGCTGGGGTCAGCATATGGCTCAGAGTGATAGCAATGCCGTGTCTGTGTGTGTGTGTGTGTGTGTGTGTGTGTGTGTGTGTGTGTTCTCTGTGTATGTGTGTGTCACTGCCTTTCCCTCTTTTTCACACACTGTTCCCAGTGAAATGATGGCAGCTCTGGGCATGTAGCGCTATTATCCCCCATATCCACACACACTCACACACACGCATCAAGAGCAGCCAAACGCCTAGCGGCCTGCCTGGCTCCTCTTTGCCAGCTCCCACAATAGAGCCTATTGTCCCACTAAGGCTACAATCTGCTGTGTGTGACAAGGAGTGTGTGTTCCTCACCACGGGAGAAAGGTGAGGGCAGAACCTTACAAATTGAAGACATTTTGTTATTGCTGATGCTGAAACGGGGTCATGTTATCCTTAACCTCCCCTGAGCTCCACTGCACCCATCAGCTGTGGAAGGCGCACTTTGTTTGACACCATAAAATGCTGCACCGCTGCCAGTCTTCAGGGTGCATCCTGCTGCATTCGATCAAAGTGTGCAATTTGCAAATCAATGAGATATTAATTACAACTGTTGATACAAGTACATTGAAATCTGTGAAATTTCAGATCTTTCATTTTTTGTTTTTTGTTTTTTTTTAATTTTTAGAAATTATAACAATGAAGAAAAAAAACTACACAGAAGACCACTACTGAGGATATTCTCGGCACATTGCATATTCTGCGTATTGTAAAATATGGATGGTTATAAATATATTTACCCATCTGCTCCTTATCAGAAACACAGCATTCAGTGAGCAGCTGTACTGGCAAATAGACAATTGACAACACCGCATGTTGAGTGGTATTTGATGCTTAAAGATGGAATTAGGCTTGCTTAGGTTAAGGGGCTGTGTATTAGTGAGGGTAAGGAAATGAATGCATGCAGAGGGGGAGGTGATGGCGGTTAATTGTTTCCCGTTGGGCAGATAGAGGAAATGAAAAGAAAAGGGTGAGGAGGAGGGATCAAGGCTAATCTCACCAACTTCTCCTTGGGGAAATGTGTGCGAGTGTGGTTTTTGTGAGTGAGATGCTTTCAGGATCTGTCGATGTGTTTCACAAGCACATATTAGCACTGTGGTGTTTGACACTTTGTAACATCTACCTAATTTCTTAAAACAGCTGTTAGAGCAGTCTTCTTTGATTGAGATTTATGTTTGAATAATACATTACTCACTGTTGTTTTTCACGTAGCTCATCATAATAGTTTTAAAAAAACTGGCAGGTTGATGGTATATAAAAAACATGTAAAGCAAACATACAAAAGCACATAAACACAGACAAATAGTAAAACAATGACTTAACTATATGACATATGAAAAACATTAGAGAAAAACATCCAAAAGCACAGACAATTGGTGACTCCAGATTATGGCTGCTGGTCTGATTGTCCTCTGTTTTATATGTTTAGATTAACAGTTGAGATATATGACGTTCCTTGGATTTGTGGGTATAGTGTTACATAGGAATCAATAAGAAAAGTTAACTTTAAGAAAGTGAATTCAAGCCCTTATGGGTTTACAGTAAAGCAGAAAGATAGCTTTGGTGTATGGTTGGACAGAAGACCTACTGTATCAGCTCTACAGGTTATTGAATACATTGATAAAAATATAAAACTAACAAAATGCCTCATTTTCAACAACAGATGTTCTTGTCTCAGCAAATCTTTAGACAATAGCCCTGGACTCATGGCTACTGGCAGGAGTGTGTCTCACACTAGCAAAAAAAAGCACTGATGTTTCAACTCAGTGTCGCATCTGTGTGTAGCACACACACACAGATGTTGTACTGGCAGCGTCCATATCACACCGAGATCTTGCCTTAGAAACAGGCAAATTGTTTGTGAGGACTATTACTGTAGATATTTCTCAGGTTTTATCATGTGTTTTGTTTTTTGTTTTGTTTTTTGGCTAATTTCCAAAATATATGATTCATGTAATGACTGAGTGCGTATCTGTGTGTGTTTGTGCACGTACGTGCCTTGTCACCGAGAGCTGTGCAGACACATGAGTTGTAGCCATCAGTGGCTTGATCACGGCTTGTTGGAGCAGACCCCCCTCTGACTGGTAAACAAGCTAATCTGTAAGCTCTTTCTGTATGGATGTGGATGTTTGTGTGTCTACGTGTGTGTGTCTACGTGTGTGTGTGTGTAAATCCTTGACTGCATTTCATGGCGGGATGTGTGAATGTAAGTATTCATATGTGACAAGGTGTTTAAGATTCAGGCTGGGCTGTCACAGATGACCAAGACCATGAAAGAGTGCAGTACACTGTGTGTCATAAACTCTGACAGCCGTCTTCAGTTTGGCCTTGAAAAGAGAGAAAAGGAGAATGTTTTTCACGGGCTGCGTGCAAGGATGTAAAATTGAGGACTGATCAATCACTTTTTAAAATGTGTTTGAAGAAAAAAAAAAAAACATTAACAGCTAATAAG